>NW_026262734.1:36838261-37566853 GCF_021869535.1 Mytilus californianus
GTAACAGGAACTGAGAACCATTTTTTCTAGTTTGTTTATTTTTTAAGAAATAAAATATGAAACACTACTGCTACCCTATGGAAAAGGCATTACAAATAATTATGCTCTTGTAAACCTTAATGTAATGCATTTGAATTAGTAAAAATTGACCTTAGATGGAATTTGCTATTATTTTAGGTCCCGTTTTGTCAAATAGCTTCTCAAGGGTTTCGGTACTTATATGTCCTTGGCTTTTGATGAAGGGAAATCAAGAAAAGCGCTTCTGTCACAAACATATATATAAAGAGTTGGTAATGGTCAATGGGACAATATTCAAATTGGATTATCTCCCCTTAACCAGTAAAATTACAACAGAGAAATAACTCAAATGCATTACAACTTACAAGTAATGTCCGATACGTAAGTTATATAGTATGGTTAAAAAGAATTACAACGGATAAAAGTTAATACACAGAACACACCATCAACCGACTCCTCCGAGAAAATAGGGCATATAAGCATAGATAAATAGCCTAGCTTAGTGCAATCAAACAATGTTACAGGTAACAAGAGCGCAATTAATGTATTTTCCATAGGATACCAGTGGTGTTCCGTATTTTATTTCTTGAAGAATACTCAAACATGGCTAGCAGTTCCTTTTACTAAAAATATCGGCGCTGGATAACAGCAAACACATTATATTATAGTCATGCGGCAAAAGTTGACTTCAAATGCAGATGAAAAAACGTCTATTTTTTTTCGCTCAATTTTTTAATGGTCATTTGTACATAAATGGGATATATTTGTTTCACTTTGTAAAATATGAACTTAATTTTCTGGATGTTTAAAACCTAAATGGAACATAGGCACTTGGGGACAGGATTTTTTTTTTAGCCCTCCCGCTTTTTTCCAAAATCAGTTATTTTTTTGTTTTCTATTAATATCAATTATTTTCGAGTTTTTTTTTGTACTACATGGACATAAATATACTAGAAATAACTTGTATTTGCTATTTTCTATCTATTCCAAGTTTAATATCCACAGCGGTCACTGATATATTTTATCAGTCAAGTTACCAAAACGCCGACCACTAGCATGTACAAGGACATATAAGACTGCACATAGTTAAAACCCACCCCTACTGAAAATTGGTAATTTTCAGTCTTTTTTTCGATTTTAATACGACCTTGAGAGGTGAACATTGACCAAACTGTGTTTCTTTGTCTTATAGTTACAGCAGTCCATCCATACTGACTGGAAGTAAATGTGACTTGAGTGTCTTGCTGGGTAATTATTATTGGCAAGCCAGTCCGTTTTTATAGATTTCTGACAAAACGGTGACCTAGATTTTACAGACCAGATATCTTTTGGCCATATTATACCTCCTTGTGTTCCTGTACCACCTATGCATGTATTTATGATAATAGTTAATACCTACAGCCCATACCAGTAACGTAGTGGCTATCAAAAGACTCCAACCCCACCTGATTTTGGCTACTTTTCACGTTTTTCCGATTTGAACTCTTTTATAAAAAGGCCATTAAAGTTGCCATATTTTCATAAACACACATCTGAGAAGATTTTATGGAACATGAATTGCATGCTTGAAGTCTGTCAAGACAGTTCCGCTGGGGCAGTTCTAAAAAAGTATGGAGGGTCATACAGGCCATCAAAGAATGGTGGTCGCCATCACGACTACAGGCGGGATTGGGGCGAAGGGGTTAAACGTATTTTATCAAAATCGTCAAATTTGACTTCTGTAGGGTTGTGGGGGCGTTTTGGGTGTAAAACTGACCAAAACACTCGTTTAAGGTTGAAAATCGGAAAAAAATATTTTTAGTTTAAACGTATTTTATCAAAATCGTCAAATTTGACTTCTGTTGGGTTTTGGGGGTGCTTTGGGGTGTAAAACTGACCAAAACACTCTTTTGAGGTTCAAAATCGGAAATACAATATTTTTAGTTTAAGGATTATCAAATTTCTTGCTTGGCAAACTCTAATGTAAAACAATTCAAACGAGAAAACCAATGACCTGATTTATTGTACAAAACAATATTAAACGAAAAACAAATATATGACATATATACAGTAACAAACGACAACCACTGAATTACAGGGGTCTGACCTCGGACGGGTACATACGTACATAATGTGGTGTGATTAAACATGTTACATTGTAGCAGATGTACATTTATATGTATGATTTTGCATTCTGGCAATTAATCTTGTAAGTCTTACTCTGTTCAGTAAAAATAGCCTAAAATCATATTAAACATTATTTTGTTCTAATTTTTTTTTTTTTGTAAACATGTCTAATTTGTTTCAAAGTAAGTTAATAGGGCTACCACTAACCAAAACCAGACATCCACGTCTCAGTCCTAGTGTTATTTTAGGTGCATGAAAAGGCACAATAAAGAGTTTATTTTTATATTATTTTTCTTTGATGGTGTAATTATACATTGTACTTGACCCTAAATATGTCAAACATTACTTTTACAGCGCTGGAATCTTATGTTCTCCTTTATCCAATAATAATTACATTACATGTATGTTTCATTAGAATCCGTAATTTTTATTGGCTGATTACAATCCAATATCATATTTTATTTCCGTATAAAATACAACAGCTATGACTGCACCTGCTATCCGTGACAATGTTAAAATAATGCATTGAACTTACGAAAAGCTTGATATAACTCTTAATTTTTCATGGTTGTAGCATAACGATGTAATTATAAGAATTGAATGCTTTTATGATTTTATAGGGTTATAAAAGTGTTGATCGTGCGCATATTTTTGATATGATTCTCGGAAGCGTTTCATACAAAATGTGCTTCGGTAAATCCTTTTTACACCCCAATAAAATTATAAAAAAAAGCATTCAATTTTCAGAATAAAAGTTTCGTAAACAATCACTGTTTATTCGATAATAAAATCTTATAGATAACCTTCCAGACATTTTCGAATGGTCAAAGTTTAAATAGTTTTACGCATTCTCATCATTAAAATGCCTTCATTTTTCTAAGGAAAGACTATATATATATAAGTCTTACCTAAATTTTGTACTACCCATCTTCATCATTTGTATTGGGTCTAATCATGGAGGTATTATATTCCTTTTCATTTTACTTCGATGGTCTAATTGAAAAGAATATATTTACTTTGTTATCCAACTAGGACACATGGGTAACAATCGTTATGAAATAAGAAGATGTGGTGTGTTTGCCAATGTGACAATTATCCATCAAAGGAAGTCGATGTTAGCAAATATACGTCACCGTGTGGCCTTCAAACATGAGCAAATTAGTTGGGATGATGTATGTCATGGCTTTGCGAATCATTTCTTGGAATCTGTAGTCGAAGAAATTGAATACCATGAATATAAAGTGTTGTGGTTTGTACATGCATGTAAATTATCTTTACAAAACGGAAATAAGTCCCATGTAGGAGGGTCGGGACGGGGTTTACAGAATAAAGAATCATGATTAGCCCCCCCCCCCCCCCCCCCCAAAAAAAAAAATAAATAAAGAAGAGAGAAAAATCTAGCAAAAATTTAAAGAATAGAGAATAATAGGGTGCAACTGTATAAATAATAACTGTTGAAGACAAAAGAATTATGTGATATAATACTGATTTCAGAAATGAACGATGTCACGACAGAATAAAGAAAATTAATCCTTATCATAATTACAGAAAAAGATAAATAGTAAAATCATTTTCATGGGAATTTTACAGAATAAACGTTATTTCTAAAGATAAATAAAAATGTCCCAAATAATAAGGAATATAAAAATTAAGCCCCCATCCAAACCCTCATGTAGACGAGAATTGTACCTTAACTAGCCAGTCAGCCTACTAGTTTTTTTAATTTTATTTTCTTCTCCTATTTCGTTTTATTAAATTTTGCAATTGAGTTTTATAATAGTTCAATGTGTGGAAAATGTCAACAAAAGAATACTGTTCTACAACTTCATTTTAAAAATGTTATAGCCATATGAAACGAGTTTCTGATGATTATTCTGTTAAGAAAAATATTTAACCAATGCATTTTGTCATTTCGGGGCTTTTTATAGCTTGCTGTGTGGTATGTGTTTTGCTCGTTGTTGAAGGCCGTTCGCTGACCTATCCATTTATAGTTGCTTACTTCTATGTCATTTGGTATCTGGCAATCATACCACATCTTCTTTGTTATAATAAAAATTTCTAGTAGGATATTATTAAAAACTTAAGTTAGTAGGATTCCGGATTGTACTAGATTTACTTAAATTTCATTTGTTATTTTCACTTTATAAATAGGAAAACGAAATAAATGGTAATAAAATGCCATTATCGATACTTTATTACAGTAAAAACAAAATCTCTTACATGTAAGATACATGAACTTTTGTAAAAATCCTAAAATGATTTATTTTATAAAAACAAATTGCTAATATTTTGTATATGGCATTTTAATAAGATCACAGTTTGGTTTTACAACATAAACAACAAATTTTAATTATTAGAACTAGGTGTTATTCAATATAAAAGAGTCTATATAATATACTTAAAAAAAAAATAGTAATGCTTCTACATATTTCCTGAGTATCAAAATGTTATCCAAGGTTATATTTTGCTGTCAAAGAAAAAAAATTTAAATTTTCTCATATCTTTTTTGGTCAACTTATGCATTGAAGAACATCATTAACATCAATGAACTATTTTTTTGTCTGTAAGAATTTATACAATATTATGCAATGTCAGTTTGTTGTTGAGATAAATATGTGGTTTTTCTTCACGTTTCAGTACTAATATTCACTGAGGCCAACGCTAGTGCGATTGCCGAATTTCTAACTAGAAATGTCATGTTTTAAATTAGGTCACTGCATACGGAAAAGCTATCGGCGAATTAGAGTACGGGGTGACAGTACATTTCCTGAATATGTATATGAAATAAAGGATTTTCTAATAAAGGAAAGTCTATGTACACATGTGTACACACGTATTTCATAATAAAAATATCCACCCAGTTACATATAACATTTTCATCATTTTTATTAAATTTGATACATCATAATATATGACCTTAATATTATTTGGAAAAATGAATTATAAATTAAAACTGCATCAAATATGTCTGAAAGATTTGTATGCAATTCAATACAAAAACCATACTAATGTTACTCATTACAGCTATTTAACTTATTTCGAAGAACTTAAGTAAATGCTACTAACTGTGCTATTGTGAGTTGTTTGATTAAAATGATCGTGATTATTATATATCATGCTAAAGAAGTGAAAACCAGAAACGGATATGCACAGCATTTGACACTTTATGCAAAGTTTAAATGAATTTATATTAACCAATAGTTTGTGTGCTTACACAAAATTTTGCATCTTGCATAAATGAACGTACAGAAATCTTGAAAATTAATATAATTGTAATATTTTGCAGCATAAAGTCAAGTGTAAATGATTGTTTTTAAATATTAAACGGATGTTTTTATTTGCAGCAAATATTCATTTAAATATCAAAACGTTTGGACTGGTTTTATATATGTAAATAGTTTTAAAAAGAAAAGGTTGAAGGTTTAGTTTAAATATATTTTATTGCGAAATACAGAAAAAGAAATGGCCGCAAGTATTCCAACTTACAAAGATCCTCTTCAGTTAACAAACAAACATTATAACGACTTGACTCAAGCTAGCGAACAATTGTAGCGAACAATTAGCTAGCGAACAATTAGGAGTTATAATAACTAAAAAAAACACCATGCGATTGAGGGGAAAAAGGGGGGTGCACATTACGTGAATTTTGGTCCGATATATAGAGATTGTGACGGGTAACAATTATAAAGGTCTTGTAGAGGAAACATTGGCGCATCATTTAGGAAAATCCCCAGAGTGGTTTATGTTCGAACAGTTTGACGGGAAACCCCGAGTAACAAAAGATCAGAAGATACGAGAATATATTTCAAAATACATTATGTTAATGACAAACTAGTAAAACATTGTTTGAACGCTTCTATATTTGTTAATTAACTTCAGATTTTCGAACATATATAACTCTGGTGTTTTTCCTACACGATGCGTCAGTGTCGCCTCTACAATACCTTTATAGTCGTTATCCGTCACAAACTCTATAAATTAATCCAAAATTAACTTAAAGTGTCCTCCCCCTAATCTCATTTTGTCAATTTCAGTTTTTTACCCTAGCTTCAGATTTTCCAACATAAACCACTCTGGAGTTTTTCCTAAACGTTGTGCCAATGTCTTCTCCACAACACCTTTATAGTCGTTGACCGTCACAATCTCTATAATTTGGTCCAAAATTAACTCAAATTGCCCTACACCCTAATTTCAGTTTGTCTATTTCAGTTTTTTTTTTACACTAACTTCAGATTTTCGAACATGAACCACTCTGGAGATTTTCCTAAACGATG
This sequence comes from Mytilus californianus, assembly GCF_021869535.1. Taxonomy (NCBI): domain Eukaryota; kingdom Metazoa; phylum Mollusca; class Bivalvia; order Mytilida; family Mytilidae; genus Mytilus; species Mytilus californianus. The sequence continues at coordinate 36,844,660 of NW_026262734.1, forward strand.
CGCCAATGTTTCCTCTGCAACACCTTTATAATCGTTACCCGTCACAATCTCTATAAATCGGACCAAAATTCACATAAAGTGCACCCATCCTAACCCCCCACCCCCCTTTCCCCCTCAATCGCATTGTGTCAATGTGTTACCTTATGATCAATGTATTCCAGCTGTCTATTAAATGCCTTATATGGATTTATTTAGTTCTGAAAGAAAAGCTTTGTATCCTTTATATATGAAGTATGGGTTCCCTTTTGTTTTAAGTTAATTTTGTCCTTAAGATTGATGTATTCTTATAACTGTTCGCTAGGTCTCTGTCATTGTTCGCTAGATCGAATAACGTGATTGTTTTATGACGATGTGATATTGTGGTTATTAGTTATAACTCCTAATTGTTCGCTACAATTGTTCGCTAGCGTGAGTCAAGTCATTACAATGCACATGCGTTAGCAATGAATATATAAAGAAATATCTTAAATGTAAAAACAATCAAATTTATTTTAAACTAAATGTGTCAAATAAAAAGGAAGTGTCTACTGAAGTATATTTCAGAAAAAGAAAAAAGAAGAAAAATGACAATATAAAGGGAACAGATTAAACAAAAAGAAGGAATGGTAGATAAAATACAAACAAATCATTCAAACATTTTTTTAAATAAAATATTTTTTGTGATCAATTCCTCTCCAAACATTTTGTTTGTTTGATGTACAATTAACTTATTTGAATATTTTAAAGGTTCTTCCATACAGTGTGGTAAGAGACTGCATATTCGACTTTGGCTAATTTAAAGTTATTTTCCAAAATAAACAGAAAGGGATGGGGTAAACATTTTCTTTTAGACATTTTGTTTTTCCAGTTGCTAACTGAAAAGTAGTTTTACGTAAATTTTGACAGATAAAATTCTCGATGTTAATTCCAATGATAAAAATGTTCACAGAATATTTTCTATACTTTGTACATAATTCAATCTGACAAACATCCACGTTCAGCATATCAAAAGGATTTATGATCATGTATTATATATGTGTGTGAAACAGTAATAAGAAAACAGAGGTTTTACATGTAAAGAAGGTTCATCTGATATATGTATATAATGTTGTACGCTTTGACAGTTTAACATTTATCTTTCATTATAATGGCCACTGGCTAATCATACAATATGGATGTGCAACACAGCATTGAATATAAGCAAATATTGATAATTTCTTTCTGAAAGAAATGTTACTCATCTTAGAAGGCTTCATTGTGAATATGTAATATCCTGAGAATAAAATAGCATAATAATAGATTTGAATTAGTCTGGTTTATTATGAGCCAGAATATTCTCGGGGAAATGAACATTTCTTATTCCGGACAAAAGTGTTCTTGCAGGAAATTTACATTGTGATAATACCATAAACCTGTTGAAGGCATTTCTGGTAAGCTGTTTTTAGTTTCATTTCTATAATTGTATGATATATATATCTCTTAGCCTGTACCAATTGACCGTATTATACTTAATTATTTTTTTTTTGCCATGGCGTTGTAAGTTTATCTTCGGCTTATAAGTTTTAAATGTCCCCTCATGGTATCATTTGCCTCTTTTTTTGTACAAACATTGAATGTACATGTTTCATATATTGTTCTACGCTTTTACTAAATTGGTATCAAAAACGTTATGCTATTTACCGGGATTTGAACCACTGTGTCACCCCTCTCCTAAATGATTTCCACTTAAGACAATGGAACAACTACATATAGGTTCCTCTACGCAGACAACAACAATGAGGAAAACTAAAACCGTTAAGTATGCTATACAAGGCCCTGACCTGATAAAATATAAAACATTCAAACGCGAAACCAGACGCCTTGATTTTTCCTTAAAAAATATCTTGCAAACAGCAATTAACGACAAAGAATTAATTACAGGCTCCTAATTTTGAACAGGCTCACGAAGATTGTCCCGGGGTTAAACATGACTAGGAGAGCCCAACCCTCCCTTACCCTTGAATAGTAGTGTACAGTTCTTATTTCTCAAATTTTTGTTAATTGGCGGAACCCGTCAGACATACATGTAGATATTTCTTTATTTTTGATTTGATTTGGATATCATTTACTATAATTGTTTTCATGCGGTAGTGCTTTTTCTCGCAGCTTTAGTTGTTAGATAGGTCATGTCCATTCCCACTATCATAATCAATAAAGACATTTTTTTGTTCTGTCATTATTGAAATAAATAGAAAACACAAAGGGGACAATCACAAATCATAAGTCAAATAAAAACAGATACATGTAACACCATGACAAAAAGAAAAACGACAAAGAGACGAACAACAACAAAAACAGGAAACTAAATATTGAGCATTTCAAACCCAACAGAACCCATGTGAGACAGGCTAAACTGTATCTATGATATCATTTATTTCGATTGGATAAATGCAGTCAACATAGTCGGCCAACATTTAATTATTCAATTAAAGGACATCAACAATGTAGGAGAAAGTGAAGACAACGGATAATGCCGGGTTCTTTGTCTTTGTATTTCTCTTGAGAAGCTCATGCATGAATTCTGATTTATAAATTTGTTCATTCTTGTTGGAAGTTCTTTTCAACATCACAAAAAACGTCGACGAACATCAGGTTTTTGTTTTCTTTTCAGCCATTGTATGGTAGGCTATTTTTTACTCGTGTTAATTCAACTCTATACTAATTTTTGGAATAAAGTAGTGTACTGCACTTTGTGTCAATCTTGGACTGACGAAAAAAATGTACACATTCACAAAAAATATGATGCGTGTAATACAAGTTTGTTATTATACGACATTGAGTTGATGTGTTTCGCATTTTGTTTTTTTATAACTTATCATATGGTATGGGTTTTGCTCACTGTTGAAGGTCGTACGGTGACCTATTATCTGTTTACATCCTTGTCCTTTTTGTACTTGTCTAATTGACAACCATATAATCCTTATCTTTACAGTCAATGTAAAGCTTGGCAGTTTTTACATTTTACTTTGAGAGTGCTATATCATTATATATTAATAAGTACTGACAAGTATATGGTTAAATGTGTCCACGTGTCTGTCTGTTTCACGCAACTCGACTTTTAGGCTTTTCACTGTTACGTAACGTTTATCGAATGTGATTGATAGCAGTGTGCATTTCTGCATGAAATCTTGGTTAATTATTAACAAAAATTGTGAAATTATTATCATTTACATTTATATCTTGGTAAATAACATGTCTACAGTTGGTTTTTTCGCTTATTTATCTGACTGTATAACAATGGACAATGGCTAACTTTCATACATTTCATTTAAGAAATGTAGTACTGAATTCTAGCAATATATTTATATATATTTGGCCTATTTCTTTATTATATATGCAGGAGGATAGATATGACCCAAAGGGCCAAATCCTTAGTTGCCCTGATAGGTCTTGCCGTGGTAAAAAAGAATTTATATAATGTTTTTGGGTGGACATATAAAATAAATTTAATTGACCTTGAAAGGCAAAGGTACTGGTCAGCGGTCATCTTTCGTTGTATCGTCTTGAGTTGCTGCACCTATATATGTAATAGATATTAAAAGCATAATTGAAGGAATACAGGGATATGTTCATGACACGACAATGTCCTTAAATCAATTAGTTTGACCTTGAGGTCAAAGGTCTCACGAATATCACTATGTTATGCATTAAATAGTCTTATGGTAATTATCAGTCATGCTTAGGATAATAAGTCAATGTCAAAGGTTATAATAGTTGTAAGCGAACCAAAAGAAAAACTATATACCCGGGTCGGTTTGGTGTCCCAAGATCTCTTCTGAGACACAGCTTAGGACGTAAATTAGGATAATCTTAGAAGTGTCTTAAGAACTGTGAGAACGTGCACATCATAGCTCTCTTTAGCGGAATATCTCAGCTAGGACGTTCTCATCGCTGTCGTTAGTGTTGGCTGAAAGTATAGAGTAGAGTATCTCAGCTAGGACGTTCTCATCGCTGTCCTACGTATTGGCTGAAAGTATAGAGTGGACTATCTAATCTTGGAAGTTCTCATTGCTGTCCTACGTGTTGGCTGAAAGTATAGAGTGGACTGTCTCAGCTAGGACGTTCTTATCGATGTCATACGCGTTTGCTGAAAGAATAGAATGGACTATCTCAGCTAGGACGTTCTCATCGCTGTCCTACGTGTTGGCTGAAAGTATAGAGTGGACTATCTCAACTAGGACGCTCTTATCGCTGTACTACGTGTTGGCTGAAAGTAAAGAGTGGACTATCTCAGCTAGGACGTTCTCATCGCTGTCGTTAGTGCTGTCTGAAAGTATAGAGTGGACTATCTCAGCTAGGAGGAATCTCATCGCTGTCGTAAGTGTTGGCTGAAAGTATAGAGTGAACTATCTCAGCTTGGACGTTCTCATCGCTGTCGTAAGTGTTGGCTGCAAGTATAGAGTGGATTATCTCAGCTAGGACGTTCTCATCGCTGTCGTTAGTGTTGGCTGAAAGTATAGAGCTGACTATCTCAGCTAGGATGTTCTCATCGCTGTCGTTAGTGTTGGCTGAAAGTATAGAGTGGACTATTTCAGCTAGGACGTTCTCATCGCTGTCGTTAGTGTTGGCTGAAAGTATAGAGCGGACTATCTCAGCTAGGACGTTCTCATCGCTGTCGTTAGTGTTGGCTGAAAGTATAGAGCTGACTATCTCAGCTAGGACGTTCTCATCGCTGTCCAAAGTGTTGGCTGAAAGTATAGAGTGGACTATCTCAGCTAAGACGTTCTCATCACTGTCGTTAGTGTTAGCTGAAAGTATAGAGCGGACTATCTCAGCTACGACGTTCTCATCGCTGTCGTTAGTGTTGGCTGAAAGTAAAGAGGCTGAGCGGACTATCTCAGCTATTATGTTTTCATCGCTGTCGTTAGTGTTGGCTGAAAGTATAGAGCGGACTATCTCAGCTAGGACGTTCTCATCGCTGTCGTTAGTGTTGGCTGAAAGTATAGAGCGGACTGTCTCAGCTAGGAGGAATCTCATCGCTGTCGTAAGTGTTGGCTGAAAGTATAGAGCGGACTATCTCAGCTAGGACGTTCTCATCGCTGTCGTTAGTGTTGGCTGAAAGTAAAGAGGCTGAGCGGACTATCTCAGCTATTATGTTTTCATCGCTGTCGTTAGTGTTGGCTGAAAGTATAGAGCGGACTATCTCAGCTAGGACGTTCTCATCGCTGTCGTTAGTGTTGGCTGAAAGTATAGAGCGGACTATCTCAGCTAGAACGTTCTCATCGCTGTCGTAAGTGTTGGCTGAAAGTATAGAGCGGACTATCTCAGCTAGGACGTTCTCATCGCTGTCGTAATTTTTGGCTGAAAGTATAGAGCGGACTATCTCAGCTAGGACGTTCTCATCGCTGTCGTAAGTGTTGGCTGAAAGTATAGAGCGGACTATCTCAGCTAGGACGTTCTCATCGCTGTCGTAATTTTTGGCTGAAAGTATAGAGCGGACTATCTCAGCTACGACGTTCTCATCGCTGTCGTTAGTGTTGGCTGAAAGTAAAGAGGCTGAGCGGACTATCTCAGCTATTATGTTTTCATCGCTGTCGTTAGTGTTGGCTGAAAGTATAGAGCGGACTATCTCAGCTAGGACGTTCTCATCGCTGTCGTTAGTGTTGGCTGAAAGTATAGAGCGGACTATCTCAGCTAGAACGTTCTCATCGCTGTCGTAAGTGTTGGCTGAAAGTATAGAGCGGACTATCTCAGCTAGGACGTTCTCATCGCTGTCGTAAGTGTTGGCTGAAAGTATAGAGCGGACTATCTCAGCTAGAACGTTCTCATCGCTGTCGTAAGTGTTGGCTGAAAGTATAGAGCGGACTATCTCAGCTAGGACGTTCTCATCGCTGTCGTAATTTTTGGCTGAAAGTATAGAGCGGACTATCTCAGCTAGGACGTTCTCATCGCTGTCGTTAGTGTTGGCTGAAAGTATAGAGCGGACTGTCTCAGCTAGGAGGAATCTCATCGCTGTCGTAAGTGTTGGCTGAAAGTATAGAGCGGACTATCTCAGCTAGAACGTTCTCATCGCTGTCGTAAGTGTTGGCTGACAGTATAGAGCGGACTATCCCAGCTAGGACGTTCTCATCGCTGTCGTAATTTTTGGCTGAAAGTATAGAATGCATCATAATAACATAATCAAGGAAGATGATGTAAAAATATAAAGATAGTTTAATACTAAAAAAATTAAAAAATAAATTGATGATAATTATTAGAAAGTTTACCAATTATTGTTGATTTCAACTTTAATTACGTCTTATTGTAGGGAACAATTAATCCAACTATTTATTAAAATTGTAAACTTTTACAGTTGCACTAAGTATTATTATTGGTTCCAGTTTTTGAGAAAGATTTATTGAAGTGGTATAATAAATGATAGTAGCGAACACTACAGAAATCAAAGACAAAGCTCATGCATCTTTCATATAAAAAAGTAAAATAATGAAAATACCGAACTCCAAGTAAAGGAATAGGACCAATTTTCCCTGTATCTGTTTCACTCAAAATGTGTTTGTCAAATTTTGCATCGAAAACATCGTTAATCAAGATCAAATAATTTGTATCCGAAAGACAATACATAGTTTGACTTCCAAAAAGTTTATGGTTATGGTTAACGATGCCCTTCTCGTACATTATTTGGATAAATACTCAAAAAGTGCCACAATCTCTTAAACGATTGCGGTTTTGGTCATTCTTTATGCGTTTATAATGTCTTGACCTGTTCATAAATAAGTCAAAATATTGTAACTGAAAGTACACTTATTTGGCTGTGATAATAAGAAATTGCAAGACTTTTCGAAAATGTCCCTGGTATGAAATAAATTTAGAAAAAAATGGGCCTACTCCAAGTATATATTTATTGTAGTGCAATTATTTAATAACGGTAAACGTAAAATAGCATTTGCGTGAATATTAGCAATGTCTGGTTTGTAACTTTAAAGAAGCCAAGCTACAAACTCTCTATTATGAAACGGAAAAGCGCAAATATATATCCGAAAATGAGAACCTTCGACAGACCACCATCAGACATCTAAATTGATTTTCTTAACATAGGGCAAATTGAGAAATGTTTTAAACCCACTTAGGAATACGATATGTCGTATACGTGTACATGTATATAATATAGGATTGGCAAAATAAATATGTAAACATTCATTGTGTTTTTTGTAGGATCTTTATCATTATGTAACAGCAATATTACAAGTATATACGCCTGTCTACTTAATTAAACTAATCTAACTTGTCTGTTTTTGAAACTGCATTTTTATTGAACATCAGCAGATATTAGTCTAAGAGCTATTGTATAATTTCATTCAACTTAAATACATGTTTACTTATCAGAGACACGTAGGTTAGAAAAAAAATAATTAAAAATAACAAAGCGGTATTATCAGTCGGCATTTTTCCTTAGTCAAAAGATTGTAATAAAAGCTTCGTCATCTGTTGTTTCTAAAAAAAAAACGTTGAATAGAATGAAAATTTGTCTTATAAAATTACAATATTTGTTTTTATTTCAGTAAGAAATCATTTATTTTCGATATGTTTACTTCAATATTATGATAACATTTATTTCATAATGCATTTGTCTCTGGAACCTTGCCGTTTAATAAAACAAAGAAGATTTTAACAATGCAAAAAAAAATCAAATCTGTTTCAATTATCCATTGTTATTCCAGTTGCGCTTTCGGTCATGTACATGAATATAAAAATAATGAGATGTGGCGCGATTGCCAATGAGACAACTATCGACAAAAGTTCAAACAAAGTGGATGTAAGTAATCATATTAGGCAATCATACGGCCTTCAACAATGAGAAAAACACATACCGTTTAGTCGGCTATAAAAGACCCCGACATGAAAAATGTGAAACAATTCAAACGAGAAAACTAACGGCCTAATTTATAACAAAACAGTTTACGAAACACAAATATAACAGACATGAACCAACGACAACCACTGAACTTGGGACAGGCACATAAAGAATTCATAAAGAATTCGGCGGTTTTAAACATGTTCGTTAGCGCTCAACCCTCCCCAAACCGATGGGAAAGAGGTGTAACAGCACAACATAAGAGAACAAACTATAAAAAAATCAGTTGCAATTGGCAATTCAAAAGATCAGTTCGAGGCTCAAAAACAACGAGCATGAAAACAACAGACACAAAGCACCGATATAACAGTACTCGCAGTTGGTGAAAGCTCGTTCATAACCAAATGCAGCTAACAAATAAATCAGACTAAAGTTGGTTGGTTTTTGATTTTCTACATGATCTGTCTTTAACGACCACTTTGATCAATAAAAAAGCTAGGACAATATTATCCTTTGTCCTGGGTTTTCAACTTTTAGTTTAAGTCAAAGTTAGATGATATACCTGTTACATGTGGTATTAAAGGCATGAAGGTGTTAGGGTAGATTTTTTTTTCACGGAGTGTGTTAATCACCCTAACACCTTCATCCAAGGGAAGTATGTTTTTTTTATTATACTGAATGCCTTATGATGCAAGTGTGCACTATGTTATTAGAAAGTGTTCTGCCTCAATGCATAGTATAACCATAAGCCACAAACAGGTATAATCATTTATTCCGAAAACCATGAAACAATGAATTCTACATAGGTGTGCTGTGATATTGGTAAAAAGCTACAAAAAACAAAAACAAAAACTTTAGCTAACTCATCATACTCATGACTGCAAAAATCATAAAACTAACAGCTCAAATCTATGTATCAAAATGAATTTTCAATCAAATCGTTCAAAAATTATAGCACCAAATGGCTTTCCATACATTTTGTAAAAACACTGACATAGTTCACTGGTGTTAAACTGATAATCGTAACTGGAATTACGATGAGCCCAATATGGCGACGGCAGAAATAGGTAAAATCTTTTCAGTCATTTTTTCTCAAATGTAGCCCGTTGTTGTCAAGAGTTACTCAGCTGCAAGGTTTTTCTATACCATTACATCATATTTGAATCGTAACGGTGCACTATAATTGTCTAAGTGCTTAGAAAACTGCCGTCGAAAAATTCGGGATGATAATCGTAACTCGCAAAAATGATGATCGTAATTTCGGTATTAATAAATAAGAAGATAATCGTAACTGGATAGTGTTTGATTGGTATTGACACGAAAAACGTCTATCTAATAGCATATGATGAAAATATGGTGATGAATTAATCACGAAAACGTTCCAACATCTTATGACATTTCTTTTTGCGCATATATGATTAACAGTTCTAATGTAAACAGCTACATCCTAGTATATATCATAAAATTGGAAGGGGGACCAGCTTCAATAAATTTGTAAATGTGGAAACACGAACTATGTTAAAATACTGAAAACTCCAGGAACTAGGATCGTCACAAAATATGGGAGAAAATTTTAAAAAATGTCATCATGATCTCTTCATGTTTAGAGTTAAAAAGAAATATTTTTTGGTATTCTATTTAAATACGGACTTATAAACAAATGTCACACCTTTTTGAATGTGTAAAAAGTTGTATAGCCCATAAATACTATAAAAATGCTTAGCTACTTCATGACCGTCACTGACATTTCGATATTTCAGAAAATAACTATAAATTTTAACAACACCAATTTAATTTGGCATTCTAATAATATGACATCCTTAAAACGTTTAATGATAATATAAGAGTAGAGAAAAGTTGAAATGCTTTGTGTGGTATGGAGTTAAGCACATGGTGACGTGAAGTTCATTGGCAAACATGGATTTGTGTTCTTTAATAGTTTGGCCAAAGGCCCGAAGATCAAGAAATCAAATTGATGTGGCCTTTAATTACCTTACAAGCTATATTTATTCAAAGAATGACTGCAACTTTAAGAAATCATAGCGCATACATATTCCGCCATATCTGAAACAAACTGATTCAAGAAATCATAAATACTTGGTATATGAAAAATATGCTGCATACATGTACATATGCATGGAAGTTATTGTAGAGAAAAAATATTGAAGGTAACAAAGAACATTTTTGTACTTGCATAATTACCATATACTTAGTACTTTTCTATCAAATGAAAACAAAAATTAGCCTTTCATAATTGTCATGCATTTTTCTGAAGCAAAAAATATTTGTTTGATTATCTATTAAAGTCTTTGTAATTAAACCAGTTTCGACCGTGATGATCTACATATTATGCCTTCTGAGGACCAATACACATATATATATAATATATATTTGTGTTTTTTTTTTTCATTCCTTCAAATGCTTTGCAAGACTATACGCGCCATTTAGTTAAGGCTAATAAAAACAATAAACACAAGTAACAATAAACACAAGTAACAATAAACACATGGAACAATAAACACAAGGAAAAATAAACACAAGGAGCAATAAACACAAGTAACAATAAACACAAGGAACAATAAACACAAGGAACAATAAACACAAGTAAAAATAAACACAAGTAACAATAAACAATAGTAACAATAAACTGGTAACTATTCTAGATCCTTTACCATCCACCCTGTTTAAAGAAACGTCCTAAAATACATGGGTATTTAATCAAAATATTTGAATTTAATTTTTAAAATCATATAAAATATCAGTGTAAAACAGAACAAAAGTGAATTCACTTGAAAAATATGAACGGCTATTTTAATCGGGATACATTTCACTCCAAAATTAAACTATATGTATTTCTATTGAAATATAAGGAAAAGGGCAAAATGAAAACTCATATCCACCAATCAAAGTATCAACTGTTAAATCCAATAATGCAGTTAAGTAACTGATGGAAAATTTTGTTTATTTCTCGCAGAAATATAGTATAAACGTTCAGTTTATAGCACCTCCCCCCCCCCCCCCATTTCCCTTTTACATAATTTGTGGACCCATCCCCGAACATAAACAACAGGGAACTCAAAACTGACAGCGATCTTATGATAAATGAGGTCTGTATAAGGCACGGGGGAAGGAGTGGTGTCACTTCTGGCGTGCTGCTGAATTTTAAAAAAAATATCCCCTTTCATATATTGCCGAAGACCAAAAATCTGATCCATGTTATAACTTATATATTTATATAGGAAGTAACCCACAGCCACCCGCGTGGTATAGGGAATATTGAGATAGGGGAGGGGAGGGGGGGTTAACTTGCCCTTTTTATTGATTTAAAAGTCGATTGTATAAATATAAGGAAAAGGGCAAAATGAAAACTCATATCCACCAATCAAAGTATCAACTGTTAAATCCAATACTGCAGTTAAGTAACTGATGGAAAATTTTGTTTATTTCTCGCAGAAATATAGTATAAACGTTCAGTTTATAGCACCTCCCCCCCCCCCCCCCCCCATTTCCCTTTTACATAATTTGTGGACCCATCCCCGAACATAAACAACAGGGAACTCAAAACTGACAGCGATCTTATGATAAATGAGGTCTGTATAAGGCACGGGGGAAGGGGTGGTGTCACTTCTGGCGTGCTGCTGAAATTTAAAAAAAATATCCCCTTTCATATATTGCCGAAGACCAAAAATCTGATCCATGTTATAACTTATATATTTATATAGGAAGTAACCCACAGCCACCCGCGTGGTATAGGGAATATTGAGATAGGGGAGGGGGTTAACTTGCCCTTTTTATTGATTTAAAAGTCGATTGGATATATGCAATATTTAAGGCAAAACATATGGCATATTGAAATGTGGTATACGGGACTTTCATTTGAAAGGATTGCACTTTTGGGATATGGGATAATATGCTAATACCCTCCCCCCCCCCCTTCCCCACTTCCAAAAAAAAACCCTAAACGCGAAAACAACATTGAAAATTTGAAAGAATTTAAATTATCTATTTACCACAATAACTGACTCGACAGCTGCTTCATTTTCCATATCTTTAACAGGTACATGTATATATTAAAAGGTTATGCATAGTATTGTCAGTTATAAATCGAGATATATATTCATGTAAGTAAATTTGTCCTAAATATTAACCTGTAAGCTGCTTCATTATTTTTTATTTTGCGCATTAATGTCATCGTTTAACTGGACATTGCCTTTTTAACACACAAAATACCATTGACAAGCTGGAAGACACATTTATTATTTTTCAGTTACTATTATCCCATAAAGAAATTACGATTATCAAACAAGAAAAATGCCATCGAATTACGATTATCATCCCGAATTTTTAGACGGCAATTTTCTAAGCGCTTAGACAATTATAGTGCACCGTTACGATTCAAATATGATGTAATGGTGTAGAAAAACCTTGAAGCTGAGTAACTCTTGACAACAACGGGCTACATTTGAGAAAAATGACTGAAAAGAGTTTACCTACATGTATTTCTGCCGTCGCCATATTGGGATCGTCGTAATTCCAGTTACGATTATCAGTTTAACACCAGTGATAATTAATGATAATCATATTTCACGTTTGGTTGATATACAAATACACATAATTTATATGAATGTGAAAACATATTAACTATCATCATACTATCATTAAAAACTATGAATTATAAACTTACATTGTGAGTCGGCGTAGTTTATGATACTTTTAAATGCGTTTGACCACGTTTTTGCTTTTAATGTAGGAACCAATAAGTGATGGGGGAAAGAAACGAACTTCAAAGTATAACAAATCTAACACCCCAAAAAGTTCGGGAAAACGTATCAAAAAACGATAGAAGTTCTTTTTAACAATCAAAAGTCAACACTGGTACAGTACACTCCCTGTCTGATATCATTCCCTTAATATCATTTTCTTACAAATTCTAATATACCAAATGTAAAAATAAATCATAGTTTTAACTATTACAAAAATCATTTCTATCGAATTTCATTTCTTTAGCAGAGAATACACGCTAAAAATACAAACATCAGTTCACTTAAAAACTTGTTCATACATTGTTCTTATAAAGTATTCAATATTCATAATCAGTCTACCAACATAACCATCTCACTTATCGGTCTAGTATATGTAACAGCTTTTCCCTCCTTATAGATGCGAATGCGAGCCTTGCGTACTTTTTCATCATCACAATGCCTAGTGGCCATTCTCCTCAGTAAACAGATTTGTCTCTCATAAGATTAACATCTCCGACCTTAATATTGTCCTTGTCAACATGCCATTTCTTCTCTATTGCAAACATTGTAGATAGTCTGACCTTCAATGCTTCCAGAATATATCTAATAGTACTTGCACGATACATATCCTTAAGATTATATGTGTCCGTTATTACAGGTTAGTAGTCTTGTTTTCCAGTTAAGAGCATCGATGGACTTAGAATCAAAGGCATTTCCGGGTCTGATGATATTTGAGCAATGGGTCTTGCGTTAATAATTGCGGTTACTTCAGCTAAGAATGTTGTTAAACTTTCATGAGTCAAACTTTTACTACAGCATCTAATATCATTCGTGTGACTCCTATCATCCTCTCACCCCCCCCTTTTCCCTCCCACCCCCCACCCCCATGTGGAAAGAGTGGGGAGCGTTAAATTCCCATATTGAACCAGATTCATATAGAAAGTTTTTAATTGTCCCATCTTCAACATGTATAGCTTCGATATCTAAATCATCAGTAGCACCAATGACATTCGTCCCACGATCAGAACGATACACTTTGACTTGTCCTCGCAATGACTGGAACCTACGTAGTGTATTAATGAACGACGAACTACTTAATGATTCGATCACCCCTATGTGTACTGCTCATGTAATCATACATGTGAACAAAATAGCCCACCTTTTACTATTTGCAGATCTTCCACGTGTTTTACGAGCTAGCACTTGCCAAAGTCCGAAGGTATCCAAACCTACAAATGTGAATGGAGGTCCTGGTGTGAGTCTATCGGTAGGCAAGTCCGCCTATTTTTTTGTTCCTGAAACTTTCCTCGCATTTTTCTGCATTTAACACATTTTTGTATGAATGACGAAATTAAGCGTTTAGCTCCTATTAGCCAGTATCCAGCGCTCCTTAACGCTCCTTCGGTTAAATGTCTACCCTGATGTTTCACTAAATTGTGGACGTGGTCTACATGAAGCTTACTAATGTAACTATTTTTCGGAATGATATTTTCTCCTGTCGGAAGCCATGCTTTTGCCTTTTCCAAACGTCCTCCTACACGAATCAAACCTCGCGAATCCAAAAATGGTGAAATAGTGATTAAAGACGATTGTTTTGAAATTCTTGTGGCTCCAGCCAAACATTCGATCTCTTGTGAAAACACGTCCTTTTGACATTCCTTGAAGATAAATAATTCCACTTTTATATAACTATCTACTGACATGACATTTTGACAAAAAAGCCAACCTTCGGTGACCTTGGCACGATTTGTTCTTTAAACTGAATGACTGAGTCACATGTTGCAGCTGTGATATAGCTTTCACAAGCCGTTTCCAACTAAAGAATTTTTCAACACGCTCCACTAATGGCGCCAGCGCATTTATTGAAGTTTTCGACACACTTAACTCCGTTCTTATATCCTTATCATCATCAGGACTGACTAACTGATATAATGTTTTGACATTGCGTTGTGCTACTTCGTCAGAGTTATTCATCCATCTCGGTTCAAGAAGCCATGTGTTGTTCTCCATATCGACATATACTGAATATATTATGCCGCAAATCTGCGGGGTTTAAATGTGATGGGACGAACTGCCACTGATTTAACGACGATACACTAAGAATGCGTTCAATTCTGTTTGACACGTAAGTATGAAAACGTCTTGTCTGATTAGTGATATATCCCAACACAATTTTACTATCTGAAGAGTTCTTGATAGAGTCCAACGGAACGTCTAAATTTTGGGATCATATTTCCAATTTCGGTTGCCAAGACAGCCCCATACAGTTCTCATCTTGGAATTGTGTTTCCGCTAAGAGAAGCTAGTTTCGACTATCCCATAATTTAACCTAGGGTACTGTTTCCAAATTTGTCGATAGCTCTCAAATATGCTGAAGCCGCAACTGCCTTCTCTGAGGCATCTGAGAATACATGTACTTTTAAGTTGTTCATAACACTGATTGACATGGGTATGTTCATGCGGGGTATCCTTAGTTCTCGAATTGATAAAACAGAGATTCTCCATTCATTCCATTTCTCTTGAAAACTTTGTGATAAAAAAATCATCCAAATCAGTACCCGGCGGAGATGCACCTCGTAACAAAATCTGTCCTCTAGTTGTGAGGGGTGACGGAAATCCAATCGGATCAAAAATCCTGTTCAATGACGAAAGAAAACCTCTACGAGTACAGGGTTTATCATCTTGCAATTGGGTAAATATAAAGCTATCACTATTCAAGTCCCAAGCGAGGCCAAGGCTAAAAATAGTCTTCACACAAGTTTAAATTCTTGAGATCCTTTCCAATATCATTGGTAGGGAAAGCCTGCATTACGTCGCTGCTATTCGATGTAATCTTGTGTAACCTAATGTTACCTTCTGTCTTCAGCGCCTTCTGTGTTCTTGTTATGAGATCAATCACTTGTTCACTATCGGGCAACGAAAAGAGCCCATCGTCAACGTAAAAATCCTTGTTGAAGAATGTATTTTCATCAGAACCAAATGTTTCACCCGAGTTTTCCACCGTCTTACGTAGTCCATATGTGGCCACTGCAGGAGACGCGCTATTGCCAAAAACATTGACGCACATACGATGTTCTATAAGCCGATTATCTGGGTTATTGTCCTTGTACCAAAGGAACCTCAAAAATTGTATATCTTCTTATCTTACGTAGAACTAATAGTTTTAATAAACAATCAGTCATTGTAACACCTTTGTGGATTGACATTATCTCCAATATGAGCCAACTGACAGTTTTCTTTTACATACAATGTATTTATACAAGGTTCAAATATAGTTCCCCTACCATTGTTCATTACATTAGTCTTATTCACATTGAGGAAATTTGGTTTGTGCACTTTACCTAAGCAAACATTATCTATAATTACCAAACAGAAAACGAGCTCCTGGGCAAATGGTGTGCATTTCGGCCCTGTCAGTTGTCTCTACAAGTGGTGCACTTCTTGGACATTTTTGCCAATTTAAAGTTGAATGTCTATTTTCGGATTAAAATCTAACATTTGATGAGCTATCTCCTGTAAATGGGGATACGATTTCGCTATAGTATACTGAATGGCTGATGTATTTATACCTAACTGATCAATCAGCTCTGTCTTAGCAAGAGTCCTGTTACTTTGAAATAGCGTACAAATTCACGGCTTTATCTGGGAAGTTCTTCGGGTACACACGGACCTGAACGGTTTTTCCACATGATTTACCACTAAATCCACACAATGACGTGCACTTGGATGACACAATGTGATCATCAGCATTTTGCTTTGTTTCAGATGATTTCTCCCCGCCGTCAGGAGAATAAGATTTTGCAGAAAAATGCATTGCAGTTATATGATAACTACTTTCACAATTTTCACATTTAACCGTCACGGTGCAATTTCTTGACATGTATGTTGTCGAATGACAGCATTTGAAACAAATCTTATTGTCCTTCAGATATTTTCTACGTTCTTCATAAGTTTTTGCTTTGAAAGCTCGACAAGTATTCAGATGATGATTGGCTTTATGAATAGCACAACGAACAGCCTCTTTCTCTTCGTTCTGTTTCAGATTCACATCTGTTTTTTGGTTAAACACCGACGCTGCGCCATGGTTAACTTTCCGAGTATCATTTGTTCTTCTAGAATATGTCGTTTCAGTATTATTATAAATAAAGGCAAGATCGTTTTTGACTGCACTAACCTCTGTGATAAATTGCACAAAATACGAAAAAGGTGGAAATGGTACATTGTTTCTCAGTTTGTATTGCGATGCGCGCGTTGTCCACTAGAAGGAGAGTCAAAATATGACAATAAATTCGAAAATGTCTCATTCTCTTTCGAAGATTCGATTTGTGTGAGTATATTCAATAGTTCATAAAGTCGACTATGATCCTTGTTTGTTATTTTTGGAAACTTCTGTACTTTTGTTTTAATTGCCGCCTCTACCATCTCAGGTCTACCATAGCGTTCGTCGAGGCGTTCCCATATACGACGAAGACCAGTATTTGAATTGTTCACATTCGACGCACGACTATTTTGCGAAAACTTAGAAGATTCACGGCCGAGCCATTTTACTAATAAATCCATTTCTTTTTTTCTTTTAAAGCCGTAACTGAGAGTTCTTCTGTAATACTTTTAAAAGTAGCTTTCCATGAAGCGTAAGTTTCCGGACAGTCATCAAAGTTCTGAAACCTAGAAAGTAATAAATCTTTCTTTAATAAAAACTTAGTCAAGTCGGACACTACAGGCCGATCATGTTTTGGTGGCAGTGGTGGCTGAGTAAATTCAAAATCAGCTGCGCACGGATTTAATGTTTGTTTTGGCCGAATTTCTGGTTTTATATCTTCAGCTATCGATCAATCCAAACTATCAACTTCATATTTCGGCAAATTCATTGGCGTAGGATTCATGTTAAAATGGTTCCGAGGTGTCGGATTATGCGAACTGAAATTATCATGATTATTCGGAATAACTTGTGGAACATTGTTATTCTTGTCTTGACTTCTGAGTTGTTCTACTTCTTTAAATTGTCATTCACATATTTCTCTGTTAGTGTCATTTTCACTTTTTCTAACGGCTCTTTATCTTCTTGTAAAGACAACGATCTTTTATCGCTCTACAACTTCAGCCTGTTCACGATCCCTTAAAGCCTTAGACTGTGTTTCTTATTCACTTAATCTTGCTTTTTGCTTAATTGATTTTGTTTGTTGCTCAACATATTGTAACTTTGTTCGCTGAACTTCTGCTTTTACACGTTTCTGAGCTATAACCGAACTTGAAATAGACCCACATTTACCATTATTGTGCGAGCGGACAGACTGCACACTCAGGAGCTACTGACATTGTTTCGGCTGCGGTTAATTTCAATGTCTTTATTTGTGGTATTGTATTGTCAATTATTTCAGTGCACTTTTTAAACTCCTTCTTAAAAGTGGATAATGTTTCATTACTGTTTTCATTATTTTTGCGTGTCAAAAACTGGATATAATTATCTGAGGTTTCACAATATTTTCACGGGTCCTTCACGAACTTCAAAGAACAACAAATCTAACACTCAAAAAAGTTCAGGATAACGTATCAAAAATCGATAGAAGATCTTTTTAACAATCAAAAATCAACACTGGTAACAGTACAGAAGGACAATTGTAAAAAATAAAGTCATAAATTAAGATTGTTTACTAATTACAACAACAAAATGACGGAAATGATGTTGAAATAAGAATCGGTGAACCTTGGCCAGAGCGGATGTTAATTGTTCCGGATCAGCAAACCTCGGGCTCGGCTGGTGTATGTTAGGCATTAACACCCGTTGCTGATATTATCACATGTTGCTATGGGTGGGCGGGGCTTATGAATGGTTAGTGAAAATTAACAAATGCCGCGTGTCCAGTGAAATGAATGGATGATACAAGAAATTTGCATGAAGTATTATAATACCTTATTTTTATCATGGAAGTATTATATTGATAGTAATACCATGTGTTTACCAATCCGATATTGTATATGGTGCCTTATCGCCGTAATCGACTTATCAAAAGACTTAAATAGAATCTACACGGCGGGTGGCACTATACTGGAACAGGCACTATCCCTTATTGTTCACCTGCTTTCATTTTTTTAGGAGGTCTTATGGTACTATATTGTCTGTTGTTTTCTTCTTAATGTTAATTTCATACAAACGTGAAAACTTTGGATCAATGCATGCATTCACTTTGATGTATTAGTCCCAGTTAGAACCTATATGCGTTTTTATCGGAAATAATTGTACAATGAGCAGCAATGTTAAAAGTAAATGTTTGCAGGAACCGGTAATCCCGTGGTTGTCATTCGTTAATGCTGTCTGCTATACTTGATTTTTTTTTCATTGTTGTAGTATAATCAGGACTTTAATTTTCTCTTTTGAGTTGTTTAACAATTATATGTCATACTAGTGCCTTTTATATCTTACATCAGTATACAGTATGGATTTTTCTCATTGTTGAAGGCAGTACGCTTATGGTGACCTGTAATTGTTTACATTATTTGGTATAAGTTTGGCTGTATCATTGGCAATCTGACCACATTATTTGTATATTAAATTACTTTTGTATTATAATTTTACTTGTGGATGTATAGAAAAATTATCTGAATTATTTTCTAACATTGATATTAAAGAAACCATAGTAGTACAAAAATTAAGGAATTATACTTGTAACGGGATAAATGATATATAGCTATAAATAAAAATAGTTACAATAAATTTCTACTTTGAATTCGACGTTCTTCATCGCAGATAAATTATTATTTCCCAAGTATTAAATCATAATTCGAGATTGAAATTCAGAATTTCCTAATTGATTTTTGATAAAACGTTATTGCATTACACACATGTAGAACGGTGAGTCTATTTCTTTATTCTTCTTTTTTTCATAGATCCTTGATTAAATCATATTGCTTTTTGTGGTTTATTAAAAGGTAATCATACTGAAACAAAAACAATCTTCTTTACCTTAGCAGTATTTGGCTAAACATTTCCAAATTATGGGTTGTATATCTCTTCAACTTCGTACTTTATTTGGCCTTTTAAAGTTTTAATTTGAGCGTCACTGATGAATCTTTTGTAGACGAGACGTGCGACTGCCATACACAATTATGGACCATGTATCTTTGATGAGGTTTTTTTTCTTCTTTCCATCTTGCCAATCTTAGTACTATTTCTTGCACTCATTTCCAATTTCAAAAACATTGCTTTAAATAATTTGTTCATTATATAAAGCGCCTTAATCTACTTAGTACATATACATTCATCTTGAGTTAACGAGAGTTTATTGCCACATATCTAGTTGAACATGCATAAATAACGTATTACATAATATGCATGCTTAAAATGCTTTCAATCAACTTCTATCACACAGTGTATATAAATTAGATATAATCACTCACGGGAATACTTCGTTAAACGTCATATCATGTAAACACAATCAAAGTAATAAACATTAAAAGCCTGCTGGTGCCAGAGAGGAGGATCATATATATATATATCATCCTTCCCTACGGCTATATCTGTTTCCTCAACGTATCCGTAAAACTCGTATCACGATAGCGCGTGCTCTGAGGAGACATTATCAACTTGAGGTGGAAATATCAACAAATTCTCCCAACATTTATTCCATCATTGTAATGATATCATGTCACTTACAAAGATGATTTGACCAAATAAATTACCCTTGCATACCAATGTTTGCATTGTGCAATTTTTATGTTGCCAAATTTACCTTTTATGCTTGAATAAGCAATAGTAAAAACGTGTCCCACCGGATTCTAAATAACGTCTGCCGGGACTACTTTTTTTTTAAATTGAACTCTGTGACCTTACATGAACTCCTGGTATGACCTACATTGAGATCAGACTACCGAAACAAATGTCAACAAAGCGGGGGTGGAAAATTTAACGATTAAAACTATATTTACAGTATAAACCAATTATTCACAGTAAAACCAATAACAAATTAAATCTAAATTGTTTAAATGCACTTGTGTTTAATAACAGCAAAGCTAACACATTTTACATTAAATTATGAAAAGTTCTATCAGAGCTCAAACACCCTTTTCCAGACAAGTCTAAAGCACTTATTTCGTCTGCTGAAACAAAACAAAACAAAACAAACACACAAAATGGCCACTGATACAGAGAGTGAGAGTGAATCATGGGAATCGGGAGACAATTCAGACACAAATACATTATTAAGTGAAATGGACAGCCCTTCATGCAGTTACTGGGACTTTTCAAAACCAAATTCAAGCACTAGATATAAATATCTCCCTGTAAATGTTCACAAAATTCAAAAACAAAGTGCCACAAATGAAAAACAAAAGGAAAATGCAAAAGAAGACAAGAACACTAAAACTGACAGTGATCAAACTGCATCTTTTGGCACAACATCCTTAGCAAAAGCATCAGAGAGTGACCGTTTCAGAGATGTAACAGATGCTGATATAGACTCCTTCCTTCAAGAGCAACTTAATAAAAATACTTCCAAGAAAACAAAGTCTGATTTGAAAATTTTCCAATTGTTCTTAAAATCAAAACATGATGAAAAAAGAAACATTGAACAAATACCACCACCACAGTTGGACAGATATCTTAGTTTTTTCTTTCTTAGCGCCACGAAGGAAAAACAAACAAATGGTACTTTTGAATATGAACCATCATCTCTTAAGTCAATACAGCAGAGCATTAGCCGACATTTAAAGGATAATAAGTATGAATGTAATATTATAACTGATGATGAGTTCCACAAAAGTCGTCTGACTCTGAGCGCAAAGTTTAAAAACTTAAAATCACTTGGTCTTGGTAATAAACCCAATGCTGCAGACCCTTTGACAGATGACGATCTCAACAAATTTTATATGAAAAAAGTTATGGGGTCAAATAGCCCTCGCTCTTTTATAAACGCAGTATATATTAATAACAATTACCATTTTGGTTTAAGAGGAGTAACTGAACATTATAATTTATGTTGGGGTGATATATCACTAAAAGTTGACACAAATGGAGACGAATACCTCCAGTATTGTCGTGAAAGGCAGACAAAAACAAGACAGGGCGAAAATATAACAAATCTAAGAAAATCAGGACCAATCGCAGTAGAAAACAAAATTGACCGCACCAGATGTCCTGTGTTTCAATATAAACTTTTTCGACAAAAAAGACCAGAAACCATGAAAAAAGAGGATTCCCCTTTTTATATTCAGGCTTCAACGTTTCAGGATAATAACTATGAATCAAAAATTCTTTGGTACAAAAACCTAAGACTTGGAACTAAATCAATTTCTAAAATAATAAAAGATATGGCCACGGAAGCACTACCCAATAACGATAAAAGACTCACTGGCCATAGTGCAAGGAAGGGTTCAATCCAAAAACAAAAAGACAATGGAGTGCAAGACACAGAAATTGTACAAAGAACAGGACACAAAAATGTTAACAGTTTGCTGTCGTACTCCAAAACAAGCTTGGAACAACAAAAAAAAACATCTCTAATGCTATCTTCAACAAGAGAGTTACAGCATCCTACAGTTACTAAATCAGATAATAAAGAAAATACCTCACCAGTATTAGAGACAATAACATCAACACAGACTCAATCAACTGTTAGTAACAACAGTAAACAGTCAATTTACAAAGGAAATTTTAATTTTTCGAAATTACATCCCGCAATGAGTGGTCTTTTCACCAATGCAACATTCCATGGTGGAAATTTCAATTTTACCTTTAACAATGGGACATCATCGTCATCAGATCAACAACCCTCAGATGACAACAAAAAGAACAAAAGAAAGCGTCTATGCGTAATTGACAGTAACAGTGATAGTGATTTCTAAAATATAATAATCATTCAATTCATTTATTAGTTGTGGGACTATAATCCAATATTTTCATTACTCAGTATGCTTTAACAACTTTTTAAACTAAACGCAATAAATATCTGACCAACAAATGTGTTTTATGTATCAAATCAATTGCTAAAATAATATGAATTTCTCCAGATGCTCTACAAATAATAAGACTCACTGTATCAGTATCATACTACAAGTGTAAAGAAAATAAAAATAGTCTTATACTGAAAATGTGTAAAAATATTTTTGCTTTAAATATAAGCAATTATGATTTAATGTATTTGCAAAGAGAGCAAATTAACAAAAAAAAATCATCTTGCATATCAACCTATTATTACTAGCTTCAATTTATTTCATGTAACCTGAAACCAGTCTGCAAATAACAAAAAAATAAGAAGATGCAATATAAAAACACCAATAAAAAAGATTTATCAACTTGAGATGAAAGCAAATTTACATTTCCGTCATGTATATGGCCTTTAACAATGATCAAAATACATACTGTGTAACAAGCTTTACACAAAAGCACCAACCAAAAAAAAGCTTTTGAACGACAGATAATTTGGTCTAGTTTCTACATATATTGATATAAAATATCAGTTGCAAGTTACAATGTGAAAAATGGTGTAAATCATAATTATATTGGCTATATCAAGGACAAATCCTTGGCTATATGTACATTGATCATTCACATGAGATAGACTCAAGTAGGCAAAATATTAAATGATTAATACATGTTAAACATGTTAAAATTCCATTCATAGTATTTACTGTTTCAGTGTAACT
This sequence comes from Mytilus californianus, assembly GCF_021869535.1. Lineage (NCBI taxonomy): Eukaryota > Metazoa > Mollusca > Bivalvia > Mytilida > Mytilidae > Mytilus > Mytilus californianus. The sequence goes on from NW_026262734.1 coordinate 36,867,850, forward strand.
AAGTTAGGATTTGAACCTAAGACCTTCTCATAAAGAGATGCTCTGACCCCTGAGCTACCTAGTTGAATACACTGAAAGCATATACATTTCTCCAAGAATCATAAACATGATGTATCTTATCATTTAACTCAAAGTACCAAAAGAATGATACAGTTATATCAATGTACATGGACCAACAGTATGCAACGAAGCAATATTGAAAAACATTTAAAAAATTCAGGTGATCTGGACGTTCTGGTATTGTTCCTTTAAATTTTATCAGGGAAGAAAGTACCCGCGGAAAATGTGTTTTCCCCAATTATAACATAAGGCAAAGCACTTATAGGAAATGGTACCCAATAACTTGAACCAAATACCGTCCCAATGCAATTTGGTGGGGAAGTCTGTACAAAATTACACCTACCTTCCATGTCCTCTCGCGTACAAATGGCGGGTACAAGGTGCGAGGTGTCGAGGTATTATTACAAAAAGGACAATTTACCAATACCTGTCTTTCTCAAATTAACTTCTCCTAACGAATAACAACTACCAAATATTATGTACTCTCAGACTTGATACAAACAACATTTTGATGCGATATTTCTGGATTTTTTTAGTGCCGCGTATGCTTAGAAGTTGTTCAGCAGTCAGCGAGTAGAAATTTTCTTCTTCTGGTGATATGAAATACTTCGATCTTTCAATCTATCGTTAAGCCTTGTTTCTTTTTTTTATATCATCTTCAAATATTATACATCAATATATGCATTATCATGTACAAAACACATTTTTCTTCATGTAGTTAATGGGAATATTTTACCCTGCGTATTTTGGCCGCAAGGTGTTCCGCGGTTTAATATGTCGATGACGTATGTTGCCTAGTAACAATTCCCGCTAAATTATTAAAAAAAGAAAATTTTGATCAAAAACATTGCTTTGAAAGATGATAAAAATGTTATCTAAATGTGGATTGTATAGATATTGAAAAATATCAGCCCGCTCGACAGAATATGAAGCTAAATGGCTCGTTCGCTACGCTCACTCGACATTTAGCTTCATATTCTGGCTCGCGGGCTGATATTTTTCTATATCTATATATCCACACCCAGATAACATGTACATATTAATAATATGCTAGTTTACTAAACCTTACCTTAATTCTCTTTGCGCCAGAAGTCGCATAAGGCCTCTTCAGCGTTTCTGGTTTCTGTAACAAACTCTTGTTACGGAGTTGGGTTGTAAACCCAACGTCAAACTTCCACTCTGCTGGGTCGGGTTTTCTCTCTTGGTAGTCCTTCCCGTAGATGATTGCATTACCATGCTAACGGATTGCATCTGTCCGGATTTCTTTCTGGGTTGCCTTCCATAGCCTTTGACTTTCCATTGTCACTCACAAGGCAGTGGGGCTATTTTCCCAAAGCTGAGAGAGTTTATTAGAGCTTACAATATAAATTGAAAACACTAATACGAAATACGTTGAGAAATTCAAAAAAGGGATCACTTAAAAAATCAATTGTTAATAATTTTTTAATAAAAGATTATGAAGCCTGACATCCTGGCACAACCTCCCCTTCACGTCTACTATCAAGCAGTGGGCCAGGATCCCAGGCTAGAGATTATGCCGTAATTAACAATCAAATGGGGTCTAAAACCGTATCCCTTTTCTCTTCATAAAATGGTGTGTTGAGTGTAAAAATTGTTTTGAGAAGAGTTGTTTTAACAGATTGCAACAAATCAGGATTTTGGATAACATCGATCAGGAGATATCGCAGTTAAGAGGATTTTGAAATTAAAAAGTTTTCTCTTATATCCTGACGATGATGGTCAGTTTGAACACTAAATATTTGAATAATGCATAAATGATACTCTACTAGGTACAAAAAAATACATTAAAGGACTTCGATTTTAACAATAATATTTTTCAAGCCTGTGAAAAGGATTGTCGTCCTTATTTTGGTTATTCCAGAAAAAAAAAACATGTGCACGCGGAGATGGTAATCTATTGTTTCAGTCGACGTTACTTTGTTTTGGTTTCCAAATACATGTACTGACAGTAAATATGCATTTCAACAACTGTCCGCTATTATTATGTTTGTCATTTATTCTGAAATTACATAACTTTGACATTTCATATTCTTTAGAAATCTATTGGTTTTGTCATGTTTTTCTGCTTTGGCAGTAACTTCCGGCTGTGAATTTGGAATCATGTGATTCGAGACATTCATAGCAAAATATTCGCACTCTATCGACCCACCCCCTTCTTACCTAATTTAAAGATTTCGTGCGGTGCCAACTGAGTCTGATGTATTTTGATATTAATTTCAATTTCAGTCGTAAATCATTTGAACATTTGCACGTGTTTATCTCGTTATTTAATCTTGAAATTTACCTATTTTTTAGGTGATTACATGTACTTTCTACCGGTTTTTAATATATGACATGGTATATATATATTTTAATTGTTTCAAATATAAGATGAAAATAATGTCATAGTTTTAAGGGAATTAATGTTCATATGGTTATAATGTTATTGATATATACACTATTCAATATTGTTCACAATATTGCAAAAGATACGGGTCCAATATTCATTCTCTTATGGTAGTGGCCTGTTATCTATTTCCGGCACGAAGAGACATTTCTATATAAGCGCAGATACCTCGCACTTCGCCTACTTAGATTATGTGTCGTGAACATAATAATGTTCTAATATGTTAAAATTAGTCTTAGTTCCTAACACAATGCTCTCAATACCGTATGCGGAACTATATTTGAAGCCAAGTTTGCGAAATCGAAAATATTTGACCAGGGGCCTGTTTATCGAAGCGCTCTTAGGACTAGGACATGTCCTAAGATCATAATAGGACGTACCGTTGTCCTAAGTGGGTTTGTCAAACATGTCGTAACTTAGGAAAAGTTATTGGATTCGTCCTAAGTTGAGGACACATATTTAGGTGTATTACTTAATATGGTCTTATGATGGTCCTAACTTTAAGATATATTCTACGACCGCCGACTATGTTATTTCATTTAGGGAGCAAAATTAACAATTTTTGTAGCAATAGTCCGCTTAGGGACTAAAATAATCCACTGAACTAATTGGATGATAGTGATATTATACGCATGTATAGATTATCACGTCCGTAACACAGGCGTTTAGTGGAAGGATCCCCCTTTTTTAAAATATTTTTTTTTATTGTGCATTTCAATTTTTCAATATTAGGAAATATTCTTAAATATTTTAACCTTGTTCGCATATTTAATGTGTTCTTGCTCTTATCCAAAAGATATATTACAATAACAGTAGTATATATATGATGCCCCCTGTGTTCTTATTTTCCACGTGGAAAATTAAAATATAGAGGGGCATCATATATATATATACTACTGTTATTATAAATGAATCACATTAAATAAATAGATAAATAAATAAATGAACTTTGGTGGATAGTTGTCTCATTGAAATCATACCACATCTCCATATTTGTATATATAGGCTAAAAAAAATTACTTAAAAAATGTAAAAACAAAAAAATCAGAAAAAGGAGGTCCATTCCCCAAGCGCCTATGATCCGTAATTAAATAGTTAATGTACTCCGTATGTATAAGAAAGGTGCACGAGATTTGCTTTTGAAGTCTATAAATTATAAAACATTGACACTTCAAATATAGCTCACTCAGATATAAAATGATTGTAACCGATATTTTAGTAGTTGTTACTATTTACAAATAATTTGTTCAATTCTTATATTAAACGTTGTTACATTTTTGTGTGTTTTTGTTGTGTAAAGTTTGAATGCACAATTATTAAGCTGTGGTCACACCTTACCGGATAGCTCAAACGGACGCCGAATGGATGAAAAAAAAGATTTCCGTTGACAAAATTTCTATCCGTTGGGAGTCCGTTGGTGTACTGACCAAATAAAACGGACGCGTAACGAATGCCTAACGGGCACACAATAGATATGCAACGTACGATAAACGGAAACGTACCGGACAGAACGGATGTCGAACGTACATCCAACGGACGAGTACCGCATAAAACGGACACCTAACGGAAGCGTACCGGATAAAACGGATGAACAAGATAAGCGGAAAATTAAAGGCGGCAATAGTAATGCATGTAAATCACATACACGTGACCTTTTAAATAATTAAAAAGTTTCCGTGTAACTGGTTTTAGTTTATTCTTCAAAATGCCGCCATAGATAGGGTAGGGGTGGAAAAGGAAGAGGAAAAAAAATGTCAAAGAAAAATGCCAATAACGCCGCCTGACCATGATTCAGAAGTCGAGCCAAATACAGAATCTGATGCCATTTATCCGTTTCACATTCGGTACGTATCCGTTTTATCCGTTATCCTTCCGTTCATGTTCGTTTCACATCCGTTCATCATCCATTTTATCCGTTGTACGTCCGGTAGAGGTTTATCCGTTATACGTCCGGTAGAAGTCCTTTGGTGAATTGGTCTACCGGACCTTCAACGGATGTATAACGGACAAGTAACGGATACAAATTGGAAACGGAACGGACGAGAACCGTAAAAAACGGACGCCTACCGAACGTTCAACGGATACTTCTTCCGTTGGACGTCCGTTCAAAGTTTTGAACATGCTCAAAATTTTCCGTCGACGGATAAAACGGACGCTGAACGGACATGAAACGGATATAGACGGACGTCTAACGGATAAGAACAGACGTCTAACGGACATGAACGGATTGAAAAAAAGTTATCCGTTCGGCGTATGTTCGCGCTATCAGGTAAGGTGTGACCAGGGCTTTAGATACATATTATTTATTATCTTAATAAGAATAGTACTAATAATAATTCTGATTTGTATTCTTATAATTATTACTACTGGTGAACTCGGTGCATTTTAAAACATTTTTTTAATTTTAATATCTTATTTTTCTTCACGCTAACACTTATGACAGCGGTTAGGACATTCTAGCTAAGAAAGTCGTACGATAGCTTCGATGTACATGCTGAGACATGTCGTAAGTCGGTCATAACAGTATCCTAATTTATTCCTAAGATAGGTCTAGGACAGATCCCAGGACAGCTTCGATAAATAGGCCCCAGGAAAAAGATACTATTTTCCATAAGAGAGATAGGTTTAACCAATGTTATAACCGGTTTAACACTCGTGATAATTAGATATTATCGCTTGATACATGTATCAACACTCGTTATCTAATTTCAATAATATTATAAACTCGCCATAAACTCGTTTGTTATTATATTGAAATTATATAATTCGAATTGATACCAAGCGATATTCAATTCTCACTCGTTAAAAAACCTACAATCATCCGTTCAAAGAAATCTATAGAAAAGGTAGTGCTAGTTCATTTTTGTTAGCCACAAAGGTTCGCGTTTACGTGGTGACTCGCGGTTGACATTTTACTATATATAGAAAACCCCGTAATTGATAATATATCATTAACATATAAATAAAACTCTATTGGTAGCCACTCACTGTGTAAGTATTCACTTTTAATACAAGAGAATGTTCTTATCGATTGATTGTTGATTGTTTGTTTTACGTCCAGTGGCCAATATTTTATGCATATTTAGATCAAATTAATGCATACAATAGGAAGGTTGTGCCAATATGGGCACAACCAGAAGTAGAGCGGGAAATTTGGATTTATTTTGAAAAGTTAGGTTATGTTGGGTAGGGACAGATATTTAAACACTCCGCATCGCCGAACGTGGTTGCATATTTAAACACCCCGCATAGCCGAACGTGTTTGCATATATAATCACCCCGCATAGCCGAACGGACGCCTTCTAGTTTAGCAAGGGTTTAACTGCCGAAAACGGGAGATGTCTAAGGATTACCATGGTTTTTTTTATCGCAGTCATCTCTTTGGTTGTGTTCGTTTTTAATTCTCGCGTGTAACTTAAGGGAGCATCGGAGTTCTATATTTCTTTAAGACAAGTTTGATTTCCAAACAATAATTTGTAGTTTGCTCTTTAATTGGTCAGATTGACATTTTTAGATAAAATGCGTTTGGCTCACTAGTACACTTGTACTTCAGCGTGATTTCCGTTTGTGAAATATTGGTCAGGTATTTCCCTAATTCATTAAATCAATTACATGCAGCTGTGTTTCTAAAAAAACAATACCACGATTATATAAAACCTTTCCGGATGTTAGAAAACCTTCAGTAATAAAGTGGTAGTCGTAAAATATCACGACTTAAAGAGTTAAGCCATTCTTTCTAGCTTGTTCTGGAAATTCTTCATGCATGAACCACATCAATTACTCCTTAATATACTTCTTAAACTAAGAATAGCCACTGTGGTTCTATATCATGTATATCAATCAGAAACACCAACATGCATGCACGTGTTTGGCTCATTAGATAATGACATGTGTCTGTTTTGAAACTGCGTTTTTTACTTGTGAAGTAAATACCGATATCAGGTAAGGAATCATTTGTTTATTTACTAGTATTTTTTTGCTTTTAATTATCAATTTTTTGCTTATAATTATTATTAATTTATATTATATTCATCATTTTTATTACTACATAACTAGTATTTTTACGGATTTAATTTTTTTTTTGTCAAATCGGCTAATCAATTTTTCCAAATATTCGAAATCAGTTTATTTTAATTTATAAATTACTACGGTATTTTTTAATGGAGGTACATGTACATGTAGGAGTTGTCGTTATTATATTGTTCGTATTATTGCTTCCTTGGAATTATTATTTATTTATCAGCAAATTCCTAAAATTAAATCAAATACTCAATTGATAATTGTTGTCAACTTTTATGAACAAATGGAGTTCGAGTTCATATTTCATTTGCGGCAAAACTGTGACAATTCTGTTTTTGCTATTAAACAACGTGTTTGGTATTTGAGATTTTTTTTCAGAGCAGTCCTGATATATGATATCGATATAAGCATTTCGAACGCAAAATCGTTTTGCAATTTTTACTTTAATCAAGTAAACAGTAATTCAAAACCGGTATATCAATAACTTTAAATTTAGTACCTCCCTGTTGTAAAATAAAAGGGACTAAGTGTTTTCATATCAGTCACTGGGGCCTGGTTTTTTGAAGTATCTTATGACTAAGACATGTCTTACGATGGTTTATGGCATGTCATAGTCGTAAGATATGTTTTCGAAAGTGTCCCAAGTTACGATATGCCATAACTTTTATCGTAAACTTAAGACACCTCGCGACATGACTTATGATGTTCTTATGATTATCATAAAAAGTACGACATCTTTTACTGCTTTTATCTTTGCACATGCAGCCTCCTATGCTCTCTGTTTGACACTGTTCGTTGTTGTGTTGCTCATTCTGCTAAATAGTAAAGAATTATTCTTCTCCACTTCGTCAATTAAAATCTGAATCTCCTCCGACGTTTGGACAGTCACTCCTTTTTTACTTATGATTATGTAAGATAAATACACATATAATTTCTTGGCTTATATAGTAGTTTATCGCATGTTTGCACGGGTATATCGTTAAGAGGATACTCGATGTACCAAATCTTAAATTAACATTTAAACAAATTATCAACTCTGATTTTAATTCCTTTTTAATTATAATTTCATGTTCATTATAATAATAAATAAAAGATATTCGTAAATAACAAGAATAATTATAATTATTTTTTTCGTACTTATTATTTTTATCATTTTTTAATCATTATTTAGAATAAAAGAAAATATGTTAACTTATGACAGTCATACATTCTATGACATATCATAACTAGTCATATCATACGATAGTCATAAGATGGTCATAACATTTGTCCTAAGATATATCTCATGACATATCTTAGGATAATTACGAAAACCAGCGGCCTGGACGTTGGGAAATTCCATGGGAAACTACATGGATATAATGTACATGTAGGGTCTTTTTTATGACATCATTTGCTGTAAAATTACACGAAATTCGTTTGCTGTAAAATACCAATAAAATATTTTGTTGTAAAATTACATTAAAATCTTTGCCTGTAAATAACATTAAAATCGTTGCCTTTAAAATTACATAAACATTTTATATTTTGCAGTAACAAAATAAATGATCTATATATTTCAACACACTATTTATAATTAAATTCTTAGTTTTAAAAAAGATATGATCAAAATCGATTCCAGTATAGTATTCGTCGAACAGTTTAACCAAAAAATCTAAATTCAACTGAAGAACTAGAATAATAGAATAGCATTTTTGAAATTGAGATATCGTTTTGTACATTTATACTCTAGATATGATGTATCATAACCCGCACACGCACATTCCCCAAACATTATACACAGCCACATGGTTACTTAGATATTTTGCAAATTTGTAACTACTGATTTCGAGTAAAACCTTAAGACATCATCGGGATTGTAAAAAACAATTATACGGTTTTCAAAAAACAATTAAATTATTATAATTTATATCTTTGTATTCTCCGTTTATCCTCTTCTTAAGTTAACGTTTCAGCTCTACAAAAAAAAGAAAAAATATATAAAAAAAAGTATTATATGTAAAGAAGCAATCAAAGTGTCTCGTCAATTTTCAATTTTTCAATTTGAAGACATATGTTACACTAATAATAATAGATTATACTGCTATTTCATTTTTTTATGGATTGATTTTTTTAGATTTCTTTTTAATTTATCTAAACTAAAATATTCCTTGAAATTTGATGAAAAAAATATTATACATGTATTGGTTTTTTTAATTTCGTATTTATCAATATAAAATGAGATTTGGTTTATACGTCATTCAGACAAAAACCAAACGAAAATATGATGAAAAGCCATCAAGTTGGAAACATGCAGTATTTAACAATGATACGACCAGTGGTCTTTTCAATTTGTCAAGTTCTAAATCGTCATGAGTCCACACCGATTTTTTTCGAATAATAAAAAGAACAAAAAGTTTAGTTGTGAGATAGTTGTATAAATTATTTGATTATAATTCTAAAAATGTCTATTAATTTTCTCATCAGGTTTTAAAACTGAATTAAATCGCTAAATTTAGATATAACTTTAACATAATCTTTTAATATAATGTGTATAAATTGTTGTGCTATGAATTAATCCTTAAAAATAAATTCAAACAAACCGCGTTTCTCTAGTGCCACTTTGAAGTCTTTCCTTTATCCTTTAAGATGAAAAAGTGCCGTCCTTTGATAAAAATATTTTTTTCAAGTATTTCATGGAATATTTGTCTATGTGGTGTATTTTAACTCAAATGTCTTTTCCCTTGTCTTTATATTTTTATGTGCTCTAGGTTAATGTTCAAGTTTCTGGTACATTTATCTTAATAATTCAAAATTGCTGCATACATTTGTTTAACATGTTACGGCTGAACATGCTTATCCAATAACGATGTAAACATATAAATAAGATGTAATCGGCAATAATATGATGCATACCTGTATGTCAAAACGGTTTGAACTTAACAAACATCTGTGCGCAGAATGATAAAACTAACATTAAGTTTTTATTGCATATCTTGTTATTCAATATCATTATGGAATCAAAGCTAGATTGACCAGAGGTAACAGATAACAACATGTGTATGAAAACTGTCTGTAATAAAGTGTATGATGTGGGTCGTTTGATCTACATTCATTGATCGCTATAGGGTTTTCCAGCATAAATTGTGTCTACTATATCTTGAAAATGTGTCAACATCTTTTTTTCATTTAATAAGCAATTCGTGCTTAGATGCCAATGATTTTGATTGAGATGGTTTTCCAAGATTAAGTGTTTTCTGTGAACTCTTCTTTGCATTTGAAATGATTTATAGGTGATTAGATAGATTGCTTTGTAACGGTTGATATGTTATAATGACCCCGTTATACCAAATTGATAATTCGAAAAGTCTATGCACACTTAACTGTGCACATTCTGTGAATGAAATTGTAGTTAATATAAAAAAAATTAAAGTGTCTCAATTTTCTAAAACCATCAAAATTGCCAAATTTCAATTCTAATCAGATTTTACCTGCACTAATTTTGAAGATCCATTACACAGTTTGAACTTTGTTGCTTACACACTTTTACAGTTTACGTTGATCAACTTGAAACTATTACAGACTGCAGTAAACTATTACACAAAGCTTTAGGGTGATATAACAGTTCGTCTTAATTTCTATTCTTCAAAAACGGGACGTATAATAATACACCGTTGTCCGTCCGTCCTTCCGTCTGTTTGTGTGTTCACGTTCAAACGTCTTACAAAACTAGAGGATGCTTTAATCAAATTCCTTGAAACTTGAATGGAATAATTTAATCGGTAAAAGACTGCTCCTTTTTTATTTTGAAAATTTCATAGTTTTTCTTTACAAAGTTACGTTAGTTTAACAGTCAGTCTGGCCGTTAGTTTTCTCGTTTGAATTGTTTTACATTGGCATTTCGGGGCCTTTTATAGCTGACTATGCGGTATGGGTTTTGCTCAATGTTGAAGACCGTACGGTGACCTATAGCTGTTAACTTCTATGTCATTTGGTCTCTGGTGGAGAGTTGTCTATTTGGCAATTATAGCACATCTTCTTATATTTTAGATCTACTTTGATGCAACTTTTCATGTCACACACTATAGCTGCAGAATGCGTTGGTCGATACTTTTGAATCATACAATTTCCATCACCAAAAAAATGCTGATTTTTGTACGTCATTTAAACGTTTTATAGACAAACTGGATCCCCGCGTCCTTGTACTGACGAGGTCATTGTGACGTCTTGACATTTGCAGACATCTCTGTATTTTTATGTTATTATTCAACTCTACCTACAGAAACATATCAATTTTATCATCTATCGCATTTATCAGATCCGCGATATGGAAACGATCACAGTTAATATATTTATCCCTTTATCTAACGTGTTGAATATAAAAATAAGAAGATGTGGTATGATTGCCAATGAGACAACTCTCTACCAGAGACCAAATTACATAGAAGTCACCGTACGGCCTTCAACAATGAGCAAATCTCATAGTATATGTCCAATAAGGGCACATATGATGTTATATACCATTGTCTAAAACCAAATATAACGATTCGTATCAAGCGTATGCAATTGAAACTGGCTGTTTTAGGGATTGCTAAAAGTAAGCTTTCTTTCACTTTTGAAAATTTTCTAATATGTTGTTCTAGCGATATAGTTCTTAAATCATAAAATGTGTTGTTGTTGGTATTGATAATCTCCTTTTTTAATTTGTCATTACATGAGACTTTACTGAACCGTCTGATTTTAGGCAAGTTTTCATATCATGTTGCGTATATTCTTGAAAATGCTTTGAACAATTTTTTTCAGGTTTTACACTGTTGTTGAGAATGTTGAACGTACTAAGCTCCCTTACAATTTTGAAAAGTGGCAGGACACTGATTTTCTTTGTATCTGATAAACAAAACACAGCTTTGCTTCCGATAGTATTTTGGTTTTGGTTTAATATGTCCATATTCATTTTTGCTATAATTATTTCAAATTTGCCCAAAACTACAAAATATGCAACCAGGAGCCATATCTCCAGGTATTTCAAATTTAGTTCCACGATCTGAAACACATCATAAGGTGGATTGAACTTCAAAAGAGAGACAAAAGATACCAAAGGAAAATTCAAACTCATAATTCGAAAATAAACTGACAACGTAATGGCTTAAAAAGAAAAAGACCAACAGACAAACAACTGTACACAAAACACAACATGGAAAACCAAAGACTGAGAAACACGAACCCCACCAAACACTGGGGTGATCTCAGGTGATCCGGAAAGCTAAGCAGATCCTGCTCCATGTGACACCCGTCATGTTACTACCATAAAATATGTTCAAAGTTAACACATGGATTTGTCATACTATGAATTTAAGTAAAGATTGGAAAACTGTTTGAAAATGAAACTGCTGTGAAATTAATTCAGGAACTTAGCCTTCCCTATTTTCATAGAGTTTTTGCAAGGGTTGCTTATCGTTCGAAAAACGTATCATCCTTGTCACACGACGCATTGAATTTAACGTCATACTCGAACATGTCATACACTTCACATAGACAAACGGACGACTCGTCAGGCAGAGATACTGGGAAACCCAGAATACATACAGGGATTTCAGGACTAAAATATTGCATAACATTGTTATCTAATATGAATAAGAAATCTTTTTTGAATTAGACCGATACGGATTCGATATTTAACGTACTAACTAACAAGGTAATAGTCCGCTGAACAATATGCCACCGTATCTGGATACATAAGTTTGACTCCGAGTAGACGAGTCTTTTCTCTCTACACGTAATTTAGCGCGTTAAGTTGAGTAGGAGCAATTGCAAATTTTACAAAGTATTTCAACATTTGGTTTTGACCAGGCCGTGGACCAAACCCACGAACTCGTGCACTCGATGGGAGCACGCATGTTGGCAGATCTTTGTGCCCTATTATGATTTAATTGTTAAGACTGGTGGCGATTTAAAATTGATTTTCTATGGTTGTAGACCGGATGTTCAAATCTAGAATTCGTGTTTGTGAATATGGGTTACTGTCTCGTTATAATGACGAGTACTCCATATCTTCTTTCATTCATATGGAAGGTGCTTTTTCACAGTTTTTAATGCAGCATGCTTTTATAGCTATTATAAATCTTGCTTGATATTTATGACCAAACTCAGTAAAGACTCGTCTAAATTGCATTTAAGTGATAAATTCAACAACACTTATCTTAATGATATTTTTTCGTTAAATAATCAAGAATTTTCAAAATATACTGCCTAAATTTACCCAAAGGAATTTACTTTAAATAAATCAAATATAAACGGTAATAACTGTCCTTTCCTAGATTTAGATATTTCAGTTTTACACCAGAAACTCTACACTAAAATTTACAACAAAAGGAACGATTTTTCGTTCCCTATTGTTAATTTTCCTTTTTTGGACGGTGATGTTCCTTTGGCACCATCTTATGGTGTTTATATATCACAACTCGATCGCTATGCCCGTGTCTGTTGTGACGTTTTGAATTTCAATGAACGTAATCTATGTATTACTGGTAAATTATTAAGTGAGGGCTTTCGTTACCACAAATTACTTAAAACCTTTACTAAATTCTTCCATAGATATAAAGTTTTGGTTTGGAAGTTTGGTTGTACCTGTAGAAAACTCATTTTTAACGGGATAGCACATCCTAATTATTACGGAGATGTTGTTTACCGCGCCCGGAAATTTAGACACGATTCGGGTAAACTTATCGATCCTTTAAATAAACATATTCTAAAAGGTTACAAGTTCAACACTATAATTAGATCTTTCAATATTGTTTTTATTGGTATTAATATTGATTTTGTTATCAGTAAATTAAAATCAAACTAAATATTATTTTTATATACATATGCACATTCATGGGCATGGCTCTACAATCTGTCGATACCCGTATCTTGGCATTGCAAAAGGTCATGTTTTTCTCTGACTGTTAATGGCGTCTTTACACTAAATCCATTTGATGTTGGATGTGTACTGATTGATACTTTAGTCTTAGATGTATAATTTTTGTTATTAGTTGTTATTGGCTTTGAACTAGAACTAGCTGTCAGTGACAGCGAGTACTCTCAGATCTCTACTTAGTGTCTTTTTGTTGTGGGATGTATAAGTACCCTTCCACGTCCACTCTGTGTTTTTGTTATATGTATTTCTGCTTTGTATCGATCTGATGAGTTAAGCCCTTTTCAACTGATTTTTATAGTTTGTTCTTATGTTGTACTGTTACACCACTGTCCCAGGTTAGGGGGAGGGTTGGCGCGCCTTCAAACTAGTTTAACCTCGCCACATTCTGTATGTGCCTGTCCCAAGTCAGGATCCTGTAATTCAGTGGTTGTCGTTTGTTGCTGTATATCATATTTGTTTTTCGTTCATTATTCTGTACATAAATCAGGCCGTTAGTTTTCTCTTTTGAATTTTTTTCATGTATCATTTCGGGGCCTTTTATAGCTGACTATGCGATATGGGTTTTACTCATTGTTGAAGGCCGTACGGTGGCCTATAGTTGTTAATTTCTGTGTCATTTGGTCTCTTGTGGAAAGTTGTCTCATTGGCAATCATACCACATCTTCTTATTTTTATATTGATGCTTGCTCAGGATGCTTGTCTTGAAGAAATCAGTCAAATCTTAGATTACATGTAGCCTTTCGACCAAGTATTTATTAATAAGAATTCCATTTTGTATATTTTCAGAAGGAAATAGCAACAAGAGAACAGAAATCATAGCACAGATATGTAAATTAGTCGTGTTATAAACAATTAAAAGGAGTGCTTCGATGAAACGTTGGTATGCATTTGAAACCGCAAATGACTTACATCTGAGTAATAAACGTAATACGTGCAAAATGATACATCATTGTATGAAGACAAAATCAACCTTAATTCACTAATCTGAAAATCACATTTTAAAAACGGTCAGAAATTATGTTTTTGTCATTTATATTCAAGAAACAATTTGATTTTTACAATAAAAACAGGAAGAAGATCTTGGTTGTCTGTCTATCTCTATCGATATTATTCTGTCTGGTTTTCGGCGGAATAAATCATTTCTCATGCTGCATTCAATTTAAAGACCAGATTTCAAAAACTTATTTAAGAGGCTTTTACTCAGAAATTGAGAAGCACATAGTCATTGACCCTCCTACCACATGCATTCCAAAACATATAAATTGTATAAAATTAGTGATGGGTGAACACGAAGAACTTATGAAGGCTTCAGGATACATAAAACATAATAAAACAGGATATAAATGTCAACTTAGAAACCTTGTGGGAAATTGTAATGCTTTGAAAACAGCACATACTTATGTAACAGATTATAAATCAATCTTCAAAGAAGAGCTGGAATTTCCATTGGCGTTTGCTATAAAAATGCACACCAGCCCCGAACAAGCTGAACAGTTGCTACGAAATATATACCGGCCACATAATGTTTATTGTATTTACGTTGACAAGAAATCAAATGAAGAAATTTTCAACTTGATGAAAAAAGTAGGAAATTGTTTCGATAACATATTTATTGTCGAAAATCGTATAGAAGTTGTATATTCTAGTATTAACTTAGTCGAAGCTGAAGTTGAATGTATGCGAATTGTGTCAAAGTCAAAGAAAAACTGGAAATATTACATTAATTTAACAGGACAAGAATTTCCATTAAAGACAAATTTAGAAATTGTGAAAATATTGCAGAGATTAAATGGTGCTAACGATATAGAATCTTACGAGTACCCATTCATTATGCAGCAGAGATATACTAAACAACATGTTATCAAGGGTAATTCCATACACAAAACTAATAACTTAAAACATTCCTTCATCAAACGATTCCAAATGAGCAAAGGTTCAGCTTATGGCGCCTTTTCAAGGCCCTTTGTAGATTTTATTTTGTCTGACAATATCGCAAGAATGTTTTTAAAATGGCTGAATGGAACATACGCCCCCGAGGAAAGCGCTTGGGCAACGCTGAACTCTTTACCATGGGCACCTGGTGGATTTCCGAAAAAAGCAAAAAATCCCACGGCTTCTTTCTTGTCTCGTGCTGTAATTTGGAGTTGGGATAAGTCTAGATGCCGGGGACATTATATCAGAGGTATTTGCGTGTATGAGTCGGGAGATTTACCTTGGCTAGCACACAGAGAGGAGTTGTTCGCAAACAAATTTGATATCAATCGGGACCATGTTGTGTTGGACTGTTTAGAAGAGGTCTTACGAAACAGAACGAAAGACAATAGAGTGGAAAATTTAAATTGGGATTTTTATAATACATTGCCACATGCTGAATATTATGCTAAATTCAGACAGATGCAAACATCAAATAATTATCTACAACGAAAAAAAGAAATGTGGTTAAAAGATCACAATGTGACGGAAATGTTGAAACCAATTTCTAGTAGGGAATAAAAAGAATATGGCATTCTTCTTTGTTTTTTATGCATGTTTTCGTTTCGCAAAAGCCTATTACAATGTACATTGATATATATAAGGTTCTAATCCATAAAATTGATTGTGTCCATGCATTTGGTGCTTGAGCATGGAAACATTTCGATAAAAATAGTCCTATAGTCATAGTTCTTTTGCACAAATCACTACATCCTAAAAAAATATGAATACACAACCAATATAAGAATTTATGTAACTGTCGTGGCATCATAATTATATGAAGAATACATATACCGGGACTCAGGATATATAATAAAACAGATGTTTTATTCTTAAATTCTGTCTGTTTGTAACGTTTACAATTTTAAAAATCATCACGTCGAATTTGAACAAACGGTGATATGTGGTAAACGTCTATAAAAAAGTAACCCAACAACATACGTTAAGGGAAAATAGATACATGTAACCGCAGGTCTTTTAATAATGGTCAAACTTTCACACCGTATGACCAGCTCTAAGTTCACCAGTCTATATTATTAGAGACACAAATACCAAATTATCATTAAAAAAGATAAATCATCAAGAGACTGCATGTCGGGTTCCATGACTTGGAACAGTAAAATAAACATCTGACAGGATTAAGCTAATTGTGGGAGAACTCATTCCTTCCGTTTTATACCTCTAGCTATTGAAGAACTGAAGATAAATTAAATGCACAATTAAATTCAAACCAGAATGAACACTTAATTCAATTATATCGCTATTACATAATATCATTACCTCAAAAATGTAAACAACTCTATGAAATACCGTAGCGTAAGTTGTTTATAGGTGTTGTCGCATTCGATATTGGTTATTCCCTGAAAGTGAAATATTTTGATATCCTTCCATGTTCAAGAATAAATCAATAGTAGAAACAAATCTTAAATATTCTGGCCAAATTTTAATCATTGGTAGTTAACCCAGGAACTATGCTCTACATGTACTTTTTGATTTCATACGTAGAGAATATGCAAAAGGTTTCGTGCGTACTTAATACCTGTCCCACACATTAAGGTAATATGCCAGAGCTTGTGGTAGAACAGTTCTGTATTTTCACAGATTGTTTTACCTTCTTCGTTATTGTTGACTATTGTGATCTGTACTGTCCATAATCTAAAAAAAAAAATATTCTACTATCCTTTATATGTATTACACTGACGTAGTAAGCAAGTTGACATACTTTTTATTTAAGTGAGAAACAATATGCAGGCGATGCAAGGATAAAAACAGTATTATAATTTCATAGGTTGTTTACAGCCAACTTTTTTGTTATTCCCTCACTTACAGAATTGATAGTAAAAATGGGATGTTCAGTCTTCCTTTTGGAAAATTTTCCTGAAATAAAAGATCCGCTTTTTATCAGGGCGGAAATATCATACCTGGTGATGGGTAGAGTTTGAATATAAATTTTAATTATCAAATTAATCATTATCCTTTATTACATTGTAGAGTATAATCATGTGATCTGTTAATATTTTCCGGAATTTTTGTCTATTCCTGTTATCGATTTTATGTTTCACATTCATTTACAGCAAAAATATTTGAGTACTGTGGATTCATTAATATTAGTTGGATACCAACTTTCGTGGATTTCGTGGGAACAGGGGCATCACGAATTACAATGTTCATCAAATTACTAATTTTCTTAAGGAAGGTATGCAGACTTTGCCAAAACCACGAAATTTAATATCCACGAAAATGAATGTTTTCCTCAATCCACGAAAATTGGTACCCACGAAAATAAATGAATCCACAGTATATAGGAAAGAACAGACTGAGGGTTATCTTGTTTGATAACTGAACAATGGAATCAACAGGATGCACTTCTTTCATTAGAAGGAGTCAACTATCAAATAGATAACCAATTAAAAAATTAAAAGTAAAAATGGGGACAGTATTATGTAAACATTTCGAATCCAGTTTTACAAGTAGGACTAAAAACATGTTTCATGTGTAAATCTAAAATATTATATTTTATAAGAATAAATTATTTACATGAAAATGTTTGACCTGAAAGCAATGAATAAATAAATTTTCTAAAGATATAATATAAAATAAAGTGATGTGTTATGATTGACAATGAAACAACTATCCACCAGAGACCAAATGACGTGGATATAAATATTCATAGCCTATAGGTCACCATACGGCCTTATGTAATGAGCAAAACCCCATAGATATAGTCAGCTATAAAAGGTCCCGACATGAAAAAAAAACCAAAACTGAAATAGTTCAAACGCAAAAAAAAATAATAAAATAACGGCCTAATCTATTACAAAACATAAACGAAAAACGGATAAAACAGACATCTAGATTCGTTTCCCTTAAAATATTGGTCTCGATTTTCTGATTCTAAAAATAATCACTGACAGATGTCCGCCAGGTGTAATTTTTATAAACAATCAGATTTAAGATCCACTTATTTTATTATACAGGTCGACTCAGGGCGTTTTTCATATTAATTTATTCTTCTATATTTCATATCGTTTGATAGTTTGCTGTATGTTGTGTTGGTTCTGTTTTTGATTAGCTTTTATCTTTGAAAAGCCATACAAATTTAACGTTTTTTAATTTAATTCAATCTATTTCTAATTGCTTTGCATGAATGTGTTAATGGCACTAACCTTTCCTCCTAAACCAGAAATGGCCGGTATTGATGTTTACTTAAGGTTACAAATTTTAGATTAAGATCCAATTTATTTGCAGAAACAAATCAAGTAAATGATAAACAAATTTTATGTTCATTTAACTGTATTTTTGTTGTATGTTTTAAACAAATGTTTTTTTTTTTTTTTGTATTCATAAAATAAATAATAATTATTGATTTTTAAAGGGTGATTACTCAGATTTGTACTTTCCAATGATTAGAGGCGAAAATACCTTGTTCCTGAAACTTTATCTATGGATAAATACTCTTACTAGCCCTATAGCCCTAAGTTTCTATACTGCCACGAAGTTCTGGTGGTAGCGTGCTCGACTCTAATGCTGAAAGTCATCGATTCGAACCTATTCGTATTGCCGCTAAGCACGCCGCATTTAATAGTAATATTTGTACCGATCACTAAATCCTATCGTGAGTAGGGACTCAGCATTGTTCCGTTAATTTACAGCAATATAGATCCACCAGAATACTATAAAGTTCATTGGTTACACAAATTTCCACAACCACAATAAGATTATAAGAATGTGGGAAAGTTGGTGTTTATGGGCAGACAGTCTATCGTTTTTATCCATTTTCTTTTAGATTTTCTTTATTTTCCTCTCTTTTTATGGAGGGTCGGTAAGTCAATGTTTCCTTGATGGTTACCATTCATCATTTTTTAGTATTTAGTTATAGCTAACTATTAATATAACAGGGTAATATATCACGTCGATTACATGTAAGTATATGAAGGTAACCGTATGACCTTCAACAATGAGCATAACCCATACCTTGTAGTCAGCTATAAAAGATACAACATGAGAAAATGTAAATCAATACAAAAGAAAAAAAATAAAGGCCTAACTTATTTCTATGCAATAAAAAAAAAGATACATGTATAACAAACAGCAACCAACACGCTTCTTTTCCCTTATTTTTTTCTAGAAATAATTGATTGCTAGGTGAGAAAAGTCAGATTAGATATCCATCTTATTTTATAAGAAATTTCGAATCTGGGCGTTTTTGATTTGTTCTTCTTTCATGTCATTTGACCCTTTTATATATCTTTCTTTGAATCAGTCAGTGGTTAGCATTAGTTGAATCTATCACTGCTAAGCTTCTGTTATATCAGTCAGTGGTTAGTTTTTGTTGATTCTGACAGTGCTAAGCTTTAGTTGATTCAGTCAGGGGTTAACTTTCGTTGATTCTGTCAGCAGTGAGCTTTTGTTGATTCAGTCAGTGGTTAGTTTTTTGTTGATTCTGTCAGTGGTTAGCTTTTGTTGATTTTGTCAGTGGCTAACTTTTGTTGATTCTGTCAGTGGTTAGTTTTGTAAATTCTGTCAGTGGTTAAACTTTTGTTGATTCTGTCAGTGGTTAGCTTTTGTTGATTCTGTCAGCGTTAAGCTTTCGTTGATTCTGTCAGTGGTTAACTTTCGTTGATTCTGTCAGTGGTTAACTTTCGTTGATTCTGTCAGTGGTTAGCTTTTGTTGATTCTGTCAGTGTTAAGCTTTCGTTGATTCTGTCAGTGGTTAACTTTCGTTGATTCTGTCAGTGGTTAACTTTCGTTGATTCTGTCAGTGGTTAACTTTCGTTGATTCTGTCAGTGGTTAGCTTTTGTTGATTCTGTCAGTGTTAAGCTTTCGTTGATTCTGTCAGTGGTAAGCTTTTGTTGGTTCAGTCAAGTGTAAGCTTTCGTTGATCCTGTCACTGGTTAGCTTTTGTTGATTCTATCAGAACTATGCTTTTGTTGATTTAGTCAGGGATAAGCTTTCTTTGAATCTGTCAGGAGGTAGCTTTCGTTGATCAAGTCTTTGGTGGACTTTTGTTGATTCTATCAGAACTGTTGTTATTGTTGATTCAGAAAGAAATAAGCTTTCGTTAATTTTGTCAGTTGTAAGCTTTTGTTGATCCTGTCAGACGTAAGTTTTGTTTATTCTGTCGGGGTAAGATTTTGTTGATTAAGCCAGGAGTTAAATTTTTGTTGATTCTGTCAGTGCTAAGCTTTTGTTGATTCTGTCAGAGGTAAACTTTTGTTGATTCTGTCAGTGATAAGGTTTCCCTTATTTTGTAAGTGGTTAGCTTTTGTTGATTCAGTCAGTGGTAAGCTTTCGTTGAATTATTTAGGGGTTAACTTTCTTTCATTCTGTCAGTTGTAAGCTTTTGGTGATTCTATCGGATGTAAGCTTTTGTAGATTTTGTCTTTGGCTAGCTTTTGTTGATTCTGTCAGTTGTTAGCTTTTGTTGATTCTATCAATGGTAAGCTTTTGTTGAATAATTCAGGGGTTAACTTTCGTTAATTCAGTCAGGTGTTTGCTTTCATTAATTCAGCTTTTGTTTATTCAGTCAGGGGTAAGCATTTGTTGATTCTGTCAGTAGCTAGCTTTTGTTGATTCAGCAAGGTGTTAACTTTCGTTGATTCTGTCAGTGGTTAGCTTTTGTTGATTCTGTCAGTGTTAGCTTTTGATGATTCTGTCAGTGGTTAGCTTTCGTTGATTCTCCGTCAGTGGTAAGTTTTTGTTGGTTCTGTCAGTGTTAAGCTTTTGATGATTCTGTCAGTGGTAATCTTTTTTGATTCAGTCAGGTGTGAGCTTTCGTTCCTGTTACTGATTTGCTGTTGTTGACTCTATCAAAAATAGGCTTTTGTATATTTAGTCGGGAATAAGCTTTCGTTGATTATGTCATGCAGTTGCAAGCTTTTGTTGATCCTGTTAGTGGTAAGTTTTGTTTATTGTATTGTTGGTAAGATTTTGTTGATTCAGTCAGGAATAGGCTTTTGTTAATTTAGTCAGGGATTAGCTTTCATTGATTCTGTTAGGAGGTAACTTTCGTCGATCCGGGCTGTGGTGAGCTTTTGTTGATTCAGTCAGTGCTAAGCTTTCTTTGATTCAGTCAGGTTTAGCTTTCACTGATCCTGTCACTGATTAGCTTTTGATTATTCTATCAGTGCTAAGCTTTTGTTGATTTAATCAGAGATAAGCTTTCGTTGATTTTGTCATGCACTTTGTTAGCTTTTGTTGATCCTGTAAGTGGTAAGTTTTGTTTATTCTATCGGTGGTTAGTTTTTATTGATTCAGTCAAGGGTAAGCTTTTGTTGATTCATTCAGTGGTAAGCTTTCGTTGACCCTGTCGATTGTTAGCTTTTGTTGATTCTATTAGTGCTAAGCTTTTGCTGATTCTATAAGTGCTAAGCTTCTGCTGATTGAGTCAGGGATAAGCTTTTGTTGATTTTGTCATGCAGTTGTAAGCTTTTGTTGATGCTGTCAGTGAAAAGTTTTGTTTATTTTGTCGGTGGTAAGCTTTTGCTGATTCAGTCAGTAGTAAGCTTTTGTTGATTCAGTCAGTTGTTAGAAATAGTATTACTTGATTCAGTCAGTGCTAAGCTTTTATTGATTCAGTCAGTGGTTAGCGTTGTTGATTTGTTCAGTGATAAGCTTTCGTTAATCCTGTCACTGGTTAGCTTTTGTTGATTATATCAGTGCTAAGCTTTTGTTAATTCAGTCAGTCAGGGTTCATCTTTCGTTAATTCAGTTAGTAGTTATTTAGTTGATTCTGTCAGGGGTAAGCTTTTGTTGATTCTGCTGTTGGTTAGCTTTTGTTTATTTCATCAGTGCTAAGCTTTTGTTGATTTAGTCAGGGATAAGCTTTCTTTGATCTTGTCAGTAGTAAGTTTTCGTTGATCCTGTCTGTAGTTAGGTTCGTTTATTCTATCGGTGGTAAGTTTTTGTTGATTCAATCAGGGGTAAGCTTTTGTTGATTCAATCAGTGGTGAGCGTTCGTTGATCATGTTACTGGTTAGCTTTTGTTGATTCTATCAGTGCTAAGCTTTTTCTGATTTAGTCAGGGATAAGCTACGTTGATTTCGTTAGTCGTAAGCTTTTGTCTTTCCCGTCAGTGACAAAATTTGTTTATTCTATAGGTGATAAGCTTTTGTTGATTCAGTCAGAGGTTACTGGTAGCTTTCGTTTGTTCTGTCAATAGTGAGCTTTTCTTAATTCTGTTAGTGGTTAGCTTTTTTTTTCTATCATTGCCGAGCTTTCATATATTCTGTCAGTGGTTAGCTTTTGTTGATACTGTCAGTGATTAGCTTTTGTTGGTTCTGTCAGTGCTAATCTTTTGTTGATTCAGTCTGTGGTTAGGTTTCATTGATTCTGTCAGTGGTAAGCTTTCGTTGATTCTGTCAGTGATTAGCTTTTGTTGAATCTGTCAGTGGTAAGCTTTTGTTGATCCTGTCGTTGGCAAGCTTTCGTTGATTCTGTCAGTGGTTAGATTTTGTTAATTCAGTCAGGGTAAGCTTTCGTTGATCGCGTTTCTAATTAGTTTTTGTTGATTCTATCAGTGCTAAGCTTTTGTTGATTAAGTCAGTGGTTAGATTTCATTGATCCTGTCAGTGGTAAGTTTTATTTATTCTGTCGGTGGTTATATTTTGTTGATTAAGTCAGGACTTAGCTTTCGTTGATTTTGTCAGTGCTTATCTTTCGTTCATTCTGTCAGTGGTAAGCTTTTGTTGATTCTGTCAGTGATAAGCTTTTGATGCTTCTGTCAGTGGTAAGCTTTTGTAGATTATGTCAGTGGTAAGCTTTCGTTGATTCTGTAAGTGGTAAGCTTTCGTTGATCCTGTCACTGATTATCTTTTGTGGATTCTATCAGTGGTAAGCTTTTGTTGATTTATTCAGGGGTTAACTTTCTTTCATTCTGTCAGTGGTTAGGTTCAATTGATTCTGTCAGTGGTAAGCTTTTTTTATTCAGTCCGTGGTAAGCTTTTGTTAATTCTGTCGGTTGTATGCTGTTGCTGATTCAGTCTTGAGTTAGTTTTTCTTGATTTTGTCAGTGGTTAGCTTTTGTTGATTTTGTCAGTGGTTAGCATTCGTTAATTCGTTAATTCTGGCAGTGGTTAGCTTCTGTTGATTCAGTCAGGGGTTAACTTTTATTGATTCTGTTCTGTTACTGGTTAGCTTTTTTTTAATTCTGTCAGTGCTAAACTTTTGTTTATTCAGTCAGGGGTTAGCTTTCTTTTATATTGTCAGTGATTAGCTGTTGTTGGTTTTGTCGGTGGTAAGCTTTCATTAATTCTGTCAGTGGTTAACTTCTGTTGATTCAGTCAGCGGTTAACTTTCGTTGATCCTCTCAGTGATATGTTTTGTTTATTCTGTCGGTGATAAGCTTTTGTTGAATCTGTCAATGGTAAGCTTTTGTTGATTCTGTCAGTGGTAAGCTTTTGCTCGTTCAGTCAGGGGTAAGCTTTCGTCGATTTTGTCAGTTGTTAGCTTTTGTTGATTCAGTCAGTTGTTAGCTGTCGTTGATCCTGTCACTGGTTAGCTTGTGTTGATTCTATCAGAGATAAGCTTTGTTGATTTAGTCAGAGATAAGCATTCGTTGATTCTGTCAATGTTAAGTTTTTGTTAATTCTGTCAGTGGTTAGCTGTCGTTGATTCAGTCTTGGGATAGCTTTTGTTGATTCTGTCACTGGTTAGCTTTTGTTGATTCTGTCAGTGGTTAGCTTTTGTTGATTAGTCAGGGGTTAGCTTTTGTTAATTTTGTCATTGGTAAGATTTCGTTGACTTATGTCAGTGGTTAGCTTTCTTTGATTCTTTCAGTGGTTAGCTTTTGTTGATTATGTAAGTGCTTAGCTTTTGCTGTTTCAGTCACTAGATAGATTTTAATTGTTGCTACTGTCAATGTTTAGCTTTGAAAACTTCTCAAAGTTTACTTCTTTTTTTTTGTAGTATTTTGTTTTGTAGTATTTCTATTTGATTTTTTTTTAAATGTAAATGGATATTGTAATGACACTTACCTTTCATCCTAAATCGGTATTGATTTTAAATGTTAAATTTGAAATGCAATTTATTTGTAGAAAATGTAAGTAAATGACATAACATTTTAGTAGTCCAAACATTGCGAAGAATTCCATTAAAACTGGTGCTAGTGGTTGTCTTGAATTTACAACGAGGTATGAGCTACAATTGTTTCGTTGTTAAATCTTAATAATAAAAAAAAACTATGAAATAAAAGTGGGGACAGTATACATAAATATTGGGAATCCCGTTTTATAAGTAGTGATACAATATGTTACCTGCCAAAGTCTTAGATATTTTGTCCATTTTGTGCCTATTCACAAACCGTTGTTGGTGTTGAATTTGTCAATTTCTTAACTGTTGCAAAACTGGATATTTTACAAGCATATCTATCGGTGCATTCTTGTACTAAAACAATGATTTAGTATTTTTCTAAAGAGATGATATAAAAAAACGATCGCCAATTAGATAACCATCACACAAAGTCCAAATGACGTGAATTTAAGCAATTATAATAGGTCACTGTACGGCTTTCAACAATGAGCAAACTCCATATCTTATAGTCAGTTATGAAAGTCCTCCACAAAATGTAAAACAATTTATACGAAAAATCCAACCAGAGAACGGCCTGATTTACAATACCAACAACCACAAAGCTTCTTTTCAGCTGAAATATTGGTTTATAACAAAGATCGACTCCGGGCGTTTTTCATTTTTGTGTTGTTCATATCTTATATATCGTTTGAAATTTAAACGTGTCTTTTGTTGATTTAGTGTTTAGCTTTCATAAAAGCTATGCAAAGTTTACTTCTCTTTTAGTAAATTCGATCTTGATTGAAATCAAATAACTACCGTATCGTAACCTTTCATCATAAACCAAAAATGGCCGGTATTGATGTTTACTTTAAGGTTACAAATTTTAAATTGAAATTCAATTTATTTGCAGAAAAATCAAGAAAATGATAAACAAATTTAATGTTCATCTTGCTGTATTATTGTGATATGTTTTGAACAAATATAGTATTTTTGTTTTATTAATAAAAAAATATATTTTGATTTTTGGAAGGGCGATTACTCAGATTTGTACTTTTTCAATGACGAGAAGCCAAACTACCTTGTTCCTAAATTTGTATGTACATGTAAGTTTATATACTCTAACTAGCCTTACTGAAAGACAGTTAAAATTACATATTCTTTTTGGTTTAGCAAACTATGGTAAATTTGTACGTACATTAAATTCCTTCAAACTGAACACACTAGAAATATTTGTATATATGTGGCTCCAATATGATCAAATCCGGGGAAGGGTGGGACGAGGGAGGCAATTTCTAAACGTGACCATGTGACCTAAGGGGGTATGTACCTTTCTGGAGCCCAATAGATGTATGTTCGTGGTTTAAATTGTTTAACGTATTTAACATTGTTTTATCATGCCACTGTGAGACCTTTATTAAGAAGGAATAAATAAAGCTTCATGCAAAATTTATTTACTCTGTTATATCTGCAGACTTTGTGTCAATAAACGTGTCGCTTATCATATTTAAAAAGTTAAAAACATTTATCATTCAGTTTTTTCCTTGGCACATTAGCGCTGTTTTCTTGTATAATCTTAACAAGTGAAATTTTACACCATCTGTAACGGTCTTTAACATATACTTTTCCACAAGAGAAAAATGTGGAATATCATGAAAGAACCCAATAGTGTAAAGTATAAAAAATGTGTTTTATATATTACTTGCAGTTATTCAAATTTATAAGCTATCATCAACTAAATAACTCATCCCTAACTGATTTAATTATACTCAAACGATATGAGTATTGCTATGCGAACCGTAAAGCAGGGAGGAGTTGATTCCGGAATATGAATCGAACCCTATCATTTTTTTTGTTGTCTTATAAGTATGTCATAATACTAAAAATAAGTACAAATAAGAGATTGTGGCACACTTTCTATATAGGAATAGAATTTAATGTCTCCTCTCTAATTGTAGGTGGCTGCGAATTTATACATCAAGAACATAAAAAAAATTAACGTCCTTCTTTAGCAGAGGTTTCACTCACATGGGCTAGTTTAGTGGGTCAGACGAGATTTTACTGTCAATGGCGGTCGCTACTCTATATATTGGTATTTTATATAGACGACAGTAAAACCTCGTCCTACCCACTAAACAAACCCCTGTGGTTTCACTGCCGGATGGAGGTGACCATATTGACATTTTGTATCCACAACGCTTCCTAACTTCAAAGGTGTTTTGTTTAATCTAATGGCATTGTGCACTATCCATATATTTCTTTCCAAACACGGAACATATATAGACTTTGTGATACCTAGAAATTGGGTATGCCTCATGTATATATACCATTCCATAGTACACGAGGTTACATTGAGATTCTTTTGAGCAAAGCTTTAACCTGCTATAACGTGCTTGTCATAACTGATTATTAAATAGAGCACTTTTAAAAATAAAGTTATTTTAAATCAATTTGAAAATTTAGAATACATCGCACCTGCTTAAAAGAATATTGTCTGACAAGCATCTGGTTGGTACATTAATATTAATGTAATCCTATTCCTGAAGATGACTACAGAAGCCATGTTGTCTAAACATATCGAATGAGCCACACATAAGTAAACGACTTCTCAATTTATTATTTGTTAATTCAGTTATCTACGTCTGATTTCAAAAGCATTTAGTTGCATAATGCCAGACATTGCGATTATGTAATTGTTGGTTAAATATAGTAATTACAAATAATTAAAATACCACACATATTTACCTGAACAATTTGGGAAGAACAAAGCATATTAACAACTTCTGTAGAGCGATAGGTTACCAACAATCATGATGTCCGATCAGACTGGAGACCTCTCTCAAAAATGCATAGATTGTTGGAACCGGAAATAACGGTCATACATGTATATGGGAAGATTTGCTTGCCGTGAAATCTTGTTCATCACACTACTTTTTTATATATGGAAATGCTAGTAAAAAGTCAGACTTATGGCATTTGAATTATTTTTTATCCACATTGGACCTGATGGAAAAAAGTTATATAACAATTTTTATGTACATGGTATCGTCTTAAGTGTGAATAAAGGAAGACGTCGGGTATGTGTCAATTAGACAGCAACCGAACGACACGAAAAACCAAAAAAACATAAAGAGAACAACTTTGCATGGAACCTCAATGGAGGCGCGCGACTTTTTACATAAGTCCTAATTTTCTTACGTATAGAGCGTTTTAGGCAGATCTGCTTACCTTTCTGGAGCATCTGAGATCACCCCTGGTTTTGAGTGGGTTCGTGTTGCTCAGTTCTTTTCTTTTCTATGTTATGTTTTATGAATTGTTTTTTAAAAAATAACACTTTAGGAGTCAGAATTAAACAACTAATACATTTTTTCGATATGATGTTTGGTGATGAAATAAAGATAATAATAATTGTATTTCCTTACGGAAAAACCGTACAACCAAACAAATAATATGATATTCATCACCTAATTTGTTTTTATTACACATGGCACAAATTCTGTCACCACGTTCAAAATCGATCCTTTTCAATAGGGAGCCTATGATTAAAACATCTAAGATTACATAGAGCTTTCTTTAATGGGGTACAGAACACCTAAGGGAGTTAACTCTTTAAAAATCAGCCGAACGTTTTAATCACATACTTTAATAAAGAGAAATCCAGGTTCTCAATGATCAAACTAAGTGTTTGTCAAACTACTATATATCCAATGAAATTGTTCATGTAAATAGTGTGGTTGAAATATCTTTAAATTTTTCTATTCTTGTCAACACGTCAAAGTAAATATTTAGTCAAGATTTAATGAAAATTAAACGAGCCAAATCTATCTTTAGACAAAGTGTTTGGTACACCCTTAAATCATCTGGTAAGATTCGTATACATACAAATGCATTTGCACATGGCACATTATTCCTTTTGGATTATCTCCCATTTATCAGACAAAAATTTTCAACTGCAAAATAACTCTTAAGCTTCATTGGCCATTACAAATGCATTATTTATGGATAAAAATGCGAAGATGTTGTATGATTGCCAATGAGACAACTCTTCACCAGAGACCAAGTTAACAGCTATAGGTCACCGTACGGCCTTCAACAATGAAAAACCCATACTGCTCTGATTTGTCCGATACGTAAGTAATGTATAATGTATAATGCATGTCTAAATTGTGGACGTCTGCAACTAGCTTTTCTATAGATACTTAATATTTAATGGGAATTTACAGACAAAATGTGTAAATTATAGCATGGCTCTGAATACTGAGAAAATATTACCATCCCATTAGCAGCTACAGGAAAACAAAAAAATATATAATATATTTTTTTGTAAATTGATTTCCTCGCTTTTGTCACGCATTTCTGAAAAGTATTAAAATCCTTTGATCTACTTTGAATATCCATTAAAGTTTTGTAAATGTCTGGCAGCTTTCAAGGATGCTTATTTTTTTCCCATTAGGATTATCATGTTTAATTGTAAAAAATCTTTAAGGTACATTATATGATCAGATAAAGACTCTGAAATTAAATATTGATATGACATTAAGTAAAAAAACAAAAGACTTTCAGCTTTTATTATATCAAGTACTTATGAAATATACTGTTAAAAATTGTCTAGTAGTTTGAGATAATACATTTTTTTAAATTATTACTAGGTTTTCGACATTAGCAGAAGGATTCTTAATCTTTGTACATGATTTTCAAAAGGAGATTTGAGCATCAACAAAATGTTTACACTAATATTTCAGTAAAATAACAAATTGAAAGTCAAAAGTTTTACGGAAATGAATATACATGTAACTATAAAAAAAGTTGAGACTGTAAACATCCGTGAAAGTGTAATACTGCTCTGTTTCTTCCTTTGTCTCCATGGCATGTGTAGAAAGTAACTTGCAACCGACTTTCCACAATTTTTACTTAAAATTCAAATGTGTCAACATTTGAATACGTCAGTTTAATGCATTGAAAAATGATATGAATTACCAAACAGTACGCCAGACTATGCCAACCAACATCAACCGACTCCTCTCAGAAAATAATATACAACGAACAAAAGAAATTTTCATAATCAGGAAATGAGGTTCTGTTAAACAAGTTGTAAGCGCGCACAAACTTAACCCTGTGAAAAAGTGTATAATGAAAAAAAGATGTTCAGTCCATTTATCAATATAATGATCACCAACTTAAATATCTTGTGCCCTGCTGTTTATGTTACACGCCATTACAATGAATTATGTCCTATTCTGACACTTTACACTAACTCTTAGTATTCAACATGGACAAAGGTGTACCTTCGACTTTCCACAAATCATTTCAAAGAGGGGAGAGTAGTCGATTTTTTACTGACAATTCAGTAAAGGAACTGTGGAATGTTTAAACGGACCTGGAGTAAGCATTTTAAAAGGTGCGGCTGCAAAATAAATCTTATATAGCCTTCCTCAAATGTAGTAACCATATGAGAAAGGTTTGTTGAAATATGAGATTGAAGTGATGCATCATTATCTAGATAATGGAGCTACCATTTGATTTTTATAGGGGGGAGGAGGGGGGGCTAGGATGAAATTTGAAAAAGGCAGGACAGGAGTTTTGAGTAAAAGGCAGGATGACAATTTATGTAAAAAAAAGTCAGGATAAACTAATAAAAAAAAAAGGCAGGACCGAATAGAGTGAAAAATAAAGAGGCAGGTCAGAGATTACAACTATAAAAAAATGCAGGACAAAATTTTTCATCCTAGCCCCCATCCCCCCTTTAAAAATCAAATGGTAGCTTCCTAATAGAAAAGAAGCTGATAGACGTAGAGGCATGATCCAAAGATGTTTGAAAATATAGACCACTTGCACAAGTAACGACGTTTCGTTTGAAAGTCTATAAAATATCAACCACAAAATAATGATTTACAGTTTTTTGTTTTTTGTTTTTTTGTTTTTTGTTTTTTTGTCTTGCCTTAAAGATTAAGCATGAATTAAATACAGGGAAAATTGGTCCTTCCTCTTTTTTCATTCGCTTTGTGACCTATTTAGAAAGTTCGAGGTGAAAAAATGTCTCATTAAGTACAATCCTTCGGATTTATATATATAGTACCATTGTATTCTTATCTTTGATTGTGAGATAATAACGTTGTTCACTTTATATCAATCATTTCACCTGTTTAACAATGCATTTTCTAGTTTATTTACCAGTATTTATTCCATTGATAGGTGCTCTTGTACCAGTGCAGAACATAGAAGATGCTCTTATTCCTTTCATTGTGCACGAGATTGAGGATTTGAAAAGTCTTGTCGGAGATTTAAAGTCGAAACTTGAATCCGCAAAGAAGAAGGACAATGACTTTGTTGAAGGATTGACAACTGCCGAGAAAAATATCAAACAACTTACAGATAGACGTGACGGTAATTTAATAATTAGTTAATACATTTAGTAGTAACTGCATGACAAGTCAACTCAAAATATAAGCAACTAACTGTACAATTATATATTACACATAGTAAAATCTAAAACAAGATCGTTATGGGAAAGCATTGATTACGCGTAAATGGGGAGGCACAAGGGCAATCAATAACAACAAATCGAAAACAGCCTGACAAGACCATGACCAGAAGAAAAAAGAGACAAAAGTAACAGTGTTCAATCACTTAATAGAAAACTAAACATTCAGCAACGCAAAACCTGTAAACAAACTGGGGGTGAACTCATGTGTTCTTGGAAAGTATGCAGTTTCTGCTCCATCGAAGGCACATGTAGTAGGTTTCACGTTTCAAGTAAGTCACAATCGTTGATATCAAGAAGGAAAAAAAAGAGAACAGGTTTGTAGCTTTTACAAGTGGAACATATCCGTAGTAATCTTAAACACGTAAATTTAATAACGGTCAACCAAATCTCTGTGGCATCAAGGGTTGAAATAACTACTATCTGAATAGTGACCATCACATTCCTGACATTGGAAGGCTTTCCAGTAATTCCTGTAGTTCCACATCTGTCCAAAACTAGTTTCTAAACAATAGTGTAGTCTTCGTTTACATTTCCAAATTTGACTTGATTGCTTTCAAAAAATTAAATTGTATGCATACAATACATAATTGATGCATGTGTACTAGTATCTATCGTATCAATTTCTTTCTTCAGTCCAAAGAAGAGCTTTTTCCGAAGCCCAGGTTGCATTCTATGCAAAACTGTCTGCCAGTTTACATGGATTGAGTCCTCACCAAACCATAATATTCGATGCTGTAAGTAATTTCATTTTTGTAGCGTGATTTGTCATTTTTATAGATATTGTGCTGCATAAAAAGGGGGGAAATATAAACTAAGAACGTTATATAACGTAACATAGAAAAAGAAACTAAAATTATAAATAACTTTTTCTTATATAAAAATTGTAATACAAATTTATTGAATTGCTAAAATGAACCATATTAATATAGAAAAGAAACTAAAATAAAAAACAATACGATCTTTCCTATTAGAAACAATTTATTGATTTGATAATATAAACCATTATAATGTAATGAATCATTTTGGTCGGTGCAGTTCTGAATTGCCGTCTCTTCAGAATTTATATAATGTGAACCGCGACCAAAATAATTCTGTTTACAACAAACAACGTAAATCTAAATCGGACTTTACAAAAAATTCCTTCATTAAGGTTCCCTTTTGAATACATAGGTATTTGGACCACATCGTTCAGTATAATCAAGGAGGCTGGTAAAAATCTAATTTGTGTTTTACATACGGGTTCTTTGAAACAATTTATCTATATTGTCTAACATTAAAATACCCCAAAAGTCATCTCAATTTTTTTTTATTCGAGCGCTTTTGAAAATTCATATGAAGACGAAACATCGCCTGGCGTATTAAATCATAAGCCTGGTATTTGTTTTTATTTTTTACGTAACTAAATTATTAATTTGGGGGAACAATGAGCACTAGGATCTGAAAAATATGTACTTATGCTGAAGCCAAACCTAGAAAAGTGCTTCGGACGCATGACCTTTATAAATTAAAATATTTTTTTGTAACAGTCTGCGGCAGATGATTGATTTAAAGTTGCCATTGTTTGATGTTCCACATCTGATATTGTGCTAAATAATTGATATTGTTTTAGCTTGTAACAACAACACAGACATCCCTTTATGATACGACAACTGGTATTTTTACCGCTCCAGTTTCCGGCATGTACGTCATTTCCTGGACAGCTAACGTCGACCACCAGGAGTCCCAGGCAACAGAGTTAATGATCAATGGTAGATCTAAAGCTTGGTCTTTTGCTGACACAGCCGGTAGTGAAGACAGAGACTATGGAAGTGCCTCTCAGACCGTTGTCTTGCAGGTAATTATAAAAATGTCAGTTGCTTTGATAAGTCGTCTGCAGAATTGCAGTGAGAACTAAAAAGCTGACACGTCAGCAAGGTGTTGCTTGCACATTTTTGTGGGATGCATAGAAACAAAGGACAACTTTGCCTGAGGGAATGTCAACCTTAGTTTAAGTACAATGACAAATATCTCATTTATGTCATTGGATACTAGGAAGAGGGTAGTCTCGGAGACTGGTTGTTCATCAACTACAGTACTTACCCAGGGGTAGTAAAACAAATTAATTTATTTACGTGGTTTTGAAATACTAGTAACATTCATTAGGTATGATGGTGATCAAAACCTTGGAAAAACAAACACTTTGTACTGCTAACTGTTTAAATATCGAAAGAGCCTGAATAGTTCAACCAAGGCAGTCTAACTTAAGGTGAACTGTGCCGCAGGGAGTTTCTAACATTAAAAACAAAACACAGGCTAATGGTTGGAAGGTGCCATCTGGAACAAATATTCCACCAGTAGTAGTACCGGCATAGTGGTATTGGTAGCATAGTCGCTCGATGGTCTGACATAAGCACCTCATTACATACATGACAAAAACATTAGAAGACTGTCGTACCAACTGACTGGAGATGCCAAATACATATAAAAATAAAAAAATTATAAAGTCATGCATTTCATGTATACCTTGGTTTTATAAGGTAGATGAACTCGTTTTTATTGTTCAATTGTTTTCTGGTTTTAACAAAACGCTTAATATATATAATTAGCGAAGATTATTTCAAACTTATATGTACATTAATTACATTCACGATCCTACGACTTTTGCTAACCCAGTTAGTACCCTTCAGAATTACAAAGGGGAAACTATCAATAATTCAAATCTACCAAAGTGTCGTTAAAATTTTGATGAACAAGACAAGGGTCTTCACTTTTGATAATGATATTTTTCTGCACCAGATGCGCATTTCGACAATAAATGTCTTTTCAATGATGCTCGGGGTCATTCATTTAAAAATCCAAAGGTTATTAAACAAATGAAAAGCTTTTCATCAACCAAAAGGGACAAATGATATGGTGCCCCTTTGAACATGTACGATTCATTCAATTTAATCACTGCAATGTTCATCACTGAGTATGTTAGTTAATTGTTTATTGTTGTTGTTGTATTCCAGGTAAATAAAGGCGAAAATGTTTGGGTTCGAACTGGTACCAATGGAAAAGGCGATGTCAGTGGTAATGATTACAGTACATTCTCAGCATTTTTACTCTTCCCTCATTCTTTGTAGATACTTCTTCGAAAGTCGTCTTTTTTGTGTAAAATAAAATTAGAAAAATAAATCGCTTTTTTATATTGTATGATGAGTATATCCTCCCTAGGCTTTGTTTCACTTTTTGAAAAGTTTCTAATACATGCAATGTTCTGGCCTCTCTGTGCTCAAACTTATCAAACCTGAGCCTTGTAATCGTCAGTCGTAAGCATACATGTTATCCTAAATACGGTTTTAATTTAATAGGTTTACGTTTCAACAGATTCTTATTCTTACCATTATTGGCGATGTAATGGATAAATAGAACATGATGTAAGTTATCAAAACGTAATATCTGAACTTCTGTATATCTCAATTCAGTTCGTAACATTTGGAAACAGTATGCTTTGTTCTTCAACCTCAGTTTTTGCGTGGTCGTCAGTTTGCAAAGAATTCCGCCCAAACCGTTGCCGGGGGCCGTCTTAAACTTGCTGTGAGGTGAGAGTTTTTTTTTTTGCTCCGTGTTGAAGGCCTCACTGTGACTTTGAGATGAAAAACAACAATAAAAGCGCTGTCTCTTTGCTTTTTGGGTTATGGTTGGATATCTGATATCTTTTTTTTCTTTTAAAACAGTTTATTTCAGTATAAGATCCGAGTATAAACATAGTTCATCGGATTACGCTTACGTCAGACATATTCAATACCGCTTTGCTGTGACCATGAGGAATGGTGTGGAACGGATACTATACATTTAAATAGTAAGTCGTTAGACTATGTGTGCTCTATAACATCTTCCTTGGTACCTGTTGTTAACTTTATTAATTTGATTTTTATTAGAGATTTTGATTTCTTAATTTAATGCAAACTTGTTTCTTTACAACCCTGTTGATAAATTAAGAGATTAATACGAAACTTAGGTTCCAACTTCCTAAGGCATAGTTGACAGCTGATGAATTTGGTTATTCTTTGTATGTCCCTTTTTTGGTCGTATAGCTCTTAATTTTTCTACATACTTATAATTACCTGGCTTTCAAATATTTAGGTTTGAGCGTTCCTGTAGAATGGTAATTCAGGCGAGCGCTTCGGACGCATGTACTTTATTAAGTGTTTTTTTTCCCATTTATTTAATGAACAATTGAAATAGCCTTCATATGAGTACAAAATAAAATTGACTATCAAAGTGGAACAATGTGTTACCATTGGAGTTTCGAATATCAATTAATTAAACTCCCCAGATATGTTGTCGTTCATGATATCTAGCATTTTGATAATGTATACATTATTGTATTTTTATCGGAAAACATGTAATTCTAAACGAAGTAACAAAGTCACGATCAATAACAAGAAACTAGTATCATTCTTATACGAAAGATACATAATGAAGAACCAATATAGACATGTTTTTTTCCATTGAGATTGAGAGATATTTCTACTATTATAGTGTATTAAACGTTTCAAGTTGATATTTGTTGCAAATATTTTATGACTTTAATTAAAGGGGCATTAGCTGTAAAATTCATGGTCACCGATTTGGCTCCAATTCTCATATTTGATTTATAACATACTAAAACGTATATCCAAATTACAAAAAGTCTAACATAAAGAATAAACAATGCATGGACTCGATAATATGTATCAGCATGTTTTGTGTATTTTAGTCTAGACGCCATCTTATTAGCCATCAAGATTACCCATGGAAACTCTGGACGGTAATAATCCAAAATAAACATAAATATAAATAGATAGGGAGCATGTGCAATTGGATTTTCCTAGTTTGATTTCATGCTATAGGTTAAAAAAATATATTTAAATCATCGTTTTAACCTGTATAATAATGATTTTTTTTTTGTGGATCGAGTCAGTCAACCCAAATGGATCACCCTGGTTTCACTTTCAATGTTGACATTCTTTTTCCTTTTGATAGCTATGCACGCCTAGTACATGCGTAAACCATCTCCAACTAAGGGGTTAAGTTGAAGGTGACATGAATACGAATTCAATGAGGTTAACAAAAAAAAGTTAAATCACAAAAATACTGAACTCCGAGGAAAATTCAAAACGGAAAGTCCCTAATCAAATGGCAAAATCAAAAGCACAAACACATCAAACGAAAGGACAACAGCTGTCTTGCAAGTCAATAATACATCAGCAATGTTTTGAGCTTATTTTGACAAATTTGGGACAAACTGCTTATGACGAAATATTATTTCAAAATATTGCCTTTATTAATACGTGTAGCAAAAAGATTCGTATTTTAAATTATTGTCTAAATCGTAGTTAATGTCCTATAAAATCTTTTAAGATTTTTTCTCGTTCGCTGTTTGGAAAGTACAACTATTTTCCACTTTTCTACTGCAGCATTATACATTGTAGATATATTTTGTGTACCAACTATACACGTTCTGTATATGAATGAATATTGTCCACTTAACACCCATTGACAAACTGTTCATACTTATTAAGGAAGAAAACTAACTAATCCTTATTGAAAAGTTACTTATTTATTCAAAGTAGGACAAAAATGTTCAAAGCTTCCTGAAATTGCATTCATTGTACTTTAAGGTTTATATTCTGAGTGTATTCCTTAGAATCCAGACAATATGTTGTTCATATCTATTATTTACGTCGACAATGATAAGCATATAATCCGAGTTGAACAAGTAGTGTTGTATCAAGAACTAAAGTCATAGTTAAACTAATACCAATCTCCACCCTTCAAAACTGAATATGTTTTTAATTTAGCAAAAATCCAACGATACAGATGTGTTTTACAATTCTTTGTTGTTGAGCTTCGATATTTAGTTTGGATTTTGCTTTTCTCCTTTCAAATCACGTGTATTAAAACAACAAATATATTTCGTCAGTTGTTACAAACAAAAAGAAAGATGTATAACCTTTTCTAAGTGTTGGCTGGTAATAATTAGTAAATATTAATTCATCAGCGCTGTCCATTATTTGTAACCAACGACAAGCAGATTCTTTACCCTGATGATTTATCATGTATTATATAATTGAAATTGTCCTTAGTGTATACAATATTTCTCCTGTCGAAATGGTTAAATTTTCAATTTGTTTCTCTAATGGTTTTAGACGGAACGTAGGCAAACTTTCTTTAATTTAAGAATTAAAGAAATATTATATTCAGAGATACTGAGAGAGAAATGTATGTAACACGTTTAGTGTTAATAACTTTACAATAAGATTGTACATAATTACGAGTACAAACGCTACATACTATCTCATATTTCCAGGTGTCTGATGCTAAAATAACTCATCACATATACCAGGCTTATAGTTTTGCACGGCAGACGCGAGTTTAATCTACAAATGACTCACAAGTGACGCTCTCATCAAAAAAGTTAAAAGGCCAAAAAATGTACGAAGTTGAAAAGCATCCAAAATCCCGAAAGGTTTAGAAGATATGCGGAAGATTCATAAGGAATATTCAAACTCATAAGTGTAAGACAGCCTGTACTTCAGTGGTTGTTGTTGGTTCATGTTTGTCATATTTGTTTTTCGTGAATTGTTTTGTTATAAATTAGGCAGTTAGTTTTCTCAATTGAATTGTTTCGTATTTTTCATGTCGGAGCCTTTTATAGCCGACCATACGTACGGTATGGGTTTTTCTCATTGTTGAAGGCCGTACGGTTGCCTATAATTGTTTACATCCACTTCATTTGAACTTTGGTGGATAGTTGTCTCATTGTCAATCACACAACATCTCCTTATTTTTATATTGACAACGCAATGGCATGGTAATGATGATGCTGACTACAACCTGTTCAGACCCTGGATTTTAAGAGCTTCACATATGATATAGACATTTCCCTATTGTTGAAGTGTGCGGGTGTACAGTTATCGGTGTGTGTATACCATTTTCACTTGTTATAAAATTTCTCCATGAATAGATCGAGACAACATTTAACCCAATCTGAATAATTTCATGGACACATTCAAAAAATCTTTACATACAAATGGTATCATGCATTCATTTCATTTTTTCATGTAGGCGGCTTCCCAATAAGATTCGTTGGGTACGTTAAAAAAGCGCATATAATATTGTGACTATAGCTAAGAGTCAACATCATCATCATCATTATCATCACCGTTTTGTAGTAATTGCTTATACATAAAGGTTTATCACTTGGTTTGTGACCTACTTAGAAAATCCGAGGTTAAGAAATGTCCCGTTACGTACAATCCCTCTGCACTATATAGTATATTTGTATGATGTCTTCTTATCTTGATTGTGAGACAATAACGTTGTGACTTTATATCAATCACCTGTTTAACCATGCATTTTGGGTTTTGTTTGCTAATTTTAATTCCATTAACAAGTGCCCTTGTGCCAGTGCAAAACAAAGAAGATGCTGTAATTCATTTGTTTGAGCATCAGTATGAGGAATTGAAAGCTTTAGTGGAGGATTTAGAGTCTAAATTGGAATCAACAGAGGAAACGAACATTGAATATGCCGACAGATTGACTTCTGCTGAAAAAATTATCAGGGAGCTAAGCGATAGCAATGAGGGTAAGTTAGCACTGTAGTTGGTCAGATAAAAATACAATGAGGAAATTATCAGGGAGCTAAGCGATAGCCATGAGGGTAAGTTAGCACTGTAGTTGTTCAGACACAAATACTAAGATGAAATTATCCAGCATTCACTGCGTAATAGCAACAACTCAAGTTAAAC
The DNA here is from genome assembly GCF_021869535.1 of Mytilus californianus. Taxonomy (NCBI): domain Eukaryota; kingdom Metazoa; phylum Mollusca; class Bivalvia; order Mytilida; family Mytilidae; genus Mytilus; species Mytilus californianus. The sequence continues at coordinate 36,906,457 of NW_026262734.1, forward strand.
AAAAAACGGATTTAAACAAGATAAAATTACTCATTATGCAACCAAATATCACACAATTGAGTAATAAAATCGAAACCAATGACAATATGGAGAAGTTTGTGTGACAGGGTAAGATCTTACCACCTCTGCTTTAACATTTGATTTTTTAAACAAGAATGGTCAGCTGAGCTAGCGTTCGAACAATTCAAATGAATATTGATAATTCAATAATAAAATTTACGAATAAACAACACAGAAAAAGACCGTGAGCTGAGGAAACTGGATCTAACCTGTTTTACATATGTAAATAGTTTGGAAATTCTGTAAGTTGGACATTTAGCTAGAGGTTTATATGCGTGTTCCAACCAAAGGTCTGTAGTTCTCTCCAGGTTCTCCACCATTAAATCTGTCCGCCATGATATAACCACGGGCTTATGTATTTATTCATTCAATTCAATATTTGGTTTCGAGCAACATGAAAATTTTAATCATAAGAATGTTAATACAATGCCTCATGTTAACATAAGGGATATCTTGTAGCACTTTGGATAATAAAGTTAGCTACTTATATTTTTATTTATTTTTAATTTCCAATCAAATATCTATTTATTTGCAATTTCAACAATTAACTCACCTTGAAATAGAAGAATGTATTCTCTATACTGATTTTTCTATCAAGAAAACATCGCAAAAATATTACCTTGCAGCTTTCGTAAATTAAGGTGGCGGTAGTTTACCGATGTACAAATCTTGTAAATCGATAAGAAAAGGGAAAATCATGGTAACAAATAGAAACTTAGAAAATCGCATGAACTCCCACAGGACCGAGACTGTATATGGGGCAATATGCGCAATTGTTCCCCATAGGCGGTAATGGTAACCTTTTCTTCTGTAGCTCAGTCCATATCGTAAACTTGGATATGTATGATGGCTCGTTTCGAAGCTGAGACATTTTCACATATGTGGTTAAATTTTCGGGGTACGAAGTGTGATTCATTTTTCCGTAAATTAGCATACCCCGAAAATCTTTTCGTGATGCGGCTCTTCATGGTAAAAAGTCCCTTTTTTTCACACAATAATTTCTTTGAAAATTTAATACTTTGAATACATATAATAACTCCATAGTTTTTACACATTTATTCTATGGTCCTATACTTTCCAGATCAACACAAATGGTTAAGCTCAGTCACTTGTTAAAAATAGAAACATGTCCAATATCACTACACAGAGATTTTTTGTTTACACACAACTTTTGTGTTCCTCAATTGGAGGCGCATTAGGGATATTGACCCATATGTTGACAGGGTAATCGTCTTCTGCTAGGTATGCATCACCAGTCATGCGAATTAACACTCAGTCACATTTGGGAATAAAACACAATCAGTAAAATTACAGATCGGACGACTATACTTGTATCTAAAGATTGAAGTCCGTGCAAACATGTAAATTTGATCTTGAATGAAGATCAGATTCAGGGATACGAAAACTTTGCGAACAGGTTTGGGCCTAGAAATCGAGAAATTTTTACTCACCAAAAATAAAACACTTTAATAGGTTAACTTTCTTTAGATCACAGAAGAGCATTCACTGAATCGCAGGTTGCTTTCTATGCCAAATTGTCTGGGAGTCTTCATGGATTGAGTCCTCATCAAACCATCAAATTCGATGAAGTAAGTTATTCATATTTGTTTTAAGCATTTTTTAAGTTAATTACATATAAAGATAGGCAAAGTGCATTAAACTGTTATACAACGTTGCAATTTATATAGAGGTAAAACCTAACTATATAAAGAATCAACTTTCATAAAAAAAAATACAATACCAAATTTTACTTGTATAAAATATTTTGATCGGAAAGGTTCTTATTCTTACCTTTAATAATTGCATCTTTTCTCCTAGAACTACTACCAGTCAGGTGTCCAACAGAGAATGTAGATCGGAGTTTACAAAAAGACACTTTATTTGTTTTTCTTTGGAGACCTGAAGATGTTGAATCGACATTATCAGTTTCATCTTTGCAGATTCTATTATGAAACGTTTAATATAAATCATATTTTTTAAGGATATGGATTTTTCGTAGGCTTTATTATTGTTGTTTGATATTTCCCTTTTATTCTCACAGGGTCATTTAAACAAATAAAATTATAAACTTTGCGACCAGTCAGTAGTATAGGTCTGGAAATATTTATGTAAGTTTATAGGAAAATTGATGGTTGTTTTACCTCAGATAAAGGGATTCGACTAAATTTTTTCAGCTTGTAACAAATACATCAGCATCCCTTTATGATACAGCAACTGGTATTTTCACCGCTCCAGTTTCCGGTATGTACGTCATTTCCTGGACAGCTAACGTCAATTATAAGCAGGCTCAGGCAACAGAGCTGATGGTCAATGATGTAGCTAAAGCTTCGTCCTACGCCGACACTGCAAGGGGTGGGGACGGTGATTATGGCAGTGCCTCTCAGACTGTTGTCTTGCAGGTAATTGTAAATAAACTCATCATAGATACCTGGATTAAAATTATGTACGCAAGACGCACGTAAAGCTGTTAGCTGGCCCGAGGACACAGTTATTTTGTAGCGCATTTCTTTTAGACAATAAATTAAAATTTAAAAAATCGCACCTGCTCTATCTCAAAAAGATTTTTACAGTGTAGTTTACTACTTTTGGGACAAATAATATCAAATTTAAAGAAAATCCTACCAGCTCTAACTCAAAATATGGACAATTATATGTTAAGGGGGTCTATAATTCAGTTTGACAGCTTCAGGCATACTAAATTTTGACCTTTTTTAACTGGACCAAATCACTACTTTACATAAAAATTCATCACCCAAATTTTATTACCATGTAATTTCATCCCCCTACTTAATATTTCATGCATTAAGTATAAAGAAATAAATTTGGAAAGTGTTTGAAAAAAATTGGCAAGTTATACACTGAACACACTAGGGACTATATTTTTAGACAACGAAAATCAAAGGACGATAACTGTGTCCTCGGACCAGCTGTTTTATATATGATACAATGTGACATCTCAATCAATGGAAACTATTTTTGACCCGTAATATCAAGACAAATGTGGTTGTTTTGATGCAGACACTGACTGGGTGTAGATATTTTTCCCATTGAAAGTCTTTATATGAGTTTTTTTTTTTCTTGCTAAGGTTTTGCATATTTAACGCTATAATAATTAATGAAAGGACTTTCAAGGTAAACATCGATACAGAAATAAACAATACTGGTTTAATGCAAATTGACATTTTGAGGTTAGAAGTCGGACTTCTAGAAAAGACACGCATCCAAAACATTTGGCAAGCTCTGAATTGTCATAAGACTTAGCAAAATGTGTACAAAGTTTATCAATAATCGTATATAGGTGCGCTATTCCATATATAATGGTAAACATTAGGAGGCCTTGATAACACCTGACAATAAAATATTTCATATCTTTTCAAATTCCGGTAAGTATGAAATTTTGATCAACAAAATATATCTTTTTATGAACCTGAATTCTTTCAAAGATCTGCAATCAAGACAAGAGTCACGAATACCAACAATAAAGGTTTCAGTCTTGTAATTGACTGCTCCATAGGCTTACACGCAGAACAGCTGATCTTTAATTTTTTAAAGATAGAATGATCTTATTGGGGAAACATTCTCTTGTTAGAACGTGTAGACGATCTTACAACTTGAAATGATATATATATCGTATAAATAAAAGAACGATTTGATATGTGTTCATTAAAGAGGTGCTTATTATCTGCTTAACACCAAGACTCAAGTATGTCATAGGTATAAAGGACAATAACTAATAAAGAAAAACAGTAAGTTGGTTCTGCGAAGTGTGTCAACCCGAATGTAAGGATGCCAGCTTTAGACTGTTTTTTAAAAAATAATGATTATATTGGAAGTTACAGAAAATTTTGTCATGCAACATGCACCCTACGAAATACCCAACGAGTTTAATATTGCAGGAATAGAGGCTCCAAAAAGCCTGTGTGGCTCACCTGGATCTACCTGCATCTTCATCAATGACCACTTTCAAACACTGAATAAAATTGAGAATGGAAATGGGAAATATGTCAAAGAGACAACAACCCGACCAAAGAGCAGAAAACAGCCGAAGGCCACCAATGGGTCTTCAACACAGCGAGAAAATCCCGCACCCGGAGGCGGGATTCAGCTGGCCCCTGAATAAAAATATGTACTAGTTCAGTGAAAATGGACGTCATACTAAACTCCAAAACATATGAATGAACTAAAATTTAAAAAAAAACATACAGGACTAACAAAGGCCAGAGGCTCCTGACTTGGGACAGGCGCAAACATGCGGCGGGGTTAAGACTAGAATATAACTTGTAGCTAAAATATCTTTTTTGTTGATCTTGTATTTTGTTGAACTTATAAATATTTCATTTCTTTCCAAATTTCGTCCACTAAGTATGAAATTTTGATCAACAAAATATACCTTTTCATGAACCTGAATTCTTTCAAAGATCTGCAATCAAGACATAGTCACGAATACAACCAATAAAGGTTGCAATATTGTAATTGACTGCTTCATAGGCTTACATGCAGAACAGCTAATCTTTAAATATTTTTTTTAAAGATAGAATGATACATAGAAAATTGTTTTCCATGTACATATCATATAATGTAGTAATGTGAAATTGTGATTAATGTGTAAAAAGTGCATCATGCCACGTACAATAAAAGGGTATGGAACCTTGTATTCAAATCTACTTTTTTCTACTTTCTGTTTGCTGTTTTTGAGAGTCCGCACCATGTTCAATATACGTGATATCCTTCCACTTATCTGGTTTGATGTTCCAAAAAAGCTTTTTACATCCAGATAGATGTTTCAATTCAGCATACACTTTTAATCGAACAGAAAAAAATTCTGAGAAAATGGATTATTTATTTCACTCCATGTTTTAACATGTACCGGAAACTGGAGTTGTAATACAAGACTGGTACCAAAAGTAATTCCTTGTCGCATTAACCTGTGACGGAGTTGCTATACATGAATGCAAAATGTGTATCACGGTGTGTAATGTTTTGTTTTTCAGGTAAACAAAGGTGAAGAAGTTCTGGTTCGAACTGGTACAAACGGAAATGGTGATGTCCATGGCGCTGATTATAGTACATTCTCTGCCTTTTTGCTTTTCCCTCATTCATAAATACTTTATTTGCATTTCAGCCTTTTGTGTAAAATAAATTTGAATAAGAAGTTCAATTTTCGTTCATACGATAGGTCGTTTCCCATGCTTTGTTTCACGTTAAAATAAATTAAATGTATATATATATATATATATATATATATATATATTTGGCCTTTCAGGTTACATTTGACCATAACGCAATACGCTCAAATATTGTTTTCCGTCTGCGATTCATCTGAAATTGATCAAGCATAAAAACATTTTATTTTGTTCATAGATCATCATAGATACCAGGCTTAAAATTGTGTACGCCAGACGCGAGATTTGTCTACAAATGACTCAACAGTGACGCTCGAATAAAAAAAAATAATTTAAAAGGCCAAATAAGGTAAGAAGTTGAAGAACATTGAGGGCCCACGATTCCGAAAGGTTTTGCCAAATACAGCTAAAATAATAAATTCATGGGGTAGAAAATCCTAAGTAGTTTCGAAAAATCGAAATTTTGTAAATAGTTAATTTATAGTTATGACCATATCAATCATGCATAATTCATGTAAACACAGAAATTCTGACTACTGGGCTGGTGATATCCTTTTGGTATAAACAAAATAAATAATTATCGAATAATGTTGATATCAAACATTTTCGCCTCCTGAAGCACCTAATATCACTCCCGTGTTTAGCTGGTTGGGTTCGTGTTGCTCAGTCTTTAGTTTTCTATGTTAAGTTTTGTATACTGCTGTTTGTTTTTTTGTCGATTTTCGTTTTTTTTGCATTGGGAATGTCAGTATGGCATCGACTTATTAGCTTGAATATTCCTTTGGTAACTTCCAACTTTCTTTTAATAATATTGTTTGTCCCTCAGACGCAGATACTGTTCGAATACTTACACAACATTGAAATATTAAGGTGCTATGTTAGTAATACTACAAATATGAAATATTTCCTTGGATAAATGTGGTAGATTTAGTTAGATTAAACTTTTTTTCTTGACATTTTTTGCATCGTTTTGTTAGAAATCAATTTATAAAGCTGCATGCATGACCAATCGAAATATTCTTTATACAAGTACAATAAAAATTTGGATATATCAGGGCTTGATAAGAATCCACTGAAGACCCGAAAATGTATTGCAATATTAATCTACCATACTCTCCAAAGATGTTATCGATCAAAAGTTTTAGCATTTTTCACAATTTTCTACTATTTTAATTTTTATTTGAATCGATTGTGTTATTGACAAAGTCGGATTTTTATGGTCGTGCCAAGACACTAGTGTCTACGTTTATCTTTCTAATTGGAGAAACATTGTCTTGTTAGAACGTGTAGACGATCTTGCAACTTTAAATGATACTAGAACACACCCGCGACATCGCGAGTCCGTGACTGAATTAAAGTATCTTATTATTATAAACCTTATTTTCAGCCTGGATTTTTAGTATTGGTATTGTCATCTGATAAAGTCATGCTGATTATAAGATGCACGGTTTTCTCTGCTTTCAAATTATTTCTGTTTGAACCCGTCGACCTGGAACTTATTATTGTACCTACGCCTTATTTTAAGTCTGGATTTTTAAGTATTCGTATTGTCATCTTATAGAGTCATGCTGATTAAAATACTACAACCGGAAACAATGTGGCAATGATTGAACTAAGTAGTGTCAACCCTGTTTAATGTGTAATTATGACCCGTGCATATAGCAAATCCCAAATACACCGTTTGGTGGTGCTCCTGAGAAATGCGGAACGTACAGATTAGGTAATAGGTAACAGGTAACATATACTATTGATACCGGTATCGGTTTCGACCCGGAACTTGTTAATTATTGGTAATATTAATTATGTGGAAAAGAAAAGGGTCTGTAATGGTGTAATTTTTAATCAACATCATTGTCCTATATTAGTTATATAAAGTTGAATACTTTGATTCGTCGTTTTTACTCCATGCCGGCTTACAAATTGGACCTCGTTATTTTAGTATTATAGATATCTAGTAGTTAGTAGTATAAATAATAAAACGATTTTGATATGTGTTGCAAAATTTCAATGACTGATTGAACTCATTTAAGAGTTGCTTATTATTTGCTTAGCACGAAGACTCAAGTATGTCATAGATATTAACGACAATAACTAATAAAGAAAAACAGGAAGTAGGTTCTGCAAAGTGTGTCAACCCGAATGTAAGGGATGTCAGCTTTAGACTGTCTTTTAAAAAAGAATGATTATATGGGAAGTTACAGAAAATTTTGTTATGCAACATGCACCCTACGAACTCCCCAAATAGTGTAACATTGCAGGAAAAGAGGCTCTAAAGAGCCTGTGTGGCTCACCTGGATCTACCTGCATCTTCATCCCTTTCAAACATTGAAGACTAGAATATAACTAGTAACTAAAATCTCTTTTAAGTTGATCTTGTATTGCTTATATTTTTTGTGTATTTGGTTTCCATCTTTCTACTATACTTTTTTTTCAAAAACACATAATTTTGAAAAAAAGTCATCGTTCAGGGGCAATAACTCATATAAGAGTGGACTGACAGTTTTGGCTTTGTTGACATATTTGTGTATCATTTCTTGCTGATCAATTTTTGCCGTTCAGGATGTTTAGGGTCGATGAATCTGAAACCGCATTAAACAGTAACGCATGTTGACATGAAGCCTGATAACAAATTTCAGAAAGCTCTATTCGGTAGGTCCAGAAAAAATTTGGGACAGAAATTGTATGGGATGGACGAAATACGGACGGATTGACAGGTGTAAAACAGTATACATAGCCCTTCCCTTCAAACAGGGGTATAATAAAGGAAACTTTTTTTCCATATCTACATGTATCTGTACAACAATTTTTAAGCTGGTGACAGGATGCATACCTCATCAGAAAATGTTTAGGAGGCAAATATTTAAAATAAAAGTTTTTTTTAGCATCGCATCGTGCTCAACGGACATCTTTCATAAAAATCACAAAACGTGTTTTATAGAAATAAAATCAATCCTGCCTTAAATAAAAATTTTATAAACTCATTGTGCATGCTAAACAGACATCTTTATCAAGGTATATTATTTGTAAACACAATACGTGCTATAAAAATAAAATCTATTCTGTCTTATATTAAAAACTTTTAGGCTTGATAAATGGAATATGATTTGTCATTTTATTGTTATTAAAAAAAGTGAGAAATAAATTGTAAGATTAATTATGTTTTAAGATAAAACTGTTGTCAAATCTTTTTGTATGCATGTTTAACATCACCTTAATCATTTTCAACACCATGAGTTCGATAACCTGCATTTAAATAATAACCTAGTGCAGTCAGATTTATGTAATATATATTGACAATTTCACATGTGAAATTAAATCTTGTAAGATCATTATTTATTCCTCAAAGAAAGTGATTTCAAAGACTTTTTTCTGTCACTATTTGTAGTAGCAGCATGACACAACATACAAGTTAAATGTCAACAGGAAAGAACAAAAAACGAACTTTTAATTTTTTCACTCATATAAATGTCCTTCATGTGCCAAGTTTGTCAGAAACGGTCCTAAAATTTATAAAATAATTTCAGATAGATTGTGTGTCATTTAAATATCACCTGTTTCATGCATCAAAAAAAATTCTAAATATTGTTCATTAATATTCATTGAACAGTTTCTTTATCGTCAAGTTCTTATTGTTGTATTCAAGTAATGTATGGTCATTTTCTCTTTAGTTTGATTAGAAAGGTGATATGACATGACTGCGTGATGTTTCATTCATGATCAGAGACGACTCTTCAAGCTTTAATGACTATTTCTTGAACCATCTAATAGCTTAATGATAATAATGTATCTAAATGTATACGCCTGACAAGATTTTCCGATAATGATAATTTACAGGCCTAAATGAAGTAACAAAAATATCACAATAGAAAAAAATATTCATCAAGGTCTTTTTTTCATTGTTTTGAATATCTTCTGATTCCATTTGGTATATCACTGTTACAACAGATTGTCTCCTCATCTGTTTCCCCTGTAGTTTTATAAAGGAAAAATAATATTTCCTTCATTATTAATTCTTTTACATGTATGCGTTTATAATCTTCGTTTTCTAGGAACGTCAATAATACAAAAAAGTACCGTTAGTTATATATAACACAATAAAATTGCGACTGTACAGTTATAGTCCATGAAATTCATAAATGAAATGATTAACTTCCTTTTCTCTTCAAATTATTAAAGGGGCATTAGCTACGAGTTAGATAAAAATTTCAAAATACGATTCTTTTTGTTTCAAGAACTTATAAAAGTGGAACCTTGAAATAATAGAATTGAAGTCTTGAACTTAAATTCGGTTATCACGTTGCGCTGTATCATATATGCTTTGTTTGGTTATTAGTGAGTTTAAGTAAACCATAATGTTATTGGTGGTTACTTAACCTTAAAATCTGACGTAACGAGCCTTTGTTTCAATTTGGATCCAAGGAGGAAGGAAGAAGACCATTGAACTCAAATATAAAACCAAAAGAAATTGATAATTTTTAATATTGTCAGGGAGTATTCAGAATTATTTAAACCTTTGAGGTCATATTTGGTTGTTTAACTAACACAAGAGAGGTGTTCCGTCATAAAGGGACGTTAATTATGTATTTATTTATGAACGTGTGCTGACTGAACTACAGAGGCACATGGCGACCACATGATAAAATTGCAATCATAGCCATTATGTGTTTGGGTATATAAGTATTCGGCTAACAGGAAGTTAAAAATTGGTAAATTTAAAACCGTATTACACGGTATAGCATGTTCACGTGCAGCCTAATGACTAATTTCACTATGCTCTGATTTTAGTTTGAGATGAGAAAAATGCGACGGAAATTTCTAACATGGCTATTATGTGTTAGGATATTAAGTATTCGGTTAACAGGATGTTTCGGGTCGATGAATCTGAAACCGCATTAAACAGTAAAGCATGTTGACATGAAGCCTGATAACAAATTTCAGGAAGCTCTATTCGGTAGGTCCAGAAAAAATTTGGGACAGAAAGTGCATGGGATGGACGAAATACGGACGGATTGACAGGTGTAAAACAGTATACACAGCCCATCCCTTCGAATAGGGGTATTATAAAGGAAACCTTTTTTCCATATCTACATGTATCTGTACAACAATTTTTAAGCTGGTGACAGGATGCATACCTCATCAGAAAATGTTTAGGAGGGAAATATTTAAAATAAAAGTTTTATTTAGCATCGCATCGTGCTCAACGGACATCTTTCATAAAAATTACAAAACGTGTTTTATAGAAATAAAATCAATCCTGCCTTAAATAAAAATTTTATAAACTCATTGTGCATGCTAAACAGACATCTTTATCAAGGTATATTATTTGTAAACACAAAACGTGCTATAAAAATAAAATCTATTCTGTCTTATATTAAAAACTTTTAGGCTTGATAAATGGAATATGATTTGTCATTTTATTAGTATTAAAAAAGTGAGAACAAAAATAGTAAGATTAATTATGTTTTAAGAAAAACTGTTGTCAAATCTTTCTGTATGCATGTTTAACAACACCTATAACATTTTCAACACCATGAGTTCGATAATCTGCATTTGAATAATAATCTAGTGCAGTCAGATTTATGTAATATATATTGACAATTTCACATGTGAAATTAAATCTTGTAATATCATTATTATTCATCAAAGAAAGTGATTTCAAAGACTGTTTTCTTTCACTGTGTGTAGTAGCAGCATGAAACAACATACAAATAAAATGTCAACAGGAAAGAACAAAATACGAACTTTAATTTTTTCACTCATATAAATGTCCTTCGTGTGGCAAGTTTGTCAGAAACGGTCCTAAAATTTTAAAAAATAATTTCAGTTAGAATGTTTGTCATTTAAATATCATATGTTTCATGCATCAAATAAAAAAATCTACATATTGTTCATTAATTTTCATGGAACAGTTTTTTTTTATCGTCAAGTTTTTATTGTTGTATTCAAGTAATGTATGGTCATTTTCTCTTTAGTTTAATTAGAAAGGTGCAATGACCTGATTGCGTGATGTTTCATTCATGATCAGAGACGACTCTTCAAGCTTTAATGACTATTTTTTGGACCATCTAATAGCTAAATAATAATAATGTATCTAAATATATACGCCTGACAAGATCTTCTGATAATGATAATTTACAGGCTTAAATGAAGTAACAAAAATATCACAATAAAAAAAAAATATTCATCAAGGTCTTGTTTTCATTGTTTTGAATATCTTCTGATTCCATTTGGTATATCACTGTTACAACAGATTGTCTCCTCATCTGTTTCCCCTGTAGTTTTATAAAGGACAAATAATATTTCCTTTATTATTAACTCTTTTACATGTATGCATATATAATTATATAATCTTCGTTTCCTAGGAACGTCAATATTACAAAAAAGTACCGTTAGTTATATATAACACAATAAAATTGCGACTGTACAGTTATAGTCTACGAAAATACGATTCTTTTTGTTTCAAGAACTTATAAAAGTGGAACCTTGAAATAATAGAATTTAAGTCTTGTACTTAAATTTAGTTATCACGGTGCGCTGTACAATATATGTTTTTGTTTGGTTATTAGTGAGTTAAGGTAGACCATAATCTCATTGGTGGTTACTTAACCTTAAAATCTGACGTAACGAGCCTTTTTTTCAATTTGGATCCAAGGAGGAAGGAAGAAGGCAATTGAACTCAAATATAAAACCAAAAGAAATTGATAATTTTTGATATTGTCAGGGAGTATTCAGAATTATTTAAACCTTTGAAGTCATATTTGGTGGTTCAACTAACACAAGAGAGGTGTTCCGTCATAAAGGGACGTTAATTATGTACTTATTTATGAACGTGTGCTGACTGAATTACAGAGGCACCTGGCGACCACATGATAAAAAAAAAGAAGAAAAAAAAAATCATTTCTCGAAGTTTATTACCAAGTTAATTTATTTGACTATTGGGTTTTATAATATTGTTTGTCCCTCAGACGCAGATACTGTTCGAATACTTACACAACATTGAAATATTAAGGTGCTATGTTAGTAATACTACAAATATGAAATATTTCCTTGGATAAATGTGGTAGATTTAGTTAGATTAAACTTTTTTTCTTGACATTTTTTGCATCGTTTTGTTAGAAATCAATTTATAAAGCTGCATGCATGACCAATCGAAATATTCTTTATACAAGTACAATAAAAATTTGGATATATCAGGGCTTGATAAGAATCCACTGAAGACCCGAAAATGTATTGCAATATTAATCTACCATACTCTCCAAAGATGTTATCGATCAAAAGTTTTAGCATTTTTCACAATTTTCTACTATTTTAATTTTTATTTGAATCGATTGTGTTATTGACAAAGTCGGATTTTTATGGTCGTGCCAAGACACTAGTGTCTACGTTTATCTTTCTAATTGGAGAAACATTGTCTTGTTAGAACGTGTAGACGATCTTGCAACTTTAAATGATACTAGAACACACCCGCGACATCGCGAGTCCGTGACTGAATTAAAGTATCTTATTATTATAAACCTTATTTTCAGCCTGGATTTTTAGTATTGGTATTGTCATCTGATAAAGTCATGCTGATTATAAGATGCACGGTTTTCTCTGCTTTCAAATTATTTCTGTTTGAACCCGTCGACCTGGAACTTATTATTGTACCTACGCCTTATTTTAAGTCTGGATTTTTAAGTATTCGTATTGTCATCTTATAGAGTCATGCTGATTAAAATACTACAACCGGAAACAATGTGGCAATGATTGAACTAAGTAGTGTCAACCCTGTTTAATGTGTAATTATGACCCGTGCATATAGCAAATCCCAAATACACCGTTTGGTGGTGCTCCTGAGAAATGCGGAACGTACAGATTAGGTAATAGGTAACAGGTAACATATACTATTGATACCGGTATCGGTTTCGACCCGGAACTTGTTAATTATTGGTAATATTAATTATGTGGAAAAGAAAAGGGTCTGTAATGGTGTAATTTTTAATCAACATCATTGTCCTATATTAGTTATATAAAGTTGAATACTTTGATTCGTCGTTTTTACTCCATGCCGGCTTACAAATTGGACCTCGTTATTTTAGTATTATAGATATCTAGTAGTTAGTAGTATAAATAATAAAACGATTTTGATATGTGTTGCAAAATTTCAATGACTGATTGAACTCATTTAAGAGTTGCTTATTATTTGCTTAGCACGAAGACTCAAGTATGTCATAGATATTAACGACAATAACTAATAAAGAAAAACAGGAAGTAGGTTCTGCAAAGTGTGTCAACCCGAATGTAAGGGATGTCAGCTTTAGACTGTCTTTTAAAAAAGAATGATTATATGGGAAGTTACAGAAAATTTTGTTATGCAACATGCACCCTACGAACTCCCCAAATAGTGTAACATTGCAGGAAAAGAGGCTCTAAAGAGCCTGTGTGGCTCACCTGGATCTACCTGCATCTTCATCCCTTTCAAACATTGAAGACTAGAATATAACTAGTAACTAAAATCTCTTTTAAGTTGATCTTGTATTGCTTATATTTTTTGTGTATTTGGTTTCCATCTTTCTACTATACTTTTTTTTCAAAAACACATAATTTTGAAAAAAAGTCATCGTTCAGGGGCAATAACTCATATAAGAGTGGACTGACAGTTTTGGCTTTGTTGACATATTTGTGTATCATTTCTTGCTGATCAATTTTTGCCGTTCAGGATGTTTAGGGTCGATGAATCTGAAACCGCATTAAACAGTAACGCTTGTTGACATGAAGCCTGATAACAAATTTCAGAAAGCTCTATTCGGTAGGTCCAGAAAAAATTTGGGACAGAAATTGTATGGGATGGACGAAATACGGACGGATTGACAGGTGTAAAACAGTATACATAGCCCTTCCCTTCAAACAGGGGTATAATAAAGGAAACTTTTTTTCCATATCTACATGTATCTGTACAACAATTTTTAAGCTGGTGACAGGATGCATACCTCATCAGAAAATGTTTAGGAGGCAAATATTTAAAATAAAAGTTTTTTTTAGCATCGCATCGTGCTCAACGGACATCTTTCATAAAAATCACAAAACGTGTTTTATAGAAATAAAATCAATCCTGCCTTAAATAAAAATTTTATAAACTCATTGTGCATGCTAAACAGACATCTTTATCAAGGTATATTATTTGTAAACACAAAACGTGCTATAAAAATAAAATCTATTCTGTCTTATATTAAAAACTTTTAGGCTTGATAAATGGAATATGATTTGTCATTTTATTGTTATTAAAAAAAGTGAGAAATAAATTGTAAGATTAATTATGTTTTAAGATAAAACTGTTGTCAAATCTTTTTGTATGCATGTTTAACATCACCTTAATCATTTTCAACACCATGAGTTCGATAACCTGCATTTAAATAATAACCTAGTGCAGTCAGATTTATGTAATATATATTGACAATTTCACATGTGAAATTAAATCTTGTAACATCATTATTTATTCCTCAAAGAAAGTGATTTCAAAGACTTTTTTCTGTCACTATTTGTAGTAGCAGCATGACACAACATACAAGTTAAATGTCAACAGGAAAGAACAAAAAACGAACTTTTAATTTTTTCACTCATATAAATGTCCTTCATGTGCCAAGTTTGTCAGAAACGGTCCTAAAATTTATAAAATAATTTCAGATAGATTGTGTGTCATTTAAATATCACCTGTTTCATGCATCAAAAAAAATTCTAAATATTGTTCATTAATATTCATTGAACAGTTTCTTTATCGTCAAGTTCTTATTGTTGTATTCAAGTAATGTATGGTCATTTTCTCTTTAGTTTGATTAGAAAGGTGATATGACATGACTGCGTGATGTTTCATTCATGATCAGAGACGACTCTTCAAGCTTTAATGACTATTTCTTGAACCATCTAATAGCTTAATGATAATAATGTATCTAAATGTATACGCCTGACAAGATTTTCCGATAATGATAATTTACAGGCCTAAATGAAGTAACAAAAATATCACAATAGAAAAAAATATTCATCAAGGTCTTTTTTTCATTGTTTTGAATATCTTCTGATTCCATTTGGTATATCACTGTTACAACAGATTGTCTCCTCATCTGTTTCCCCTGTAGTTTTATAAAGGAAAAATAATATTTCCTTCATTATTAATTCTTTTACATGTATGCGTTTATAATCTTCGTTTTCTAGGAACGTCAATAATACAAAAAAGTACCGTTAGTTATATATAACACAATAAAATTGCGACTGTACAGTTATAGTCCATGAAATTCATAAATGAAATGATTAACTTCCTTTTCTCTTCAAATTATTAAAGGGGCATTAGCTACGAGTTAGATAAAAATTTCAAAATACGATTCTTTTTGTTTCAAGAACTTATAAAAGTGGAACCTTGAAATAATAGAATTGAAGTCTTGAACTTAAATTCGGTTATCACGTTGCGCTGTATCATATATGCTTTGTTTGGTTATTAGTGAGTTTAAGTAAACCATAATGTTATTGGTGGTTACTTAACCTTAAAATCTGACGTAACGAGCCTTTGTTTCAATTTGGATCCAAGGAGGAAGGAAGAAGACCATTGAACTCAAATATAAAACCAAAAGAAATTGATAATTTTTAATATTGTCAGGGAGTATTCAGAATTATTTAAACCTTTGAGGTCATATTTGGTTGTTTAACTAACACAAGAGAGGTGTTCCGTCATAAAGGGACGTTAATTATGTATTTATTTATGAACGTGTGCTGACTGAACTACAGAGGCACATGGCGACCACATGATAAAATTGCAATCATAGCCATTATGTGTTTGGGTATATAAGTATTCGGCTAACAGGAAGTTAAAAATTGGTAAATTTAAAACCGTATTACACGGTATAGCATGTTCACGTGCAGCCTAATGACTAATTTCACTATGCTCTGATTTTAGTTTGAGATGAGAAAAATGCGACGGAAATTTCTAACATGGCTATTATGTGTTAGGATATTAAGTATTCGGTTAACAGGATGTTTCGGGTCGATGAATCTGAAACCGCATTAAACAGTAAAGCATGTTGACATGAAGCCTGATAACAAATTTCAGGAAGCTCTATTCGGTAGGTCCAGAAAAAATTTGGGACAGAAAGTGCATGGGATGGACGAAATACGGACGGATTGACAGGTGTAAAACAGTATACACAGCCCATCCCTTCGAATAGGGGTATTATAAAGGAAACCTTTTTTCCATATCTACATGTATCTGTACAACAATTTTTAAGCTGGTGACAGGATGCATACCTCATCAGAAAATGTTTAGGAGGGAAATATTTAAAATAAAAGTTTTATTTAGCATCGCATCGTGCTCAACGGACATCTTTCATAAAAATTACAAAACGTGTTTTATAGAAATAAAATCAATCCTGCCTTAAATAAAAATTTTATAAACTCATTGTGCATGCTAAACAGACATCTTTATCAAGGTATATTATTTGTAAACACAAAACGTGCTATAAAAATAAAATCTATTCTGTCTTATATTAAAAACTTTTAGGCTTGATAAATGGAATATGATTTGTCATTTTATTAGTATTAAAAAAGTGAGAACAAAAATAGTAAGATTAATTATGTTTTAAGAAAAACTGTTGTCAAATCTTTCTGTATGCATGTTTAACAACACCTATAACATTTTCAACACCATGAGTTCGATAATCTGCATTTGAATAATAATCTAGTGCAGTCAGATTTATGTAATATATATTGACAATTTCACATGTGAAATTAAATCTTGTAATATCATTATTATTCATCAAAGAAAGTGATTTCAAAGACTGTTTTCTTTCACTGTGTGTAGTAGCAGCATGAAACAACATACAAATAAAATGTCAACAGGAAAGAACAAAATACGAACTTTAATTTTTTCACTCATATAAATGTCCTTCGTGTGGCAAGTTTGTCAGAAACGGTCCTAAAATTTTAAAAAATAATTTCAGTTAGAATGTTTGTCATTTAAATATCATATGTTTCATGCATCAAATAAAAAAATCTACATATTGTTCATTAATTTTCATGGAACAGTTTTTTTTTATCGTCAAGTTTTTATTGTTGTATTCAAGTAATGTATGGTCATTTTCTCTTTAGTTTAATTAGAAAGGTGCAATGACCTGATTGCGTGATGTTTCATTCATGATCAGAGACGACTCTTCAAGCTTTAATGACTATTTTTTGGACCATCTAATAGCTAAATAATAATAATGTATCTAAATATATACGCCTGACAAGATCTTCTGATAATGATAATTTACAGGCTTAAATGAAGTAACAAAAATATCACAATAAAAAAAAAATATTCATCAAGGTCTTGTTTTCATTGTTTTGAATATCTTCTGATTCCATTTGGTATATCACTGTTTCAACAGATTGTCTCCTCATCTGTTTCCCCTGTAGTTTTATAAAGGACAAATAATATTTCCTTTATTATTAACTCTTTTACATGTATGCATATATAATTATATAATCTTCGTTTCCTAGGAACGTCAATATTACAAAAAAGTACCGTTAGTTATATATAACACAATAAAATTGCGACTGTACAGTTATAGTCTACGAAAATACGATTCTTTTTGTTTCAAGAACTTATAAAAGTGGAACCTTGAAATAATAGAATTTAAGTCTTGTACTTAAATTTAGTTATCACGGTGCGCTGTACAATATATGTTTTTGTTTGGTTATTAGTGAGTTAAGGTAGACCATAATCTCATTGGTGGTTACTTAACCTTAAAATCTGACGTAACGAGCCTTTTTTTCAATTTGGATCCAAGGAGGAAGGAAGAAGGCAATTGAACTCAAATATAAAACCAAAAGAAATTGATAATTTTTGATATTGTCAGGGAGTATTCAGAATTATTTAAACCTTTGAAGTCATATTTGGTGGTTCAACTAACACAAGAGAGGTGTTCCGTCATAAAGGGACGTTAATTATGTACTTATTTATGAACGTGTGCTGACTGAATTACAGAGGCACCTGGCGACCACATGATAAAAAAAAAGAAGAAAAAAAAAATCATTTCTCGAAGTTTATTACCAAGTTAATTTATTTGACTATTGGGTTTTATTTATAGATTGTACATCCTTTCGATGAACTAGTAAATAGTTCAACATTTCTAATTCATCAGATGTCTTCAGCCCCCACCCCTTTCTTCTCAGGAAGCCTAATGATGTATTTGCTTAAGCTACGATGTTATGTATGTGCATATCCCATTTCAGGTTGATGGCGAACTGAACTAAAAAAATATGGGTTTCGGTCTACCAGTATTTTCATTCTGTAAGGTGTTAAATAGTTTAAAATTTGACCTTACATGTGTCTAAATTATGTTGTTTCCTTAAAATCATTGACAAATTATTCCAGGATTTATTTAGTTAAATGTCTAAATAGACCAGGAATAATAAAGGTCCAAGTGTAGAACCTTGTGTAACTCCAAAGTTACAGTTATATAACCAGATTTAATGGTTCCCATTAACCTTTTGCATTCTCCGAACGAGTTAGGATGAACGTTTTTACAGAATAGAAGTAAATTAAAATAGCAGTAAGATTTCCATTGTCCAGTACCTTGTAAGACGTCCCCGCTTTTCCCGAATGTGACATACCGAATTAAACTTATTACCGGTTTGTACTAACATGAGCAACACGACGGATGCCACATGTGGAGCAGGATCTGCTTACCCTTCCAGAGCACCTAAGATCACCCCCATTTTTGGTGGGGTTCGTGTTGCTCAGTCTTTAGTTTTCTATGTTGTGTTTTGTGTACTATTGTTTGTTGGTCTTTTTCTTTTTTAGCCTTGGCGTTGTCAGTTTATTTTTGACTTATGAGTTTGAATGTCCCTCTGGTATCTTTCGTCTCTCTTTGTTGACAAGCAAGCCACTTTTTTGTAGTTATGAAGCAGTGGACGAGAACAATAGAAAATTCACCCTTCTTATACAGAGTCAAGAAAATCAATAATAAAAAAAATACAGGTGACGATACTGATCAAAAGTTTTTTTGAAACAACTATTGTATATTTTAAAGAAATTATAAGTTAAATTGTGTTATTAAAAATATCCATATGCAAATACACAATGTTTAATGTTCAGTTTTGATCGAGATAATTGCATTAGAAGCTTGTGAAACTGAAGTCTAAAAAATGTTAATCTTTGATGGATATTGATACAAAAAAAAAATGGAAAGAAATTTCGTACATACAAAAACTTAAGGTCTTTCAGGTCACTCATTTTCGGAGTGTTCCACAAAGTCATAAGCACGTTACAATTCCCCAGGAATAATAAAGGTCCAAGCGTAGAACCTTATGGAACTCCAAAGTTACAGTTATATAACCAGATTCAATGGTTTCCATCAACCTTTTGCATTCTCCGAACGAGTTAGAATGAACGTTTTTACAGAATAGAAGTAAAATAGCAGTAAGATTTCTATTGTTCAGTACCTTGTAAGACTTCATCCTTTGTGACATTTTTTTGTTGAAATGTAACATCATTGTTCATTTTAGATTTGACGTCGATCTGGAATTTCTCAGATTAAAACTTGTATTGTAATGAGGATTTTGGATTAGCTTCTCACCTTCAGTGCTAAATGATCATTTTCAGCAATATCCTCTCCGTTTGTAAAGACTTGTTCTTCGTGTTAATAAGGTCAATTTCCTGCTGTTTTGTAGTGGAATTCACATCCTTCAATGCCTGCCTGCATACGGCATAGAATGTTTCAGTTTTTATCATATTTATGGCATCCATTAAATATTTTGCTTTTGATGAACAAATTAATTTTTCCTATGTTTTGTTTAATTATCCTTTAAAAATTCATTAGTGATCATACAAATATGGGTGTCATTGACTAAGGATAAAGTACAGAGTTTGTATGTATTGCACATTACATTGTTTTGAATAAACAACCGGTCACAGCCAAAATAATAACTAATTTATCTGTAATATTTATTATAATTTAATACAGCATATGTATAAATTTTTGTATACGTGTTGTATCTACTGCAATGAATTGCATTTTTATGTCAGTTTATAAGATTCACTACAGGCTGATCAACCCATGATTGTAAAATTACTACTAGGCTTATTTAAATTTTCAATAGGCCAATGTAATGTGTATTTAAAAGAGAGAAAAAATTAATGAGCAACAAGCCTGTGGCTGCTACATTTAACTGTGAATATAACATACACAATATAGAGATGGTTTTTGCTTTATCTAATTCATATTTACGAAAGAGTTGTTTGTGATTATTGATTATTATCAAATTTTACATTGGTTATTTGTTTCATGATTTCATTATATGTATATTTGCATTACGGTAAGCAAGCAACAATCGGTACCAAAATGTATGTCTTTAGAATTTTATAAGTGTTCGTAATTTTTGTTGACAAGCAAGACACTTTTTTTTGGAAGTTATGAAGCAGTGGGCAATCTAGTGATCGAGAACAATAGAAAATTCACCCTTCTCATAAAGAGTCGAGAAAATCAATAATAAAACAATGCAGGTGACAATACTGATCAAAAGTTATTTTTAAACAACGTTTGTATATTTTAAAGAAAATATTTGTTAAACTGTGTTATTAAAAATATCCACATGCAAAATTCAGTATTGATCGAGATAATTGCACTAGAAGCTTGTGAAACTGAAGTCTAAAAAATGTTAATCTTTGCTGGATATTGATTAAAAAAAATGGAAAAAAAATCATGTATATACAAAATCTAAAGATCTTTCAGGTCACCCATTTTCGGAGTGTTCCACAAAGTCATAAGCACGTTACAATGTCCCAAAATATACTTATTTTTCACATCTAAGTTTTTGAGTACACCGGTCTTCTCTTTGCACGTGAACATTCGATATAAACATTGTCTTTTCGTGAATATAACAATTTAAAAGTCTGTCTGTGCAGGTTCAAAAATTAAAGTTAAATATTTTGAGAAAGTAGGCATCTTTTTACTATTTTTTATACAATTTTAAGAAAAGGTCGTTTCGATTTTTGTACATGTATTTGCGGTCTTCTCGATCTATTCATATTCAATGTTTACATCAGGATAAGGTCCGTTTGAAAAAGCTTAGTAACTTTTTTTCAAAGTATTAATCGCTGCTGCATATCAATCAATTCCTTTAGAATTTTTTCCCCTGAACTTCTCTAATTTAGCTGCATATATATACGGATAATTAGCTATTCCATAGAGGTATACAGCCAGTAGAAAAACAGATTGAAGTTGGTATTCCAGGAATTTATTTGCATAGCAACATTTTCAACCAATTTTACATCAAGCTCCTATACCTTGCCGTACTCGTCGTTTGCTATTTACGGAGGGAAATAACATTAAATGGAAGTTTTGTTTTTATTTCAACTTATTCATAATTGAAAGCGTCCTTGCTAAAACGGGACAAAGATTGAAAATATCTAGTTTTCAGTGTTTACAGGGGAGATCATATTTTGTCACTAGATTTCCAACTTGAAGTATTAAAAAAAATTTACAAATTGATATTCTTTATATTGTGTTACAAAATTCTGAGTTTAATTTTAGCAATCATGTCTGCTTAGTTCAGACAGTCAGCAAGAAAAAGCAAACTACACCAATAACTGTAAGTTGCAGCTTCTGCAAGAAAGTCAACCAAAGACTACCAACTATATTGGTACCTGTAACACAGTTAAACAGCAACTACATCTGTTACAAATCGTGGGTACATAGTATTGCAATTTACCACATCAGCCGTCTTCAAACGAATGTTAAATACAACTGCAGGGGTATACACCACTACACGTACAGATGATACTACATATACTCTTACAGCAACTTCCATTAACACTGGAACCAGTCGAGATCATTCATTATGTAATGTTGCCTCAAACTTTACAATACCAGTGGCATTGAATACAATTAGGCAGTCTTATCAGATAACTAATGTTAGCATGCACACTGATATAGCTTTTAATGTTTCTGAGAGTATCTGAGAAAGAGTTGTAAAATGTCAATATATTAATTTTGATATATTGTTGTCAAACAATAATTCAAAGCCGGCTACACGTAAGATAGTTTTAGAGGGGGTAACATTTTTAATTAGTTACACAATCTGAAAATACACAAAATAAATTTCGTTTCTTTCATTGAGCATAGAACATCCGTTTAATAGGTGTACATGTATATTGTACAGCTCATCCAAGTAGATCCAGAAACTACTAAAGTACATGATGATTGTTCGTTTTGGTGCAAAGCGAAATATCAACATTCTTATATGGAAGTTGTATGATGAGCAATTCAGGTTACGTAAAGCATTTGATCCAGCAAGTTCATGAGGGAAAGTGGATTTAGAGCTTTGGTTATTAAACATGCCGAATATTATTAGCATGCCCTATTTAGGAATATTTTCTGTTGTTTATCGTGCATTGTCGGCCAATGCTAATTTGCATAAAAAATTTGAAGAGCTATTCTTTCAATAATGATGGTAAATGTTTCAAACCATTCTGTCACAATAAAGTTGCAGTTGAGGTAAACAGTTTGATAATTTTCCTCCACAAATAAGAATTAAATTGAAATTAAATATAACAAAGAGTTGTGTAGGTAAACCTGTCAAGATTTGGTTGTTGGAAATTGTGAGGCATTTCTAGAAGTGAAAACATATTAAAATCGATGGGGTACATCTTTCATTTGTTAGAAACATTATTTTTTTTAATACAAATTAAGGTGGTATTGTTACCACAATATGTGTACTCATTTATATATATATTTGACAGTACGGTTGCCATAATCAGCGATATGACGGTAACCTCATATTTTCAGATATACCAGTGACAGTTAAATTGCCAGCGATCTGTGGCACATGCATGCATGTATATTGAGATTACTTATACAATATGTATAAATTTAAATAATACTTGAATTGGGTAGATTAATAATAAAAAAAGTACCTCGAAATCTTAGACTATGTAATTTTAGCTTTAGTAATGATATAGATGACGAATTTCATTTATTTTTCCATTGCGAAAGAAATAGATATGCAAGAAACAATTACTTCTCGTAAATGTTTTTCAAAACACTGGCAATTTTGCACTTACAAAACAAAGCATAATATATATATTGAATCCAACAAGTTTTCAACAGGTTCCTTTTTTAAAACGGTCAATTGAACTGAGAACAAGGGACTCTTGATTTATTGATTGTTAAAAAATTGTTGTATCATGTTTTAAGTAATTTGTATTTTGTTTCTTACAAGCTGTTCTTTATATGCTTTATAAGACAATAAAGATTATTATTATATTTTTCTGGCACGATACCTTGCAGAGAATTTCAGCATTAAGCAAAACTAACTTAATAAAAACAAATTCCATAGATTCAATAACAATGTCGAGGCCATATCTTTACAATTTGCATGCATTTCTGTACGGATAAATAAAGTAAGGAGAATATGGTAGATTTTTGAAGAAATCCTGCACAAAAAGGTCAAATAAACTAACTCAAACTTTTTGTAATAATAAATAAAACCTTATTCTTTATGTTATATTGGCACTGTTTTCCAATCTAACATTGACAAATCTGAAGTGACTGAAGTTTTTGGTTTCATAAGTCGATAAAAGTATAAAATTCATAGAGAAAAGGGCATAGTGCAATAAGGGCCTTATTTTATCTGATTTACTGGAACCTTTCACAATTGTTGGAATTAATGAATATGACACACCGTTCGATTCCAAATAAATCCCATATGTCATTCCAGAGTAATGGGACTGTTGAAGTCTGATAATTAAAATGCATTTTGTAAAGAAATATTTTAGCTCTATTATGCTTAGACAAAAATACTACAAACCTAATATTGTTGTTATGATTGGTGAATGTAGACTCCCTATTGATTTTGAAAATTTTCTGGTTCGTCATTTTAGAGTTAAGGGATTTTCTATAGTCATATTTGACTCAATATTATACGCCTACGGGTAATCCTCATGCATGTCTTTCTACAGAGCCATTTTATTTGCTTCTGAATAAATGCCTTGGAATTCTTAATATCCCATTTCATTCTTACAATAATTTCAATATGCGCAACAAGGGTGTATCGTGCGCTCTTGGCGCAGCTGTTTATTCTTTATCTAATATATTTTGGCCAAAAAAGTAAAAATTGGTAATCATCGTCGTTTAGGGGCAATTTCTATAAGGAGTCGACCAACGATTGTAGATCTTGTTTTGCTGTGAATGTTTTCCATTTAAAAGTTTCTCTTTATTTATTATAGTTTTGAAGATAATAATTAAAAAGCCAAAACAAAAAATGGTAAAGCTCGTCATTTAGGAACAAAAGAAGTCGATTCACAATTTTAGACACATGACTTATTTGTGGATCTTGTCTTGTGAATCATTTATGCAATTCATATTCTCTCTCTCTCTCTCTCTCTATGATAGTTTTTAAGAAAATAGGCAAACATTAAAAAAAAATGATAAAATTCACCATTTTATGTTGTGTTTTATAGAATGTTGTTTGTCTTTTAATTATTTTTCGTTTTTTGCCATGACCATTGATGACATTGTCAGTTCGGTTTTCGACTTATGAGTTTGACTATCTCTTTTCATATCTTCTGCCAATCGATTATGACAACAACTCTTAAAAGGAGTCGTCTGACAGTTTTGGTGTAAATTGACAGAAGAAGATTCAAATATATTGAACATTTCTGCCCCTGCAACAGACTGGACACATTTTTTAACAAGATACCACAATGATGATTATGGTCTAGTTTGGTTCCAATAAATAATTGGGTCTAGATTGGTTCCAATAAGTAATTGGATCTAGAGGAAAAGATTATTTTTTACATTGACGACATCGACGATGGACGACGGACGACAAGTGATGAGAATAGATTACTTGATCTTTTGGGTCAGATGAGCTAAAAAGGTAGAAGACAACAACAAGACAATGTATGTCAAAGACCGACAATTCCTTGGCAACAACACGAAAAAAAGACAAACAACAGTTCACAAAACACCACACAGAAAATTAAAGACTAAACAAAACGAACCCCATAATATGCATGTTCTTTTAAGTGCAGGATTTAAATTCCTGGTTCCATTAAGATGTCTTTTTAAAACTCCATAGCAAAAGGAATAACAAGTAATACTGATGAACGAGTAACCACATTTCAATACCTTTCTCAACTCCTAGGTTTCGCTTTTTATTTGTGTTCTTGTGTGAATTTGGAAATTCAATAAAAAGAAAAAGGTTGGCGTCTTTTTATCGATATTTATAACGTTTAAACAAACAATAAAATAACAGCTTCATGATTTTCTCTTTGGCAACGGATGTGTATGTTTATCAGTACATCATTTATTGCTTATTCTTAATTCCTACATTGGGCATTCCAAATAATTATTTTCATAAATAGAAAAAAATATATTGTCAGATGATATATGTCAACTTGAACAAACAACATATTTATCACATAGGGTATTCACATTGACCTTATAATTTCTAGACGAAGAAAAAGATCAATTTGTTTGATTTTTATGGTTCAATGTTTATTTCTATGAATATAAAATGTATTGCAGATTTAATTTGAAAAGTCTATGTACTTAAAGAACGTTTGATTTTCTGTTGATGAAATGTATTTTTAATAAAAAATATTGAAGTTGATTTTGAAAACCTTTAACACCGTTTAAATAGGTTCAAGGAGTAGTATTGTAAAGACATGAGATTTGCAATCGGTACATTTATTGTTCAACTTTGGTAAAATTGAGCCATACAAATATGATCGATAGTCTTC
Organism: Mytilus californianus; assembly: GCF_021869535.1. NCBI lineage: Eukaryota > Metazoa > Mollusca > Bivalvia > Mytilida > Mytilidae > Mytilus > Mytilus californianus. Next base: position 36,932,389 of record NW_026262734.1, read on the forward strand.
AGTTTAAATTTGACGGCAAAAGCATCTACAAACACGTTATTGACTTATATGATTGCCGTGCTAAAAAATGTATTGATATCACTATAACTGAAACTCAACAAAATACTAGTAAACGTTCACAATGTTGTCACAATGGTGTCACTCACTGCATCAATTGGTGAAGAAGTCCTCAAATCCCTCATCTATAAGTCCTCTCTTTGTTTTGACATGAAATACAGATGGGTGTAGTCCTAACCTGTACAAAAGATAACGTTAACAATGTTGTCACAATGGTGTCACTCACTGCATCAATTGGTGAAGAAGTCCTCAAATCCCTCATCTATAAGTCCTCTCTTTGTTTTGACATGAAATACAGATGGGTGCAGTCCTAACCTGTACAAAAGATAACGTTAACAATGTTGTCACAATGGTGTCACTCACTGTATTAATTGGTGAAAAAGTGCTCAAATCCCTCATCTATAAGTCCTCTCTTTGTTTTGACATGAAATATCATTAATATGTTCATTGTCTGTAATTTTTACTATACTTTATATAAAAATAAAGGTTGTGGTGGACCATTTAGATCGGAAAACACTTCCTGATTTCTCAAGAGTAAGGAGAGAAATACAAATAATGTAAACTCAAAGAACCCCGATCCAATCCATGATTTGCTTAAATGTTACATTTTTAATTGTTTTCCCTTTCTAAAAGTGTCTCATTTTAGTACAATTTCCATTTAAAAGGAAGAAATCTGCATATTTTAATACACAGTTTAACATAGAACCCTATGATAAAGCCAAAGAAATAAATCACAAACATCTGGTGGGGGCACAACCAATACATAAACTCGGTGATGATAACACTGTCAAACAAACTAACAATAATTAAACAATTGCTATCACCACTGATCTGTGTCCACATTTGTTTATTATTCAAAATAAAAACGCATCATACAAAAATAAGTAACACCGTCAACGCCTTTACGATCCTACTATACTACAAAGAATAAGCTTTTATAATCTGAAATTAATATATGTATAGTTATACAACGTCGAATGCAAAACCTTGACCTAATTGTGACCTTTAATATTTCCAGCTACAACAGTCATCCCAAGGTGTTAAAGTCATATGAAACGAGGTTCTTGTAATTTTGATGTTATCGAAATTATTGAACCGATGCATGCATATATACTAAACTAACTCCTGTATGCACTTTTTTGTATTTATTACGAATCTATACCGTATCATCGACAAAAAATATTTCATTCGATGATTGTTGATCGCAAGCTAATTAACTTTCGAGTTTGTTGCCGAAGTCTACCGGATCGTGACATTGATAAACAATCAACACAGAGCAGGTGAAAATAAGTGAATTGGTAGAGCCAAGATATATGTGTTTTATATTTTCCACGCATTCCCATTTGTTAATTAAACTTTTCCTTAACGTTTGTTAAATGATTTGTTGTATTAAATAAGTATATTCTTTGGGAATCAGTGATTACTATTTACCTTCCAGTGCACGTTCGTTTACTTTCTTTTATTACGGGTTTCCCCTTGCACTTGCGCTGTGCAGTGGCCAAAGTTCTATACGGAAAAATATCGGCGAATTAGTTTACGTGAAGACTTTGATAAAATCAAGGATTTTTTTACAAGAAAGTTCACGTACACTTATTTTATAGTAAAACTTAGCCATTCGAGTAAATAACACATATTCAACTTTGTTTCATATGGCTTTAATCCTATTTACCTAACGTAACATATGAATAATTAGAATACAATTATTCCAGCAGGATTGCTATGCATATTAGAGAGATCAATTAAATATCGTATGTATGCAAACATGAAGATTATGAAATTCATTTTAAGACGAATTTGCAAGATAAATTGGCACAGAACATGATTTTTCTTTCTTGTACGCCTGAAAGAATAGAAGACTTAATTATTTTTGAATTGTAACATTATTCTATTAATTCTATCGACAACTTGTTTGATATCCCATAAAATTGTCTTTTTCATTTATTCACTTAGGCTATAGTTTTTATTCACTTCATGTTTTTAATTCCCAAACACTGCTACAGTGCATATTCCTTATAATACTTATAAAATGTTGGATCATTCACAACACTAAGGTTATTCTACCCCATACATACTTTTATTACTAGTAGTTGTTATTGGCTTTGAAATAGCCGACAGAAACTACAAGTACTCACAGATCTGTACTTAGTGTCTCTTTGTTGTCGGGATGTATAAGTACCCTGCCACGTCCACTGTATGTTTTTGTTAGATGTATTTCTGCTTTGGATCGATCTGATGAGTTAAGCCCTTTGCAACTGATTTTTATAGTTCGTTCTTATGCTGTACTGTTACACCACTGTCCCAGGTTATGCGGAGGGTTGGTGCGCCATCAAACTAGTTTAACCCCGCCACATTCTATATGTGCCTGTCCCAAGTCAGGAGCCTGTAATTCGGTGTTTGTTTAATGTTGTTTCTCATATTTGTTTATAATTTATTGTTTGTACAGTTTTTTCTTGTGTTGTGTCGTTGAACCATTGTCCCAGGTTAGGGGGCGGGTTGGCGCCAACAAACTAGTTTAACCCCGCCACATTCTGTATGTACATCATCATCATCATGCAGGGCCTTAACTAGGCATCGGAAACAGACGAGACAGGGGTTTAGGGGACGCCGACTGAGGCCCCCAGGTTAACAGGGGTCCAGGGTTGCGAAGTCCCCCGGCCAAAAATTGTAATATTAGGGTCCGAAATAAAATTTGATACATCCGTTTGTTTCATATTTACCGTATGAAGAACTGCATTAGGCTATCAAAGCCGGCTGACAGATAATTGCCTCGAATTTTGTACTATCAAACATGTATCCATTTACAGTAGGATACATGTTTGATAGTAGAAAAAGCGGGACAAGTGTGTGTGGTCAACGCTTCATTAAAAATAACACAAATTTCAATAATATTTTAATAAATCCCAAAGAGTGGAACCTATAGTCATGATAGTCACTGTATGTGAATGCTAATTCGACCTTTCTTATGTCGCTACGATCCCATCTTTTGAGAACAGCTTCTGCGTTCACTTTCCCGATATTGTCCGTACGATGGACGTGAAGCATGGCTTAACCACATAATCTGTCTTTGGTCATTGTGAACTGCGACATATCTTTAAACGTCGAAGGAAAAAAAAAGATCTCTCACATGAGCAGTAACCGACCAGCAATGTGAATAGTAGCTTCTCCTGGGAAACCAAAATCTCCTACGGTATAACTTGTTCAAGAGACTTTTTCGCGGGAAATAAATAATTGCAGAACCAAAATGTACAATGGATTATTGTATAAAATCAGTATGGTTTTTGCTATGAAAGATACTCAGATCCAAACGGACACGTCCACCACTATTTATTTCTTTAATAGCTGTATATGTCACAGCAACATGCCAATACTCCTCATATGTACGATGTTAGAGAAGAGAAGTTAAAGGAAGAACTAATATTAATTGATATTTGTTTGTTTTACGTCCAGTTGCAAATATTTCAAGCATGTTCAGGATAAGAACTAGTAACAATAAATACAATAGGTAAATCTGGTAATAGGGGTCGACCAGAATGAAGGGTGGTAATTCTGAAGCAGTAATATTCACTATAAGTCCATTCTGGCGGAAATTGCCATCCGTATTTTATTGAGTTTAACAACCTTAATAAAGTACTCAATAAATGACGAAGAGTTCGATTGTACAATTTTAACATGGATATTTGTGACTTTTTTTATAAAGTTTTTCGATTTTTAAGTTCAAATTCGGTGTAAATGGAAACAAACATGCTTGGATGAAATAAGTTTTTTTTTATTGTACATGAAATATTTTCAATTTTGACCGTTTCGGAGAGTATATTGCAGTCTGGACATTTTCCTTTACGAAAAAAAACTGTTTTTCAAATTCCAAATTCTCTTCACCCCAAGAGTGTCAGCAAAACCAGATCTGCAATCAAGTACAACACTTGAAGCATGCTTAAATCGTTACTTGGCATCCACTAACTACTTTGTTCGTCCTTTTATGTTTTTTATACGTGTGTTTTCTCATGTTGTCATTAACTGTAGACTTTCGATTCTTATCAATATCTCTGATTTTAGTACATCTGTATATTTCGATTGATATTGATTGATTGGTTGATTTTTGTTTGCTTTACGTCCAGTGCCAAATATGCCATGCATAATAATTACAATAAATCCAGTATGAAAGTTCTTCTTAGCGGATCGGCAGGGATGACATACAGGAATTTCGACTGTCCCTGAAAAAAGAGTTAGTTTGATAGGGGCAGGAAATATTTCTTAAGGAGGGACCCAAAAGAACCCCTGAAAAAGTTGTTTAAAGGGAGAGCATTGTACTCTTCTCACAGTAAGCATAGGATTTAACGTCCCCATTCCGATCAGTCCCCATTTCCGACCAGACGTGGCTGCGTATTCATACATCCGAATCAACCTAATGGACGCCCCTCTTTAGCATGGGTTTTACTGACGGGAGAAGTCCAGTGATAACTATATTGCAATACTCTAGTAAACCCATGTTGTTTGCCTAGCCTATCAATGAGCTTTACCAATTTGCTATATATAATTAAAGTTACTTGTCCCTTTTGGAGTTCATATTCATTTTGACCTTTTTCCTGTCTTATTATGTCTGTGATACATGACAGTAGAAATTAATCAACCACAAGTAGCTAGAACTAATAGATAAATTCAAGTTTTGAGATATGCAATGGTTTCTTTAGATTAATTTAATATTAACCGAGGCCCCTACAGGTAGCATTTACCTAGTAGATGGGTCTGCCATTTGTTGTAAAGCTTTCAGATGTATTTATTTAACTTCATCTTATAAAAAAAAACAACGTTTGGACTTGGTTAAACCGATAAATGACAACCAGAAATTTCATCACACCGTTATATAATACGACATATATCCATCCCTCAAGTGTTTACTCACATCGTGTTCATACGTTTGCTCTTACATTCTAGATTTGAGATTTATCTCACTGCTTGTTTTACATTCTAGATTTGATATTAATCTCACTTCTTGTTTTACATTCTAGATTTGAGATTAATCTCACTTCTTGTTTTACATTATAGATTTGAGATTAACCTCACTTCTTGTTTTACATTCTAGATTTGAGATTAACCTCACTTCTTGTTTTACATTCTAGATTTGAGATTTATCTCACTTCTTGTTTTACATTCTAGATTTGAGATTAATCTCACTTCTTGTTTTACATTCTAGATTTGAGATTTATCTCACTTCTTGTTTTACATTCTAGATTTGAGATTAATCTCACTTCTTGTTTTACATTCTAGATTTGAGATTAAGCTCACTTCTTGTTTTACATTCTAGATTTGAGATTAAGCTCACTTCTTGTTTTACATATAATATTCGTTCCAGATTGATAAATTGTGTTTCAACTTTGATTCTTGACATACACCTCCTTACTTCTCTTATCTCTTACAGTACTACATTTTAATGATAAGATCCACTGAAATATACCAAATTTTCAAACCGGCTTGTGTGCTTTCATAATCCCAATGAAGACTTACTTGTATTTAACAGTTTTATTTTCTTTGGCTGGATTTCTTACACAAGTTAGAGGAGAGTTGAAGGATTCGCTTGTAACTTTGAAGCTGGATGTGCAGAAACTCCGAGATCGTGTGACAGATCTTGCGTCAAGATTGAAAAATGCAGAAAAGACAAAATTTGATCTTACTGATAGATTGTCCAAGGCGATGAAAACAATCGAAAATTTAAAATCAGAGCGTACGGGTGAGTACGTATAACATTTATATTTTCATATATGGTTTCAGCGGTTCAATGTTTATTGTTCAGCACCTCATTTTATGCCTGTCATGTGATGGATTGCTGGTTACTGAACGTGTAGTGGCTTATTTTACATGTACAGTTTGTAATGAGGCGCAGATCCAGGAGTTTTAAAAGGGGTGGTAACATTATACATTAAGAAATACATTTTTGACGATTTTTTGCTAAACAAATGTATTTTGTCAATCAAAGCGGGGGAAAAAAGGGGGGGGGGGGGGGCTTACACCCTCTATCTCCCTGAATCCACCCAGTGGCAAATATTACATAAATATGTTTAGCAAAATATTTCAAAATATGTGACTGAAACAAGACATACGGGATCATAACAGCCAAATTAGAAAACGACAAATAACAAAATATTAAACACAAAAAACACAAAACTGGGATGTCGAGGAAGGGTGAAAAGACAAAATTTACTGATAAGATTGTGACAATGTCTCGCTTATGACTAACTTGGTATTGTTCCGAGAAACAACTTCTGAAATTTTCAAATCTGGAATAATTAATAGATTTACCGTTTGAATAACAGATAAGTATCACGACATTCAAACCTACCTCCAAATTTTCAAAAAAAGGAAAACAAAGGATAATCATCGACAGAAAAAGAATAAGCAGCAAACGACCTGAAATAAAACTACTAGTAATCATTAAAAATATTTGTTTCCAAACTACTAGTCTAAGACTAGTATATTTAGATATCATATTTAATATCGTAAAAACAAATCGTTTTAAATATATCAATATATATATGATGAATAGTTACACTGTGACAATATTTTCAGTAAAGAAACGAGCATTCACTTCTTCCCAGGTGGCGTTTTATGCTGCGTTGAGACACAGTGTACATGCTATGGATCCTCATCATGCCGTTGTCTTCGATGACGTAAGTGATTTTTTTTTGAAAGTTAAAGCAAGAATCTGTGTTTACAGGACACTTTACTGTTTACACAATACTTCAATAATTAGTGAACCATAAAATTGGGTTCAAAACACTAGTTTGACATATAATTTTAAAAGGTCACACCATAATCAACGTGCCCTTAGTTTAAGCTTGACGTGACCACAACTTAAGTAAAACACATTTAAACTAATATAAGACGGACGCCAAACCAGAAAAATTAATGCCAAACCTACTATCATAGGCCGGGGTCGGAAAATCGATGTTACATATTCAATAGTCTTCTTTTATATGAAAAGTCGAAACGTTTCATGTGGAAAAAAACATAACTTCAAGGATGTGGACAATATTTAGAGTAGTTGACAACAGCAAAGTAAAGCTTTTAAAAACATAGAATTTGTCTTGATCTGACGTATTTTTTTTGTCAATTTTCCATATCCTATAACATCGCCTCTTAATCTTCTACCTTGTCAATACTGTATTTCAGATTCAAAATATTGGGTCTAGGCATTGTATGACCGATCAAATGTCTTAAAAGACAAAAATAGATTTAGATATTAATAACAAACACTCACGATTGACGATGTTCCAGACTTTGGACAAGTACATTACCATTTTCAGTTGTAATTGAATAGTGTCTGTGTACTTATTTCCTCTTTTTTACATTACAGTACTCAATTCTCTTTGTGCTACATCTTCATCAGTGGAATAAAAAAGTATAGAGCTTTACGAAAACTAAAACGTAGTTAAAAACACAAGTTACTCAATAATCTCGATATTACAGACGAATACGGGAGGTCGTGGGTTCGATCCACAGCTGGTTCAAAACAAATACCAATAGTTGAAATTGGTATTAGCTGCTTTTCCGCTATATGCACGTGGAATTTAGGAATAAGAGCAGTGAATGGACAGCTGTATAATGTTTCAAGGTCGACTGACATTTCTTCCTCCGTACTGTTGTTACCTTATGAGCTAGCACGTTGAAAATCTAGCTCAGCGTGTTGGTCTAGTACAAAGTAGGATTCATTCTTATATTACATTAACATGTCCTGATATGTATGTTGAGATTTGTTCCTGAAAACTTACTAAAAATCTTAATCTATTAATACAGAAAGCATGTCCAGATATATTCTTAAATTTGCCGCAGCAATTCCAAGTATAATTCACACAGTAATCTGGCGAACAATAATATATTTAAACACTTACTTTGGATTGAGTTTGAATAGTGAATGTAGGTTGTCATGTGCTTGTGTTAGATTCTCAATGCCTTCGTTGATTAAAACAGTGAAAATAAGCAGCATAGGAATTTCCTTTCCACCTAATGTGTTCTTAAGTTAAAGATACCAAAGAGACATTCAAACTTATAAGTCGAAAATAAACTGACAAAGCCATGGCAGAAAAGATCAAAAGACAAACAACAGTACACAAAAGACAACATAGAAAACTCAAGACTGAGCAACACAAACCCCACCAAACCGGGGGTGATCTCAGGTGCTCCGGAAGTGTAAGCAGATCCTGATCCACATTTGGCATTAAGACTCAAATAGGGGAAGTTATTGTATTGTAATGGGACACATATAAATAGATATGCATGTTAGAAGAATCAAGCATTTATTGTTGCTAATAATTGCACTTTCCTTCAATTTTTACAAAAGCGATCTTTAACGTGCGGGGAGCGTGGCATTCTCTAAAGACGACCAACTTGCCGTATTAAAACCTGACAACGTCCGCCAATTGGTGAGGAGATCTACAATTATAATCAAAAGCTATACTTAGGGATGTCATATGCTTAGCTATATATACCCAGACAGTAGCTTGGTATGTCTTCTACTCCAGTTTATATGTTAATGAATAGAATAAATGTACAAGCTGAAATAAGATATCTTAAACATTTTAGGTATTCACTTCAACCAGCCCTGACGTCTACAACGATGTAAATGGCATGTTTACTGCTCCAGTTTCTGGACTATATTGTTTCTCTTGGACAAACAACGTTGACGCTACCGACTACCAGTCCACTGAATTAGTACTTGAAGGTAAACCACTTGCGTGGGCGTATGCAGACACAAAAGGTGACCAGAATGAAGACGATTATGGTAGCTCCTCCCAAACAATTCTTTTGAAGGTATGTGCTTTAATGAAGGTTATTAAGCTAGTATATGTATGAAGTTTATCTACACTGTACTTAGTAAGTGTGACTTTTATTATACATTTATACAGTTCAAATAAAAGCTGAAAAAATAAATATTGCGGGTTTTTTTTAGGATTCATGTAAATGATTGATTGGTGTATTAATGATTTACACTAGATATTCATAGATCAACTCTAGTTCGAATCATATATATTTGAATTTAAAATAAGATGTGGTATGATTGCCAATGAGACGACTCTCCAACAAAGACCAAATGACGTAGAAGTTAACAACTTTAGGTCACCGTACGGTATCAAAATTGTAATTAAAAATTTCTTATGTTCTCTGCTGTAAAGATTCCACTTCTTTCAGTTCATTTACATTCTGCCTGCTATGGACGTGTATGTTTTGACATAACACGAATATGCTTTGAAGATATTTTCTTTACTTTTTATAGGTTGACAAAGGAAAACATGTTTGGATTCGAACAGGAGCACAAGGTAAAGGAACTTTACACGGCGAAGACTACACCACGTTTTCTGGATTCTTAGTGTACCAGATAAACGATAGCGCTTCGACTGGTGATTAGATGCAAAATCTTATCTCACAAGGAAAAACTTGTCATTATGATTTGAAAAATAAAATTATGTTGACTTAGTGTCTTTTGAAAAATAATCCTTTATGCAAAAATGAACGTTATATTAAGGTTAATATTGTAGTTTGTTCAGTTGTCATCTCCTGGAATTTCTCGTTGTCATTGTAGGAGAGTACTCCATCAAATTTGCGGAATTGTTGCTTAAAGTCCTGTGCACTATCTCTATGCGGTGGCCTGTTTGAAAGCACATATCTTTTTTTTTTCTATCCAAATTACCCTTTTCCGGTGTCAGTAAAATTTTCCACCCTCCATCCCGGTCGAACATTTATTTGACTTATTGTTAATTTGTTCTCGTATTGAATATGCATTAGATATTTGTCACTGGACGTTAAGATTGTTGTTTGCTTTTCTTGCATATTCAGGACGAGATTAAATAAACAATAAATTTGACAGAGTTTACCAGAGATATATAATAGTAGTTTGAACAGCAGCTGGTTCCACAAAGTTGTTGGATCCTGATGAAGCATGGGGATGATTTCGAATGCAACTGGAAAATGTGGTAAATTTCGATAAGGCCAAACATGTTGCTTTGACACATGCCACCAGCGAATCCTTTGAATACATTTTTCGTGCAGAGAAAGTGATATATTTTTTCTCTCTCTTTACGAGGCATTGGATTAACATCCCCATTACGACACGACGTGACTGGGTATTTATAAATCCCTTAGTCCATGCATATATTTCGATACCTCAGTCAAACTTGAACGGCAACAATCAATCAGTAAAACACAAATTAGCAGGCATTAGGGGAGGGGCTGGCCCTTTAACCCCTTTTTGTATCCGCCTTTGACATTCCATAACTGATCATGCATATGAATTATTGATATAAATTCTTCTTTTATTTTTAGCTTTTCAAGTATTTTGTAATGAATATTGGTAGATTAGTGTTTTGATTTGTCAAAGATTAGCACATCTTTCTTGTGACCTGATGAATCCCAACACTTTAGAATCTCCACACGTTCTATCCAACCAATATTGTAGCATAGCCAGAGTACACAATCTATTGTCGGTTATTGTTGATTTGTGCAGAAAAAAATCGCCCACAACAGGTAAAGCTAACAGAAACAGTTATTACATTAGTCTTATATATGGGTAGAACTACTGGTATGCTAGTGCTCGTTTTATGGTACACTGTGATCCAATGTCTTTAAAAATGCTATTCACAGTTTTCCTACTGTGAATTAACATGTTTGAGTAAGTCATCACGGTAGGGAGTGTCATTTCAGAATCATTTTCTGCATTGCTGCATTTTGAATTGTCTCGTTTGTGTTTTGTTTTAGATTTCGTTTTGTATGCACTTTTAAAATAATTGATTCAGTATTTTTTAATTTTAATTAACCCATCACATACCTGTCCAAAACCAGAATCCTTAGCCTGTAGCATTGACTTTAAGATCTTAATACACAATAATATTCTTATGCTGCAATTTAAAGAACGATCCTATTCCTCATTATCCTTGAGCTGCATGTACCTCTAGACATGACCCAACGTGCAGAGCCCCCGACAAGTTTGCTATATGTTCGCAGTAAGAAAACCCCCTTTTGTCTTTTTCTTTCAATCATGTTTAATTGTGTTGAGAACTAATAAATGCTGGTTTTTATCTATTCAAGTACCAGCACAAAGTGGTTATGGTTGTAGACTTATGTTGTTAAACAGTATGTATAATGTATCGCAGGTAATGGGCATTATCCAAATAATTTGGGGCCAAGTGGTCTAAGTAGTTCTACTACTGTAATCACTAACCAGTCAACACTGAGGTTGTGAGTTCGAACCCAGCTCGTGCGGGTGCACCCGACTCCAATCTTAATTGACTAGGATTCTCAGTTTTCCTATCGAAGGTTGTTGTTTTTCTCCGGGCACTCCAAATTCCTCCACATATAAAAACTAACCGCCACAAAATAGCCCAAATGTGGCGCCTAAAAGTGGCGTTAAAACACCAACAATCAATCAATCAACCAAATAATTTGTAGTATGTTAAACTGTATAAACTCATTTATTCATGATCATGAATGAAATTTTGTAACTGCCTTATAATGTCCATATTGTTAATAAGTTTAGAATCAGAACTGTATATATCTCCAACTTGATTTTTAGTCTGATTATTGTCTTAATCTTACTACAAAGTAATGACATTGAACAAAATCCTGGACCAGATTCATCAAGATACTGTTGTCATAACATTCAAATAACTGTTACTAATGTCAATTCCTTACGTTATAAAACTGATTTATTATTCAGAATTACGTGAATGTGATGTGATCTGTGCATCTGAAAAAAAAAACACCACTGGATGTTAATGTTGGCAATACTGACTTAGTAATGCCAAATTTTCATAATCCTGAATTATCTAGAAAAGACAGGTCAACTGACCGCGGGTGTGGAATTTTGGTTTATGTTAGAGATAGTCTCCATTGTAAACGCCGCAGCGATTTAGAGATACCTGAATGGGGGTCAGTTTGTGTAAAAACTAGTAGATTCTTAATTGTATGTTTTTATAGACCTCCTAATGCACCTATCACATCACTAGACCATTTTGAAAATTTATTAGATAATGTTATAGATAATGATGATAATATGATATTGCTTGGTGATTTAAACATATATGCAGATTAACTTAAAGCAGGTCCGACTAGTAGGATATCAAGAATCTGTGAAAAGTATGGTATTGAGAAACTTACAAACAGGAATAGTTCACATTGGAAACTTGCAAATGTATCAGCTATCAACAAGGGTAAAGGAGATTACAACAATGTTTCAAACTATAGGCCTATCTCCGTTACTAAATGTTTTAGCAAAATATTTGAGAAAATTATTTTTAAGTATGTACACAACTATATACATGATCATGCAATACTAAGTGATCAGCGGTACAGTCTAGGTTCCGTAACAAGGAATCTACTATAAATCAGCGACTTATATTATATGCTGAGAAGGTAAAAAATCTTGACAAAGAGAAAGATGTTCGATTTATTTTTTGTGATGTGTCAAATGCATTTGACCGCGTTTAGCACATGGAACTTTTGTACAAATAAAGAAATAAGGGGATAAAGGGTAATTTCCTTAACTGGTTCAAAAGTTATCTTTCTGATAGACAACAAAGGGTTTGAGTAAATGGTTATTTTTCAAATTTGAATACTGTTAAGACAGAAGTCCCTCAAAGGTTCATCTTGGCCCTTTTCTGTTTTTCTCTTTTGTTGTTTGTAAATGACAAAGTACATGTAGATGAGTTACAAACAAAATAAAACTGTTTGCAGACGATACTTGTTTATATAGTGCTGTAGACGATGAGAGATCAGTAGTTGATTCCTTAGGGCAAGATCTAGAGTCATTGATCAGTAGGCATGATATTGGGGTGTAACCTCCAATGCAGACAAAACTAAAGCTACATACTTTTCGTGAAAAAGTTATGTTCATGTCACATCATTATGCATGAATAATGCACCTCTAGAAAATTTATCAGAATGTAAACATCTTGGTATAATCCTATCATCGAATGCCAGATGGGCAAGTCATACACAGGAAATTTATACAAAAGCTTGCAGACGTCTTAATATTATGAGATATTCAAAAAATAAGATTAATAGACAGTCTTCAGAAAGACTTTATATTGCCTTTATTAGACCTAATTTGGAATATGGGAACATAATTTGGGATAAATGTTTAAAAGAAAAACCAGATTTAATTGAGTCTGTACAACTAGCTGCTGCTAGAATTGTGTCTGGGCTGCGAAAGGGAACACCTAGGAAATTATACAAGGAATTAGGTTAGGATTCTCTCCAGAATATGCGACAGAAAAACAAATTATGGTTTCTTTATAAAACTATTTCTGGAGATAGTCGTAATTTCATTGCTGCTGGTGTCTAGTCCAGTATGGTCTGAGAAATAGAAGGGAATTTACAACTCCTCAGTGTCGAACCACAGCCTTATAAAAACAATTTTATCCCACAAACTCTTGAAAAGCGGAATTCACTTCAGTGAGAAGTAAAAATATTATAACCTTTATAGGATTCAAAAGAAAGCTGAATGAGGATATAAGTCTTTGTCCAGTTTTCTTTTCCACTGTTTCACGAAAAATTGATATAATTCACTGCCAGAAGAGAAATTAGGCTAGTGATCTTAAACGTTTCCTCTTCTGTGATCATTTATACAGCTCTGTGTGTGTCTGTGGAGACCCGATAGAAGATAATTTTCATTTCTTTTATGTTTGTCCATTTTACATTTATCAGAGATATGAGCTCTTTAAAAAACCGAGGATATTTAACAATATCAATATTGATGTCCTACTGCAGGGTTACTCAGATTTAGGTATTGATGAAAACACAGAGATATTTACATAAGTCCAACAAAATATTTAAGAAACTGGAAGATTTTTATAATATCTAATGTAATAATATAACTGTTTAAAATTAGTCTGAAACCACAGTGTACCACTATTAAGTCTTAATTAAAGACAAATCTAACACAAAACACAATAATCAATTGTGTTAGCATCTTTTTCATATTTTCTATTAATGCTTTTGTTATGAAAAAAAAATCAAGAAATTTACAGACTTTGTAATAAGATGGTATACTAAATTACTATGTATTGCAAAATAAGGGGCAATAGTTCTTATTATTTATATAAAAAGAACAAGTTTGTTTCAGTGAGTTAGTGAATTTTACTTTATAGATTTGTTTGATTCTTTACCATTACTAATTAATGTGGTACACCATTTGACATTATTATCTTCAGTAGTGAACTTGCAAGGGTTCATTGATAATTATTTATTATATATGCATACACAATAAGATATTTCAAAAAGTGGGGGTATTGCCTCCCCTGACTCACTGCAACAATGAATGATCTATGAATTACAAGAAATGTATTATATGCTATCAGATTAATCAATCCATCTTGAATGGGAAAGGGATTTGCATAGGTGTTGTCTTTTGTCCAATCCCTTTGTTTAAATGTACGTTTGATACTTGAACAATAACATATTTTGAAAGCATTGACCTATAATTGTATAATTGCTGTTGTACCCCTGCTGTATTTGTTGTTCATTTGATGTAACTAATTCTTAATGTGGTTCTTAAGGAGGACACTAGCAGCGGAACCGTAGCTCTTAGGTCCATATGATATTTTTTGACAATTTGCGGATCGCAAATTGTTGAAAGAATTTCATAAGGACCTAAGAGCTAAAGGTCTGCATCTAGGGAGACACCAACAACATATGAAGTAAAATTGCACAATGTCAAACAGACAAAAAATCGGAAAAAAAATAAAAATATTTTACTACTAAACACAATGAAAACATTGAAGATTCATGAACACAAACCCAACCAAACACTGGATATTAGCCACATTATTTTGGACGTGTTAGCAGTTTCTGCTCAATTTGGCAAACCCGTAAGCTTTTAATGACTGCTTTTTGGTCGGTTATTAGTTTTTAAAAGTATCATAACGCATGTATCGTCAGAAGTCCGTTTCTAGGGATGGATTGCTGGTAAAATTCTAAAGTTCTAATTAAACATGCGAGGCTTTATTAATTCATATTTTATTAATTTGAAAAATAAATATACGTAGACAAAATAGTAAAGAACTGATAAGTGAGAACATGGAAGTATTGTATTGACTATTAGTATCAAATTATCTATCATCTGATATTCATAACTAACATATATCAAAGTAAGGAATAACAAGTACTTTAATTTGGGCATTGTTTAATGGTACCCAATACTTCACAACCTTGAACTGTCATATCAAATATTTCTGAAGTAGTCATAGTTATATTTAACGTCTTTTGGAATATTCATCTCTGAATATCAAACCATGTGCTACTGAATCATTTACAGAGAAGACCTTTTAATAAATCATTTTCCGCTACTTACTTGTGGAAATATACATATTTTTTATGTGGAATTGTGAAACCTTCTTCGGAGATATTTGATGAAACAGTCCAGGGGTAAGTTTAACGTTAAAGAACCATTTATTGTCACTTTTATGCTTTCAGTTGCTGCTGTGATTAAGAAAAACAATGTATAAGTATCAACGAAAACAATGTTAAAGTTGTGTATGCATGCACATTTTTCGCTGTTAAGGTTTTGTATGCATGTAAAGTATTTGCCGCAGCGGTTGGTCCATTACAAAAATTTCCTGTGCACATTGTAACACAAGTTGTTGTTATAGTGCCTGTACTATGTTGACACAAGGAATCGTTGCTGTTTTGGACATTCTTCAGTGTTTTCAAAGCTGTTGTATTAAACGACCAGGTAATGCCATCACAACATGTCCTTATATACGCATACATAAATCCTGAAATAAAAATATATATACTAAGTATACAATTTTGTGTATGACTTTGACTTGTTTTACATTAAATATTGAAGATATGCGATTTTATTTGTTTTTTGTTTGTCGTTATGCATCCCTCATTAGGTAAGTTATACCGGGAAAGTAGTTACAGAAGCATTTTTTACTAGTATTCAAATATTCGAAGAGTTTCATAACCGACTTATTGGTACTTCCTTATTATATTTATTGACGTCGCATCGATGAAGACCCGAAATCTTTTACTAACCTCTTGATGATTGCTGCTTTATCATTGGTAAACTCTCCTGTTTACCTCTCTGTAAGACATATAATAATGTCATATTCAATAGTACGGTAAACTCTTATAAATATCAAAGATGGTACTAATTAGAAGTTTAGCCATTCCTTTTCAGCGTACCGTTAAAGACTTATTTTTAATTTGCTGCTGTATCGGGACGTTAACAATGAAAAGAACACCTGTAGCGTGCACGGTGGTTCATAATTATGAATAGGCAAAGCTTTAAATATTTCTGCTTTTCTATTCTAGTCACCGATTAATCGGTCTTGTTTCTGCTGCTCAATCGTAAGTTGTATCTGTTGTGTTTTGTGGACTGTTATTAGTCTGTTTGTCGTTTGTCTTTTAACCATGGTTGGCTTTTCTTAGGTTTTTGATTTTTTTCTTTGGTATATCCCCCCTTTTTTTAAACAACTTAAAGACTGTAAAACGGGATCAGTTTAACAACATACCTCCTCCTTCAAATTCCTCTAAGCAACAATAGTTGTGTCCATCCAAAGCACTACAATTCTAATCGTATGGATCATTTTTATAATCTTTCATAAAAGCGTCCGCCTTGTTGTCATATTCATGCTTTAGCTTAGTATTAAGCTCCTCCATCCTTTCTGTGTTCACCTGGCAGTCATTTTTACCTTCTTCGCTGGAAGAGTCCCTGCAGGCAAAGCACATGCGCGTTTCACATTGTGTTTCTGAAACATCCAAGAAGTATCCAATCAACCAAGTATAGTTTTGACTTCAAAAAGATTTTTATGGTACTGCTCCCGCAATTTTGTTTTGGTCAGATAAGTAGTTAACCTACTCAAATAGAAGCAGACTTCCGAAACGCTAGTTATCTTAAGCTTTTTTCGACAACCCTTATACACAAATTATTAAGAACAAGCAGCCAATTCCACATAACTTTACACCATGATGTCATTATATGTTATTAGATATCCTGTATTTATTATGAATCACAATAAAGCCAAGTCAAATTGCTGAAATACCCCCTCCACAAATTTAGAAATCTATCATTTTGCATTAACTGTAAATTAGATACACCCAATCATGGGTGTACTTGTACTAACACTATATCCAAATGATGGAAATAATTGCAACATATTTTCGTTTAAATATCAATATTACGAGTATATATTTTATATAGCACTTTGGAATATCTTATTTCTATTTTTTCCAATTTCAAATTGGCATAAAAATTCGAATAAAGAAATTATAATTTCAGATGATATGTCTTTGAAGAGTTGCTGTCTGAAATCGTAAGAATTCATTAATACTATCAAAATTCGCTATCCTCTGGAATTTCATAAATGAAATTGTTCATCGAATATCAATGTGGACATGAATAAATAAAGGCAACAGTAGTATACCGCTGTTCAATAGTCATAAATCGATTAAGCGAAAAACAAATCCGGGTCACAAACCAAAACCGAGGGAAACACACCAACTATAAGAGGAAAACCACGGAACAACAGAAATACTGAACTGCTACAAAAACAAACGCCATCATTCATAGAAACGGACTATTTGATAACAACTACCATTTGTCTGACTTGGTACAGGACATTGTAAGAAAACATGGTGGATTGAACCTGGTTTTATGGCTAGCCAAACCTCCCGCTTTTATGGCAATGTTAAAAATACCGCTAACATGACAACATTAAGTGACAGGAATACAGTACAAATAAACGCAAGAACACTCAGGACAGAAAATTACATAAATAAATAATATAATACTAAGTAGTACATTACACAATATAAACCAAAGAATAACAACGGACACTTCATTTAAAATCCACATTTAAAATCCACAATTTATAATCATGAACGAACATAACTTAAAGCAGTATTGATGATCGATCAAATGTGAAAGCGTCATATTTGAAGTTCTATTTATTTGAAACAAAAGATTTTGTTCACGTTGTATGAGTTTTATATAATTATTTTCTTTTATCATGCATTATATTTTGATTGTATAATCACGTACATGTATAGAATACAATATAATTTATTACAACATAATGGGCCCACAAGGTATAACAATATACAATTAGACAAATACAAAAGAACTATACTGAGGAAAATAATAACTTGTCTGATAGAATTTAAATGAAAAAACAAAAAAACACAAAAAAAAAACACAAAAAAACTGTATACATGTATTATTCATTATGATGAATTTGTCTTGTAATTATTGTACAAATCAATAGCATTTACACTAAATAATCATATAAAAATTCACTTACAAAATATATAATATCTTTGTCCTCATTATTTAATATAAATGAGCTGCGTCAGATACAAATCGACCCGATGCAACTGATTATCATTTATTTACATCTGTTAACCTATATCGGGTTGACAAAAATGCTATGCAAAGTCAGTAACTGTTTGGATTTGAGTTGATATAAGAACCCTACAAAACAGGCCAAAATTGATCTTTAACGTCGTATTTGAATGTTCCAAAATCAATTGAAGTCTTATACATATACATGTATACGTGCACTTGTATAAGGTCGATTTCTATCCGACGCAGCTCAATTATTATAAAGAAGAAATTTTCCTCCTCATTTAAGTGGCTAAAATTTTCACTTTATATGATAGAAAGAAACGTGTTTTCGCTAATTTAATTAAGAAAAAGATGTAATTGATGTTCTACCTTATTCGTGTTATTTTTGCTATTATTCTTCCGATTACTTTAGTATTTTTGTGTATAAAGCTTGGTTTAAAATGAAACCAAATGTTCTTATATTAGAGACAGAAAATCTTCTTTAATATCTAAAATTATATGTGCAGACACAGAGATATGTCTCTGGTGCAGGTAGATTGGATAATATTAAAAAAATGTTGTTGTCCACGTATTTTATTTCCATATTTTCATTTCTATTAAATTCGAGTTTCATCGCCAATGATAAACTAGTGGCAAAAATTGAAAGTTAACTAAAACTCCTTTAATCCCATATTGAAATGGCGTAGTAATGTTTTTCCATAATCAAAATGTTCGAGCCATGTAAAAATCCTTTGAAAAATTGGTAAAACCAAAAACTTACCGAAAATAAGAACAACGAAGGATAGCAGTCTTACAATCCAATCTGTCTTCATTATTGGTAAGTCGAAAAACACACGGACCGGTAATGACTTGTTACGGATCCCTAGTTTTCACATGTAATAAAAACTTTAACATTTAACGTTACACTATTCAGTGCTATTCAAAAACAATTTTATAGAGAAAGATCTAATTTCCTTGTTTAATTGTCTGGTTGCAATAATGCAGCGAATATTCTCTCAATTATGAAATTATTTTAGTCCGCGGTATTCACGGTATACTAGTTCCTTCCTGTCCTTCCTATTTATTTGTTGAATGACAGTCATTGAAGAAACGACCAAATGTGAACCATTCCGACGTCATATTAAAACAGAGGCGAAAGATATCAGATGGACATTCAAACTCATAAGTCGAAACCGAAATGACAATGCTTTGGGAAAAAACTGAAACAAACGAATAAAAGACAAACAACAGTATACGAAACACAACATAACTGAATTCTTAGTATGACCAGTTACGGGAACAGTGTAAGTATCTGCTGCTATGCAGGCATGATGAACCAGATAATGTTTGAAAAAAAAACTAAACAAACTAAGGTTAATTTAAAGCCAGGAACATGACGAACCTGGTCCTGGTATTTCGAGCGTCTTTGCTCTTTGTTTGGGGTTGGATGAACAACAGAAATAAAACCACTGGTCTTTTGCTTTGTGTGCCCTTACTGATTTTGTGTTCGGAATCGATACACCATATCCTATCTTTTTCATAATAGAACTAAATTGTGAAGTTTTTACGGTCGTTTTTCCTCATTATCTTGCTATTCAAAGTTTTTATTTTAGTCAAATGTATGGATAACCCTGTTAGTGAATCTCATTCTTCATAAAATAGCATCTAAACTATACATAAAGGACATAGGCTACGGCAGGTCGTATCTAATTTGCAACTCAAGTATTTAAAATTTACATAAATAGTATTAAATATTTATCCATTGATAAATTAAGAAATTACGAAGACACTAAAGAAAAAATTGACCGGAGATGATTTTTACTTTTTTTAGGTACATTTTGGCTATATACCATTAAGTCTCCACGTGTTAAGTTCTTACATACACCACTGGCTTTCAAATGTTTGGGTATGAGCGTTCCTGATGAAGGTAAAACCAGAAAAGCACTTCAGACGCACGAAATAATACAGTGTAATTTTCATCTATAAACTATAATGGTCGAAATTATGGAAAGTCATTGGGGGTGCCGTAGTGTTTGCATGTACCCCGTTAATTTATAATTGTTGGTACATAAATTTTATCTTTTGAGCTCACATGGCACACAGGGCCAAATGAGCTTTTCGCATCACTTAGCGTCAGTCGTTGGTTAACTTTAAGAAATCAGGCAGGGCAGAAATGTTCAGAATGTTGAGCTCTTCCTATTGTCAATCTTCGACAACACTGTCAGATGACTTCTTGTAGGAGTTATTGTCCTTATATGACACATTTTACCATTTCTTTTTATTTCTGTCTATTATCTAAATATATAAAAAGTATGGAGAGAAACTCTAATAGCAAAAATGATCAGCAAGACAAGATCTACAAATAATTCCACTTTGTTTAAATCATTAGATAACTCCTTATTAGTGTTATTGCCCTTTAATGACGATTTTTACCATTTTTGTGTGTATTTGCCTTATATTTTACAAAAATATTCTCCTCTAAAACTACTGTATATTTTACAAAAATATTCTCCTCTAAAACTACTGAGCGAAATTGAATTAAACTAGGTCACAATCGTAATTGGAGGTTTCCTTTTTTTTTTTTTTTTTTTTTTTTTATTAAATTGCAAATCATATTAATTTGAAAAATAGCTTACAATATATATCATGTTAATATAGATAATAGATATAAATATATATCCTATGATATACATGACTTTGTATAATAATAATTGAAAAAGAAACGAAAAAATACCCAAAGACAAACAACAGTATACAAAACACAACATAGAAACCTAAAGACTGAGCAACACGAACCAAACCAAAAACCAGGGGAATCTCAGATGCTCCAGAAGGGTAACCAAATCCTACTCTACATGTGGCATCCGTCGTGTTGCTCATGTAAGTACAAACGCGGTAGGTCACATTCGAAAAAAGAGGATGGGATTGTGGTTATTGAAACGAACCTCTGCTTTACTTCAAGGACCTCCTATCGTCATTTGTATGCATACAGTTACTGCTGATACTGCTGTGATTAAGAAAAGCAATATATTAGTATCAACAAACACAATATTAAAGTTTTGTATGTATGTAAATTATTCGCCGTTGTATTTTGTGTGTATATGTATTTTCGACGTTGAAGTTTTGTGTGTACATGTTAATGAATTATTCGCCGCAGCAGTTGGTCCATTACAGAAATTTCCACGGCACATTCTAACACAAATTGTTGTAGATTCTCTATTATATTCTCTATCAAAGAATCGTTGCATTTTGTACGTTCTTCAGTGTATTTAAAACTGTTGTATTAAACGATCAGGTAATGCCAGCACAACATGTCCGTATACACGCATTCATCAATCCTGAAATATAAATATATATATACAAAGTATAAATGTTTGTGTATGAGTTTTACTTGTTTTACATTACATATTGTTGATATGCAAGTTTTCAGCTTGCTCTCAAAGACTTATATTTTAATTTGCTGCTGTATCGGGACGTTCAGAATCATCAAAAAACACCTGCAACGTGTACGGTAGTTAATGGTTGTAAAAAGGCAAAAACTTTAAATATTTCTGATCTTATTCTATTGACCGATTATTCGGTCGGGTTCGTGTTGATCAATAATAAGTTTTATTTGTTTTGTTTTATGGACTGTTGTTAGTCTTTTCTTCGTTTGTCTTTTGTCAATGGTGTTGTTGGTTTTTCCTTGACTTTGGATTTTTTTTATTTCCCCTTGGAATCTCCACCTTTTTCAAAACAACGTTTTAACTGTGAACAGAATGAGTGACAGTTGTTTTCCATTCGTTCGGTGTGTTTGACCTTTTGATTTTGCAATTTGATAAGGAACTTTCCGTTTTGAACTTTCCTTGGAGTTCGGTATTTTTGTTATTTTACTCTTAACAACATACCTAAGTGTTCAGATTCCTCTATGCAGCAATAGTTATGTCCAGCCAAAGCACTACAATTCTGTACATACGGATCATTTTTAAAATCTTTCATAAAAAGAGCCATTTCGTTTCTATATTCATTAATTAGTTAAGTATGAAGCTCTTCCATCCTTTTTGAATTCAACTGGCAGTCATTTTTGCCTTCACTGCTGAAAGAATCTCTGCAGGCAAAGCACATGCGGGTTTCACATTGTGTTTCTGAAAAATTCAGGAAGTATCTAAACATTTTTACCTCATTTTAGGATTATTTTGACTTTGCAAAGACTATCATGATACTGCTCCCACAATTATGTTTTGGTCAGATAAGTATTCAACCATAGTCAAATAGAAACAGACTTTCGAAACATAAGCTATTTTAAGCTTTATTCGACAACCTTTATACACAAGTTATTAGGAGCAAGCAGGAAATCATATAACTTTACATCATGATGCCATTTAATGCGACTTGATATCATGCATTTTTCATGTTTTACAATAAAACCAGGTCAAATTGCTGAAATATCCCCCTCATATATTTTTGAAATCTATCAGTTTTCATTTACCGTAAATAAGATACACAAAATTGCCCTCTGGGATTTACTTGTACTTATACTATATCCATAGAAAGGAAATGATTGTAGCATATTTTCGTTTGATTATTAATATTACGAATATATCTATTGTATAGCACTTAGAAATATGGTATTTCTTTTTTTTTAACAATTCTAAACTGGCATACAGATTCCAAACAACAAATTGTAATTTCAGATGATGTGTTTTTGAAGAGAAGCCTTTTACATTAGTATTTCAAGTATTGTCTGTACTTGATTATTAATAGTCCATAACATTTACAATTAAACAATAAAATGGGTAAGATTAATAAAAAAAAAGAACAAAATCATATGTTTTTAAAATCCATTAATTTTAGAAATGAGCGAACATAACTTAAAGCAGTATTGATGATCGACGAAATGTGAAAACTTCCTAGATGAAGTTAAATTCATTTGAAACAAAAGATTTTTCTTATATGTTTTTTTTATCATTCAGTGTATCGATCTCAATTTTGTAGGCACGTATCATTTAGAATAAATATACTTTATTTCACATTAATGGGCCCACAAGGGGCAACATGTGACTATAACAATAAACAATTTAACAAATACAAACGAAAATTTCTAAGGGTAAGAATTACTTAATTGATATGATATAAATGAGACAACTAACAAACAAAAACAAAAACAAACTTCATACATGAATATTATTAATTTATCTGGTACTTATTGTAAAATTCAATAGCATTTATATAAAGTAATAGACATACAAATCTTAGGTAAGAATTTAGATAACGTGTAAGGCTAATTATAGTACAAAAATTTACTCATAAAATATAAACTATTGATTTCCTCATTATTTAATATATAGCATAACATTTCTTTTTAATCATTTAACATGTAATTGGCTAAAAATAAATCATGTTTATGATATGATAGTCAAAAACTTGGTTTCTCTCATTGTGGTATTTTTCCCATTTAATTAAGAAATGTTGTTTATTTTTCCATAACAACAAATTCGTTTTTTTTTCTTAAGATTATAACATTTTGACTGCTGTACCCCTATTTTTGTCATTTTTACCTATTATGTCTGTTTGTTTTGTTCACGCATTGTTTCAATATAATGGAATTTGAAGCGACTGTCACACATGTGAGAGATTTAGCTAGCTATAAAACTAGGTTTAATCCAACATTTTCTACATAAGGAAATGCCTGTACCAAGTCAGGAATATGACAGTTGTTTTCCATTCGTTTGATGTGTTTTGGCTCTTGATTTTGCCATTTGATAAGGGACTTTCCGTTTTGAATTTTACTTGGAGTTCCGGTATTTTTGTTATTTTACTTTTTGATATATTTTGATATCTTCCAATTTCTATAGATATTTTTTCTTATTTGTGTAGATAAGCTTGGTTTAACACATGTAAAATGAAACCCAATTTTCTTTTATTAGAGGACAGAAAATCTTCTTTAATGTCTAAAATCATATGTGCAGACACAGAGTATTACATGTCTATGGTGCTGATCAATTTGGTCAAATTAAAGAAATGTTTTTTTTCTGCAGAATTTTATTTTCATCTATTAATTTCTATTGAATTGAGCTTCACAGTCAATGATATACTAATGTCAAAATGGAAAGTTACAAAAAATCTTTGTTTTTCTTGTTGTAATGGCGTAGTAATATCTACTTTGAATACCCGGTTCGAGCCCAAAAACTTACCGTAAATAAAACCAACAAAGAATAGAAGTCTTACAATCCAAACTGTCTTCATCATCATGATGAATTCCTTATTTGGTAATTCAAAGAACACTCGGACATGGTATTGATTAGTTACGGGTCTCTAGTTTTCATATTTAATACTAACTTAGCGTAACCATAATCATTCCTATATAAAAAAAGGTAACGATCTGATTTCCTTGTTGAAGTATCTGGGTGCAATAATGCAGCGAACATTGTCTCATTAATAAAATTGACATAATCCGCGATATTCACGGTAGAGTTCACTTTTTATTTATTTGAAAATTGAATTCTTCTTTTTGTAAATTTATTGGGTTGTAAAAGCGTTGACCGAAGTACATTTTGTATGAAAAATTCTAAAAATGAGCGCACGGTCAACGCTTTTACAACCCTATAAAATTACTAAAAGAAGCATTCAATACTTATAATTACATGTTTTGCTAGGATCATGAAAACACGATTTATATCATGTTTTTCTTTTTATTTACCTGTGCACTTTATTGTGGAAGCTCGTGGCATCCTGAATGTTACTATTCATTTTGAAATGAAGGTTGATTTCAGAATGACGCGAGATTGTTGTTGGCCAATCAAAATAACGTATTATAATGAAGCATACATGTAATGTAATTATTTGTTGAATGAAAATCATTGAAAAAAACGGTAAAAAATAAATCATTTCGACGTCAATTGGAACATTAGTCCAAACACAAACAGCAAATAAACAGACTAAACAAAGGCAACAGTAGTATACCCTGTTCAATAGTCATAAATTGATTAAACTGAAACAAATCCGAGGGAAACACATCAACTATAAGAAGAAAACAACGGAACAAGAGAAACACTGAACGACTAACCTTTAAATAAAACCTATCAGTATCATATTAAAGAGAGAGGAAAGATATCAAAGGGACATTCAAACTCATAAGTCGAAATAATGTGCTTAACAAACTGATAAATCCATAACAAAAAACTGAAAACAACGAAAAAACAAACAACAGTATTCGAAACACAACATAGCTGAGTTCTTAGTATGGCCAGGTACGTCAACCGGGTAAGTATCTGCTACTATGCAGGCATCATGTACCGAAAACACTAAACAAAGGTAAATATAAAAGTCAGGAAACACGACGAACCGGGTCCAACGACTTGTTGAAAAGAAGACGATTTACAGAAAAGACTTGAAAAGGACCAAAAAGAGCATAAAAAGTCAGACAAGAACCGAAAAGAAAATCGATTGTTTTAACAGATTGAAAAGAGCAAATTGCACAAAAAACTCAAATTTTAGTTTATAACTGAGGGTCTGGATGAGGGTTCTTTTTTCTTCATTCTTTTAATTTGTGAAATTATTTTGCTCTGTTCTTTATTTATTTTGCCCTTCATTCTCTACTCTTTATGTTTTCGCATCCAGTATTATTCTCTATTCTTTATTTTTTTCCTAATTTTTCCCAATTTTTTTTTTTTTTTTTTGCCTTTATTCTGCACTTTTTACTCATTGTTCTCCATTCTCTAAACCCCATACAGACCCTCATAAACGTACAGCTAATTTACACAAAAGTTTTTTATTCGGTTTAAAACCTTATACTGAGACACGACATTAATATTTGAAAACAAATAACCTCCTTGTATATCACGGGTAGAATCAGCTGCCTTCTACAACACAGGTGTACAGGGCTGTTTAACTGAAATTAATTTTCATATTTAATTGTTTACATCCCAGATAAGAAATATAAATAATATCTATTATTTATCATACAAAAATAAAAATAATATTACTAATAAACAAAGTTATACAGTCCCTTTTTTCCTTCGCATATCTCCGGTAAAATAAGAACATCAACACATTCTTTCTGACCAATACTTTTAATTCTGTGTATATGTAACATAGCCAGACCACACAGTATGTTGTAGTTTATTGTAGTTTATTGTTGACCTGTTCTAAGTTTAAGTCACAGTAGTACAGGAAAAAAAACCGCCTACAACAGGCAAAGCTAAAGGAAATAGAAAACTATTACTATGAAATAAGAACATCTACACATTCGATCTGACCAATACTGTTAATTCTGTGTATATGTTGCATAGCCAGACCACACAATTTGTTGTAGTTTATTGTAGACCTGTTCTAAGTATTAGTCACAGTAGTACAGAAAAATAAAACGCCTACAACAGGCAAAGGAAACAGAAACAGTAAACTATTACATTAATTTTGTCTCATCTTTGGGCAGAACTGCTGATGTGCAAACATTTTTTATATAGTATACAAATGTACAATGTCTTTAAAATGCTATTCACAGTTTTTCTCACCTCAGTCATTCAACGATACGGTTAATAAAGTTGTCCGTCAAATTTCCGTGGAATAAATAGAATCCATAAATTATTACTTTAATGTCGTCTGGGAAACTACACTTGATGTTTTGTGATGCGATGAACGAGTGGGTTAATCATGTATATATTTATTTATTTGTGTTGGTTCGGCCCGCTATAGGAAGCATCTGATTACATTCCTGCACATAATTTTCAGCCCAGTATTCGATTTTTTTGTTCGTGTGTGTATGCCTGCATTGTTGCTTTTATTTGTCTGAATTGTCTCGTTTGCGTTTTGTGTTTAAGATTTCGATTTGTATGCCGCTACATACATGTAGTTGATTCAGTTTTTCAACTGTTATTAACACGTCACATATATGTACTTGCCTAAAACCAGAAGCCCTAGCCTGAAGCATTGATTTTTATAATCTTATAGTTTTTTTTGGACTCCTGTTATATTTGTTGTTCATTTGATGTTACTTGTTTTAAATGTGGTTCTCAAGAAAGACACCAACAACATAAGTGATACTGCACAATGTCAAACAGAATAAAATCGAAAAAATCAAAACATTTAATTACAAAACACAATGTAGAACATTGAAGATTCAAAAGCATGTGGTGTGATACGAAAACGTGATACGAAAACTGCGTTAATTTGATGGGCGTAGCCAGCAACATGAGACAATATAACGACACTTCCATTGGCTATTTGTTAGGTCATTTATAACTTTCAAAGGTTAATACGATGTACAACTCGTCCATGGCAACGGGCATATGTGATTTCTTCAATAATATCGAAACCCTCACACTGTTCACCTGGAAATCTTCTCCTTGATAAACGTTAATACATTCTGAAGCGTACAAAAAGTTTGAGAATGTCTGCTGTTGAAATTTGACGGCGGAACAGGACATATGACGTCATGCTGGTATGTACGAAAGATTAGATCAAGGATTCGCCAAATTCATAATTTAACACAATAAGAGAGTTGACCATAAGAGAAATTTGTTTAACAACTCGTGGCAATTGGATATCGCTTGATTGCAACGCTCGTTATTTAATTTAAATAGTTATAATAAACTCCATTTATTATTATATTGAAATTAAACAACTCAACTCAACATACTTCACAACCTTCAACTGTTATAACAAATATTTCCGAAGAACTATGGATTCATTATTATTCGTTGGGTACAAATTTTCGTGGATTTCGTGGATAGAGACAATCACAAAATTAAAATTTCAACGATGCAAGAGTTCCATTTAGACTTGAATGGAAACTTTGGCAAACCCGCGAATTCAAGTATCCACGAAATTACGATTTTTTTTTTCAATCCACGAAAATTGGTACCCAGGAAAAAAAATAATCCATAGTAGTCAAATTTATGTTTAACGTCTCTTAAAATATTTCCCATCGAATTTCAAACTCACGTACTACTGAAACATTTACGGTGAAGACGTTTTTTATGCTCCCGCCGCGGCGGAGAGGGCATTAAGTGTTACCCTTGTACGTCCGTACGTCCGCTTCCAAAATTAGTTTCAGTTTACTAACTTAAGTTTGTCTCAACCAAATGTTATGAAACTTATACACAATGCTTATTACCACAAAACACAGATCAAGATTGAATTTGGGTGGCGTCACTTTTGCCGTTCTCGAGTTATGTCCCTTTATAACGTTATATGCAAGCGGGGGCATCATCTGTGTCCCATGGACACATTCTCCATTTTTTGTAAACCATTTTTCTGCTACTTACTTTTTTGTAATTTTGTATTTGGAAATATATATATTTTCATTGATTTGGAATTGTGAAACCTTCTTTGGGGATATTTGATGAAGCAGTCCAGGAGTCAAACTAACCTCTGCTTTATTTAAAAACCAACGTTCGTCATTTATATTCATACAGTGGTTGCCATAATTACGAAATACAAAGTATTACTATCAACGAAAACAATGTAAAAGTTATGAATGCATGTAAATTATTCGTCGCATCAGTTGGTCCATTGCAGAAATTTCCACGGCACATTGTAACACAAGTTGTTGTTGCAGTTTCTGTATAATGTTGACACAAAGAATCGTTGCTCTTTTTGACGTTCTTCAGTGTATTTAAAACTGTTGTATTGAATGACCAGGTAATGCCATCACAACATGTTCTGATGTACGCAAGAATGAATCCTGAAATATAAAATATATATACAAAGTATACACTTTTGTATATGACTTTGACTTGTTTTTCATTATATATTGTTGATATGGAATTTTATTTGTTTTTGTTTGTCGTTACGAATCCCTCATTAGGTAAGTATTACCGGGAAAGTAGCTAAACATATTTTATACCAGTGTTCAAATATTGGACGAGTTTCAGAAGCGACTAGTGGGCATTTGTGGAAGCTAGGTCTATACCTAGGAATACACTTAGACTTACGATTACAGTTGACGAATAACAAGGGGTCATCTCAAAATTTAAATAAAAAAAAACGAAAAACAATAGAGATACATACTAAAACCAAATGATTTTTAATTATGTAAATAAGTCTTTCTGACGACACACTAATACATATTTCAATCTCTGTATTGGATGTCGCCACAAAGTCTCCATAACTTTGTATTTATTTAATTTTCCAATAGCGTTCAACCTCTCCTCTATATTGTGTTATATGTCTTTTTAATTTTCTACATTTCCTCTGCATATTCTGCGGTTTTCGAACAATCTGTTATCTTGTATAAGGTGTCAATACTGGATGTCTGTTCGGATATATTTTGTCATCCAGCAAACATACAGAAAACCATAAGCTTTCCCCGAGGAACAGAGTACTTCTTTTTATCTTATGGTTCTAAATATGTGTCTTACCTTATTTAAGTATAGCAAAATCAGCAAAAATTTCATTCAGAGGGTACTTTACAAATGGTGCACTTGAAAATCACGAGAAAATGTGATTAGCAAGGTACACAATATTATGTTTAACCCGTGCAGCGCAGTGCAGTGCATTTAAAATATTATTGTTGGGTGTCGTCTTTCTTTTTCACTATTAAACCTTTGCACCCGCAACTGCTCCCTGACCGACTTAGATAGTGTGTAATTTTTTTACCGCCTGATATACCTTTGCACATTTTATCTATTTTAATCAACGGAATAATTTTGCGGATAAACTTTGTGTTGACATGGATACCGTCATAAGTGCACTCTATAGTACAATTTCAAGAAAATTGTAGTGGTCTTGTATCAGGAGTCACTGCTTATGCTTCGAGCATACCAGACTAACTCACAAGACTGCACACAAAAGAAAATAACTTAGAACCCGGTTGTCATCTTTTTTTTATTTGAAAAGAAAGTTAGTAAAATTCCAACTATTTAAGTACACCTTTTCTTACATTTCAACAGAGTCTGACGAATAGTTTAAACTATGTATTCGTATATTTGTGAATTTTTTCTATTGATACCAGAAAAGTAGATAAAATTGTTTGTTTAATTCAGAAAAAATAAATGATAATAAAAATATACCGGACGGCAAGTGAAATGCCATAAATAATTATAGTTCTTAAACACCCGCTCATTCCCTTTAAAAAAATAAAACGGAAAATGCATGTCTAAGTATAAACTTTAAAATTGTCAAATAAAGGCAACAGTAGTATACCGCTGTTCGAAATTCATAAATCGATTGAGAAAAAAACAAATCCGGGTTAAACCAAAACTGAGGGAAACACATCAAACATAAGAGGAGAACAACGACACCACAGGAACACAACATTAAAATGTAACACACACAGAGACGAACTATAATATAACAATGGCCATTTTCCTGACTTGGTACAGGACATTTTAAGAAAAAAATGGTGGGTTGAACCTGGTTTTGTGGCTAGCCAAACCTCGCACTTTTATGGCAATGTTAAATATAACACTAAAATGACACCAATACATGACATGAATACAGTACAACATTACGGACAGAGAATTACGCAAATAAACAATACAATATAGTACATTTGGACAACGAAACAACAGAAACACTGAAGTGAACAAACAACAAACGACAATGCAACACACACAGAAACAAACTATACGATAACAATTGCCATTTTCCTGACATGGTACAGGACATTTTTAAGAAAAAAATGATGAGTTGAACCTGGTTTTGTGGCTAGCCAAACCTCCCGATTTTATGGCAATGTTAAATATAACATTAAAATGACAACATTACATTACAGGACTACACTACAAAATAATGGGAGAACATATAGGACAGAGAAACATAGGAATAATAGCTAACAAAAGGTACCAGGTTTAAAATTTAATACGCAAGACGCGCGTTTCGTCCACAAAAGACTAACCAGTGACGTTCAGATAAAAAAAGTACAAAAGCCAAAACAAGTACAAAGTTGAAGAGCATTGAGGACAAAAAGTTCCAAAAAGTTGTGCCAAATACGGCAACATGCTCCTTACTTGATCACTTGATTCTTAACATTAAATATTGCTGAAATTAATGTCTAATTGTCCCAACCTATCCACTGCAACGACAATTGCGAAAATTTGGTTTCATGTCTCTTGTAAAATTAATCAAATGATGTATGTTGATTCTATCATACTCCGTAAATATACAACAATATCAACCTGGATGAAACCATGTACAATAATAAATGTGTAAACATTACCAAACATTATTTCTTAAAAACTCCGTTGTTTAGCTATAGAAAATTTTAAAACATCATAGGAGTTAGCCTTTGTTTCTGAACGACGGTTTATATTTACACATTGAGACGACCCATGATTTAGATGCTACCTGAAAGCGTAATCGTATTCCTAATAGAGGTTTCCCGATTTGCTACGTATCAGGTACGGTTGATACGTAACTCAACCGTTAGTGCTGTTTTGGAGGTCTTATTTAATGCATGAGATTATTTCATTTATCATGATAGAATTAAAAGATTTGAAATGCATATCAGCAAACAACTAGCTTAACGTTTTCAACGTTTCTAGAACACTTTGTTTATGATTCTGTGAGATTATTTAGTTGTACACAAGTGCATAAATCAAACAGACCTTACACGAACTGAGTTGACACGGACTTTAGATTCTAAATATAGATTTGCATTTCTGTTTGTTATAAGGTATTGTTTTGTTTCGTTTATTAATAGAAAAAGAAAGAAGAATTTTTTATTATGTATAGACAGAATCTTGAATAATTGAAATAATATCTATGAACTACTTTCTACAACACGTGTTACTGGTGTTGGTTATATTCGTTAACGTGTTAAAATTGTGTTGATTTCATATTATCTTGCATGATTTTAAAATTATCTATTATCATTTATTTAAAATAAGTAATCTATTTCGATCATTACAGTAGCTTTTTCTTGAGAGGATGAGAGTGTTTAGATTTCATATCGAGTGAGAAAAAGGGCACTCTTCTCATCATTTTTAAATGCATTCTTAAAAAGTAAACTTAAAAGGTATTGAAAAATAAGTATCTTCTATTATGTTGCCGATGAAGAAGAAAAAACCACCAATGTCTTGAATCATTGAATTTTAAAGACTAGAATAATTGTCATATAATTATAGTAAATTTTGGATATTTTATTAGCGTATCTTTTATTTGAACATATCTTCGTACTTTTAACTTCAGTAAAATTTCTCATACGTGTGTATGACGATTTTTCCGAAAATGCAGAAACATATAAAATTGGCCTTTGTTAGTCTTGTATGTTTTTTTAATTTTAGTTCATTTATATGTTTTGGAGTTTAGTGTGACGTCCATTTTCACTGAACTAGTACACAATTTTTTTCAGGGGCCATTTGAGGACCACCTCCGGGTGCGGGTTTTCTCGCTGCGTTGAAGACCTATTGGTGGCCTTCGGCTGTTGTCTGCTCGTTGGTCGGGTTGTCTTTTTGACATATTCCCCATTTCCATTCTCAATTTTATAGGTATCGATAATGAATTAGAACTAATAAAATAACTTACAATTTTAAATTCTATTAAAGAATGCGCAGAATTGATACTGATTATTTAATAAGACAGTTTGTTATACAAATTTATAAGTATACCTCAAGACTTGGCAGTCGGGTTTACATTTTTACACTTAAAATTGACTTTCTCACGATATTTTTTGATGTTGTCAAATTACCTTGCGGAACAGGTTTTGTATAT
This sequence comes from Mytilus californianus, assembly GCF_021869535.1. Lineage (NCBI taxonomy): Eukaryota > Metazoa > Mollusca > Bivalvia > Mytilida > Mytilidae > Mytilus > Mytilus californianus. The sequence continues at coordinate 36,965,390 of NW_026262734.1, forward strand.
ATCTTCATCATTAATATATTTTTAATAAGGTCAATTTTGTATGTTAAAATAGCTCTTATGCTATCATGTTTTCTAAAAGCCTACCCCAAAAAATGCCAACCGGTTCATTCTATACTGTTATATCAATATAACAGGCGAACATTAGATAAAAAATGAATGGGATTTATATTTAGCTTCTTTTTTTCTGTGTAATTTCAGGGGAAATAAATCTTAATTATAAACCATTCGTGCAACGGTTACTTACATCGGTTGGTTGAAAGCATAATCGAGTACACACAATATCGTTTGTTATGAATAGGGAACATATCCACATGAAATTTATACCAAGTTGTAGCTAAAAGTCCTCCAAATACTTTTGGTGATGATTCATAAAACAAGCGTTGACATTAAGGGCATATAAGAATAATTTTCAATGACGGCTCCCAGTTCGTACTACGGTTGGTACGGTAGCAAATCGGGAAACCTCTAATAGACCTTTTCAACAATTATCTACACGACTAATGACACCTACAGTTTACAGGTAAAATGCAGGTGTCGTCTCATAAATAAATACATTCATGAATAGTATTATGTTTACTCATTCGAAGTGTCGGTTACATACTATTTTGATTAAGGAACAGTTTTCAAACAAATATCAATATCTCTCTCTTTCATATGATATTCTTATTACATGTATTTACACGTCATTTCACGTTGAATTTATTAATTTCACATCGTAATCTGTTTGGTTTTCTTCTTAATATTTATAAATATGAGCGTATTTAGATAAGCGAGTGTGTGCCACATGCCAACAGCGATTAACTCGTTTTTGTAATGCAATTTATGAAATTAGCGGATGTAATATTGTAACAGGACTGTCTATCCGCCCGTCCGTCCGTAGAGTTTGTGTTTCTCAACCGATCTTCACGTAACTTGTTGTACACATTCAAGTTTGGGAGGGGTAAAGACCTATTGATTTAAAAAATCAAAAGAAAAGCCAACATCGCAATATTTAGTTACGAGGGACTACTCCGCTTCAAGATTCCATGTTAAAGTTGAGGTGTTTTCCTAATGAATTGGAAACATTAACGGTACCAATGTTTTCTGCACCAGATGCGCATTTTGACAATTAATGTTCTCTTTAGTGATGCTCGAGACCAAAACAAATCTGAAAATATGTAACAATATCCAGGCAGTACCTTCGTATGGCATTTATATCTCAACAGAGCCTGTTGTCATTGCCGAGTCTTTATGAACAGTGCCAATCTTCTGACTCATACAGGGTTTTTTTGTCCAACGATTTAGGTAATCCTGTATTTAGTTCTATGGTCGTAATCACGAACTGAATGACCGCTATAGGTTGTCCGTGTCCCGAAAAACAACATACTTTGTCCCTTTGTCGTAGATTCCTTCCCCGTTCCCGAAAATGACTTCATGTATCTTGCAAGAAGCGGTAACTGCTTACCCTTCCCTTCTTCCGGACATAGCTTTTGTTTTCTACTCTTTTTTATTTCTTCCATGCGTACAGAGTAATTGTTTTTAAATTTCATCTGTGACCATATATAGGGGAGGTTTTGGATCGAAGTATACTTGTACAACTCCGCCGCATGTTTTATGCGCATGAAACAATACTTGAACATGTTGGTCATTGGTACATCTTTGTCACCATAGAATTTTTAGTTTACAATTTTATTTTATATATTATGCTTCGCTCTCATATTTGATTCCTTTTAAGTCGATCAAAGATCGCTACTTTATTTGTTTTGGGAGTCGGGACAGGGACGGGAAGAGAAACTTTAACCATAATGCAGCCGCATGTCTGTTTCAGTGATGCATTGTGTGATTTTTTTCCTACTGCGGATAACAATAGCAAAAGAAAGACAAAAATAGCTTAGGATTTTAATCTAAATTTGAATCAGATGAGACACTTAAGGACATTAAAAGTTTTTGCATCTGTTTTGTTATGAATTTATTGTATTACAACAGGTTCTCACGAATAAGGTTTATTTTTGGGCGCTATTTTGCTTCAAATAATTTGGTCGTACAACATTTGGGCGATGCATTCATCAGCTGCATCCTCTCTCTGGTCAGCTACAGCATCTGGCTGCTGGGCAGCAGGTCCATCGACGGCACCGGAAGCCAAATAATTTAAAGAGAAAGAGTCGAAAATTGAATTGCATTGTCGGTGAATATCAAATTCAAGTTGAACATCATATTTGTGAAACAAAAAGAAATAAAGTAATGTGTACATTGAGGCATCCGAAGCCGAAATTAACAGACATTGTAGAAACATGTGCCGCCCTGTAGTCTATGGACATAAAACATTGTTTGATTAATAACCTTCAGAATGGAAACGGGGTATATGTCAATGAGACAACAACCCGGCCATAGAGCAGAAAATGGCCCAAGCATACCAATGGGTCTTCAAAACAGCGAGAAAATCCGACACCCGAAGGCGGGATACATCTGGCCACTGCACAATAATGTATACTAGATCAGCGAAAATGGACTTCACACTAAACTTCGAAACATATAAATGACCCAAAATTAAAAAAAAAGCATACAGGACTAACAAAGTCCAGAAGTTTTTGATTTGGGACAGGCGCAAAAAATGTGGCGGGAATAAAAAAACGTCATCTTTTGTGAGATCACAACCCTCTCCCTATACCTCTAGCCAATGTGGAATAAACAAACAAAATACGCACAGTAAAGCTCACTTTAAAAGAAGTCGGATTCCGATGTTAGAATAGGTAACAGAAGAAACTAAGCAAAATGACAATGATAACATAAATTAACAAAGGACTACCAGCAGTTACTGACATGCCAGCTCCAGACCTCAATCAAAATGATCACAAGATTATGTCTTCATCATATGAAAATCACGCACAATCCCTCCCGTTAGGGGTTTAGTAACAAACCATCATAAAATGTACGAGAAGAACATAACCTGTATCAGGCCACAAAAATACAGTTTTTTCTCATTTTCCTTCTCGACGTAAAAAAAAATGAAATATTGAAGCACTTCCTTTTCTTCCTAGTCAATTCAAAAATATCGTTAATTTTAATTAGACAATACTTGATAAACAAAACTAGGTACGGTACACAATAATTGTTTAAATGACGTTCAGATAAAAGAACACCTGTAGCGTGCACTGTCGTTCGTGGTTTTTAAAAGGCAAAGCTTTAAATTTTTCTGCTTTTGTATTCTATTGACCGACTTTTTGGTCGGGTTTCTGTTGCTTAATCGTAAGTCTGTTGTGTTTTGTCTTTTTAAAACAAAAACTTATAGACTGTTAAATAGGATTAGTTTAACAACATACCTCCTTGTTCAAACTCCTCTATGCAGCAATAGTTATGTCCAGCCAAAGCACTACAATTCTGTACGTACGGATCATTTTTATAAGCTTTCATAAAAACATCGGAACTGTACAGTTCAAATAGAGAAAGGAAATATTTTTACAAAATAAATAATGTTGATGTTTATAGAATGAAGTGAAAATTTATAGTAATATCAAACACTTATCAAAGCTGGTATATAGACCAGATATAACCCTGAATAACATTAAATAACAAAAAAGCATTACAATTAGTATCAACAGGTCAAATAAACAAGAAAGTAAGATTTGAGAGTACTCGCAGTTACTGGCAGCTAGTTAAAAGCCAAAAACAATTAATAATAAAAAATCATGCATCAGAGACTAAAATCAACTAAAACACATCCCAGGGATTTAGTATTTTAACGTCATGGACAGTCAAAGAAGACATGACTTGTGCAAATCAAAAACATATTTTCCTGGACTCAAGCATTTTGCTGGTAGCAATAAACAAATAAATTAAATGCTAAAAACTATTTTGTGGAGAGATAGGGGAACACATGGAAGTTTTCAAATTTTACTTTGCCTATTAGGGTCTGGATGGTTATGCATACTTAGATACACATGTATGTAGTATGACTATATTAATTATTTCAACATATATGGTTTATGGAGATCTTGGGAGATTTCCACTCGAAATTCGTATCAAATTTAGAGAATGATTTCCCAGATCCCGCTTTTTTTTTTCCCCCACTTTTCACTTTTTCTCCCTTCGTTTTTTCATATCCCTACATTTGTTTACCCCTATATCCCAAATCCCTACTTTTTTACAAAGTGTATCCCACATCCCAAAACCGTGTCATCCCCATCATTATACAGGTTACTGCTGTTTAAAAACTAATCATGGAGTGAATTTCAAGTGGTAAGCCACATTTAATCTATATTTAATGATTTAGATATGAGCTGTATTTTTTCAAACCAAGTTGCTGTCTACGTGGAAAATAGTAATAGAGTGTTAAAATGGAAAACTACATGTACTGTTATTGTAATTTCGAATGGAAAAGAGCAAGACATACTAAAAACGTGAAAATAGCATAAAATTTTACAGAATATTTACTACAAAAACAATATTTATAAAAAAGTGCATAGCTAACAGAAATTATTCCATTTGTCTTATCTTAGCGTAAAACTGCTGATGTACAAACACTTGTTCAATGGTACGCTTTGATCCAACGTCTTGAAAATGCTATTCACAGTTTTCCATCTGCGAATTTACCTTTGTGGGTAAGTCCTCGTGGTAGGGGATGTCATTTCGATAATATTAATCAACGATGCAGTCTATAATGTCGTCCGTCAAATTTCCTTGGAAAAGATAGAATCCATAAAACATTTCTTTAATGTCGTCTTGGAAACTGCCATTTAGTGTTTGATGATATGATCAACAAGTGGGTTAAACATGTTTATATTTATTTATTTCTTATTCGTTCGGCCCGCTATAGGAAGAATCTGTTTACATGCCTCCACATAATTTACTGTCCTGTGTTCGATTTTCTTGTTTTTATGTGTGTGTGCTTTTTGAACTGTCTCGTTTGTGTATAGTGGTTTAGATTTTGATTTGTATGCCCTTTTCACATAGTTGATTCAGTATTTTTTAACGGTTTTTAACTCATCACATACCTTCCCCAAACCAGAACCCCTAGCATGAAGCATTGGTTTATAATCTTATAGTTTATGCTGTACTCCTATTATATTTGTTGTTCATATGTTGTTTCTTATTTTAAATGTAGTTCTCAAGCAGGACACCAACAACATAAGCGAAAGTCAAATGACCGACTGTACAATGTCCAACAGAAAAAAATTCGAAAAGATTAAAATAAATTATCTACCTAACACAATGTAGAACATTGAAGATTTATAAACACAAACCCAACAAAACAGGACGTTAACCTGATTTTTTGGACGTGTAAGCCTTAACTGTTACTGCTCAATTTTCAACCCCGTACTAGCATTGAATGACTGTTTTTGATTGCATTGGTTATTAGTTTTGAAGTATCATAATGTATGTATCGCCATTGTAAATAACATATGAACTTGTATTGTACATAGTTATGTGTACATTTTCTAATCAAACATGTGAGGCCGCATATTTTACTAATCTGAAAAATAAAAATACGTAGACGAAAAAGTATAAGTTAAAGTTATTGACCAGGCAAGTCGATATATGTCATTTAATCTTTACGGCTCGGGTGACCCTAATTGACCCGAACGACGTAGGAGTTCGGGTTAATGGGTCACCCCGATCGTACAGATTAAATGATATGTGCCAATTTGATTGGTCAATAACTGTTTTAACACATGACGCCAGCAATTTACATGAACGTTTTGGAAATATTCGGACGATATTCAATCCATGGGTTATGGGAAAGTTTTCTGTTAGGGTTAAAAAAGGGGGAAATACGCATTTAAGTAGTAAAAGGTTGATAACTTTTAAATTAAAATTTTTTTTATAGTCCGACTTTCTCCTAAATTGTTACCGTATTTGGAGAATTATGTTTTAATGGCAGATCTTTGATTGTTTCTATTGAATTTATTCACAATTGTTAAATATAAATACGTGACGATCAAATGAAATCATATATTTTAAGTTTAAGTTCTTTTAAGTCGGCAAGACAAATAACAATACAACTTAAGCTCCGAGTGAGCTTTTGAACCGACATAAACGGTTTAGAACTTGACATATTGTTTAGACACCTGTTTATTGTTGAATACTATATATATGTTGCCCTCTATAGATGTGCTTATGTGGTTTTTGTCGTTTGATTGCTGTCTTATTGGCGTATAACCCACATCTTCTACAGTTTTATTTCCGTTTGATGTACTTTTAAATCGGTTTATGACAAATAATAAATGAAAAGGTTATTGAGTATTGCTTTTCATTCCCTCAAGATTAATCGAAGAGAGACGTACTTAAATTTATAGTTCAAAGTAAACAAAACAAAAAACGTTTTAATTTTCATTCTTTAACCCCTCCCCATAATTTTTTTTATATCTTTATTCATTCTGAAGACATGTCCCATCTAAAGGAAGTCTGGATGATGTCCAACTTACAAGTATATTTTTTTTATGTTTTGGCTCATATTTGAATATAAACCGCATTAAATTTGATCCCGAAATAGTCACTTAAAAGGAATTATTAATTTTAAAAAAGTCGCTATAAATTCCATTTATAACAAAACTAATCCAAAACAAGGTTTCAGCTATTTGGATATTTTAAGAAATTGCAATTTGTTTTTATCTTGTTTGACTCTGAAACATTGATTTAAGATTTAAATTGTACACATAATATCATAAAGTGTTCTAAGGAATGAAAAGCACTTTCTATTTCATAATTTGAAATGACAAAGTGTACACAAATGTGTTAATTGATCAACTATGTCGTACTTGCCAGGTCAGCGTCGCGAGATTTAAAGGGAGGCGAAAAGGGCGTAATTGGAAAATGTAAAGTGTTTAATCCTAAAATCGTCAAACTTTTTATTATTGATTTACGCCCTATGCCTTTGAAAAATCCTGGATCCGCCAATCCTGAGGAAGATAATGCACACCTTAGCTGTGCATTATCCAGATTACAGCACATTAGAACAAAGAGATTTTGTCTATGTCATGTGTTAAAGAACTGATAAGTGAGAACCTGGAAGTATTACATTGACTATAATACTTCCATGGTGAGAATAAGACAAATTATCTATCATGATCTATCTTCTGGTATTATACGTAGTTATATGTACATTTTCTAACATGTGAGGCTTCATATTTTATTCATCTGAAAAATAGATATACACAGACGAAATAGCAAAGAACTGATAAGTGAGATTAAGACAAATTATCTATCATCTGATTTTCATAACTAACATATATAAGTAAGGAGTAACAAGTACTTTGTGCATTGTTTAATGGTACTCAATACTTCACAACCTTGAACTGTCATATCAAACATTTCTGAAGTAGTCATAGTAATATTTAACGTCTTTTGAAATATTCTTCTCTGAATTTGAGACCATGTGCTACTGAATCATTTACAGAGATGACTGTTTTAATAAACCATTTTTCCGTTACTTACTTGTATGTTATTTTCTATTTGGAAATATATATTTTTTATGTGAAATTGTGAAACCTTTTTCGGAGATATTAGATGAAACAGTCCAGGGGTAAAACTAACCCCTGGTTTAATTTTAAGAACCACCTGTCGTCACTTTAATTCATTCAGTTACTGCTGTGATTACGAAAAGCAACGTATTAGTATCAAACAAAACAATTTTAGAGTTATGAATGTATGTAAATTATTCGCCGCAGCAGTTGGTCCATTACAGAAATTTCCACGACACATTGTAACACAAGTTGTTGTTGTAGATGCTGCATTATGTTGACACAAAGAATCGTTGCTTTTTTGGACGTTCTTCAGTGTATTTAAAACTGTTGTATTAAATGACCAAGTAATGCCATCACAACATGTTCTGATATACGCAAGAATGATTCCTGAAATATAAAATATATATACAAAGTATATATTTTTGTATATGACTTTGACTTGTATTACATTAAATATTGTTGAAATGCAATTTTATTTGATTTTGTTTGTCGTTACGTATCCCTCATTAGGTAAATAATACCGGTAAAGTAGCTAGAAACATTGTATACCAGTGTTCAAATATTCGACGAGTTTCATAACCGACTTATTAGTAATAACTTATTCTTTTTATTGACGTCGCGTCGATGAAGAGCCGAAATATTTTACAAACCTCCTGATGATTGCTGCTTTATCATTGGTTTACATTATTTTTCAGCTTACCGTTTCAGACTTATTTTTTAATTTGCTTCTGTATCGGGGAGTTCAGAATCAGAAAAGAACACCTGTAGCGTACGCGGTTGTTCATGGTTGTAAAAAGGCAAAACTTAAAAAAATTCTGATTTTATTCTAATGACCGATTATTCGGTCAGGTTCGTGTTGCTCAATCGTAAATTTTATCTGTTGTGTTTTTTTTTGACTGTTGTTAGTCTTTTATTCGTTTGTCTTTTGGTGTTGTTGGTTTTTCTTTGACTTTGGGTTTTTGTTTATTTCCCTTGGTATATCCCCCTTTTTTTTAAAACAACTTATAAACTGTATAACATGATTAGTTTAACAACATACCTCTTTGTTCAAGTTCTTCTATGCAGCAATAGTTATGTCCAGCCAAAGCACTACAACTCTGTACATACGGATCGTTTACAAAATCTTTCATAAAAACATCCGTATCGTTCCTATATTCGTGAATTAACTTAGTATGAAGCTCTTCCATCCTTTCTGTGTTCACCTGGCAGTCATTTTCACCTTCTTTGCTGGAAGTGTCTCTGCAGGCAAAGCACATGCGAGTTTCACATTGTGTTTCTGAAACATTCAAGAAGTATCCATCATTTTAACATTACTTAAGGATTATTCTAATTTCGAAAAGATTTCCATGGTACTGCTCCCGCAAGTTTGTTTTGGTCAAATAAGTATTAAACCATACTCAAATAGTAGCAGACTTCCGAAACGCTAGTCATCTTTGTTTTATTCGACAACTATACACAAACTATGAAGACCATGCAGCTAACACCATTTAACTTTTTACCATGATGTCATTCAATGTAATTGAATATCCTGCAATTATCATGCTTTACAATAAAACCAGGTCAAATTTCTGAAATACCCCCCTCCTAAATTTTTGAAATCTATCATTTTGCATAATATAATTTAAGTCCTATACTTTATCACGGTGCGCTGTACCATTATGTTGGTTTGGTTATTCGTGAGTTTAAGAAAACTCTTATTTCATTGGTGGTTACTGAACCATACATTCTGACGGAACGGTTCTTTCGGAATTCGGATCCAACAGATGAGACAGCAGATAATCAAAAGAAATTTCCAATTTTCAATATTGTCAGAAAGTATTTAGTATTGTTTTAACTTTTGAATGGATATGCTGTAGTTTTACTTACATAAGATAAAAAAAAATAATGAAACCGATTCGTCCATTTTTTTTACTGACAATGGTAAATAATATACAGTTTAAGGTTGTGCATATTGAAGGGTCTATAAATAAGGTAACTGATGTCATCTCTTGATTTCAGATGTCACGATTCAGAGCTCTGGTTCCAACAGAGATACCAGAAGATTTCTTGACATCAATTTCAATCATTTAATTGAGTCCCTTATAGAAAGTTCAGTTGCCCAAAGTACTTTTACGACCTATCAGAGAGGTGTATTGGCCTTTAATGAGCTCAGACAAATATTTGTATTATCGAATGTATGGCCGATACCATTGTATGAATTATGGAATTTTATAGCATATTTATTTCAAGCAACTTACTCTCATTCATCTGTTAAGTGTTATTTAGCAGGGATACGTTTTTTAGTAGCATGAATTATTTCGAAGATTTCACTCAAAAATTTATTATTAAAAAAAGGTTGTAGGGAATTAAACGGTCAAGCCCAAAAGTGAAGGATGCAAGATTACCCATTACAAAGGAATTGCTACTAATAATAATATTGTGCCTTGGTTTACAATATTTACATTATTACCGTAAATTAGATACACACAATCGCCCTCTTGGATGTACTTGTCTTATGATATAAAAAAAAGGAAATGATTGCAACATATTTTCGTTGGAATATCAATATTACGAATATATATTTTGTATAGCACTTGGGAATATTTTATTTCTTTTTTTTTTTAATTTTAAATTGGCATAAAGATTCCAATAAAAAAATTAAAGTTTCAGATGAGATTTTAGCCTTTTTTATATTAGTATTTCAATTATTGTCTGTATTTGATTATTAATAGTCCATAACATTACAAATAAAACAATAAGATGAGTAAGACAAAAACAAAAAAAAAAACAAAGAACAAAATCATTTGCATTTAAAATCCACAAATTATAATCAAACACGAACATAACTTAAAGCTGCACTGGATGATCGATCAAATGTGAAAACGTTGTAGTTGAAGTTCTATTTATTTGTAACAAAAGATTTTTCACACGTTGTATTATTCTTATATGTTTTTTTCATCATGCAAAGTATTTTAATTGTGTAGGCACGTAACACATACAATAGATGATACTTTATATAACATTAATGGGCCCACAAGGGGTACTTAACATGAGATTACTGGGGATAACAATAAACAAATAAACAAATACAAATGAACATTACTGAGAGAAACAATTACTTGATTGATATAATATAAATGAGACAAATAAAAAAAAAAAAAAAAAAAAACCAACTTCGTACATGTATATTACTAATTATGATTAATTTGTCTTGTATTATATACTTATAAAATGCAATAGCATTTATATAAAGTAATACACATATTACATATCTTAGGTAAGAATTTATATAACGTTTATGGCAAATCCGCATAGAAAAATTTACTCATAAAATATAAAAAATTCACGTTTATGATAATTAATGATAGTCAAAAATTTGTTTTCTCTCATTGTGGTATTTTTCACATTTAATTAAGGAATGTTGTTCATTTTCCCATTACAACAAATTCTATTTTCTCTTGATATATTTTTATATCTTCCAGTTTCTATAAATATTTTTTTATTTTTTGCGTAAAGCTTGGTTTAAAATGAAACCCAATTTTCTTTTATTAGAGGACAGAAAATCTTTAATTTCTAAAATTATATGTACAGACACAGAGTATTATATGCCTATGGTCAATTCTGTCATATTAAAGAAACGTTTTTGTCGCTGTATTTTGTTTTCATCTATAATTCATTGCTATTAAATCGAGCTTCACTGTCAATGATATACTAGTGTCAAAATTGAAAGTTACACAAAAAAAGTTTTTGTTTTTGTTTTAATGGCGTAATAATGTTTTGCCATAATCAAAATGTTCGAGCCATGTACAAATCATTTGAATACTCGGTTCGAAAAAAAAACTTACCGTAAATAAGACCAACGAAAAATAGAAGTCTTACAATCCAAACTATCTTCATTATGATGAATTCCTTATTTGGTACTTCGAAGAAACACGGACCAGGTGGTGATTTGTTACTGATTCCTAGAATTCATGTGTGATACAATTTTTTGTTAAACTTAAACACTTAACGTAACAATATCCAGTCCTATTTAAATGTTATCAAGAGAAAGATCTCATTTCTTTGTTGAATTGTCTTTGTGCAATAATGCAGCGAATATTGTCTCATTTATGAAATTTATATAATTCGCGTTATTCACGGTAAAATTCTTTTCTTATTTATTTGTTGAATGAAAATCATTGAAAAAACGATCAAATGGGAACCATTCCGACGTCAATTGGGACATAAGTCCACACACAAACAGGTAACATTAAAACTTTTGAATACAACCTGTCAGAATCATATCAAAAGAGAGGCGAAAGATACCAAAGGGTCATTTAAACTCGTAAGTCGAAAACTAACTGTCAATGCCATGGTAAAAAACTAAAAACGACTAAACGACAAACAACAGTGTACGAAACACAACATAGCTGAATTCTTAGTATGACCAGAAACGTCAACAGGGTTAGTATCTACTGCTACGCAGGCATCATGTACCAGAATTATGATTGAAAAAACTAAACAAAGGTAAATATATAACCCAGGAACATGACGAACCGGGTCCGTCGACTTAAAAAAGAGCAGCGATTTACAGAAAAAAAAACGAAAAGGACCAAAAAGAACAGAAAAGAACCGAAAAAGAAATCGATTTTTTTAACAGATGGAAAATAGCAAATTGCAAAAACACATTAAAGTTTAAAAATGAGGGTCTGGATTGGGGTGCTTTTTTTCTTAATTCTTTTAATTTTTTAAACAATTTTTTATCTATTCTTTATTTATTTTGCCCTTCATTCTCTATTCTTTATATTTTAACATCCCATATTATTCTCTATTCTTTATTTTTTGAGGGCCTATTTTACTCTTTTCTTTATTTTATTTTTTGCCTTTATTCTGCACTTTTTACTCATTGATCTCTATTCTGTAAACCCCATCCAGACCCTAATAAATGAATTTGAGATAGTCTCTACAAAAGTTTCTTATTCATTTTAGAAACCTTATACTGAGATAGGACATAACTAATATTTGAAAACAAATACCCTCCTTATATATTGCAGATAGAGTCAGCTGCCTTCTACAATACAGGTATAGGGCTATTATACTGAATTTAAAAAGAAATATTTGTTTTAAACATTTGATTGTTTACAAAAAAGCATACCCAATGCCACCCTACCAATATGCTGACTTCCTTTATATATATTAAACAAATAAAGCACTTTTTAGAAAAGCCAGGATAAACATTAAAAGCAGGATAGCTTTTGCTTTTTATCTGTTTTTGTTTAAGATTAAAATCTTAAATAAGAAATATAGATAATAATGTATCATACAAATATAAAAAAAAAATATTATAATAAACCAAGTTAATATATACAGTCTCTTTTTTGTCCGCATTTCCCCGATACAATTTACTATCATAGTTTGAATGATACGTCCACTTATTACGCGGAACTATTAACCATATTAAAATTATGAATAATGCTCTTTTCGGCTCATTTTCGGTTCTTTTTTGTTCTTTTCTGTTCTTTTCTGTAAATCGTCGCTCTTTTCTGTAAATCGTTGGACCGTGACAAACTCTTTGACATTGCTAGAATAACAAGTGGGCATGTGTGATTTTTGATATTTGAGGGTCTGGATGGTGGGGGAGGGGGGGTCGTTCATTTATTTATTCTTTAATTATTTATGTCACATTTCTCTGTTCTTTATATTATTGGTCCATTTTCTCTATTCTGCATATTTATTACCTTTTATTCTGCACGTTTTGCCCATTATTTTGCACGTTTTGCCCATTATTCTGCACGTTTTGCCCATTATTCTGCACATTTTGCCCATTATTTTCTATTCTGTAAACCCCTTCCAGACCCTAATAATTGTAACTTGTTAAAATCAAACACTGTCAGGATCAACACATTTGTGATAAGGACCATAGTGTTGGACTTGTAGTTTATTTCGAGCATCTTTGCTCTATTTTGAAGGTTGGACGAAGAACAGCCATAAAAGTGCTGGTCCCTTACTTTTAGTGCCCTTAGTGATTTTCTGTCCGAAATTGATACACCATATCCATCCTTTCTTTCCATAATAGAACTTAATTGTGAAGTTATTTCAGTCGTTTTTTCTCATTGTCTTGATATTTAAAGCATTTTTTAGTCAAACGATTAATATCCCTGTCAGTGATGCTTATTCTTCATAATATAGCCTCTAAACTGTACGCAAACACCATAGGCTACGACAGGTCGTATCTAATTTGCTACTCAAGACTTGGAAATTTACATAGATGATATTAAATATTTATCCGTCGATAAATTAAGAAATTATGAAGACATTTAAGTTCAAACTTCCTCAGGCAAAATAGACCGGAGATGAATTTGGCTAATTTTAGGTCCATTTTGGCTATATAGGTATCCACGTGTTAAGTTCTTATGTACATCATTGGCTATATAGGTATCCATGTGTTTAGTTCTTATGTACATCATTGGCTATATAGGTATCCATGTGTTCAGTATTTATGTACATCATTGGCTATATAGGTATCCATGTGTTTAGTTCTTATGTACATCATTGGCTATATAGGTATCCATGTGTTTAGTTCTTATGTACATCATTGTCTATATAGGTATCCATGTGTTTAGTTCTTATGTACATCATTGGCTATATAGGTATCCATGTGTTTAGTTCTTATGTACATCATTTGCTATATAGGTATCCATGTGTTTAGTTCTTATGTACATCATTGGCTATATAGGTATCCATGTGTTCAGTTCTTATGCACATCATTGACTATATAGGTATCCATGTGTTTAGTTCTTATGTACATCATTGGCTATATAGGTATCCATGTGTTTAGTTCTTATGTACATCATTGGCTATATAGGTATCCATGTGTTTAGTTCTTATGTACATCATTGGCTATATAGGTATCCATGTGTTTAGTTCTTATGTACATTATTGGCTATATAGGTATCCATGTGTTTAGTTCTTATGTACATCATTGGCTATATAGGTATCCATGTGTTTAGTTCTTATGTACATCATTGGCTATATAGGTATCCACGTGTTTAGTTCTTATGTACATCATTGGCTATCAAATGTTTGGGTTTGAGCGTTCCTGATGAAGGTAAAACCAGAAAAGCGCTCCGGACTCACGAAATAATAAAGTGTAATTTTCATTTATAAACTGTCCATGTCCAACTATTATGATCGAAATTAGGGGAAGTAACTGTTGATGACATAGTGTTTGCATGTACCTCGTTATTCTGTTGTGGTTGGTACATACATTCTATCCTTTTTAATAAAGTTTAACGCATTATTTAACTAAATTAAATATCATAACTGTATTAAATACAACAAAGAGTAAAAATTTACAATAGATTAAAAATAAAGTTTATAGTCCTTACTCCTCATTTAGAACGACTTAATTTTAACAAGGATGACCTTCAAGGAATCCGAAGTTATGCTACCCAATAGAATTTAATGACACTTTTTGGTGTTTAAAACACTTTGAAAAAAACCTTACGCTTGCACAAACTGGGTAAGTACACCCATGGAGCTATGATACTGTGAATTGAAGTAATTAAAAAGATTGAAAAAAAATCTTAATTGTCGCTATTGTGAAATAGATTCAGGATGAAATTGGCCCTACCCCTTTGATTTTAAAGTTAAATATACCAGATTGATAAACTGTTAAATATGTAATTATCGTCGTAAAACTTATTCAAATATTTGATACTAGACGTAAGAAAACAACTGCAAGTTACTTCTAGCAGTTTACATGGAGATTGAATTATGTAGTATTTGTTTGACAGCCATCATATCTTGGGGTCATCTGTGTTAACAGTACGTCGGTGCTTTGATTTTGAATGAACTTAACAATATAGCCTAAACGTTTCTTGTATATTAATAGAAAGCGTGTTCTTATTGTCTTTGTTATTGTCTAGTGTTATAAAAACTGCAATTTTGACAAAGTCCTCTGAGTTGTTTTTTTTTGTACTGCATTTCCCCCTTTTAATTTCCAAAATAAGATCACGTTTTTTTTTAAAAAGATTATGACCAGAGACATATAATACAATTGTTGTATATGCCTCTGATATGATGAGGTATATTTTTAATTGTAAAGCTAAATGTAAACATCATCAAACAGTTATAAAACCTAACCCGCGTACAGATAGATTAAATATCTTATGAATGATGTCCTGCAATAATGATGTCAATTGGATATGCTGACCCGAAATGACTAGGTATTTCTTGACACCCTATTCAATTGTTAATAATATACGAACTAGCACAGAAAGGTATAATATTTGATTTAACAGAGGAAGTGGAAAATTTATAATTTTCAACACCTAGTTATTTATTCAAGTGACTTCCCAGATAGAAAATTAACGTTGGGACATCGTTGGCCAAAAGCATCCGACTTCGTTGGCCAAACATCTACACACAACGTTATCCCAAGGTTCTAAGTGCAAAGTGGTCCAACACGATGGCATTCCGTTGTGCTAACGTTGCACATTTTTTTAAATAAACGGTTGGCCCAACATTGGAACAACGTTAAATATATAGAGAATATCATATATATGACACCCGTATCAACCCGAGACACCAATATAATCCCAAGAGATCTGCTCGAGGGATTATATTGGTTGAGGGTTGATACGGTGTGTGATATTGAAAAAGCCATATCATATAAACGTTTATTATATACCTCAAGTAGATGTTTTCCTCGCGACATAACGTAATATACAGATAAGGGGTCTGATAAAGCCTTGGCAAGTGGGACTGATATAGATGACGTGACGTCACAGTTAAGGGTGTAATGAAGCCTTTGTTATCGTGACTGGTATCGATATCATCACGGCTGGCTGATACAGCACGATTGCCATTGATCGTATTACACATACAATTTACATGCATTTTCTACTCAGTATATAATAATCTATACTTCTAAAGGAAGAAGCCGATTTCATTGAGCCGCAACTCCTCTGAAACCATACAAAGTCGGAAATATTTGTGATATGACGTATAAATGTAGTGTTGTGTACTTCCTAAATTTGTCTTTGAAACAATCTTTTTTTCCACAGAAAACGCCGTTTTTTGAGAAAATATCCAAATTCGGAGACCGTTATCGATCCGTGTCTTATAAGCTTTCGCGCATGATCGGTCGACGTACTGCCCGCAGAATTTAACTTTATATAAATAAATAATAAAGGAAAATGGTATAGATTAGAAATTACACCATTCCGGGCCCTTTTGTTTTCCACATGAGTAATATTAGCAGAAGTCCATTACTAGACGGTCTAGTAATGGACTTCTGATATTACCAATAATTAACAAGTTCCGGGTCGAATCCGATACCGATTCCAATATAGCCTGGGATCCTGGCCAACTGCTTGACAGTAGACGAAGTATTAGATTGGGTCAGGATGCCAGGCTAATTCCAATAGTATATGTCACAAAATTACCTGATCCCTGTTGCCTAATTTGTACGTTCCGCCTCTGTCAGGCGCACAACCAAACGGTGTATTCAAGATTTGCTATAAACACGGGTAATAATCACACCTGAACTTCGTCATTATAACTGTGCACCTTATAATCAGCGTGACTTTACCAAATGACAATACGAATTCTAAAAACCCAGGCTAAAAATAAGGCGTAGGTTCTTTAATTCAGTCACGGACCCGTGATGTCGCGGGTATGGTCTAGTGTTTAAAATAACGATAGCCCAACATTTGACCAACGTTAAGTATTTTTTTTAAATAACATTGGCCCAACGTTGGGCCAACGTTACTCATTATTGAAAGTCATGATGGGTCATCTTTATGGTCAACAATGCATATTATTCAAAATATTGTAGACATATGGTAGGGCCAAAGTTTTTGGACAAATTTAACTTTATATTTCAAATAGCATTGCTCCAATTATTGGTGTTTCAATGTAGAAATGCTGACATTTACAGAATTAAAATTAGCTTGTTCTTGTGTTGATAAATGATTCGTCAAAATTGATTCACACAATCATGCAAAAGTTTGTAGCTCTTAAGACCAATCAATCATTAAAATATACATATAATAACATGAATAAAAAATCAAAGATAAACAAAAATCCAAGCAATCAAAAACAAATTGAAATAAAATACAGCACAAACAACATTTTTCCAAGAGACCAAAAAAGTGAAAAAGTATATTTTAACAAAACGCATTTGACTAGCAGGCCTTCCAGATACCGTTTCGATTCCTAACATCACTGAAGAGACATTAATTGTCGAAATCCGGATATGGTGTACAAATTTTTGCACCTCATGTTTGCGATATACCATCTTTTCCGCAAGTTTATTGTTTTCTGTTTGGTAATATATTAATAATAAGATCCATTTTTTACATCTGGTGGTCCGTTTATTTGTCAATCGCCAATGGCAGTCAGCAGGGTTTAAGAACATCCGTTGTTCGACCTGCTAGTCAAATGCGTTTTGTTAAAATATACTTTTTCACTTTTTTGGTCTTTAGGAAAAATGTTGTTTGTGCTGTATTTAGACCCCTCTAACAAGAAATTTGTTTTGCATGCACACGTATAAAAATTGCGGTTTTTATCCAACGCAATCATAGGTTTGAACGTTGTTTTCAATTTAGACTTGTTTATATTATTTCGTTTGGGCTTGTATTATATTTGCCTTCGGGTTTATATGATCCGTTCATCCTATTTCGAATCTTTCAAAATTCAAGAGTCTATCCTAAATTGAGGTAAATTATATGGCCTTCCAAATACCGTTTCGATTCCTAACATCACTGAAGAGACATTAATTGTCGAAATCCGGATATGGTGTACACATTTTTGCACCTCATGTTTGCGATATACCATCTTTTCCGCAAGTTTATTATTTTCTGTTTGGTAATAAATTAATAATAAGATCCATTTTTTACATCTGGTGATCCGTTTATTTGTCATTCGCCAATGGCAGTCAGCAGGGTTTAAGAACATCAGTTGTTCGACCTGCTAGTCAAACGCGTTTTGTTAAAATAACTTTTTCACTTTTTTGGTCTTTTGAAAAAATGTTGTTTGTTGATTTAGACCCCTCTAACAAGAAATTTGTTTTGCATGCACACGTATAAAAATTGAGGTTTTTATCCAACGCAATCATAGGTTTGAACGTTGTTTTCTATTTAGACTTGTATATATATAAATATAGATTATAATATGGCATAAATTTTTTAGTTCAGTCTAGGTGGCCGAGTGGTCTAGAGCGCTGGACACAGTGCAGGCGGTGTTGTCACGATATCCCAATAGCATGGGTTCGAATCCCGGCGAAGGAAGAACAAAAATTAGCTTCCGCAATTTTGCAGATTTAACATTGTTGTGCTGATATTTAGAGTAATTGTATATATATATATATATATCTGTATTTAGACCCCTCTACCAAGAAATTTGTTTTGCATGCACACATATAAAAATTGCGGTTTTTATCCAACGCAATCATAGGTTTGAACGTTGTTTTCAATTTAGACTTATTTAGATATATATATATATATAAATGCAATGTCATTTTCTACATAACGAAATGCCTGTACCAAGTCAGGAATATTACAGTTGTTTTCCATTCGTTTGATGAGTTTGAGCTTTTGATTTTGCCATTTGATGAGGGACTTTCCGTTTTGAATTTTCATTGGAGTTGGGTTTTTTTGTTATTTTACTTTTTAAAAAATCTATAAAACTTATCTTTTAATCATTTTTCAAAATATCTAATAATGAACAGTAAAATTCGAACTATATTTATACATAATTCTTCTCTAAAATTAGAAATTGATGCTGTATCTAATTTTAACTATGAATCTACTTACAATTTCTATTAATTGTGCAATACAGCTCTGAATTTGGATTGTGATTGAATATTTGACATAGCATGGGTTTCTGACACAGAATGAATGTGGCCTAAGAACTTAAAAAAAATGAAATTGGACATTTACCTATTATGGTCCAATATCCAAAGTCTAAATACATGGTTAGATTCAGCATATCGATCAAAGAACCCCAAAAAAATCAAATTTTTGATGAAATCAAACAAATAAAATTCTAATTATCATTCTCATAACCCCCAAAACCAATCCCAACCTTCCTTTTGAGGTATGAAACCTTGTGGTACAATTTCATAGAGATCCATACACTAATATACAAGTTATTGTCCTGAAACAAGAAAAATGCTTGTTTTTTGGCCCCTAATTCCTAAACAGTTAGGACAATAACCCCAAAAATCAATCCCAACCTTCCTTTTGGGTATGGAACCTTGTGGTACAATTTCATAAAGATCCATGCACTTATACTTAAGCTATTGTCCGGAAACCAAATGTCTTCGAACGACGACGACGACGACGACAACGTCATACCATTATACGACCGCAAACATGTTGCGGTCGTATAAAAAAGAAGGAAAAAAGTCTACATGAAATGACACAAAAAAATATACCGACTTTATCACTATAATAACTATTAGAAAACGAATATAACAACTAAAACGATACAAAATACAAACGGCCAACGATAAACCAAAATAATACCTAAAGCTAACTATATACCAACCCCAAACCAAGCCCAACGATGGAACAAAACATTGCCCACTTGTAATAATTAAAAACAATCACTTGCATGATGTTATAACTAATAATAACTACCTTCTAAAGTGTTGGATCATTAAAACTGACAACTATGTCCAACAGTTTGAATGTCACTGGCACACAAAGTCATGATCTAAATATGATACTCGAACAGCCAACGATGAAACAACATTTGTATTTTATGTCGACCTATGTACATAAAAAAATAAGGTCCTATGTTGCAAAACCAATGCACTGTTACACCTTTTCAAAAATATTATGCCATAGTTGTTCCAACGTTGAGTCGACAATGGTATGCCAATGTTAAAATTCAACTAACAGTACAACCTTTGCCAAACGTTGACCCATGTTGGGCCAATGCCTACATTGAACCAACGGTACAAGCTTTACCAAATGTTAGGCCAATGTTGGGCTAATGTAAGTATGCCAATGCCTACATTCAACTAACGGTACAAGCTTTACCAAATGTTAGGCCAATTTTGGGCCAATGTAAGTATGCCAATGCCTACATTCAACCAACGGTACAAGCTTTACCAAATGTTAGGCCAATGTTGGGCCAATGTAAGTACGCCAATGCCTACATTCAACCGACGGTACAAGCTTTACCAAATGTTAGGCCAATGTTGGGCCAATGTAAGTATGCCAATGCCTACATTCAACCGACGGTATAATCTTTACCAAATGTTAGGCCAATGCTGGGTCAATGTTAGTATGCCAATGCCTACATTCAACCGACGGTACAACTTTTACCCGTAAATTAGACTTGTTTCTATAGGAGCCATTAGCATAGTTCTTATTTGAAATAGACTAAGTACTTGCTATATTCAACAGGCCATTAAATGCTTCCTCGGTATTTTCTTGTATCTCGAGAAAAGATGAAGCTAGTCTTAGCTTTGGCATGAGCTTCCGCAAGATCACTGTTTTCAGATTGAAGTTTTCTGGACAACGGTCTTATATTAGAAGGAACTGGGTGCCGACTGCGACCACTACTATGTCAAAATTAAGCAAAACAATACATTATTTCGTATTTTTATGAAATTTTGAATGCATTATGAACTCCTTTAAAAAGTAAAATACGCATCATTTACTATAGTGTATATTATTCAGAGATGCAATCAATTTAATACAAAAATTTATGATAAAAGAGATGATTTTTCATTTCCTATCGTTAATTATCCATTTTTAGATGGTGACGTTCCATTGTCACCATCTTATGGTGTTTATATATCTCAACTTATACAATTCGCTCGTGTATGTAACAACGTATTAGATTTTAGCGAGAGAAATTTATGTAATACTGTAATTTACACCAGGGTTTTCGATATCATAAACTAGTTAAAACATTTACTAAATTTTATCATCGGTATAAGGACATCATTCGTAAATATAACTCAACATGTAGACATCTTATACGTTCGGGTATTTCACATCCAATCTTTTATGGTAATATTCTTTACAAAGCCCAAAAATGTCAGTATTCACCTCAAAAGCTAACAAAACCTTTAAACAGACTTATTAAGAAGGGATATAGTTACGATACTGTTGTCAGGTCATTAAAGATTGCATATTTTGGCTTTAATATTGATTCACTTATAGGGTCTTTGCATCGGAATTAAACACATTTATTCTAAAACCAGTTGTTGGCATGATACGGGTTATGTTCTTCTCATATCTATTATGATGGTATGATACTAAACCCCTAACGGGAGGGATTGTACTTGATTTTCATATGATGAAGACATAATCTTTCAATCAGTTTAATTGAGGTCTGGAGCTGGCATGTCAGTAACTGCTAGTAGTCCTTTGTTCATTTATGTATTATTGTCATTTTGTTTATTTTCTTTTGTTTCCTATTCTGACATCGGACTCGGACTTCTCTTGAACTGAGTTTTACTGTGCGTACTGTTGTACGTTTGTTTTTTCTACATTGGCTAGAGGTATAGGGAGAGGGTTGAGATCTCAAAAAACATGTTTAACCCCGCCGCATTTTTGCGCCTGTCCCAAGTCAGGAGCCTCTGGCCTTTGTTAGTCTTGTATCATTTTTAATTTTAGTTTCTTGTGTATAATTTGGAGTTTAGTATGACGTACATTATCACTGAACTAGTATACATATTTGTTTAGGGGCTAGCTGAAGGACGCCTCCGGGTGCGGGAGTTTCTCCTGCATTGAAGACCCATTGGTGGCCTTCGGCTGTTGTCTGCTCTATGGTCGAGTTGTTGTCTCTTTGACACATTCCCCATATCCATTCTCAATTTTAATTGAAGATTTATATAAATGATCTGTAAATATATAGAATGAACGTAAAATCATCTACAAATTCCGTCTACAGAATTTCACGGATTCGTTTTTTTTTTCTTCTTCTGTAAAAATCAATTCGGTATGTAGAGTGAAAAAGCGTCGAAGTACAAAATAAGCGCGGCATCAGGCATGACCCTGCAATATCGTATGCTTTCATGCTTTTCGTGGATCACTCAAACTTAAAGAAACGAATCTAGTGACCGCTAATATTTTTATATCATTAAAACGGAAATATGGACTGCGATGTCATATATCATTTTTTTTAACAAAGTCCTGTGGAAGGATTTTGAGAAATCACAATTTAAGCGAATAAAATGCATTTTTTGTCGTGTTTTATCTAAAAGATACATTTTTTTGTTCTATCTATATATTTTTCAATTAATTGTATCTGTAGAATACAAATATTAATGCTCCATCAGAGACATATAATACAATTAAAAACCATTTGTTCAGAGAACAATTGAAGGTCTTTCCATCCCTAACGATACAATTTGATTTAAAAATATTAAAATTCGGTTTAAAATGTCAGTTTCATTGTCAAATGATAGATCATTGTTTGCTGACTCCAAAAATATATGATTTCTGTACAATTTTATTTGAAATAAGGGAGATAAATTGTTACTTCCGGCCTAAAAAATGTCAATTCCGGTATTATTTGATAGTTTATTTGACACTGCTTTCAAAAATATATGGTTCTATATACTTTTACATGAAAAAAGTACAAAAACA
Organism: Mytilus californianus; assembly: GCF_021869535.1. Classification (NCBI taxonomy): domain Eukaryota; kingdom Metazoa; phylum Mollusca; class Bivalvia; order Mytilida; family Mytilidae; genus Mytilus; species Mytilus californianus. The sequence goes on from NW_026262734.1 coordinate 36,988,404, forward strand.
TAGTCACTTCCGGTTTACACAAGGTCACTTCAAGTTTACCTTTTTAAGGTCATATGGCATGTATTTGGTATAAGTAATATGCATTTCTAACTTGTAATCCATAAGTGATAGAGATCTAGATTTTGACCTTTACTTTAAATTCATATTTATACATCATAAAGTCATAGGACTTTTTGCATTAGGTTACATACATATACCGAAGTAATATCTCCTCCATAAATATCGAACAAAATATTTTGAATTCATCATCTCTTAAAAGGTTTCGCGTACATATCGTCTTCAAATCCTTACAGAGTTGTCATGAAATATAAGTTCCAAATGGAAGAAATGTCCTGTAATATTTTTTCAACTGGAATAAATTTGTAAAATTGTAAAAATGTGTTCCTTACGGAAAAAAAGGTATAGAATATTTGTTCCAACAAGAACAGATATTTTGGCATTGTTTGTAACAAAGTGTCCAGGTGATCTTCTGTTGGGCAAAACACATATATGTTGACAAAGTTGCCTAATTCAGTGTAGACTGGTCGACTTTGTAGGTACCTCAGGCATTTAAATAGAAATTTTCAAAAGCAGTGATTAACAAACTAAGCAAATGTACCTTCTGTAATGAGGAAGAAAAAACTCCAAATCAGTTTGTATACTGATTAAAATGTTAACTATAATTTTTGGTTATCATCTTTAACGGTAGAAAATCAAGATTATTTTGTATGGTACCTTAGTCAGTTCAAACTGAGATTACTACCACGTACGACATTAGAGTTGAATAGATGTATATTATTACAGTAAATGAGTACATGTTGTAAATCGTCTATTTCACGGTAGGTATAGTGTCCGGCTAGGATCGTGGTTTTTCGAGTGATTCTGTCCGTTTTTTTCGAGTGTCGTTCGGGCTTTTTCGAGAGAAAAAACATGCGATAAGGCCAATTAACTGATAATTCGTAATTATAAAAGGTTTTTTTCATGACTACCCAACTTATTTTGATTACTTTACATGTTTTGATCAACAAAAAAGCACAATTTCCTTGTATCTAACAAAAAAAATGAGTATTTATTATTGTCCGGGCTTTTTCGAGAGCAACTGTGAAATCGTCCGGGTTTTATAACAAATGGTCCGGGTTTTTTCAAAGAAAATTTTGATAAAAAAAAGGTATTCTTGACTTGAAAAAAATGACTTTTTCTAGTTTATAACTGTAATCAAGTGAAGGACAATATCACATCTTCCCAACAAATCACAAAATCATGCTACTACTGTGATCAAAATTAATCTTTTTCAATTTAATTCTGTACGTTCTACCACAATTCTCCAGTATTAAATTAGAAATTATTTGATCCTTTATAAAAAGGTCTTTAGAACACAGTGCAGGGGACTCATAATCTTTTCAACTTCATTTCATGGTTCTTTTGTTGTCACAGCTAATAATATTTTTCGTGGTGAACCCCAGAGTTTTTATACGGGACGTTTTATGGTATACCGTTGTCCGTCCGTCGTCAGCAAGTCGCAAAATAACTCAAAAACGCTGTAACTAATTTACATTAAACTTCGGAGAATTTTTATATCTATTTAGATATCCTCCCTTTCGGATTTAAAAAAAGTTAGATTTTACGTTTCCGAGTCATTGGATTTTATTAAACAAACTAGAGGCTCTAAAGGGCCTGTGTCGCTCTCCTTGGTCTATGTGCTGCAGTGCATATTTAACAAAGGACACTCTTCAACATTGGAGACAAAAATAGAATTCATGACAAAATTCTCTGTTTTGGTGATGGTGACTTGCTTGTAATTCTTACTTTACTGAACATTCTGGTTGTTTACAGTTATCTCTATCTATAATGAACTTGGTCCAGTAGATTCAGAGGAAATGATTTTTGTAAAAGTAAGCGGACGCCGAAGACAGATAGATACGAACGCAAAGAGATGGGAAAATCTCACTTGACCCTTTTGGGCCAGATGAGCTAAAAGGGGTGATTTTACAGTTTCAGACAATATTTTTAAAGTGCTTTTAGAAGTTTTCACGAAACTTTGGTGACTGGTTTACATAGATTAAGGTAACCTCCCTTTAGTTTTTCATAAAGTTTTGATATGACATTGAGAAATTATTTATAGGTTTCATAACAAGTGAGAACGGATATCGCTTGATATCAACTTTAGTTATTTCAACATAAAATTTAAGTATGATTAGTAAAGCCAGCTAGACATCTCAGCGTGTCCACTCTTGTTTTTAGTGTTTCCACTTTTGAAAATAATTCAAAGACGGACAATGGGCATATGCCAGATGAGAACCTTTGACAGTAATCTTAATGCAGCTGTAAATACAAAATAGATGTCTACCTTTTGAAAAGGAAATCATTATACAAATAGTTAACTCAGACACAGCTGGCATCTAGATACTAAGGAGAAGTCTTTTTGTTCAGAGACATTAGAGGGGACACAATTTATTATTAAACTAGATCAAAATTGGTCACAGATCGGCAAAGAAATCAAAGTTATGACACAAAAAAAAGTATTTTCTGTAAAGCCTTATAAAACAAGTTAGTTGAAGGCAACAATAAACCCTTTATGTAGCTACATTTTTTGTACCCCATTAAATGACTGCTTTTCTCTTATTTATTGTGCTATGGATTTATTGCTTGTATATTTATTGTCTTGTAAACTCTGTTTTTCTGTAACATTGCTTCCCATTTGTCTGAATTATGACACTGTTTTTTCACAGCCTTAAATTTTCTTCAAAACTTCCAATTTGATCTCAAACTGTTTAATATCAATCTCTATAAATTACATTCAGATTTATGCTTACAAATATTGTAGATATCTAAAACATCTTAACTCTGGTGGGTAGTTGTCTAATTGGAAATCATACCACATCTCCTTATTTTTATATAATAAGGAAACCCATCAACATTGTCTGCCAAGTATACACTAGTATAAGATGGTGGTAGCCATATACTTATGTACTTTGGGTACTAATTAATTATTCTTATTCATTCAACTATAAAAATAGATTGGTTGATTTAGTCATGTTTATATCTCATTTTTCAATCAACTTTACCTGATGTTCAGTGGTTGTCGTTTGTTGATGTGGTTCATAAGTGTTTTCGTTTTTCGTTTTTTATATAGATTAGACCGTTGGTTTTCCTGTTTGAATGGTTTTACACTAGTCATTTTTGGGGCCCTTTATAGCTTGCTGTTCGGTGTGAGCCAAGGCTCCGTGTTGAAAGCCGTACTTTGACCTATAATGGTTTACTTTTACAAGTTGTGATTTGGATGGAGAGTTGTCTCATTGGCACTCATACCACATCTTCTTATATCTATTGGCAGAAATAAAGTATCAACTGTGGAAAAATGGGTAAAAAAAATAAAGAATAGAGATTTATGGGGTGCTAAAATATAAAGAATAAAGAATAATTGGCAAAAAAAAAAATAGAGAAAAATTACATAAATAATTAAAGAATACAGAAATGAATAACTCCCATGCAGACCCTCGTACAATGTAGGAGAAATTAACATTCCTGTGATCTCGAAATAGATGTTTCCCCTTTTTGGTCTGCTTTTGAAGAGCTAATAAAATTACTAGAGAATAATTTACAATATTTTTCATCACACACAAGGTTTCAAAAATTATTCTCTTATGGTTGTGGCCTGATATTATCTCGCATGAAGTGATATTTCTTGTATCACACTGTTATGAATGTGATACGAAAAAGTGATACGAAAAATGAGTTTAATTTTATTTTGATCAGATCATGAGTCAATATTGCGACATTTTTATTGGCTATTTGTTAGGTCATTAATGGTTCAAAGGTTAACGGCGATGTGCATTTCGCCCATGGCAACGGAGATGTGTGATTTCTTCAATGATATACAAACCACTCACACTTTTCATCTGAAAATCTTCTTTTAATAAAATTTCATAACATTCTGAAGCGTAAAACCAGTTTTAAAATGTCTGATGTTAAAGTCTGATGCCAGAACAAAACATATGACTTCAACGAATTGCAGAGTTTTTAATTTAACACAATGAAAATGTTCAATAGTAATAATTAACTCGCACAAGGCTCGTTTTAATCATTATATTGAAATTAAATAACTCGAGTTGATATCAAGCAATATCCCATTCTCACACTTTATGAAACCTATAATTCTTTTTTAAATTTTATATATTTTTTGGTAAATTTTTAAATCAATCTGATCAAACCATATGCTTTTTTTTAAAATAAGATAATTCAATAATTTAATTGAAAGCAAATTTGTAAGTACATTTTTAAATAAAATAAGTAAATAGACAGGAAATTCTCTGCACCCCTATTTATGTAATCTCTCATTTGATTTGAAACTGTTTATAGCATCCGTAAATCCTCACAGATGCCAATTTAGGAGCAGGATCTGTTTATCCTTCTGAAGCACTTGATATTGTCCCAGTTTTTGGTCAGGTTCATGTAGCGTAAACAAGTGTTTTATGTAGATTTTTGTAGACAGTTGTCTTTTTATAATTTTTCATTTTTTGCCATGATTTACCTGGTCTCTAGTCGACTTGTGATTTTTGAATCTTGCTTTGGTATATTTCGCCTTATTTTTTTATAAAACAGACCATCGGGGAAACTGTTTTAAGTGGAATCTAATTATATTATGTATCATACAAACAAAAAACAAAAAAAACAGGTGTATATACAGTTCAAGAATTGCATCTGATGATAATTATATCCATGGTGTTTAAAGAAGAAGCTCATGTTCTGAAACAATCATCTGGGTGATAATCAGTCTAGAAATAAAATATAGACTAGAAACTAAGAAAGCTCATATAGGATGACTAAATAGTTAAATGTGACATAGAATACTATACAATAATAGTTAGATGCGATATAGAATACTATACAATTGACGTCTTTTAATATGTGGTTTTGTTGAATTTTGAAAACTGAGGCCAACTAAGTAAATTAAAACCATGTTTTTATCGAAACAAATGACAGTAATTATTTTATTCTATTTTGCAAGAGAAAACAATGCATTTAATGACAATTATTTACATAAACCAATTGTACATAAAATATTTTACATAATTATACATGTTTAAGCAATTTAGAACGATGAATATCACTTTTCTTCAGATGAATATGCTGTTTTAGTCAAAATCCAATTTATATAGAAAAACCTACTAAAATACTTCCAATATGGATTAATTATTATAACTGTTCTCACTATAAGGTAATACATAAGCCGCAGGATGGCAGGCAACTGTATTACAAATATATTAATCTTTGATTAGCACATATTCAAACTCAACAGTCAGTAATTCATTTTTAAAATGTAAACTTGTACAGAACACAATTTTGTAAAAGGAAAACTTTAGCGTCATGTAGTTAATATTAAACAGTCCATTTAATTTTACACACAATATTACCCCATGTCCGTCTCTCATTTAAACATACCTTCCTGATGTTCCATAGACTTGATATTTTTCCTGTATAATGAAATCTCCACCCAGAGAGACTGGGGGAAAATGAGAATGGACTGGTACCAAGGAATGGAATTATTCCTTATAAATTCCCTTCAGGGGAAAACTGTAACAAATGTTCTCTAACATAATTTTTTTTTTATTTCACTGATATGTTTCCAAGAAACAAGAAAGCCATCTGAAAAAAATAAACAATGGGTAAATACAAAACAAAAGAACAAAAATTGATTACCTCCTCTTTATCGGTTGATATCATATTATATTCTTTTAAAGTAATTGTAAATCAAAACTCACATTTTTGCTGACAAAGCAGAAATCTGTTAGATACCGGTAGATGTATTACTAAAGTTACAGAAGCTTCGTAGAACTTAAAACAAAAATATTCCATTTTCATACTGCAAAAAATGTGATAGGACTGAATATTAAAAATTCGCATTTTCACAATTTACATGTTCACATTTGGTAATTATCTCATTTTTAGAAATTTAGATTTATATAGAAAATATACCTGGCATTTTATGCAAAAAACGAACGCATATCGTAAAAACTGGATACTGCTATTTTAGCACGCAAAACCTTTCATTTATTTTTTACAAACTTCGTTTTGTTTTGTTTTGATCTGTTTTGGACAAGAAAAAGCTGAGTTTTCCCTTTTTAACACATCATGGGAAGATACACGTGCAGGGCATGGACTAGTACGTATGAAGTTATTGAAGATTAAAAAACAAAATTGATAGAATCAAATTATTGATACCTCATACCTACTATGAAGTTATTGAAGAATAATTTCTTTACCGACCGATATCAAATTCACAAGTTAGCTGATTCAACGCTTCGTGTGGTATAACATGTATGATGCAAACATGTAAAATACCTTTGGATCTTAACTCTGCCTCTCTTTAAAATTTTGTTATATCTTGTCTTTTTATGGCTTACTATACGGTTCACTCCTGTCTGATGAAATTCATGAAATTCATGAATTTATGAATCATCATGAACTGTTCATGAATGTCAATGAACAATGCATGAATGTTCATAAGAAGTTCATAAATTTAGTTCATTAATTTAGTTCATGGCAAAATTATTATGAACAACAGTTCATGAACACTTTCTGTTCATGAAAGTGTTCATGAATTATTCATCATTCACTGGTTCCTGAACATTCTTGTCCATTTGTAGTTCATAAATTGTTCATTAACAGTTCATAAATCTTTTATGAATGATTCACGATTGTGATCATGATTACTTCATTATAATTCAGGAACAATTCATCAAATTTCACAGGGTTGGTTTTGCTCACAATTGAAGGCCTTTGGTGATCTATAGTTGTTAACATCTGTGTTACTTTGGTCTATGGTGGATAGTTGTCTCATTGTCAATCATATACCACATCTCCTCATTATTGTACCTGTATTGAACGTGTTATTTAACAGAACAAACGAATTGATCAAACTTTCTATAGTTTTATACAGAAATATCTAATTTGACCTGGAATGAAGTGTATTTGATTAGAAGTGGGAGTTTGATGTACAATAAAAATGTACTAAGGATTCGGTTATTTTTGTGGGTAGCAATTTTTGTGAATTGAGGAAAAATTGCATTTTCATGGATAATTGAATTTGTAGTTTTATAAATGTTTGTATACAAACCTATAGAAAATCAAGTCCTTTTTTAACATTTAAATTCTTGGTTTTTCTATAACCACGAAATCAAACAACAATTTCCGGAGCACCTGAGATCACCCCCAGTTTTTGGTGGGGTTCGTGTTGCTCAGTCTTTAGTTTTCTATATTGTGTTTTGTGTACTATTATTTGTCTGTTTCTTTTTTAGCCATGGCGTTGTCAGTTTATTTTCGACTTAGGAGTTTGAATATCCCTTTGATATCTTTCGCCTCTCTTTAGTACCCCTCAAATGATACGTAATCAACTGTAGTTGAACCTATCCCTTTTCGTCAAAGGTGTCTGTACGAGGTTATTTCAAAGAGGATCTTTAATAATATATGAGGGTCTGGATGGGGTTAACAGATGAGAATAAAGGGCAAAAAGTGCAGAATAAAGGGCAAAAAAGAATAAAGAATAGAGAAAAATAGGCAAAACAAAAATAAAGACTAGAGAATAATGGAGTGCTAAAATATAAAGAATAGTAGATACAAATGTAATGGGCAAAATTAATAAAGAATAACGAAAATGTTATAAAAAAGAAATTATAAAGAAATTATTGACCCCCATTCAGAGCCTCATAATATATTCTCAAAAGTAGATCATGGGGCGTAAAATGTAGTTTGGCTTATATCTCTGAAACTTAAGCATTAACAGCAAATCTGACGGGGTGAAAATGTTCATCAGGTCAGGATCTATCTGCCCTAAAATTTTCGGACGCATCAGACAATCCGTTGTTGGGGTGCTGCCCCTGCATTGGTAATTTTAAGGAAATTTTGCAGTTTTTGGTTATTATCTTGAATATCATAATAGATAGAGATAAACAGTAAACAGCAAAAATGTTCAGCAAAGTAAGCTCTACAAATAAGTTAAATGACGAAAATTGTCAATTGACCCCTTAAGAAGTTAATGCCTTTTAAAGTCAATTTTTAAAAGAATTTCGTAATTTTTTGTGATCTTTTACAAAATTCTTCTCCTCTGAAACTACTTTGCCAAATTTAATCATACTTGGCAACAATCATCATTTGGGTATCTAGTTTAAAAAATGTAATTGATGACCTCGCCTGCCAACCAACATGGCCGACATGGCTTAAAATAGAATATAGGGGTAAAATGCAGTTTTTGGCTTATGTCTCTGAAACTAAAGTATTTAGAGCAAATACAACTGGGTAAAAATGTTCATCAGGTTTAGATCTATCTGCCCTGAAATTTTCAGACGAATCAAACAACCCGTTGTTGGGGTGCTGCCCCTGAATTGGTAATTTTAAGGATTTTTTGCAGTTTTTGGTTATTATCTTGAATATTATTATAGATAGAGATAAACTGTAAACAGTTATAATGTTCAGCAAAGTAAGATTTACAAATAAGTCAACATGACCAAAATTGTCAATTGACTTCTTAAGGAGTTATTGCCCTTTATATTCAATTTAAAAAAAAAATCATATTTTTTGTGATCTTTTACAAAATTCTTCGCCTCTGAAACTACTTTGTCAAATTTAATCACACTTGGCAACAATCATCATTGGAGTATCTATTTTAAAAAATATGTCTGATGAATTCGCTTAAGATGATCAGCAAGACAAGTTCTACAAATAGGTCAACATGGTCGAAATCGTCAATCGACTCCTTATTAGAGTTATTGCCCTTTTATGATGATTTTGACCATTTTTTTGCGTTTTGCCTTATATCTTAAAACTATAATAGAAAGATAGAAACTTAGCTAGGCAAAATTGATCAGCAAAACAAAATCTACAATGAAGACAATATGGAGGAAATGGTCAGACGACTCCTTATTGGAGTTATTGCCCTTTAAAGACGATTTTACCCTTTTTTCATTTTGTCATTTATGATAGAAAATTTTGATAGATAAAGATTCACTTTAAATCACAAAAGGTCAGCAAGTCAAGATCTACTAACAAGTCAAATTTTGCCGATATAGTTAAGTAGACTGTGACTCGTTATAGGAGTGATTGCCCTTAAATGAGGATTATTTTTATCCCCTTTTGTGTTTTGAGCAAAAACTAAAGAAGATAGAGAGAAACTAAACAGGCTAAATGATCAGCAGTACAAGATCAACAAAACAGATTTTTGTCATGAATTCTATTCTTGTCTACAATGTTGGAGAGTGTCCTTTGTTGAATATGCACACAGACCAAGGAGAGCGACACAGGCTCTTAAGAGCCTCTAGTTTTAGTTTAGTACATTTATTCTTTCTATTATAAGAAGGGAAATAATGAGATTTTTATCTAACAATTTTATAGTTACTTAAAAGAGGGACGAAAGATACCAGAGGGACAGTCAAACTCATAGATCGAAAACAAACTGACAACGCCATGGCCAAAAATAAAAAGACAAACAGACAAATAATAGTACAGATGACACAACATAGAAAACTAAAGACAAAGCAACACGAACCCCACAAAAACTGGGGGTGATCTCAGGTGCTCCGGAAGGGTAAGCAGATCCTGCTCCACATGTGGCACCCGTCGTGTTGCTTATGTTATTACAAATCCGGCAAATAGTCTAATTCGGTAAGTCACATTTGTGAAAAGGGAAGGGTATTGTAGTTACGACATAAGGAACATATCCGATATCATCTGTGAACGGTTATTCCATAACGGTCAACCAACTCGTGATGGCGTCCGTAAAATTTACGAAGGGATGATTTCAACTTCACCATTTGGAACTCTTAGCTTAATAGCTTCCTTGTGAGCAGCAATCCTCTATCAAGGAAATCATGATAGGAAACCCAAGTCCGGGAATATCGTATACTTAGTGACATGTAACATATATTTCAAGTCGTGCTTTGAATCAGCTGCTGCAGAGATTTCTAAATTGAAAATTTAGCGGGAAATGATTCGCTCTGTATTTTTTTTATATTCAACATTGGCACCTTTTTTGTTTCCAAAACTATGAAAAAATAACAAGGACTTTATAAGATTTTCAAAAATGGCTTTTAAAACTATATGTAATAAAATTATGAAAAGAAAAGTAGGGGTTAGCGGCAGTGTTTGTATTGGAACTACATGGATAAAACTAGAGAATTCCGGATAAAAGTATAAAAAGTCAAAAAAACAAGAGTAGCGAATATCCATAAAAGAATTGAATATTATTTTTTGTTGTCAGGTGGGTTTGTTTGAAACACCTCTGATACGGGTTTGCATTTATTTTGGATTTAACTTATGTTTTACATCAGTATATGTGTGTTTTTTTTATATTTAGAATGAAATATTAGTGCTATGTTTATCTATAATCATTTCACAAACTATTTGTCAGTCAATAATTTCAAAGACTTATTATATAATTTATAACCATGATAAAACGTTTTGCAATCGTATTTTCTTTTTTATCTCTTGTTTTTTCATAGACAATTTATAATGCTTGCCTGTAGTTTTTAGCATGGTAAGGTATATATTGAAATATGAGTCTCACTAATTAGAAACAAGAAACAACCTGAAGACAAATTTGTGCGTGTTTTTTTTTCTTTACCTTTACTTGAACTTGTAATAAATCGCCCGTTCTTGTCCGTTTAAATTTGAATTATTATTTCTTGCTTCTTCTCACTAATTAAAAGAAATATTGAAAATAGGAAACCAATGCATGGTATATAACCTGAAACCTGTAAGCAGGTGCTCTTTGCAGTCATGATTTATATCTGTTTTAAAATTGATAAATTGTTCAATGTCTAAAAATACAATAAACACCTACATAAAAAGGAGGTTCATCTTCCTCTTCAGTGATTATACTTCAGTTGATTGTTATATGCTTATTAAAATAATTGAAATAAACTGGATTTTTATTTTACTTTCTTTTTGAAACAATTTTTTTTTCAAGAGTTATAGAATCAGATCATTTATCAAAAAATGCTCCCTCACATAAGAAGAATGGTCCTGGCATAAAAAACATTGTGTTGGATAATGAAACTTTAATAAAAGCATAACACAGTAAATTAAAAAAACTTAACTTAACAACCAGTTAATTAACAATGGGGTATAGGGCAGGAAATTTGTTCAGTCATTGAAAAATGAGTATATGCTGGAGAGGGGCATACATTTTGCCTTGCAACAATCTATCTATATATTGACCCCTCAAAAGTTATTTCGGGGTTCACATGCAGTGATCATGCATGGCACAAATCTGTCACATCATTCATCAAGTCTGGACTGTTGTTACAGAGTCAGATGGGCAGCCTTTAAAAAGAAAAAGAAAAGAAACTTGTAAAAGTAATAAGACCTTAGGAAAATGCACTAAATCATCTAAGATGATAAGCTTAAGAAAATTTTTAATTCCAAAAAAAACCTTAGTTTTTCACAATATTTTATAATTAAATAAATATTTAAACATATACATATGGTATATATCACGTGTCTATAATAATACTATGCGTTAAATCATCTTAGGTTGATATGATTAAGAAAATTTTTATATTCCCAAAAAATACTTGCAAGCCTTTATTTCTTAGTACAAATGTATTTCACAATAATTCATAAACGCATGTCTATAAATCATGTGTCAATAATACTCAAAGTGTAATAAACATATATAATATAAATATATATATATAATGATAATAATGCATTTATGATAAGCATTCCATGGAGCTATAGAAGTAAGAAACGTTTTTTTTAATTGTTAATGTCATCTAAAATTAGCGATAACCTAAGTCCTAACCATGAAAACAGTATTGCTATATCCGTTATTCTATACAAACAAAAAAATAAGCTATAATGCTCTTGAATAAAGTATTATTACCATTATCATAGCACATGGGAATGCTGATCATCAAGTAATGATTATTGAAGCAATATGAACATCTGATTCATAGATGTGTTTTTATAGCAGTTTGTCTGTGGCATTTAATGAGCTGATATATTGGTTTGAAATAACAATATAAATACGTACTACAAAAATTACAGGAATACAGATCATATTACGAAGACAGGCAGGAAACTAGTTCTATACATCAATGAACTTATAGTTAAGTTAGTAATATACATCCTTGCATAAACAACATTCAGTGCACATGATGCGAAACAGTACCAATTACTTTCTTGACAGTAGAGCTCCTGTTTTTGTGATATCTTTTATCGAAGGATTAGGAATAGTTATTTTAAATACAGTCCTTCTTGCTGTTTCATGCAAAATTAAAAAGGAAATCAGAAATCAACTTCATATATTTTATACATTTCTTGGAGTATCGGACCTATTGAATGGTTCCATGTTACTGGTGTCTTCATTCACCTACTTTTATAAAGATTTTTATCTTTTTCATAACCGCAAGATTTGTTACTCAATTGCCTTATTCGCCCTCACCCAGATGTTCATAACTGGATATTTACTTTTATTACTGACATTTGTGAAATGTTTTTCAATCATCACTCCTCTGAAATGTCTGAAATATGTCACACGTGAAATGGCCATTGGTCTATCTGTTGGTGTATGGATTTTTACTTCTGGACTTGTAATAATTCCATCACTGGTATGGATACAAAACAAAGTTTATTCATCAAGACAAGAATGCGATCCGCACGAGGTGTATGGAGACAAAGTTGTACATTTTATAACTTTAAGAAAATCAGCCATGGGGATTTTTATATTTTCTCTGATAATATTGAACTCGATGATCGTAATGAAAATAATAAAAAGAAACAGAAGGATTGGAGTTTTGAAAGGTAAATTAGACAATTCCATTTATAAACCTGATATTAAAGGAGTTCTTGGAAATAAAATGGACACTTGTTCTTCAGTTGCTGGAATGTCAGTTGGTGAACCTGGTATTAAAGGATTTCTTGAAAAGAAAGTGGAAACTAGAACTTCAATTGATGAACCTGGTCACAACACATTTTGGAAGAGTAAACTGGACACTTGGAGTAATGTTGCTGAACCTGGTACCAGTAGAGTTATGGAAAGTAAGCTGGATACCTCATCTTTAGTTGATAAACCAGATAACAACGGAATTCTGAAGAGTAAACCTCACATCAACGAACTTCTTGAAGGAAAACTAGATACCATGTCTAAGATGTCTGTTCTAAAGCCTGGCAGCAGTGGAGGTCTAACAACAAAAATGGATACTTCGAGCACTGTGGATGAACTTGGTACAAGTCATACAATATGTAATACTAACAACATAGAACATTTGTCAGTGCCAAAAAGAAAAATAACTAAGTCGCAAGTAAATACAAAGGATCATGACCAAATACGTAAAACAACGACCAAGCAGCGACTAAAAGGAACAAAGACTTACAATTTTATGAAGTCTAAAAACTTTAAGGCCTATTTGACAGTTCTCATGCATGTAGGATTCCATTTGCTAAGTGGTCTGCCAGCATTTGTATTTTCATCTAACGGACAACTACTGTCTTATTATACCAATAGTAGAAGTATCAGATTTATTTGTGCTATGTGTAGATATTTTGTATCATTAATTGATCCCATTCTGATATTACTCAGAATACCAGTATTCAGGACAACATTGAAGACATTGTGTAGTAAATGTATACAAAGACAACCCAAATATTACTGACAATATATCTATCAATTTATGTCATGGTTGATTTGTGTATACCGGGTATTTGGATATAAAGTATAAGCACTTAAAAGGTAATTATAACTGAAAATAAAATTCACAAAAATTCAAACAGAGTATAGAAAATTAGAATCCTTGCATGTTTAATTGAAATGGGAATGAACTTCATATTATGTTGACAATTGTGGAAACATATCAAAATGTAAAACATTTCATATCATATCCTTGTAACTAATTGAATGATAAATCAATGTTTTTATTTATTATAATCCCTTTACCATAATGAAGTATAATTGATCTTTGTGACTCTGTTTCTTTTTGTCTTTTACCAATACGAATCAGCATATGCTCCTTCATCAGTGAGCAAAGGTGAAAGGAGGTACATTTGATGCTTACTTATATATTTCCTCGATTTTTGTTGGTTGCTTCGATTTCCAATCTTAATCAATTAATAGAATTTTTTTCAGGATTTTATATTGTAATTTTATGGCTGCAAAAAGAATGAAAAGGGTATATAGTAAACGAGAACTGCAATGCTTTATTTGAGTAAACCAAACATTTCATTCTAAAAATTAAAAAAATTAGTTTGAAATATATTAGATTTATAGGCCAATTCGGTCCTTAATCATACTTCCTCTTTAAAAAGATGAATCTATCGAACATAATTCTAGTGTGCACCTCTTATTTAGATTTTTAATCTTACCCCTGTATCTGCAATTCCTCCTAAAACTACTGACAAGATTTTAATGTCACTTTTAATTCTCTTTCATACTGCTTTTGGGCACCCAATTTTTTAATGAAATAATTTTTACAGTTATTCATAGCAGAACATGGAGAGGTCCATATTATTAAAGGAGGTAAAAGTCTTATCTGGACAAGTCATCTAAAGCCATATATATAGGAAGATGTGGTATGAGTGCCAATGAGACAACTCTCCATCCAAGTTACAATTTATAAAAGTAAACCATTATAGGTCAAGGTACGGCCTTCAACACGGAGCATTGGCTCACACCGAACAGCAAGGTATAAAGGACCCCAAAAAATTACTAGCGTAAAACCATTCAAACGGAAAAAACAACGGTCTAATCTATATAAAAACGAGAAACGAGAAACACGTATGAACCACATAAACAGACGACAACTACTGTAATCAGATTCCTGACTTAGGACAGGTGCAAACATTTGCAGCCATAGACTGGATTCAAATGAATTTATCATTGACTCTGTCTTAAAGAATGACATTCTTCAATTCTTAACAATTTATTTTGTTATCAGAATATGTTATGACATTTCACATAGCAAAACTTTGTCATATCTTACCAAATGCTGTGGCAAGGTCATGGAAAGTTGATTTATTTTGTCTGACTGTTTGTCTGTTTGTGTGTTTGTTTACAACAGCAAAATGAAGAAAATTAACTTAATTTAACCTAAAAAATGCTTTAAATGACTCTCAAGTGCTATTTTAATCTTTTTTACCATATTTTTAGCATTATATTGCCTGTTGTGATAAATGGAATATTTGTCTGTATTTAATCTTATTTCATTATAAATTCGTTAAAAGTAAAATTATGTTATTTTATTCATTCTAATTTTGTAAATTTTTATGATTTTTTTATTGTTTCAATTTGCTATTAATATATATATTTTATTTGAATTTAGTGACTGTCAAATTGTGATAGATTTTATTTTGTTGATTGCTTTTATTTTATTATTAGCAATATAGCTATGATCATACATTGTATTTATGTGAATTATGTCAAAATTATATTGATTAAATAATTGATTGCAAATATAAGGCTGAGAATTTTGATTCATAAATGTATTCATGTCCAGCTAGTTTTGTTTTTCGCACATAACACTTAACACTGTGCCACACACTATAAATGCACATTATGTTATAATTATAATTCATGAAGGACTGACATGTGTCAACTTCAGGGAATAAAGCTGTTTCAAAGTGTTATAAACATTTCAATGTACAAAATATTTTGAAGACACTGAAAAAAATGCTGGTGACAGTAGCAGCAATGAAAATACAATTCAAATTACTTTAATGACTTTTAAAAAAAATATTTTTTGTATGCTTGAACCAAATTATGTAGTTGTTTTAATTTGATTATTTTGGCCAAGTCTGGAACCTTGTCAGTTTAACAATAAGGAGATAATAAGACAACTATCTAACAGAGTTCAAATGACGTGGATGTAAGCAACAGTTTACTACCTGTACATATCACCATAGGGATGTAATTATTTTAATGTTTTTTTTATCATAAGGGAATTAAATTGGTTGATTGTCGATTGTTTTATGTCCAAAGGGAAATTTTTCGTGCAGATTCAGAACGAAATGGACTTTGTCTCCCCTAGTAGCAACTTACAACTTCCTTATTGATAATTTCTTGTATAGTTATTAGCAAGGGGTACATTTGTGTATGTTCTTGTTTTTCTGTTGAATACACATTCTGAAAAGTTAAAATCAGCATTGATTACAAACATTTAGTTGACGTTTGGTTAGTTATGTTCTGGGGTTGCTCCCAATCTGAGTAAAATGTAGTTCCTGTTTCTAACCTTTGTGTACAAGGATATAAAAACACTTCTGTCTTCTTTCAGCTCTGGTAATGATGACATCAGCCAATAAAATTTCAACCTTCAAATTTTGGGAGATGTGTATTGTAATGACAAAACCAGAGAATTCCAAAGGATTCGAAAAAGAGAATAGAATACGCATTTTCAAAAAAAAAAAATAAACAACTATATATCTTTAAGTATTATAATCTATCCAGATAGTCTAGACGAGAGACGATTGCCAGGAAATGTGAATAGTAAATTGACGCCAGATTAGCTTTCTAATGAGTAATTCTGTTTAAAGCAATTGCTTTAATGCTATGCCGTATAGCCATCTTTGTGACCCAGATCAATTTTTGAGCAGATAAAACTGATTCCTCGTCTGTCATTCTAAAAATCCTTTGTATGTTTTCTAATGAAATACATTAATTGAAACAGTTGAAAAACAACAGTGGGTTTGTGAAGTTTCAACATATGTTCTTGTAGATGTATTTTTGTATTTAACGCAGGACAACCGTTTGACTACCAAATAACGCAGAGTGAAAAGGTGCATTTTTATACATGCGATTTCGTTCTTGAGACGTTTCAACAAAATATTGAATCATGTCAGTTTAATATTGAAAATTTGACTGAATTATCCCTAGTTATACGGTTTAATGTTATTTAATTCGTGTATTTTTTTGAAAAAGGTCAAGTTGCTCTTGTTCATTCATAAAATGGCTTTGTCAGTTTTTATCTGACTTACGAGTGTTAAATGTCTCTTAGGTATCTTCTTTCTGCCTCTTTTTTTGAATGTATCTGAAATGAATAAATCCTACTAAAATGCCAATCATTAGCAAGTAACTGACAACTTGTAGGATAAAAAATGATCTAGGGCTATTAACTAACAAACTTCGTATAAAAACAAGAGGCTCTCTGGAGCCCAGTTGCTAACCTTACATTATAGTTGAACCTGATGAATAACTTTTCTTCATTGATTTTTGTTTCTTTTTCACTTCATCTGTACAATTCCCATCGTTAAAAACCTTTTCTGAGGGCATAACTCTTCAATGACAAAAAAACCTCACATATGACTTTGGTAGATCTTTATGCACTGGTCTGTTTTGCACTTCACACTTTCCCTGTAGCTCTAGCTTCTTGTTTTAGAAATATCAGCCAAAACAAATACAAATGTAAGAAAAGCATTCCAGAGCCAACAACTCTTCAAGGAGTTGGACGATAATTTCAAAGTAATAACCTCTTATAATTTTTGAGATATTAGCCAAAACAAGTAAATATCATAAAAAACAAGAATGCGTCCGCATAGTACACGGGTGCCCCACTCGCACTATCATTTTCTATGTTCAGTGGACCGTGAAATTGGTCATTAAAATTAGAAAGATCATATCACAGGGAACTTGTGTACTAAGTTTCAAGTTGATTGGACTTCAACTTCATCAATAAGTACCTTGACCAAAAACTTTAACCTGAAGCGGGACAGACGGACGAACGAAAGGACGCACAGACCGAAAAACATAATGCCCCTAGGTGGGGCATAAAAAGAATTTATGTGCCATAATTTTTCATTACAAGTAGTCATCGGACCATTTCGACCAAATAAAAAACTATTCGTAGATCATAGGATTAAAGCTAATCATAGGTATTCCTGAACATTTTTCTATATCTCTTATAATTTTTAGGATATAAGTAACAAACTGCAGCTTGACCTCTATTTTTTAGTTCTAGTAACAGCAGCCATGTGTCATGATGATTCAAAAACTTAGATATACTAATGAACATAGGTTTGGGTAAAATCTGTTAAACACTTTCAAATATAGGAAGATATATTTCCGTTGTTGATTGTTTTCGCTATCTTGTTTTCAGAGACTTATTGTTTGATTTCTTGATTGTTTTTTGGCTATATATTTAGCTACATATTTGTCTGTTAGTTCGTTTTGTTTCATAGGCAAATAAATATTATTTGTGTATGTCATTAAAATTTGTATCACCATAGTCTATGTCAATGTAAACCAAATTATCTCCGTTTTTATAAAAGTTGTATTACGTGTCCATCATGTCAATGTAGACAAAGTTCTCTCCCATTATACAAAAGCTGTTTATTTAAAAAAAAATGTAAGTACTTCCTCATAAGGAATTTTTACGTGTATCTTCATTCTGGTTAACCAGGATAATATTGCTTGACTTTCTATAATAATTAAAATATAACCTGTACATACAGTCTTCATCAATAAACAGATGTCTATAGTTTTCGAGTTATGTCCCTTTATAAATGAAAAAATTGCTAAATTTGCCATTTTTGCACTCTAACTTTAGTTACGATAAGAGTCATTCTATACATTATGTCAAACTCTCGTCAATAGTCGATCGTTCTAGGAGTATCAAAAGCTATCAAAGAACTTTCTGTAAAACCAAAATATAACAAATAAATGAAGAATGTGTCACTGGGACACAGATGCCCTCGCTTGAAAGTATATGGCAAATTCTGCAATTTTTCTATTAACAAAGGAACAGAACTCAAGAACAGCAAAAGTGACGCCAACCAAATTTTAACTTGATCTGTGATTGGTGGTAATAAGCATGACTATAAGTTTTATAACATTTGGTTGAGGCAAACTAAAATTAGAGTGCAGAAACGGCAAATTTAGCAATTTCTCTATTTATAAAGGGACATAACTCAAAAACGATGAAAGTGACGCCACCAAAATTTAATCTTGATCTGCGGTTGGTGGTAAAAAGCATTGAGTAGAAGTTTCATAACATTTGGTTAAGGCAAACTAAAGTTATAGAACAGAAACTTATTTTGGGACGTACAGATAGATGAGGTTTAAACCTAATGCCCCCTCTGCCGCACAGAAAAATAATCATTAAGATATGATATTTATAGATGATCACTGAAAGTTGATCAGGTGAATTCTTCCTCGCTTTTCTCAAATGACACAGAGGTTAAAGCAGGATTCAAGGCAACTGTTAAGATAAACAGAGTTATGTCCAATTATACGAAAACAAACTATCTTTAAACAGACAAACTTCATCATTCATTGTACAAAATTGTTTGTTGCATTTCACTTTATCTGTTCTTATAAAATGCACTAAATACAATTTTAAATTGAATTCCCATATACAACTTGACCTTTTTGAATTTGCCTTTCAGCATCAACATAACAACACTTGTTAAAGACCTTTATAGCATCATACTATCTATTTCGGTTCCAAGTGTTATAAAGTCATATGAAATGAGTATCTGGTCTTTAGAATTTTAAGGACATTTTAGACCAATGCATGCATATAAACTAAACTAAGTCCTTTGTGCATGTATTTTACATTTATATCTCATCAATAAAGTATAATCCAAAAAATATTTCATTTGTGATTGTTGATCAAAAACGTTTGCTTCTAATTAACTGCAGGTTTCCATATCAAAGTTTACTGATCGTTAACTTGATAAACGATCAACAGAGAATCATGGAGCATGTGAAAAGTATGTGAGATGATAGAGCGATGTTTATCTTTTATTTTTCTTATGATAATTTTCATGCTTTCCCATTTATTAATTTAAAGTTGTCATAACAGAGTCATTAAATGATTTGATGTATCAATTTTCTTTCAGAATCACTTGACACTATTTTCATTTATACACAGTTTTTTCTTCTTGCTTTGTTATGGTTTTTCCTGTTGCTCTTATATGGTCATGGTAAAGTCACTACATGCAGAAAAACTGTCAGCGAATCAGAGTATGGGAAGACCATAGTAGTGCAATACTAATAAAATTGAGAATGGAAATGGGGAATATGTCAAAGAGACAACAACACGACTAAAGAGCAGACAACAGCCGAAGGCCACCAATGGGTCTTCAACGCAGCGAGAAAATCCCGCACCCGGAGGTGGTCCTCAGCTGGCCCCTAAATAAAATTGTGTACTAGTTCAGTGAAAATGGATGTCACACTTAACTCCAAAACATATAAATGAACTAAAATTAAAAATCATACAAGACTAACAAAGGCCAGAGGCTCCTGACTTGGGACAGGCGCAAAAATGCGGCATGGGTTAAACATGTTTTGTGAGATCTCAACCCTCCCACTATACCTCTAGCCAATGTAGAATAAAGAAATACATAGCAATACGCACAGTGAAACTCAGTTTAAAAGAAGTCCGAGTCCGATGTCAGAATAGGTAACAAAAGAAACTAAGCAAAATGACAATGCATTAGTACATTTTTGAAGATTTGGATAATGAAATGGATTTTCTTTATAATAGAACATGTGTTTTACATTAAAACTCAATAGCCATTCAAATAATAAACATATTCATCTTCTTTGTTAAATTCTAAGGATCATATAACTATAACAGTTCATAAGAGAAGTTTTTTTCAAAGTTCAACCAATCCAACATCAGATTAGATTAAGGTCACAATGACAAAAACAAAAACCATGTAAGGTGCATAAATTCAATCCAATGATAAAACTGACAATTATTTTAAAATTTCGAAAAAATGAGATGTTGGGTATGTATATAAATGATATATATATGTAACACTCCCAAACGTGTCCATCCCCCCAAACGTGTCCGATTCCCCTAAACGTGTCTATTCTCCCCAAACGTGTCCGTAATATTCACGTCTTTTAGCGCTAATACATGTATGTCCTAAATGATATCAATAACGATTACAGCAGTTCTATGATGGGGGAAACAGTTGATGAAGTGGTCATTTATTATCATTGGTTTGATCAATGCCGGTTGTTAATGATTATTATAATTGCGAATGTAATCTGTAACATGTGAGTTAACTTTTTACTGAAATGCTCATTGTCCAGTTGCAAGTATTTCATGCTCATTTAGAGCAAACATACTAATAATTTTAGTACAGTTGAATTAATCTTTAACTAAGCGAGTTATTGTGTACTGCTGCCTTTTATATTAATCCGAATATTGCACGACGGGCTTTCAGCAGAATTGACTTCCCTTTTTTCAACAGTTCTGGTATTTTAAAAGCTCTTCAAATCATAAACTGGTTATCAGGTTTTTTAATAAATTTTAGGTTTCGAGCATCACTAAAGACACACAAACAAGACACATAACGTCCAGTGCCAACTATTTCATGCATTATTTGAACGACATCATGTTAACAATAAATACTGTAGATAGGTTCTATTATCGTACCGGGAATTTAGGATTGGCTCTAAATGTTTACGGTTATTAACGGGATTAATACTAGTTGTAATTTTAATCTAAAAAAATTAAGAGCGAGTAAAGACCGATTTTTTTATGACTTCAGTAAGAAAATACTTCAATCTTCGTTATGTAATAGAGGCCGTTTTAAATAAAAGTTGCGGAAATTTAAAAAAAAATGTTGCCTTCCAAAATACAATAGCATCATAAAGGAGTGAAATGCTACAAAGGATTTAATGCACATAGAATGGGACATTCTCCCTACACGAGGTATCTGATTTAATATCTACAATTTAACTGAGCATGGCTGCTTACATTTACATCCAACATAGCCGAACGGAAAATCATGAAAAATTTCTAAAGTTACTGCAAGAAAAGAAAATCAAAATAAGGCAATTAGGTCAAGGATTTGAGGGATGAATCTTATACGTTCCTGATGGCGAAAATTGAAAACAACCTTTTCATTTTTACTCTGCTATTTGATACCTACCCATGTTCTATAGACCTAGCTAATTTTGCTCCAACAGTTTTGTATGGTTTTGTTTCAGTGGCTTTAACTGTGTCTGTGGAATAAAACCATGGTAGTTAAGGACTTTTAAAGCTTTCTTCGTCACCACATTTTATAATCTACAAAGAAGACAATTATAAAATCAATTTTAATATTCACCCCTAAGGCAATGTGCATTTCATGTGCATTTCAAGCACATTGTAGTTGTGTTTTGTGTTTGAATCACATGAAAAAGCAACCTTATAAGGGAAAACCAGGCTTTCTTGTGACTTTTTTGAACTGGGTCCTTTATTTGTGTATCCTTTGTTTTTCGATTGATTGAGACAATAAGGGATTGGTCATATCAAATTTGACCCAACATCATTTGACATGTTTGTCCCATTTATAAGGCACTTGGGATTTTTACCAATGTTAAAAATGTGGTGACAATTTTTAAAGAAATGTTTTAATGTCAGATATTCATTCAGCGAGTATTCTTGTTATATGATTTTATACATTTTTTTTATTAGTTAGGACTAATATAAAAGAATCAGGTTTTTATTACTGCTTGTAGAAATTTAATACTTCCGATAAACATGCACATTGACAAAATGTAAGCAGAAGTGAAAATGCTTCTATCTTTTAATGATTGTTAATCTTATGGATAAGATAACTGTAAAAGATCAGTGCAATGGAATTTCTCAAGGGAATTACTCGAGGAAAACTTCCAGGTACACTTTGAAATAAAATGCATGGAACAAAGTGTCAGCTTTTTGGCACTATAATTGAACATCAGAGTTCTACGCAACCTTTAATTGAATAAATTAAAAGTGATGTCTGTAACTTTTGGGTAGATATTACCGTATTGAAAGCAATAGAAAGTTATGTGTTTTGACAGCTGTCAAGGAATTGATTGTCCGAATAGGGGGACAGGGGGACTATTTCTTGAACCCAATGTTATGTATATAAGACTTACCACCCTAAATGTATCTGTCCATAAACTCTTATAGTTAATCAATACATTAGACATTTTCCATAAATAACTGGTCGTCACTGAAAATTCAGTACTGGTTTGAAACCTAATAGTGTTTGATAATATTTTCTTTAGTTTTTGCTGATTTTCCCTCGTAACCTTTAAGATGTCCTGCTGCTTACATACACACCTGAAAATATATAATATCCTTGCTGCAAGAAATCTAGAAAGTTATCATATCATTTTATTAAAATTTCCTCTTTTTATATCTTAAATTAAAAAAAACAAAATTTATGTGAATGTTCCAACTTTGGCATTCACATAAATTCTTAATCATTTAGTACAAGCAAAAATATTTCTAAGTGTTTTGATTTTATAGGCTATCATATATATGTAACACTCAGAAACGTGTCCATCCCCCCAAACGTGTCCATACAACGTCATTTAATTACAAAAACATGTCTAGTTGCTAAAGGGCGCCAAAACGTGTCCGTTTTAAGAACGATCAAACGTGTCCATTCCCCCAAACGTGTCCATATAAAGCCTAAGCGGTTCCTTTTTATGAACGCTCAGTCTTGTCCATATTTTTAAATTCCCATTTAATTAAGTTAATTTTTAAGTACTTTGAAGAACTGATAAAAAATTCCATGCAATATCCTGATACATCATAAATATGCATATAGTTAGAAATCACCGAAGTATATTATTACAAATGAATTCACTTAGTAAACGATGAATTTAACTGTACAAACCTAATTAATTGCAATTTTTAAGTTCGCTCTAAATATGCATGAAATATTTGCCACTAGACATTTTAAAGCAATCAACAGTCAAGAGTAAGTTTATATGTTGCAAATCAAACTTGCAATTATGCTAAATATAAACAACCGGCGTTGAACAAACTAATGCTAATAGATTTTGGATTTTCTTCTTTCAACTCTGTTACTTTCTTCATATCCGGTAATTGTGGCCAAAAACTTCAGCATTTATGTCCTTTGATAGCGACTTTAATCTTTTTTTTATGATCCAACCAAAATCCGACATCTTCAATCGTGTCTCCTATTACTGAAATGCCGTAAACGTTATTGACACCACTGAGGACATAATAGCGCTAAAAGTTTTGAGACGTTCTTGGGTTTTAAAGTGGACACGTTTTGGCGAATAACAATTATCGGATACGTTTGGGGGGATGTGAAATCGGACACGTCCGGGCGACTTGGAATTTTAAGGACAAGTTTGGGCGAAATAGACACGTTTGGAGAATCGGACACGTTTTGGGGGATGGACACGTTTGAGAGTGTTACATATATATATACATTAACCAGAGGGATGGAAAGACCTTTTTCATGAATTCGAGATTGAGCCGTTTAATTTAATATGCCGAAATTCAGGATTAGCCATTCAAATCGTCATGAATTTCGGGATTTAATTATATCATGATACTGGAATGAACAAACATATAATTGGGTCATAAAATCTCAATGAACATCATACTTACTTTTATCACAACCAAGACTTCCTATTAATGTTGATGTCTTGTCACCGCTAGACTAACCTTGCATGATCTCCTTATTTTTACTGGTCATGAGCAACACCAGTACTACCAGTGAATCAGAAACCTTTCAATAGCCCCCAAGTTCAACTATTTCATCCTCTGTTTGTGGTGGGGTTTGTGTTTTTCAATCATTAGTTTTCTAAATAGTGTTTTTGAATATTTCACCAAAAGAACCTGCTGAATTGAGATATATTTTCTATTGTTTAGACTGTGTTTTTATTGAGAAATGTCCCCATGACAAGATATTTTATGTGAAGATCAGTGCTGAGTGGCCTTTAAAATATTTGTTCTAAACATTCTTGTCATAATTCTAGATGACTATGTAAGAATTTATTATTTTATTATACCCTAATAAAAAAACAAAGGATATGAGGTATCCATCCATGTCACAAAATCAGTACATGCACAAAAAAAAAAAAAAAAAAAAAAAACACACAAAAAGCAAAAGAAACAGCGCTTTTATTACAAGTCACAGTAAGGCCTTCAACACGGAGCAAAAAAATTCTCACCTCATTACAAGTTTAAGACGTCCCCTAGCACCTACTCTATTTATCTGTACATTTTTCAGATTTGTCAGACACCTTTTTTCTGATTGCCAATACTTTTAATTTTTCATCACACTTTTCTTAAGTACTACTGAACAGAACAACTTTATTTTTAGTCAGCAGTTTCACAGTGATGAGCTGTAACATGCAAAGCGCTTTTCAGATCTGTCAGACACCTACTTCTTGTTTTCCAATAATTTGAATTACAAGTCGGTCTGTACTTAGTACTACTATGTGTGCAATCTTGTTTGTTTTCAAAAATTTTGAATCTGTCACCAGGGGCCAGTGCACGTCAAGAATGGGGGACTATAGAACATGCACCAACTCATGGGACAGGGGGTCAGTCTTTTGTAAGACTTAAGCGATGGCAGGCACAACTATAAAGCAAGCAGCAAATTTTAACAGTTTTATATAATAACAGATCTAAATGATGATAATATTTCCAAAACAGTAAAAAAATAATTAAAATCCAAATGGCCTAAAGTATAAAGTCACTAATCCAAAATCACAGTTAAAGTTGAAAGTTCTAAATATATAAATGTGCAAAGTTAAAGTCCAATTAAAATAATTCCACTAAATATTTCGTTATCACTTGAGGTCCAAAGATTGGTTGAATGTTGAAATGATCAAGTTTGAGTCTTTTGAGTTGATGATTCTCCAGAGTAACTGAGTCAGATGGGTAGACTTGATCTTCTATTCCCCGCATGGCTTTGCTAGCACTCCTTACTGATTACAACAAACGAGACTGCCAACTAACTGTTTGACTGGGATATTTATGGCAATTGCTGAAAACTTCTCATAAAATGAAAGACATTGAGAATTTAATATGACCATAATAAATTTGTAAAAATATCAGCAGGTGAAATATGAGTAGTATCAATTTGAATTTACTAATTACAGATAAAATGACTTATACTAATGAAACTAATTAACTAGATATGGACAATGCCCCCCCCCCCCCCCCCTTTCTGCTCTGCCGTATGTATGAGTATATTTCTACATATTTTAGATTTGACAAACAGTGATGTTGTCATACAACTTGAAATTGTTACGCTGTCTGTAAGACACATATGATGTCCCCGCCTGACCGAAGAAATGACTAAGTCCAACTACCTGTCATTTTCAGAATATTTGAAAAAAACAAGAATGTGTCCATAGTACATGGATGCCCCACTCGCACTATTATTTTCTATGTTCGGTGGACCGTGAAATTGGGTTCAAAACTCTTATTTGGCATTAAAATTAGAAAGATCGTATCAAAGGGAACACGTGTACTAAGTTTCAAGTTGATTGTACTTCAACTTCATCAAAAACTATCTTGACCAAAAACTTTAACCTGAAGAGGGATAGACGGACGAACGGACGGACGAACGAACGGACGAACAGACAGAATATTAAAGCTGTATCTCAAGAACTGTAGGAGGAAATAGCCGGACAAACCATGATCTCTTTATGCAGCTAGTACCAAAAACACTGACTGTCCAACTACCTGTCATTTTCAAAATATTTAAAAGAAATCAAAATGCTGCGGCCATGCATACCTCTATTATGTGTTTGAGCATCCTACAAAATATTAAAGCTGTACCTCCAAAACTGTAGAAGATAGCCAGACAAACAATGTATCCTAATCCGGACGGACGGACAGGGCTAAATTAATATGCCCCTCGACATTTTGTCGCGGGGGCATAAAAACAGAATATTGCTCAGACTAATTAATGACAATTGACAAGATACAATAAGTGCTCAAATAATCAGTAACAAGTGACATATTTACAACATTTACCTGAGATTGATAATTAAAAAAATTGAAATATTGAAAAATCTTGAAGAAAAAGTATCAACCACCCAAAAAAAATTGAAAACAAAAATCCCCTCCCCCCCCCCGAAAAAAAAATATTTTCAAAAAATTCTAAATTTGAAACAGCGCCAAAAATAAAAAATCTAAATGCACAATAAGATATTCAGCATATCATAGAGCCGCAATAATTCAGTTTTTGATGAAATCAAACAAAGTTTAATTTTGTGCCCTTTGGACCTCAATGTAGACCAATTTAAAAATGGGGCCCAATATCCATAATAGTAAAACAAGGTTAGAACCCCCAAAAATTAAAGACTTTAAATTAGTCCCATTGAAGTTGGTTAAAAGATTTGTATTTATTTTCAATTGAAGATATCTTGCTATTGCGCAATACTGTGCTATTGCGCAATACTGTGCTGTTGCACAATACTTAGTTAATCTGTTATATATAATAATTTATCGACGTCTTGACAACGCCTTTTGTTGTATGACGTCAGAGGAGTGAAATAACCACGTTTGGGAAATCAATGTAATTCATTGCAACCAATGTAATAAAATAATTTACACACCCTGTTTGGTGTGTATCTCCTGCTATATCAATATTTGTTGCTTTTATATATGAATCAGAAATAATTAATGGAAAAATGGAAAAAAAAGGGGGAAAAAAAACCTAAAAAATTATGACAAAAAAATATCCCCCGAAAAAATGTGTCACCCCCAAATAAAAAATTTTTGAAAAAAATTGAAATATTGAAAAATCTTGGAAGAAAAAGTATGAACCACCCAAAAAAAATTGAAAACAAAAATCCGCCCCCCCCCCCCCCCGAAAAAAATATATTTTCAAAAAATTCTAAATTTCAAAAAATTTTAAGAAAAAAATATGAACCCCCCAAAAAAATTTGAAAAAAACCCCAAACTTTTTGAACCCCCCCCCCCAATTTTTTTTGAAATTTTGAAGATTATTTTCTTTCCAGGAAAAATGTACAATTTCAGAGAGTTCCACAAACTTTCACGCAAGTTATTGTCTGGAAACAAGAAAAATGCTTGTTTTGGCCCCTTTTTTGCCCCTAATTTCTAAACGTTGGGGCAATTACCCCCAAACTCAATCCCAGCCTTCCCTTTGTGGTATGGCATCTTGTAGTACAATTTCAGAGAGATCCATACACTCAAACAAAAGTTATTGTCTGGAAACAAGAAAAATGCTTGTTTTTGGCCCCTTTTATGCCCCTAATTCCTGAACGTTTGGAGCAATTACCCCTAAACTCAATCCCAGCCTTCCCTTTGTAATATGGAACCTTGTGGTACAATTTCAGAGAGATCCTCACACTTACACACAAGTTATTGTCCGAAAACTACAACAATGCTTGTCTTTTGTCCCTTTTTTACCACTTATTCCTAAACTGTTGACACTATAACCCCCAAAATCAATCCTAACCTTCCTTTTGTGGTATTGAACCGTCTGGTAAAATTTCATAGAGATCCATTCACTTAAACTAAAGTTATTGTCCGGAAACCAAATGTGTCTTCGGACGTCGACATGATAGAATTATACGAACGCAAATTTTTTCAGACAGACTGATGGACGAACTCATAAAAGCATAAAACATTCTGCCCCTCTACTATCGTATGCATGGCTTGTTTCACAGTTGTTAGTTTGTTTTCCAAAAACATGACATAGATATAAGAAGATGTGGTATGAGTGCCAATGAGACAACTCTCCATCCAAGTCAAAATTTATAAAAGTAAACCATTGCATACAATAACTAATACACCATATATAAGAGAAATAAAAAAACAATAACCATAGGTCATCTTCCATTGTCTATAATAAGTTCATGATCAGCCCTCTATGTATATTTATAGAATAAATAAGCGAAGAATTCAAATATACAAAAAATATTCAGCTAGTGGCCGAACAACACATTAATTCACGAATGCGCATTGCACATGAGTTTATTATCATAGTTGTTCGGTCACGAGTTGAATATTTTAACAAAATGAAAGGAATTATATCTTTTTCCACGCATTCACAATGTGCTTTGGTGTAACGTCATCGACAACGTCTCGACAACACCTATTGTTGTATGACGTCAGAGGACGGAAATTATCGGTTTTTATTTCACTTGGAAATCACGGTAATTCATTGCAACTAAAGTAATAATAATGAATAACACGATGACTCAATATAATACCCGTTTCTGTTGTATTCATCCTTTAGTAAGGTGAAGGACCTCCGGACATTTTGTGAAACTCATCCCATATGATCTCTTTATATGAATGTAAAATACACTGACTGAGGGTTTTATATTTTATCATAATTTTTGTCTCGCTTCGACGTAGACCGGCAAATTTTGCTTAGATTATATGTATTACTTTGTGATTAGGTCAGTTTAAGGGGGGGGGGGGGGAGGGGCATTAGTGGCAGGTCAATGATATTTGGTATTCAGATGTAATGGCATTGGCACATCTCATTTCCATGGAGATTATTTGGATCCTCCTCCTCAGTTATAGTCCGCCTATATTGACTTTGAATATTTTGCATAGTTTACATGTTAAAGCTTGTGATTAGATCAGTTTGAGATGAACCACTGATGTTACGTCAATGATATTTGGTATGCAGTTGTAAAAGAATTTCCAAGGAGATTATATGGACCCGTCCCATCATCATGATCCATTGACTTTTGAAAACCTTTGCAAAGTCAAAAATTTGTGTTTATGTTAGTTTAAAATGGAAACACTTGTGATAAGTCTATGGTATTTTATAAGCATTGGCATTTCTCATTTCCATAGAGGTTATATGGCCGTACACCTTCAGTCATGATTCATTGACTTTGAATGTTAAAATATTGCCATTTTAATTTCAACATTTGCATTATAACAAAAAAGGGAGACATATCTCTGTGACAACAGTTTATTAAGTAGGTATTAGGGTCATTTAAAAAACAATTAGTTAATAAATGAAAAAGTTCATTTTTTTCCCAGATAATCTAAAAGCAGCTCAGGTATCCCAACTGTTCAAAAAAGAGTAACTCTCTAGATAAAGAAAATTAAAGACCTGTAAGTATGTTAACTTGTATTTCCAAAATTCCTGAAAGAACTATTCATGATCAATTAATGGAATTTTTAAATAAACATTATCATCCTCTACTTTCGACATTTAGATCTGGTTTTGGTTGCCAAATAGCACTTTTAAAGATAAAAGAAGACTGGGAAAAAGCGAAAACAAATTTATTGCTGCAATTCTGATGGATCTATCTAAAATATTTGATTGTTTACCGCGCTATTTACTTTTACTAAAATTGGAAGCATATGGTCTGTCATAGATTTTTTTTAAATGTTTACTAAGTTTTTAAGAAAACAGAAATCAACGTATTAAAATTGGAAGTTCTTAAAGTGAATGGGATCGGATGTTTAAATGTGTACCACAAGGGTCAATTCTTGGTCCAGTTCTTTTCAATGTCTTCATAAGTGACATATTTCATTTTGTACAGAATATGGCCATTTATAATTATGCTGATGATAACACTGTATCAGATAGGAATTATGATATAGATAAGGTTGTTAAAAGATTAGAAACTGATAATTTTAATCTAATAAACTGGTTTTCGATAAATTTAATGACGGTTAATCCTCAAAAAAAAAAACCAGGCAATAGCCATTGGAAAAAACGAATAAACATAATTTGACATTCAACTGAAAGCATTGTATTCATCCATTTTTTCGAATTTTAACTATTGTCCAGTAATTTGGCACTACTGTAGCGAAAAAAATCTTTTAAAATGGAAAAAAAATCATCAAAAGAGCTCTGAAGATTATGATATTTCATACGCAAAACTGCTAGAAAAGTCTAAATTACCTTCCTTAAAATAATAATAAGAATAAAAACTATTGCAACAGAAACATTTGAAATAATTCATAAAAAAAAGTCCAAGTTATCTTTAATTGATATTAAAATACAGAAGTATAATTTTAGATCACATGAAACAGCATTACTCCCGAGAGTCAGAACTACCAGGTGTGATTTGAGATCGTTTCGCTATAATGCTGCACCAATCTGGAATGAGCTGCCTTACCATTGTTGAATGGAAACAGCTTTTGACCAATTCAAAAAATTGGTACAAACATGGGATCCAAATGATAGCTCATACCAGTGCAGTACATGCATATAGTGCTTTTATGCTTGTTTTTTTTTTTATCTTTTTAGTTTGTTTGACTTTTTGATTTGTTTAGCTTTTTTAGTTACTATTATTAACTATTAGACTATTCACCGGCTTTGTAATAACATGAGCAACACGACGGGTGCCACATGTGGAGCAGGATCTGCTTACCTTTCCGGAGCACCTGAGATCACCCCCAGTTTTTGGTGGGGTTCGTATTGCTTAGTCTTCAGTTTTCTATGTTGTGTCATCTGTACTATTATTTGTCTGTTTGTCTTTTTATTTTTGGCCATGGCGTTGTCAGTTTGTTTTCGATCTATGAGTTTGACTGTCCCTCTGGTATCTTTCGTCCCTCTTTTATCTGCTGCGCTTAATATTCTAACTTATGATATGTTTTAAGGTATACTTTATTTTCCATGCATATTTCCAAAAATATGACTGAAACTATGAATTTAACTTTTATATGTCATCTATGTTATCAACACTGAAATTCCTTTAATGACAACAAATATTACGATTTACAGAAAACCACTGATGATGTTTCTGACTTGAGATAAATGCATGAACATGTGATTGGGTAAATAATAAGGAT
This sequence comes from Mytilus californianus, assembly GCF_021869535.1. Lineage (NCBI taxonomy): Eukaryota > Metazoa > Mollusca > Bivalvia > Mytilida > Mytilidae > Mytilus > Mytilus californianus. The sequence goes on from NW_026262734.1 coordinate 37,019,870, forward strand.
TTAACCTTACCCCTTTTTAATATTCATGAAAGCCCATTTTTTGTCTCGCCTGCGACAAAAGTCGCGTAAGCGAGATTTAGGGATTGCTTTTCCTGCAAAGATGATGATGATGACGACGACGACGGCGTCAACAATTGTTAAGTTTTCTGCTTAGCTTAGTTTGATAGAAACCTCTTGTGATAGATAAATGATATTTTGTATGAAGTTGCATTAAAATCAGTACATATCAGTTTGGCGACTATTTTGAGGCCCTGCCCCCTAGGCCATGGTCCAGTGACTTTGAATTAGTTAGCAATTTTAAATGTTAGGTATTCAGCTTAAGTTAGTGTGATAAGAACTACTTGTGATAGATCAATGATATTTTGTATGATGTTGCATTACTATTAGCACATGTCAGTTTGACAACTTTTTTGAGGCCCTACCCCCTAGGCCATGGTTAAGTGACTTTGAACTAATTAGCAATTTTAAATGTTAAGTTTTCTGCTTAAGTTAGTTTGATACGAACTACTTGTGATAGATAAATGACATTTTGTATGAAGTTGCATTAAAATCATTACATATCAGTTTGACGACTATTTTGAGGCCCTGCCCCTAGGCCATGGTCCTGTTACTGAACTAATTAGCAATTTTAAATGTTAAGTTTTCTGCTTAAGTAAGTTTGATAGGAACTACCTGTGATAGATCAATAATATTTTGTATGAAGTTGCATTACTATCAGCACATGTCAGTTTGACGACTATTTCGACACCCTGCTTCCTAGGTCATGGTCCAGAGACTTTGAATAAATAAGCATTTTTCAATGTTAAGTTTTCTGCTTAAATCAGTTTGATAGGAACTACTTGTGATAGATCAATGATAGTTTCTATAAAGTTGCATTTCCATCAGTACATACCAGTTTGACGACTATTTTGAGGCGCTGCCCCCTAGGCAATTGTCCAGTGACTTTGAACTAATTAGCAATTGTAAATGTTAAGTTTGCTGCTTAAGTAAGTTTGATAGGAACTACTTGTTATAGATAAATGATATTTTGTATGAAGTTGCATTAAAATCAGTACATATCAGTTTGGCGACTATTTCGAGGCCCTGCCCCCTAGGCCATGGTCCAGTGACTTTGAATTAGTTAGCAATTTTAAATGTTAAGTATTCAGCTTAAGTTAGTTTGATAAAAACTACTTGTGATAGATCAATGATATTTTGTATGATGTTGCATTACTATATATATAGCTATAAGCACATGTCAGTTTGACGACTATTTTGAGGCGTTGCCCCTATGCCATGGTCCAGCGACTTTGAACTTATTAGCAATTTTAAATGTTAAGTTTTCTGCTTAAGTAAGTTTGATAGGAACTACCTGTGATATATCAATAATAGTTTGTATGAAGTTGCATTACTATCAGCACATGTCAGTTTGCCGACTATTTAGACACCCTGCCCCCTAGGTCATGGTCCAGAGACTTTGAATAAATAAGCATTTTTCAATGTAAAGTTTTCTGCTTAAATCAGTTTGATATGAACTACTTGTGATAGATCAATGATAGTTTCTATAAAGTTGCATTTCCATCAGTACATACCAGTTTGACGACTTTTTCACGGCCTTGCCCCCTGGGGCATAGTCCAGCGACTTTCAATTAAGCAACAATTTTCAATGTTAAGTTTCCTGCTTAAGTTAGTTTGATAGGAACTACTAACAATAGACAACAATGTTTTGTATAAAGTTATATTGTTGTCTGTACATCTCAGTTTGTCACCCATTTCGAGGCTCTGGCCACTAGTTCATAATCCAGTGACTTTGAATTAATTAGCAATGTTGCTGTCAGATTGTTTTTTTTTCTGAATTTTATGCCGACAAGCAAGATATCTCTTTTTGTCAAGTTTATTATTTTAATTTGTTGGTTTATAGATTTTTAATGTGAAAGTTATGGGCAGTTGGTAAAAAAAAACAAACCTTGAAAGACATAAATGTGGAGCAGGATCTGCTTACCCTTCCGGAGCACCTGAGATCACCCCCAGTTTTTGGTGGGGTTCGTGTTGCTTAGTCTTTAGTTTTCTATGTTGTGTCATCTGTACTATTATTTGTCTGTTTGTCTTTTTATTTTTGGCCATGGCGTTGTCAGTTTGTTTTCGATCTGTGAGTTTGACTGCCCTCTGGTATCTTTCGTCCCTCTTTGCTTACATCAACGTCATTCGGACTTTGATGGAGAGTTTTCTCATGGCGAACATACTACATCTCCTTACTTTTATATAACTTTACTGTGTATATAAACTTGTCAGATGACATTTGTACATCATTCTATTAAATTTTAGTTTGAAACATTTTGGATCAGCTATTTCAAATATATACTGTGGAATCATTATTATTCGTAGGATAGCTATTTTCATGGATTTCTTGGGAACTGGTGAATAACGAATTTAAATGTTCAAGGAAGTACAAATATTCTAAAGGCTTGTATGCATTTGTAAAGCCACAAAATCAAATATCCAGGAAAATACAATTTTTCTATAATCACTGAAAATTTGGTAACCACGAAAATAAATGAATCCGTTGTATGTCATTGTCATAGACGAAAATAGACCAGTCTAATGGGAAAGACAGAATATTCAGTATATTTTCGGATCGGTGATACCAGTTTCGTCCTTTTCTCTCAAGTAATCACCTTTTCATATCCAAATAGATGAACATTTTTCTTGCAATATATGATATAGCAAAAATCAGGTTGATGGATCTGTAAACCAACAAATTAAAAATCCGTCACCTAATGGAATTACAAAACACCAAATAGAACACAAACAGTCAGTACAACAAAAGGCCATAACTGTCAATAATGTAGAGATAAAAATAAGAAATGCACTACTTTAAAGAAACCCTTTTAAAGAATTCTCCCAGTTAACTGAAAGATGGCTCCTAGTGCTTTGCCTTCTGATAATGAAATCATGCTGTCCAACACTGTAATATCTATGACGTGCTTGGCCTTCTGATAATGAAATCATGCTGTCCAACACTGATGGCTCCTGGTGCTTGGCCTACTGTTAATGAAATCATGCTGTCCAATACTGTAATATCTATGGCTATCCTTTGGAGTAGATTTCATTCAGTAATTTTAGAAAAGTTAAGGAAGACCTGAACTTAAGCAATGTCCAGAGTTCAAATAAAGAAAAAAGAAAAGAAAAATCAAATAGTGTTGCACCTATGAATTTGATGTTAACCTACAAATATCGACAGGCATATTTAAGGTACATGTATTTAAAAGTGAAATTAAATCATTTTAACTTATGTACTTTTTCATGTCTAGTTTGGGACAAAAGTTATGTCGCAGAATGCGAGATGGGGATTACAATCTTATGAAGGCGGCCCCAGCATAAACTATTTGTATAAAGCTTTATATTTCAGAAGTTAGAAGACCTAGATGCTTCATAAATTGTATGCAGATACCTTATATTACGAAGTTTCTGTCTGGCATATGTCCATTGTTCTTGACCTCATTTTCATGGTTCAGCGACTCGTTGAAAAAAATGTAATTGTTTTGTCTTGTGAAATACTCACTTATTATGAGTAATAGGATACCTATAGTTGGTATACGGTATCCTTGCACAGTCGACACGTCTATCAGACAAAGTTCACCTGATCTCGACATCACTCCATAAATCAGTGACCATGGATAAGTTGTGGGGGTCAAGTCCCTATCAAAGATATTAAAATAAGTAGGTCGACTATATTTGCTGTATAGAATGATTGCAAGGTGTACATGTCTGTCTGGCTGGTTTCATCTGACAATGCCCTCATTTTCATGGTTCATTAGTCATCTTATAGTCCATTTCTCAAATACTATAATTTAAAAAAAACGATATTTTGTCTATGGAATGATTGTAAGGTGTAAAAATCTGTCCAACAGGGTTCATCTGACTGTGACCTAATTATTATGGTTCATTGGTCAATGTTAAGTTGTCATGGTAAGGTGGGTAAGGACTTTAATTGGTGTATGAAACGATTGTATGGTGTATATGTCGTTCTGACAGATTCTTGTGACCTTGTCCTCATTGTATATTTCAAAAGTCAGTGTAATGTAATATGGTTAAGTCCATTTCTTAGATACTTTAATCAATAGGGTAACTATATTTGGTGTATACAATGATTATATTATTTTGTTTGGTGTATAAATCTGTCTTATCTGACATCATTTTCATGGTTCAAAAAGTCAGATACAGTATTTTTGGAATTACAGGGGCCAAATAATGGCTCTTATTGTACCTACTCATATATGTAATACTTATATTAGGATGATGGTGATGGATGGCTGCTTAACGTCCAGCGACAAATTAATATGCATATTCATGACGAGAACATGTTAATGTAATATGAATATCAACCCTGCTTTGTACTACACCAACTCGCTGAGCCGGATTTTTAACGTGCTAGTTCACAAGGTAACAGTCCGCAGGAAGACACATCACCTTACCCGGACACATTATTCTGACTCCGAGCTGACCAGTCTTTGTTCTTACTCCTTAATGCCGCGTGCTTAGCGGAGAAGCAGCAAATACGAATTTTAAAGTCTTTGGTTTGACCCGGCATGGGTTCGAAACCCACGACCTCCCGCATTCGAAGCGAACACGCTACCACGAAATCACCGAGGCGGTGCATGTAGTAAGGCCTTATACTAAAAGAAATTCAACATTAAATTGAATCACAATCGTTAAAGCAGGAGACACATTTTAATGTTTGAAATCAGTTCTGAGATAATAAATGACCTACAATCAGATCTTATCAAGAATGAGGTCAAATGAACCCTGTTAGGTTGAAATCTACAACTTACAGTCTATCCATCAAATATACTAGTAGTGGACCTATTATAATATCACAAAAACTTTTGACAATGAAACATGAAAATGAGGATAAGGTCAGGTGAACCCCGTCAGGTGGAAATTTACACCTTACAATCAGTTTTTCACCTAATATAATAGATCTATTGCTAAAATTATCTCAGAAAAGGACCTAATAACAAATTTTAATAATCACTGAACCATGAAAATGAGGTCAATGTCAGACGAACCCTGCCAGACGGTCAGACATCCTTATAAATATTCTATACACCAAATGTAATTAATCTATTGCTGAAAGTAATTGAGAAATGGACCTTATCATGTTGACCAATGAACCATTACAACGATGTCAAGTTCAGACCCTGCAGGTCTGATGTGTATAGTCATTACATTGCTTTAAGTATCTGAAACCTCATCACAAAATTAATCTTGATCATTGAACCATTAAATTAGAATAAGTTTAGATGAACCCCTATTGAAGGAAATGTACACCTTGCAATGAATATATATAAACATGTACCAAATATGTCCTTTAACTCATAATTACTGAAAAAAATCATGTGATAAAAAGGTCATTCAACCAGGAAAAAGAGTTCAAGAAGAAAGACATATGAAAGAAAAAAAATTCAGACAAACTTTTCTGAAATATAAAGCTTTATACAAATGGCTAACATTGCCGCCAGATTAGCATCCTTATCTCAAATTCTGTGACATTCAGGCAAGCATGACAAAAACAATGACGAAAGTGGTACTGTGTTGAATTCACATGCAGATATGATTGAAGACTCATATTTCTTACTACATTTTATTAAAAAATGGACGGATCATGTGTTAAACAAATCTGAGCAATGTATGATTAATAAAATATATTCTAAAAATAATTTATACAAAAAGTTGATATGAACGTTAATAGAAGAATGTCAAAATAACAAGAAATAGCAACAAGATCTATCACAATAAAAATTGTGGAATGTCATTTATGAAAATGAATAAAAGTCATAAATAACGGTATAGTTGTGCGTATGTATAAAATGTAAAAAACAATCAATAAGTTGAGTAAAAAAAACCAACATATAATCAATGCAAAAAGACCTATAGTGTGTATTTGACTGATTGTACCAATTGCTAATCAAAAGAGATTTAGAGGTGATACACATTGATTGACATACGATTTTTTCAAAATTTGAGGATAACTGGAAAGAGTAACCATTTTTTACTGTACATGTATATTGGTACTATTCTTTTTTTTTGATGAAGTAAAACATTTCAAAATGTTGTACAGCTTGCTATTAAATGCATCTGTCTGAAATCCAAACCATATAACTGTGAATTCACAAATTATTGTGAGGTTTTTATTAATGCCAAAAATTCAGGTTTCACATTTATAATAAAAACTAGCATTCATTATATAAGGAGTGATTTTCCTTCACTATTTCATAATTTTTAATTTAAAAAAAATGGATTCACAAAAATACAAATGAATACATGCTGAAAAAGTGAAAAAAAATATGTCATATAGAAATAGGAGGGAATGTAGAATTAGTCATATTAAAATTGTATCACAGTGAATTTATCAGTATTATGAATATATTACTACTGAAAGGAATGTCATCATAAAAAAATAAACTGATAACCTACTGAGTCACTATTATAAAAATCATATAAAACAATAAATATAAATGTTTAAAAATATCATATTGAAAAAAATGCCTTTTCCATAAATTTGTTGTAGAAAATAGAATCAATACAAAACATGAAATGGCAATGAACACATGAAAGTATCACAAAGAATGGAAAGACAATAATCACATTTCTGGTTCAATGTTCATGTGTGAATATTTTTTTAATGTATCACTGTTGGCACAATCAGGTATATATACAAAATAGAATATATTCCTGAGATCAGCTAGCTTTAAAAAAATTTTATAAGGGATCTTTGTTCAATTGTCAAGATTGTTAACAGCTTCTACTATCAGTATAATAAATCTTCTGAATTTCCATAATGACCATTTTAGAATTAAAAAAAAAAAACTTTAACGATTTGAATTAGTTTTACATCTTGCCTCTTACCTGAAAAATGTAGGAGTGCATTTGCGAAATTTAGAAGTGGTACTACTCCTTTGAAAATTGAGCATGGAAGGTATGAAGGTCTTTTAGTTGAAAATAGAATTTGTTTTAACAACACTTTTAATGAATATCTTTTAATTGAAGATGAAAAACATGTATTAATGAATTTCCAGTGTATGAAGATTTGCGTTGTTTTTTGTTTTATCAAGAATCTCTATGTAATGTTAATTTTAAGCATTTGTCTGATGACGATAAATTTATAATTTTATTCACAGATGAAAATAAATACTTTTATTCTGATAAAAATCTGATATAACATTTTATTGAAAAGAAGATGTATTTTATATTGCTAATTTAAGTGTACATAACGTATATACATTCAAAATAGTCTCTCATAAATCTTTTAAGAGTGGCTCTTGTATGTTTTATGATTATGATTTATTAACTATATGTATGTATTATAAATGAAGTGGTGAGACTTAAATAAAATATTGTCTTGTCTTGTACATTACGATTTATGAACGACTCATTGCTAGTGATGCTTACAGTCTTGATACAAAACATTTAGAAAAAAAATAAAACTACTTCTAATGTTTTTTAACTCAAGATCATTGATAAATTAGAAAAATGCATTTAATGTGATTTAAACTTTAAAAATGGCGGAATCAAATAACCGGGTGTTGTGGTTAAAGACATAAGGGATCTTATTTTGTACAAATATATTTAATATGAAATTTTCTATCAAGCTCTAAGATAGGAATACTATCAATCCTATTTTTCTCTGTGACTGATCATGGATAACAAGAAATTGTGATACTGTGGATTTATTATTAGGTCTTTCCACTTGTCTGTGGAAAGACCTATTGATTTTGTTCTGATTATTAGGTCTTTCCACTTTTCTGTGGAAAGGCCTATTGATTTTGTTCTGATTATTATTATTATTTTTTTCTTCTTCCGCAACATTTTTTTCTTATGGTGCTTTGTGGTTTCGCAAGATGTCGCTTAGCCTTTTTGCATATGGTATCGAACAGTTATTGCGATTTTGAAACTGACCCTGTTTAGCCGAACACTTTTTATTGTTTATTTATCCCCCAAACACTGTTTGTCTTGTGTGCGCATCTCCTTCGCAACCGTTAAAGATTATGACAAAATTATTTTACCAATTTCCTCATTATATCCTTAGGATCTTAAAAATAATTTGACCGAAGCGGTCCGGAAACTCCATATGAGAGTTATTTCCCCTTCTGCATTTTAAATAAGTAACATGTAATTGTAACTAGTAAACCATAAGTGATATAGACCTAGGGTCTTTTGATTTGAGGTCTTTGGGCCCAAAAAAAGGAAAATATTGTCAAGGTCAAAGGTCAAGGTCATTTCTAAATTTGGATTTTGGCTTATTTTCACCTCTTTTCAAACAACATATAAGATATCGACAACATATTTTTACTTAATTGTTAGTTGCGACATGTCGTAACACATACATATTGGACTAAAGGTTACGCTAACATTAAATTAGAGTTTTCTCTCCTCTTGTATTTAAAAATATGCGTATGGTGATATAACTCATTAACCAAATATAATTAAGACCTAGGGTCTTTTGATTTGAGATCCTTGGTTAATGACCTTGAAATTGAGCTCAAGGGCATAGGTAAATTTGACGTTCTAGATTTTGACCTTTGCTTTTACCTCATATGTATTCATGATAAAGCCATGGGACTTTTGCATTAGGTTGCAAGCCATTTAACCTTGGAAAAGCCAACCGGAAGTGACCTTGTGTAAACCGGAAGTAGCTATTTTTTGGTCCTTATTTAATATAAATGTTTATAGAACCATATATTTTTGGAATCAGTGTCAAGTAAACATTAAATATTACCGGAAGTAACATTTCTCAAACCGGAAGTAAAAAAATATCTCCCTTATTAAAAAAAAAAATTGTATAGAAACCTTATACTTTTGAAATCATCGTACAATAAGCTATCATTTGACGCTGGAAATGACATTTTAAACCGAATTTTACTATTTTCATATCTATAGATCTTTACAGGTGGAAAGACCTTCAATTGTTCTCTGAACAATTTGTTTTAAATTATTTTTTTTTTCTTCTTCCGCCACATTTTTTTCTTACGGTGCTTTGTGGTTTCACAAGATGTCGCTTACATTTTATGCATATGATATTGAACAGTTATTGCAATTTTAAAACCTACCCTGTTTAGCCGAACACTTTTTATTATAAGAGTTATCTCCACAAACACTGTTTTTCTTGTGTGCGCATCTCCTTCTCAACCGTTTAAGATTACAACAAAATTATTTTACCAATTTGCTCGTTATATCCTCAGGATCTTAAGAATAATTTTGACCGAAGCGGTCCGGAGACTCCATATGAGAGTTATTTCCCGTTTTGTATTTTAAATAAGAAAAATGTTCTTAATTTTGATTTTGGCTTAATTTCACTTCTTTTCAGAAACAGTATAAGATATCGACAAAATTTTTTAACTGAATTGTTAGTTGTGACATGTCGTAACACATATATTTTGGTTGACAGGGTGCGTAGACTTTATATGGGAGTTTTAGCCCTCTTATATTTAGAATTATGCATATAGTAATTAATATAACTCATTAACCATATATAATAAAGACCTAGGGTATTTTCATTTGATGTCCTTCGTTTATGACCTTGAAATTGATGTCAAGGTCATAGATAAATTTGACGTTCTAGATTTTGACCTTTGCTTTAAATTCATATTTATACATTATAAAGCCATAGGACTTTCAGCATTAGGTTACAAGCCATATGACCTTGAAAGAATCAAACCGGAAGTGACCTTATATAAACTGGAAGTGGCTATTTTTTGTACTTATATCATATAAGAATGTATAGATTAATATATTTTTGAAAGCAGTGTCAAATTAACAATCAAATAATACCTGAAATGCCATTTTTCAGACCGGAAGTAACACATTATCTCCCTATTTTCAAATAAAACTGTATAGAAACCATATATTTTTGGAATCAGCAAACAATGGGCTATCATTTGACACTGGAACTGACATTTTAAACCGAATTTTATTATTTTCATATCCAAATATATCGTTAGGGGTGGAAAGACCTTCAATTGTTTTCTGAACAATTGGTTTTTAATTATACATGGAATACTTATTTTATGGATTTCATGGGTATTGGTTATTGTTATACATGGGGTACTTAGTTTCATGGATTTCCTGGGTATTGGTTATTATTATACATGGGGTACTTATTTTTATAGATTTCATGGGTTTTGGTCAACCATGAACTCACATGTTCAACAAAATACAAATTTTCTAAACACTTGTATGCAGAATTATATAAAACCATGAAACTACAATTTTTCCTGTATTAAATGAAAATAAATGAATCCATAGTGAAATTTCTCAACCTTTTTGCTGCATACCAGTAATAACCGGTGTATTTTTGAGTATTTGATATAAACAATGACAAACATATTGAAAACAAGCAAACCAGTCTCAATCAAATTATTTCATTATTTGTTTTACACAGGGCACTGGTATGCATAAAAAGGTAGATCTATTTTGAATATAAATATCGAACCAAAAGGTAAAATCGGAATATTCTCTTCTTATAGTTTCATAGCTAAAAAAGGGAACAATACATTCACACAGAAATTGAAAGATGTCAATTTACATAAAGTGTTATAACAAACAATATCTGTTATATGTTAGTAATCTGAAATATAAAATGATAAAAGATGGTCACGAGCTTAGTGTAAAAATTTAAAACAAAATTCCCCCAAAAGTAAACAACTTTCACATAATTTCTACCAACTAATTACTGTTTGCGGCATACAAAAATTTACAGGTGATTTTAATACACTATTTAAAACAAGTTGATTCTAATATCAAAATCAGCAATTTGAAGTTTAAGTTTAAGTTTAAAATATTAATTCTATCTAATGCAACTGACTTAACAGGGGGCAGATCCAGGATCTGAGGAAAGTGGGGTTTAAATGTCAAAAATGGTAAAAAAATATTGGGCAATTTTAAGAAAACGAATTATTTTGAAGGGATTCACCTAATAAGCCGCTCATCGGAATCAGCCACTGCTTCCAAATCTTTAAAGGGTGAAAAAAAGTGAAAAAAAAAAACATGATAGAAATACATTTGACAAAGATAAAACAATAAATGCATATTAATACAATGAAAGAGATACGTGATAATTGCAAATGAGACAACAATCTCAGAAGTCAACATATGGCATCCAACAATATAAATGTACTTAAATACTATTATAATTCTTTAGAATGAATGCAATTCATAACTTGTTCGACTCACCAGTGTACAAAATTATACCAAAAGTTTACATTAACTAGCCTAGGTTATATTGGTTTCTTGCACTACAATGTAATGCTTGTCCTGTCGTATACTGTAAGTGTTTCAATGAAACATGCAACTAACATATTTACTGATTATAAAATCCAAACAACTTTTTCCAGTAGATGATTTGAGGCAAAGTTTAGAAACTGAAAAATAAGTACCTTAGACCCAGACTTTTACATGAATAAAACAAATATGTGTCCGTAGTTCACCATGCCCCGCATGCACTATCCTATGTCAATGTTCAGATAAACATGAAATCGGCATACAATTTAAAAATTTAACATCATAATGAACATGTGAACTAAGTGACTTAAACTTCGTGGAAAACTACCATAACCAAAAACTTACCGGGTTGAACATAACAATAATATGCTGGGGGAAAAATACCCTAATTTGTATCAAACAACATGAAAAAATACATATTTTATCCATCTTACCAAATGATAATTTGAAATCCAAAACTATTCTGAAATAGCTATATTATATTACTATATGTGTGAGTTCTATATAAATTGTTACAAAATATGTTTAATATTCTCTAAAAATTGTGTATAAAATACTACATAATATACTAATCCTCATTTCATTCATCTATACATAACCTCAAATAAGGCCATTGAATGTAAATATTTCTTAGGCTACTGCCCATGTCTCTCAAAAAGGACCATTTAATATCCACATAATAGAGAGTCTGGATTAGGGAGTTTCTTCAATTCAAATTTTTTTTTTATTATTTTTCTCTTTTCTTAGTAAATTTGGCCCATTATACTCTATTCTTTATTTTGTGGGCCCTTTTTTCTGTAGTATTGGCCTATTATTTCTATGCTGTACACCCCATCAAGACCCTCATAACATATATCTTTTTTTAATAACTTGACAATAATTGATGTGTATGAAAACTGTTACAGCAACATCGCCCTTTTAGTATAGTTGCTCAAAAATAAAGAAAACTTAAAAAATACATTTTAACAATCAACATTAATCAAAATGAATAAATAAGTATTAAAACATTCCATTAATTATGAACCGCCTTGACCATTACAAAATGATTGAAACTGATTGAAACAACACTATGACCACACTAGGGCCACTAACACAAATAAAGATTTGGCACCATTAATTAGAGTCACTGTCATTTGTACGCGATCTTTTCTTTCTCAACTTTTGGCGTATTTTTGAGCCTCTGTATTTTAGATCTTCTTCAGAGAAAGAATCTTGTGGTCGACTTCTCCTCCTTCTTTTCTTTTTGACTCTATCAAAATTGTTCAAATCAGAATTATCATCAGAGTCATGTTGGATATTCATACGAAGCGATCTTGATGGTTTCTCATCATCACTATCAGAATCCATCGTCAAATGTTTTGTCGGTGATTTGCGTCTAGGAGCAATAGGTAATAAGGAAGGAGCCATAGCATATTCTTCATCTGATTGATTTTCTTCCCATAAATCAGCAACCTTTTTCTCTGCTTTTGGTTTTTGTATGTCTTTGTCTATGTTCAACAATTTGTCTTCATCATCTTTAGCCTTAAACAATTTGTCTTCGTCATCTTTAGCCTGCAACAATATTTCTTCATCATCTTTAGCCTTCAACAATATTTCTTCATCATCTTTAGCCTTCTTCTTCCTTTTCTTCTTTCTGTGTTTCATTTCTTTTTTGTCTTCCTCCTCTTTGTCTGTTGGCTAAATAACAAATATTGACAAGTTAATCTGGAGTTTCTACATTGAATCTATAAACCTTAAAACAAATAAAATTGAGAATGGATATGGGGAATGTGTCAAAGAGACAACAACCCGACCAAACAGCAGAAAACAGCCGACGGCCACTAATGGGCCTTCAACACAGCGAGAAAATCCCGCACCCGGAGGCGGGCTTCAGCCGGCCTTTAAACCAAATGTGTACTAGTTCAGTGAAAATGGACGTTACACTAAACTCCAAAACATATAAATGAACTAAAATTAAAAAACATACAAGACTAACAATGGCCAGAGGCTCCTGACTTGGGACAGGTGCAAAAATGCGGCGGGGTTAAACGTGTTTTGTGAGATCTCAACCCTCCCCCTATACCTCTAGCCAATGTAGAATGAAAAAAAAACACACAATAATACGCACAGTAAAACTCAGTTTAGACGAAGTCCAAGTCCGATGTCAGAAAAGGTAACTTAAGAAACTAAGCAAAATGACAATGATACCTACATTAACAAGGGACTACTAGCAGTTACTGACATGCCAGCTCCAGACCTCGATTAAACTGATTGAAAGATTATATCTTCATCATATGAAAATCAAGCACAATCCCTGCCGTTAGGGGTTTAGAATCATACCATCATAAAATATATTAAAAGAACATAACCCGTATCATGCCAACAACTGGTTTTAGAATAAATGTGTTTATTTCCGATGCAAAGACCCTATAAGTGAATCAATATTAATACCAAAATATGACATCTTTAATGAACTGACATCAGTATAATAATAATATACCTTCTGAATAAGTCTGTTTAAAGGTTTGGTTAGCTTTGGAGGTGAATGTCGACATATTTGTGCTTTGTATAAAAAAATAAATTGGATGTGAAATACCTGAACGTATAAGGCGTCTGCATGTTGATTCATATTTACGAATGATATCCTTGTACCGATGATAACATTTAGTAAATGTTTTGACTAGTTTGTGATATCGAAAACCCTGGTGTATAGTAATACAAAGATTTCTTTCGTTAAAATCAAATACGTTGTTACATACACAAGCGAATCGAACAAGTTGAGATATATAAACACCATAAGACGGCGACAAGGGCACACCACCATCTAGAAATGGATAATTAACAATAGGAAATGAAAAATCATCTCTTTTATCATAAATTTTGGTATTAACCTTCCCGTTAAAGATATAGATATCAAGATCCAGGAAAGGGCAGTGTTCATTGTTAGTATTAGCTTTATTTAAAGTAAGTTCAGCAGGATATATTTTTAGTGTACATACTGAAGTTGTCATTATTGAGAGCCAATATATCATCCAAATATCTAAAAGTGTTATTAAATTTTTGTATCAGATGTTGTTTCGATGGGTCTTTGCTAATTTTAGTCATAAATTGAAATTCATAATAATACAGAAACAGGTCCGCAAAAAGTGGTGCACAGTTAGTCCCCATTGGAATTCCGATAACTTGACGATATACAGAATCTCCATAGCGAACAAAAATATTATCTAGTAAAAATTCAAGGGCAGATATAGTATCAAAGCAGGTCCAATTGACATAGTTCTTTTGTTTGTTGTTACTAAAAATTGACCTAAAAGAGTTTGAACATATATATTTGCATTCTGACTTTTTAAATGCCCATTTGATTAGGTGTGTGAATTTTTTCTTAATAAGATTATGAGGCAAAGTGGTGTATAGAATAGAAAAATCAAAACTTTGAACAGATTCGAAATCACAAATAAAAGCATGCAATTTATCAAGTACTTCCAACGAATTTTTGACACTCCAAAAGTAATTAATTCCACTATTTTCAAATGCCTTATTCGAACAATTTATTATCAAGTTTACATTTTTTGGTGGGTTAAAATGATATCTTATATTTATTATACTACTACCGATAGCTTCAATAAACATATACGTCTTGTGTAAAAACACTTTTACATGAATAAGAATGAAATAATGCATAAAAAATATACAGATTTTTACTGTTATAAAGCCAAGAATTTTAATTGCATAAGGACACAAATAATTTGTTGTGGATGTTAATTTAATCTTCAGGAGTTGCATAAAAATAATATTGTCCATTTAAACCTTAAAGCTAAAGGTTTTTTCTTAACTTATTAAAAGTTTTTGATGAACATCAACATTGCCAATTTCTAGATCTTTCTTGTTCTGCATGAAATAATTGACCACTGGACGTTAAGCAAGCAACAATCGATCAATTTTACTTCATCCAAACCAATTTATAATGAGGATCTATCAAGTCTTATATAATAGAACAAAAACATTGATATGTTGAATACTTCTTTGAAAGTGAGTTATTTTAATTTGTTATGAAAGTTGGGTTACTTGTCTCCTAGCTTAAACCAACTCACCTCATTTTGGCTATTAATAGATGTTATTTTACAAAGATACCATCCCTTGAACATAACACTTTTTGTACTGTTAAGAAGTACTAGTATCTTAATATTTCTGGTGAAATAACATTAATATATGAAATGACATATTAACAGTGGTCTAACTTATCACAAAACTTATATTACAAATTATTACCACAGTCTCCTTTATAGATCCTTTTTTCGATATCTGTCTGTGAAGAGTAGCCTCCCCTGCTGTGTTTGGTCTGTATAAACTTTCAAATCTTGCCTTGGAAGATTCGCGGTCTACTGTTGCTGGATCATCATCTAAAAATTCCTCTTTTATCATCTTATACAACTCATCTATTCTGTAAAAAAAGACAATAAAATTTAATATCACATAGTTCTTACACAAAAGTCCCCTTTTCCTCAAATGTATTCACCGGATTAATACTTACATGAGCAGCACGACAGGTGCCACATCTTGAGCAAGATCTTCTTACCTTTCTAGAGCACATGAAATCCTCCTCGGTTTTTGTCTGGGTTCGTGAAGTCAGTGATCGGGAAGGTCAATCACCATGCGCCAATTGCGCTTTTCGACCAGAAATGGCGCATAGAGTGACAAATGTAAGCGCCCACGTGGCGCACGATATTTTTCACTTCATATCTAAACGTTTAGATATTGTAAAACGGATTCCCGATCGTGTTTTGTGTCGCCATGTGTGTGTACAAAACTGTGTCGTGTTCCCTCCAAATAGGAGCACCGCCACCTAAATATATGTTTGGGACGTCTCGGGCGTTTTCCTATGATAATGATAGCAACATGCGGTATAACTGATTACCCAAAAAACGTAATTAACCATCATCCATGATATAATTTTTTATAAACAACTATAAATTTGTGAAAGTTGTCTAGTAGAGACGAGAAATATTCTAAAATTATAATCTTTACAGTAAACTTGCTATTATTTCGATTGAAAAACCCAAAGGTCTTTTTATAATGTAGTATTTGTCTCCATAAAAGGCGCTTAACTGTCCTTGTCAATTTTTTGGTCTTTGGCTCGTTTGTACATTTTGTAAACATGCCTTCAGCGAATTGTTGTTGTGTCTTATCAATAAACGTTACTCTCTTCTGTTATTCTTGTCATCTTGATGAAATAATAATAATATAAGAAGTGCAGAGGAAATGCCTGAAACGTCCTTTAATACGGAACGTCTGGAATAAAGTATGACAGTCGACGAAGACCCAAAAACAAAACGTGAACATGAACAAGGCAACGGTACATGTATTAACATTGTACATAAAGGTTCTCGTAAATATTGCCCGGTTTGGAAGAAGTTATGGCCCTGGTAACTGTATGATGGTAGCATTGTACTGCAATTTTATTTTTTGCCAAAAATCATTTCAACTAACTTGGAATTAAATTGGTCTTCTCTAGTTTTCTTATTAAGATTCATTTCTTCTTTCTCCAATTGTGTGCCACAAAATCTAGGTCAGCTACTTTTAGTTTGCCATTGTCATAGTTCTAGTTACTCAGTTATTACTTTTATCTTTTATTATATGATTCTACTATGATTGTACTGTTTTGTATGGTTTGATAATTTATATAAATGTATATTCAAGTTTCATGTTTTCTCAAAAGAATCAATTGGCATAGATTTTTCAATAATTACTAGTACAAATTTTTAAAATCAGTCCATATCAGATGTCTATTATTGATCTCAGCATTTCCCCATTAATGATTTCTGTTCATTGAAGTAGTGTTCTAGTCATATTTTGCTCAGTTTTATAGTTTTTTATTATAAGTCATAAAAAGTATAATTTCTGAGTAATGTTACATTTCATGAACTCATACAATGTCATGCTTAGTCACATCAGAGACATACATTCTTTTGTATGTTGGTCATGTTGATGGTCACATACATCTCCAGGAACATAATTAACTTTATTTTATTTATTGAAATTGTAATTACAAAAGCACAGGAACAATATCCATGATGTCAATTAGAATCATACTGGTTAGTACCACTACCTCTTTGCTGAAATATACACTTTTTTTTATTCTTTGTTGTAAACGAATGGCCCACTCATTTTACAACATGGCTCATTAATTCTTAAAATGGCCCATTGATTTTATTTTTTGGGGGCCCTGGGCCCATAGAGAAAAATCCTTCCAGATCACTGAAGTCCTTAGTTTCTATATTGTGGTATGTGTACATTGTTTGTGTTTTTATTTTTGCCATGGTATTGTCAGTGTGTTTTTGAATTCTGAGTTTGACTATCCAGTTGGTATCTCTGGCCTCTTTTTTAATTTACATCAGTTAACCAGCTTCCAAACCAACCAAAAAGGTAAATAATTAATTCAAATTTCAACTTAAAATTATTTACTGGTTGTTTAGAATTAAAAATAACATAATTTAGTCTCAACATCCTACATCTCCTTCACATTTCTTACTGATTAAATCTACAGTCAACTCTTTCATTTATTACATTCTCTGTATGTGATTTTAAGCCAGTGGCTTAAAGCAACGTCATTTTGACTCTAGTTATGTTATTGACAATCAAACCACATCTCCTTATTTTCATAAAAAATAAACAACATTTCCGAAATTCAAAATCATCTAGTTGCATGGCAGACAGCAAAGTTTTATGTATAATATCAAACAAAACACAACAGGAAGTTTGGTCTACTTACCTTTTCTGCATACTAAGGTTACTTATTTCTGTAGAATTTTTAGCATCAGCTTTCTTTTTCCTCAAGTAGTTAGATAATTGTTCTTTCTCAAACAGCTGTAAATATTCTAAATGGCGAGAACCATATTGGCGACCTGAAAATAAAATGGGTAACAATTTAAACGCTGATATGACTGTCTTCGTAAGACCAGTATGAGTTTCTTTAATCACTTGGTGTTTGTTGTCTGTTTTCTGTTGCAAAATTATTCTCACATGAAAGAGGGACTAAAGATACCAGAGGGACAGTCAAACTCATAGATCGGAAACAAACTGACAACGCTATGGCCAAAAATAAAAAGACAAACAGACAAATAATAGTACAGATGACACAACATAGAAAACTAAAGACTAAGCAACACGAACCCCACCAAAAACTGGGGGTGATCTCAGGTGATCCGGAAAGGTAAGCAGATTCTGCTCAACATGTGGCACCCGTCGTGTTGCTTATGTTATTACAAATCCGGTATCTAGTCTTATTCGGTAGGTCACATTCGTGAAAAGGGAAGGGTATTGTAGTTACGACATAAGGAACATATCCGATATCATCTGTTAAACGGTTATTTCATAACGGTCAACCAACTTGTGATGGCGTCCGTAAAATTTACGAAGGGATGATTTCAACTTCACCATTTGGAACTCTTGGTTTAATAGCTTCCTTGTGAGCAACAATCCTCTATCAAGGAAATCATGATAGGAAATACAAGCCTGGGAGTATCGTATCAATTGGGAGATATAAACTCCGTATGCAGGCGCTGCTTGAATGTTGCTACATAGGAATGGAAAGTTCACAATTGGGAAGCTGAAATCATCTCTTTTGTCATAAGGTTTTGTTTTCAATCGACCCTCATTGTCAATTTCTAGATGTAAGTCAAGATATGAGGCAGACTTAACTGTATCTGTAGTATCCTTTATCTCTAGTTCGATGGGATAGATTCGTTCAACATAGTCACCAAATTTTGTATTATTTAGTGAGAGAACAGCATCTATATAGCGGAACGTAAAGTTAAAGGATATTGCTAACTTCTTATCTTTCTTCCTAAGAAGTTTTTGTATGAAGTCAGCCTCATAATAATAAAGAAACAAGTCGGCAAGAAGAGGGGCACAATTGGTTCCCATTAAACTTCCAGGTTAATTGCAATCAAAATTGTCGACCATTATACTTAGAGAAAACAGAATATAGATTGTGTTATATCTTTATAACTGTGATAGGCAAGACAACTCAGTCCAGGACAAAACAACGATCAGAATAGCAAGATCTATCTGCTACTCATGTTTGCTAAGATTCAAAGAGAAAATATGTAGTTTTATCATAAAAATGAACACTGTAAACGATAATAAATATGTCGATAAAAAATCTCCAGTTTTTCAGCCAGAACTTCAGCTGAAAATTTTCAAATCTCCAGTTGTGACCTGACAACTCTGTCACAATCTGATTGTCACAGAGTAATTTCACTTAAATGAAAAAGTAAACCAATTTTTGCCATCTTGGACATCAGAACTATAAATTCAAGAGAGAAAGGATAAAAGTCAAAATGTATGAGCAAGACAAGTAAGTCTACAAATACATTAAAAATAGCAAAAAAAAGCCAGACAAGCTCCTTAATGGGTTTATTTCCAAAAGAAGATGATTTTTACAATTTTGGGGAGTTTTTAGCTATTATCATGAAAACTGCAATAGATGATTTTAACCATTTTTCCTATTTTTTTAACCTAATATTTTGAAAAGTATAATAAAAATGTATACAGAAAAAAATAGCAGTAACACAACATCTTCAAATAAGTCTCTCTTGAAACAAAATTATTATTAAGAGAATATTATAGCCCATATATTCAACACCAACATTCATGTTGCGTAATAAGTATTGTATCAATTTTATGCAAAAATGCCTGGTGACCAATACTCTGTCAGGATTTGTAGTGCCTCTAATTAAAGACAAGCTGGGAAATATTACTGATATAAAGATGTATATATTGTTGAAGGCCGTACGGTGACCTATAGTTGTTAATTTCTGTGTCATTTGGTGTCTTGTGGGGAGTTGTCTCATTGGCAATCATACCACATCTTCTTTTTTATATGAAACAAAACTCTTTTTGAACCCAGAAAACAAAAATTACAACCTACTATCAAAGAATCACCATATAAATCATTTTGTTGATTTTTCCGATTAAGTATGCTTTCTTGAACATTCACCATAATCTCATGTTTCAATCTGAACTATGAAACATACTTTGATATTAGGGAATCAGTTATACCAAAGACCATTATTTTAGAAAAAAAACAGATATACTTAATCCAATATCACAGCAGACACCTGCTGTAAGTAGAAGTTGGACAAACCATATTAAAGACCTCCTGTTGATATTTTTTTAGGACCCTGATTAATTTCATACTGTAAATTTTGTTTGAATTTTGGAAATTATTCTGAATTAAGAAAAATATCTCCATTATGCAAAGCTCTGATTCCTTGCCTGACTTTGGCTATTATTTTTTTTTTCCTTTTTGGTTTATACGCTCTCCATAGTTTTAAAATGCTGTGGATTTTCAGATATTTTGGCCTCGAAATCACTGAAGAGACATTCATTGTAAAAATGCGCATCTGGTGAAGAAAACCTGATACCGTTTAACTTATTCAGAAATCATTGCATTCATTTATTATTGAAATTTCCAAATAGCAGACCAAAATATAAGAATAAATATTGCAATCACAGAAGTAGAAGTTGCATACAAATGTATATGTCAGATGTCAGAATGCGAGTTTTTACTATTGCAATACTCACCCAGTCGTATTACTCGCAATGATAAAAACCTATCAATAATTTCTGAATTCAAAGCATTTCTAATGTATTTGTATAAATGATTGTAATTGAGCAGACTTATGCTGCAAATGTTATCTCATAACACATTTAAGTTAAAGGTAATTAAATAAAACTCCTTATAGTATAATTAAAAAGTAAATTAACCAAAATACCGAACTTTGAGGAAAATTCAAAACGAAAATTTTTAAAATTATCAATTTCCCCCACCTTAGTAGCAATATACCAACTTCACCTGCATATGGGATATACATTTCCCAACTTATTCGGTATGCAAGAGCTTGCAGCTCCTACTCAGACTTTGTAAAACGTCACCAGTGTCTGAGCAGAAAGTTGATGAACCAGGGGTATGTAAAAGAACGTCTCGTCCTTTTTCTACAAAAATTCATCGGAAGGTACCAAAACCTTGTTGATAAACATTCCGTATCAACTTCACAAATAATACAAGATGGTCTTGAAGTATAGATTCTACGTACTGACGCTGTTTATCATCTTAACAACGTGTTAAAGTGTTCTTTTATTTGTCTTTATTAATATTACTTTTACCGTTTGATCTGTTTTTGGTGATATACATTTGACGTGGCTCTGTACTTATGCATCCCGTCATTGTGTTGTTTGTATTATTTTTCATTTTTACTTGTGTGCTTTGTCCGTGTGACTTTTTATGTTTCTTTGATACATATGACGTGTCTCTGTATTTTAAGCATCCCGCTATTGTGTTATTGTTCTATTATAATTTTTGCATACTTTGAACGACAAAATTATTTTATATCTCTACCTGTGTGACGTTTTCATTCTGACGTCAAACACGCGATTCTACGCCAGAGTTAACGTTAAAATTACGATTTGGTCCCAGAGCTTAAAATCCCTCGATCCTTTATTGGTTGATTTTGGCATACATAAATAAAATACAAAAATAAGTAAGCAATGAACGATGTTGTTAAATGTGATATATGCTTTTTTGAGCTTTTTTGAAATATTTGTTTGTTTTTGTTGTGATTAAGATTGAGAGACGGTGTTGACTGCTGTACCCTTATTTTGACATTTTTACCTAATATGTCTGTTTGTTTTAATCACGCATCGTTGTCAATATAATGGAATTTGATGCGACTGTCATACAAGTGAGAGGTTTAGCGCTATAAAACCAGGTTCAATCCACCATTTTCTACATAAGAAAATGCCTGTACCAAGTCAGGAATATGACAGTTGTTGTCCATTCGTTTGATGTGTTTGTGCTTTTGATTTTGCCATTTGATTAGGGACTTTCCGTTTTTAATTTTCCTTGGAGTTCAGTATTTTTGTGATTTAACCTTTTCCATAATCAAATGGCAAAATCAAAAGCTCAAACATAAAACGCATTGATAACAACTGTCATATCAAACGATCGGTAATATAACCGTCCTTTTTTCAGACTGTATATAATGCAGAATTGTGAAAAATTGTTTCATGAAAAATAAATATAATGTGAAAGCACTCGACATTGGCAAACTGTGTTAGTTGTATTCATTTCTATGGCAGTTACATATTTATGTTAATAAGCTTAAAGTATTGAAATAGTTCTAGTCTAGAATATTATAAACACTTTCAACAGACAGTGTAACAGTTTTATGCACACTGGTACCATACAATATCAGTCGTGAATCACAGTGTCTAGCATTGTTATCAAACGGTATAAAAGAGATGCAAAATATACCAAAGGGATATTCAAACTCATAAGTCGACATAACAACGACATGGCAAAAAATAGATAAAAAAAAAAATAACAGTATGCAAAACACAACATAGACAATTAAAGACTAAGCAACACGCACCCCTTCAAAAACCGTTGCTGATTTATCTCAGATGCTCCTGAGGGACAGCAGACAAACTCAATTAGTTATGTTTATCGTACAAATTATTGTCTTTTAATTTAGACATTACTTTTACGCTTGATAGTCCTAACTTCTTGATAAGTTCTACTGCAATATGGTGACTAGGCTGAAAAGTTCTATTTTAATAATACAAAGCAGTAATATAAGAATTAAAGAGTGATTGAACAAGGCAGAATGAAAAAGAATTAATATAAATGTTACTATGTCAAAATTAGTAATACAATAGTAAAAGCCACATGCATATGCAGTCTGTAATTACTCAATATACGATTACTCACAAAAATCTGTAAGAAAGGAATACAATAGAAAAGAAAACTTTCAATCTCAAGTATTTTGTTTTAGTAAAAGTATTTTAAGAAGGTTAAAAAAAAGGTTAGATGGAATGAAAGTCTCTAAAATTACAGAAAACACATTATATAGCGGTTTTCTAAGAAAAGCAAACCAGTTGAATATTTCATATTACAAACATAAATATACCATTTTCCCGTTTTAAATGTATGTTAAAATATATCTGCCAACTTACACTATTAATGGGAGTTGCCTTCCATGAGAGATGATGACATTCAAAGGAGTTAAAAAAGACATTCAAGAACATATAAACTCATTGAAACTCATGTTAATCTTCTTTTTTATAAGCATTGTGAAAAGTGAACACTGTGAAGGAGTTCAAAAATGCTTCATATTGTGTTAAGCAGCTGATTGAAAGTTCGAAACAGTACTTTTTAAGATGACTTCCATCACTGTGGGTTATAAGATTATGATATTGTTTATAAGTCCAGATCAAACTTATTCAGTCGGATCAACATATTTCATGTCACAAAGTCATGGCATGCAATTTTGATGATGGAAAATGAAATATGAATATGAAAATTAGGATTATGGACAAAGTAGCCAACACATGATATTATTTTTCATATTACCAGAAATAAGCTTACCCTCTGAAAATTGAAAACGCATAGTAAGACTTATCCAAGCTTTTGACCAATAAAAATATAGCAACAATATACAATTTATAATTGAGTAAATGCACAATATTGATAATGATTTATTTTTCATTTCCTCGTGTGTTTTAATTTTCAATTTAATCCATGAGTTGCAGTTATTTATATATATACCATAGCCAAATTTTGAACTAAGTTGACTAATGCATTTTATAGATATAAGAAGATGTGGTATGAGTGCCAATGAGACAACTCTCTATCCAAGTCACAATTTAAAAAAAGTAAACCATTATAGGTCAAAGTACGGTCTTCAACACGGAGCCTTGGCTCACACCGAACAGTAAGCTATAAAGGGCCCCAAAAATTACTAGTGTAAAACCATTCAAACGGGAAAACCAACGGCCTAATCTATATAGAAAACGAGAAACGAAAAAACACGTTAGAACCACATCAACAAACGACAACTACTGAACATCAGATTCCTGACTTAGGATTTTATACTTAGTTTTATTTTTAAATTGGAAGGTTTGAAACCACATGATATTTTTTCGAGTTAATGGGATGGAAGACAAATAAATATCTGTTACAAATGAAAATGAAAGTATGTTGTTTGCTACTGTTTGAGTGTTAGTTATATGCTTTGTATATTTTGACAAAAGCTTGTGTTTAAAATGTTCGTAGCTTCTCTAATATTAAGCTTTATTGATCATATTGAAAAAAAAATGGCTTTCTTTGGCTCCTAAAGTTATGACTATAAGCTCGTAGAAGACTAATATCAGTATACTAAGTTTTATTGATTATTTCACATACTCATTCATCATGGTTTAGAACAATATTTGTTTTTAACTAATTGGACTTTTAAACCAAATGTTTTTTTAATGTTTTTAATGTTTGTGTAAACAATATCTCATTGTGAAAAAAGCACTCATTTAACAAATATGACAGTTTAAGAATATATTGGGGTTTAAGATTTAATGTTTTCTTATTGTGTTTTTTGAGTTCACATCATAAAGTGCAGAAATAAAGGAAAGGTACCCATACTCTTGGACGTTCTATGATTTCCTACTTATTTTCTTTAATACAGTGTATATAAATTCAAATGTTAATGGAAGAACAAACATGTAATACGCTCAATTATTTTTTTCATTGACATATCAGAAAACTGCTACATTGCAATTATTCACATCTATTCAGTATTGTTCCATTTTCTTTACAGATACACCCGATGCTATTCCAGGCACCAGATTTATGGGAGAGTTGGACAACACTTATTTTATACCAACCATCTATAATTTTTATTTTCATTTGTAACAGAATTGTAAATGATTCAATTATTTTAACCCAAAGAAAAATAAAAGAATAATGTGTCTGAGGATACGAATGCCCCCGCTCAAGCTTTGCAATTTTCCGAGTTAGAAAGAGGCATAACAAATAAGTGATTCAATGCACAAATACGAACTCTGTCTGCGGTTTTTAATTCTCAGCGTTGTGTGTGAGTTTTTTCAATATTTAAACATCTAAAACGTAAGTAAGAATGCCGAAACGAAAATGGGACAGGCGGAAGATGATCATGGGTAACACTTTATTCCCTCGTTGACTACTGCAGGGGAATATAGTATCATGTAGTTTCTAACATTTCAATATGTATTTACCTGAATTAGCTATCAGGTGAATTAAAGAACAGAATAAGAATTGAGTGTGTGATTTAAATAATTTATTTTGCGGTAACTGCGGTCTATTATTAACTGTACAGTATAAATACCTTTAGCTTTCCTGCAGCAGGTATGTCTGAAGACCCATTTGAAGATCAGATAGATATGTATAAAAATACTGAGTGGTGGTACTAGGGCAGCCTTTGTATCAAATTCCATCACCAGCAAATACATCTGATACTTCCAAATTCTGTTAGAATTAACCTCCACTTCTTGGAATACATTGCTGAAAGGTAGTAAAGTGTAAATCGTAAAACACGATCTTCTGGTACTTCTAAATTCTATAAGAATGAATATTGTTGAAACCTTTTTTTTTCGATCATGGGTGCCAATTTTTGCGGATTGACGACACATTGTATTTTCATGAATATTTAATTTTGTGGTTTAACCGAAGTCTGCCTACATGCCAATAGCATATCTGTACTTCGTTGAACATAAAATTGCTGGTTCATGGCTTTAGCAATGAAATCCACAAAAAATTGATATCTCATTATTAATAAAGAATCCACAGTTTAACTGAAATGTAAATTGTATGAAAATGTAAGACTCTATCATGCCTATCCGACACACATAAAATACTATCATGTGTATTACGTCCAGGCTGTGTAAGAATTAAATTATTCTTCATGGAAAACAGAACTGAACAGCTCTAAGAACAATAATAAATGTGTTTCCATCTCCTGGAATACATTACCGAAATGTAAACTACCACATTAAAGGGACTGGATCACTCATGGGGGACATGATGATTTAAACTATATAAGAAACCACGTTGTAGAAATATGCTCCAGACCATGATTATGTGGACCATTTTTTATCATTCGTCAGCCCAGGTTAGCTTATAAAAAGAGAAGGGTGTCAAAATACAAGGAAAATCGCATTAGAACACAGATATAAGAGTGTTGTGCCCTAATTAAACAGTCCTAGCTGTTAAAGAATTGAACCAGTAATTCTAATCATATCACGTCTTTTTTACATATTAAGAATGCCTGTGTACAATCAAATAGTAAAGATGTGAATGAAATTTTCCTACAGATAACTAAATAGAGTTTTACCTGAAAATGGCTATCAGCAAGTTAAGCAATAGTACATTTCCAATCATTAAATAGGCTGCTAAGAATACAGGAACCAGCCAGTGAGGTTTTCTACAGTACGTATGATCAGGAACACCATCAGTGATATTAATCGGATTAGTAACATTATCCCAATCAGCCATACCAGTCGAATTAGTCATATTATAAATTACTTGTATCATACAATCTTCGTCTTCTATAAATAAAACATAACCAATTATTTGTACAACTTTTAAAAAACACATTTTCTTTGTCTTCATTACCGGTGAGTTTACTGCCTGGTGATGAGGTCTGTATATGATATTTCCAGGCAAAGTCTTTTTGGTTTGTGTCATGATGTGCCTTTAATTTTGACATTCTGTCAAGAAGAGCTTGCTGTTTCTACTCAACGATATAAACAAAGGTTTGAATTAACAGATAAGTCTTACACTTAAGGATTGTCGACTGTACAATATTTTCTGGAAAAAAATGTTATTAAAATCACAGCAGTCTGGGGTGCAGCACTTTTCAACAACCAGTATCATATACATGTAGCATGAATGAACTTTCTTGATATCAACTTTCAAATAGCGTTTACGTGCAATTTTGATAGGTTAAATTTTACATTTTGTGATAAGTTCTGACCTTTACTTATAACAGAGGGTATCATGAAATTTTCATACAAAAGACTGGAGGCACTCTGGTTTAACTTACTTTGTTTTAGTATCTTATGAAGTTCTGTACTACTGAAACTTAACATTGACTAATGACCAATGAATATGAGGCGAAAGACAGCTGATATCTGCCACACAGAAATGTACACGTTACAATCATTCCATCAAACATATCTAGTTGACCTGCTGCTTACAGTATTTTAAAAACAGACCTAATTATATAACTGTAATCGTAATCACTGATCCATGAAATGAGGTTGAAGTCAGTTGTACGCTGTCTGATGGACATGTAGAAGAAATCCATTTACCAAATATAGTTACCCTTTTACTCATATTAAATAAGAAATCCACATTTAAAGCAAAACCTATCTTTTTCAAGCAATTGCTGAACCATGAAAATGATTTCAAGGACGTTGACCATATTACAAATAGAAACTTCGAAACAAAAGGCATCTATATACAAAGCATGTCTCCTTCTTTCTAAAATATAAAGCTTAATACAAATTATTTACAACGCCGCTGCCAGATTGCTGTTCATTATGTCCCGCATTTTGCAGCCAGAACAATAAAACAAAAGAACATATTGAAAGAGAGAGCTCCAATATATGTTCTGATAATATGTATATCTACAGTATGATCATACACAATAAACTACCTTCTATTTCGTCTAAGAACAGCTCTCCGTAAAACTGCCAGTATGGGAAGTATATAACATCTGTAAGGATCTTCCAATCAGATTGTCTCTGACGATACATTAATCCTTGACTCACTACTCCATAAGCTACCAAGAATATAGTCAACACTAAGATAAACATCACTAATTCTAAAATCTGAAAAATAATAAAAAAAGAAAGAACCACTTCAATTTTTCTATTACTTGAAAATATAACTTTATAACGACAAATCCTAAAGTACTAAATTAAAAACTATAAACTGATTTTTAATTAAAAAAATGCACTCACTTATATTTCAAGCCTCTATACTGATCATGGTTAAAATCTATGTTGAAAGTCTTTAAGATGAAGACCTTACTGGTATCACAAAACAAAAACCAACTCAGGTTAGATGAAGTCCGTCAGACAGACATGTTCCTAACAATCCTTTTATACATAAACTCCGTCACTTAAACATAATGTTGACATTATACACCTTCCCATCATGTTATAATATTATCTCATACATATGAGCTATTGCTTATAGTATCTGCAAAACTAACATAATCATCAAACACTTATCAGATCAGTGAAGCATGAAAATGTTCACATAAAATCATTCTATATACCCAATATAGTTGACCTTTTGCTAATTGCTTCTTTAAATGGACAAAAACTGACCAATGGACCAATGAACCATGAACATGAACAGGCATCTGATAAATGGACACATCACTTAACATGCTAAAACTGAATTATTGTACCACCTGAAACAATTAGCTATATTTACAAATAATTTATGCAGCGGTCACTGGTAAATAAGCATGCCTATATCTTGCATTCGGTGCCATTTGTCTCGGAAAAAACCAAAGATACATATTTAAAACTATTTATATTTACTATTAATTTTAACTGCAACTTATTTATAGCTAAGTAAATCAAAGCATGCTTGAATGTACTTTGAATTCATTATTATTTCCTGTGATACCAATTATCGTCGATGTCATGGGCATCGGTGAACCAACACAAATTTAGTTGTCAACAGTACATATTTTCCAAAGCCTGGTATGCAGTTATTTGTTAACAACACAGGATCAGATACATGTATCCACAAACATACCATTTTTCCTTTATCCAGAAAAAAATGGAACCCATGAAAACAAATGAATCATATTATTTCTATTTCTTTATTTTTTTCGCATATTTAATTGGTTTATTAGTCAACACAGTCGGCAGATGTTTCAGTCACAGCATGATTGGATAAACTATTTTTGTTGTTTTGTGAGTCACAAGAAGTTTGAATGAATTTGTTTTCAGTTTAGATTGGCCTATCAACATACCATTTTTTTAATCATCACCATTTTAGGTCCTAATCTACTGTTTACAGTATAAACTTCCAATACTCTTATGTAAAATACAACAGCATTGACACAAAATATGGACTTTGCCTCGTCGGCTTTAGTTCCTTCTAAATGCATTATAAATGCTATTATGGCTATAAAACAGTTTCCAATGTCTAGAAACTTGAGCAGTCCAAACCAGTCTCTGATGGTACCCTTTAGTGTAGGGGATGGAAATGCCAGACACTGAAACAAACAAAAATCATTTAATTAATATTATGTATAAAATATTAACTAGTTTTATCGGGTAACATGGTACCTGCCATTCTTTCATGGAAAACCTATAATTATATAATCATCTGAACTCAATTCTAAACTAATTCAAAAATTAAATGCTATATGAATGTGTAGCCAATAGAAATATATAGTTCAATATTACCAAATATCATATCCTTTAAATGTGCATTTCTGAAGAAGATGTGCTTTTAATAGTGGAAATGCATTGTTTCATCTTTTATAATTTATCACAAACAAACGTTTATAATTTGTTTTCTCCCTTATGCTTTGAATTGTGGTTTGCAAGGAGGAACGATGCCTGATCTGAAATATTTGTCAACAAAAAAAGTATTCCTTCAATTCAGTTGACACAAACTTACCATTTCTTTGTGTTCTTTAGTATTACTCAGTCAACTTTGCAATTACTTGAGTTCTTATTTGACATAACTGAAATCTATTAAAAAAAACAGTTTTATGTAGGGTGACTTACTGTGTATACATTGTCTATAATAAATGTAGATATCCAAACAATACACACAACCTCTATGGGTGTAACATGAGCTGTCCGAAACTCCACTAATACAAAATATGTAAATAGCATCAGAAACATCAAATACATCAACTGAAAAACAAATACAAAATATGTAAATAGAATCAGAAACATCAAATACATCAACTGAAAAACAAATACAAAATATGTAAATAGCATCAGAAACATCAAATACATCAACTGAAAAACAAATACAAAATATGTAAATAGAATCAGAAACATCAAATACATCAACTGAAAAAACAAATACAAAATATGTATATAACAACTCAAACATCAAAACATTACCTGAAAAATAAAATGCAAAATATGTAAAAATAATCAGAAACATCAAATACATATCTAAAACTGAAAAAGCAATATAAACCACTGTGTTTGTTCTTGTATAATAGACAGATTTTTATCCAAAATATATAACTTATAGGGGGTGCGTATTATACACAACTGAAGACTTTTTTGGTTTTTTTTTTCTCATTTTATTTTATTCAAGACGTTTCATTTTTTACATCAACTGCTAAACAATTACAAAATATGTAAATAGAAACATAAACATCAACTAAAAAAGTTTATACAAAATATGTAAATAGAATCAGAAACATTTAAAAACGCATCAACTGAAAAACATATGCAAAATATTCAAACAACACCAGAAACAGAAAAATACATCAACTGAAATAGAAATACAAAAAATGTAGATAGAATCCGACACATCAAATACATGAACTGAAATACATATGCAAAATAGATTAAAAACATTAAAAACATCAACAACCTCTATGAATACCACATGAAAAGCATTCAAAGCAAACAAGAAATCCCACAAGCTACAACTGAAATACCAATTTAAAATATTTCAAATTTAAATAAAACAGTAACATTTTATCTAAAAATAAATCGTTTGCACTTAATATGGCCAAGAGTAATTGTTTGAAGGCATGCAAGTATGTTTACCAACTACTAGTATACATAGACATATTGTTTTCCTTATGTTTTCAAATAGTTATAATACAGTTATAATTGAACATATTCACATAGAATATCATGGATATGAATTTATATCAACTTTGAAAATTGAAAGAATTGGGAATAATATTTAATACCTATACACCATCGATTGTTGAAATCCTTGCATAAAAAGATGTTCCTTAAATTTTACATTAAGTTTAACGAAAATCAACCAACATTTTTTACACGTCTGGCAAAACCTTTTTTGAACCTATATATTAAGTATTTATCATAGTTCTGTTTGAATAATATAACTAGAGGGTCTAAAGAGCACGTGTGGCTTAACTTGGTCTATGGGCATATTCATTATATGACTATCACAAACATTGTAGATGAGAACGGAATTCATGACAAAAATCTATTTTGTTGATCATGTATTGCTGATCATTTAGTGTGTTTAGTTTCTTTCTATCTACTTTCGTTTTTTGCTAAAAACCAAAAGAAAGTTAAAAAAATCCTCAGATAAGGGCAATCGCTCCTATAAAGTGTTACAGTCTTCTAACTATATTGACAACATTTGACTTGTTAGTATATTTGACTTGCTGCTCCTGTTTGTGAATGAAAGTGTCTCTTCATTTATTATAATTTGTCATATAAGGCAAAACGCCAAAAAATGGTGAAAATCGTCATCAAATGGCACTGACTCAAAAAAAGAGTCGTCGGACAATTTCTCCACTGTTGTCTTACTTGTAGATCATGCCTTGCTGATTGTTTTTACTTCTTTAAGTTTCTATCTACAAATTATAATTTTTGAGATAAAAGGCTAAAACGTAAAAAAATTGATAAAAATGTCATTAACTCTAAAAAGGTGTCGACTAGCAATTTCGACCATGCAGACTTATTTGTAGATCATGGCTGATTTTTTTTTTTTTTTTTTGCCTTTAAAGATTCTCTCTATCTACTATAGTTGACAAAATATAAGGCAAAAGAGAAAAAAAAAAAAGAAAAAAATGTCATTTTAGGGCAATTACTCCTGTATAAGTCGTTTGACAGTTTTGACGTATATAGACAACCTGTAAAGTTCAACTTTCTGAACATTTGTGCTTAGATCAGATTTTCTCTATTTATAACGGTGTTCGAAATAATAGAAAAAAAACTTGCACTTAACCCTATGTTCTATTTTTAGCTATGTCGGCCATCTCGGTTGGCAAGCAGTGTCATCGGACACATTTTTGAAACTAAATACTCCAATGATGATAATGGCTAAGTTTGGTTAGATTTTTGTAAAAGTCAACAGAGGACATCATACGAAAACGACGACGGACGACGACAGACAGACAACGGACGCCAAATGATGAAAAAATCTCACCTAGCTCTTTGGGTCTGGTGATCTAAAAATGAAAAAAAATAAGATGGTATTGTATGATTGCTGATGAGACAACTTTCATTAGTGTACTGGAAACCAAATGACATTTAGGTTAACAACTTGAGGTAACCATGCATACAGCCTTCATCAAAGAGTAAAGCGCATGTCGCATACAAATGCAAAACGATTCAAACGAGAACGCTAACGTCATGATTTATATACAAAACAATGATTGAAAAACAAGAATGATATACAGCAAAAAAAAGACAACAACTGAATTACAGACTACTGACTTGAGACAGGAACATACAGAATGTGTCTTGGTTACTAATTCGTTGGTACCAAAACCTCCCTCTTACACGGGTCAGGGGTGTATTATATATATAATTAGTACAGCATAAGAACAAACTATAATCAACATTCGCTGTAAAGGCAGTTACCTCAGGTTTTGTGATTTTATAGTCCAGATTGATTATAATAAAACATATTCCTTTTCAGGAAAGGCTAACAATATCAGATATTTAGATATTTTTCCAGTATTATGGCATGGAAATGGTAATGCTACATTCAAATTTTATCGCATGAGTATATATGCACTAATATCGTCTAGTCTAAATTAAAACTTAACCAGCTAGAGAGCAACGCGGAATTTACACTTGTCTCGACAGAGATGGGTATACAAGTCTGTGTTTGAATAAGGAACTGCCAAACTTCTAAACCAAATCTTTGTTTCGATGGGAGAATTTAGTTTTAAAAGGTTTAAAGAAATATGTGGTAATAAAATGCCCTGTTTTTATAGAAGAAGTAATATATAGATTACGTTCATTGAAATCCAAAACAGCAAAACAGACAAGGGCATAGCGAACAAGTTGATATCTATAAACACTGTAAAATGGTGCCAAAAGAACATCAACATCCATAAAAAAGAAAAGTTAACAATAAGGAATGACATATTATCCCTTTTGTCATAAATTTTTGTGTAGAGTTACCCATGTTAAACTGCAAAAATCTTAAAAAGGACTATCATCATCGATTAAATTTGATTTATTTAAAGTAAACATCTTCGGGTAATTTTCGGTAGTATGTTAAGAAAATAATGGATGTTTTTACAGTAAAAACATAAACTTACGGAATGGTAAGTAAACTTTGCTATTGGTGAAGTAATAAATGTCAGGAACTTATAAGCAGGTGACATTTTATTGTCTCCAAGTTTGTCTATATCCAGGAGTGGTGTTGCTGCCAGGAAGGGGAACAAACTCACGATAAATACCTGTATAAAAAGTCAGATTGATAAATTGATTACATGAAAAACCTAAAAGTTACCAAAAACCACTTCAGCATAGATACAGTAAACGTAGATATTTGTTGTGGGTTTTGTCTTTTCTGGTATTTCAATGGATACATTTTTTTCAATTTTAGCGTTAAATTTGTGCATCAACCATAGGTTGCCTTTTATACGGCACTCGTTCTATTTGATCAGTCAAAATGCGTTGCCTGTATATTTCTATGTCATATACCTCCACTGACTCGATATCACTTTTCCTCATGAATATTTAAATAGTAGAGCCGGAACTATATTCAATTATTCATGATGACCTGTTCAACCTGTCCTTATTTCCAATGTTTACAACGAAGCGTGGAACGACTCAAACTTATTTCTTTTACAATTGTTGGGAAAAAGATATTTCACTTGTGAATATTTTTTGTTTAAAACCTATAAATCATTATGTGTTATGCTTATTATTGATATTTTAGTTCATACTCAAACGAATTCGTCCACCATCGATTGGTTTCAACAGGTAAACAAATGTACATTTTATTGTGTACATTTCTCCGCCAGATATGAGGCTTTTTTAAAGGCGGGTTTATCCAATTATTTAAATCAAACAAATAATAATAACACAATAAACAACGATTGAAAATGTTTTTTTTTTTCTTGATTGCAGTATAAAGACAATAATTGTGTATTGACTTGACATATCAACGATATAAGGATTCGTCCCGCAACGGGGAAAAAGCTCGGTAGATCCTCGCATTTCTCCGTTTCTAAGCCTCATCCTCATATCGTTGATATGTCAAGTCAATACACTATTATCGTCTATTTATACATTACTGTAAATCCACAAATTATTGTGATGTTTTTATCAATGCAAAAAATGGAACGGTATCAAATTGATAATTATAAAACTTCGAATTTATAGTTTCAGTAGTGATTTTCCTTCATCAAACGTTTGCAATTACATTTATAAGAATTCATTTTTAAGCCAGGGGTCAACGATTCGAAATAATAAATTTCACACACTTATTTCCTGAATTGACAGTATGTTATAAACCAGTCACTTAATATATATTTTATATAATCGTGAAATATCAATCATCATGTTTATAATAGCAATACAGCAATGAAGTGATCCTACTTTTACTGTTTATAATGTTGTGTATCATATTTTTCAATATGTTGCATTACGGATTCGATTTCCTAAAATATTGCTTTTCTGTAAATCAATTTTAACATGATATACGTACCTTCTGCCAGGATGACCCTATTCCCCTTTTCCATGTTGAACTAATAGAATTTTGGCAAACAACGGATGCTAAAAAAGTCTGCAAAAATAAAAAAAAAATGGGGCACGTGAATAAATGTCAAGTGGTGTCAATGGCTTTTACACAGTAACTTTAGAAAACAAAATTAACTGCTATCAGCAAAAACCATGGAAAGGTAGTGTCTGGTTAAGAAGGTAACACGTTGCACTATGAGCACGAAATTACAATTTTAACCAATAAAAATGCACAGAGATTCCAAGGATCTTGAATCGTTCACCTAAATGTAACATTCTATCGTGACGCATTTATAGTTTGGGGCATGGCCCGTATGAAATTAATCATATATAAAGTTCTGTTCCCTTATCATTGTTTACCGTTATTTAAAGCGCTGTAGCTGCGATGTAAAGCTTATAACCAACTTGAAATTAGGAAATAAAACAAAAATATGTGCACCTTATTCATACTCTTTAGTTAAAATTCCTATGGAAGTGACCGATATAAATTTCTGATATTTCATATGCTAAATGTGCAAAACATGGATCGAATTAGAACATTTTTTGTGCAATGTTTTTGTAGATGGATGTGTAAATCTAGCATATAACTGAAACTGGTTAAATATATGTACCATTTATGACATTTTGATTCTATCAAACATTTCTTCACTTAGATTATGAAAACATGTGTAATATTCTATGAAAATACCTCCTGAATGCGTGGTTAATGAACAGTTATTAAAAGATCGACTGTCTGACAATCAATTCGTTAGATCTTCATTCACCTAAGTGCTTCTTGAAGGGGAAAGGAGGTGGCGGAATAGATCGCTTTGGAATATTTCATTACCATTTTTTTACGATCCATTGAAATTAAATTTGACCTGAACGACGAGTACATATGACATTATACGAATGATAAATGTAACATATACAAACTAAGACATGAACCATTGTAGTATTATATTCCGTATACAATTCGGTGTACTGAGAATCAAGAATGCAATGACATTCATAATATGCAATTATGTATTACTAAACACAAAAAAAAGCATTTGGTCAGTTAAGAGTATTATAACAAGTCAAATGTATCGTACATGACATGCATATGGAATTCAAATAATGACACGTACCAAACTGAAACTCAATCTGTGTTCAGTAGTTCCCTCGTGATCAAAACATCGATTTTGTAGGTGCAAATATGTCGAGTAAGATCTTCTTAACATTACGAAGCTCCTGCGATCCCCCCTGTTTTGGGGCTTTGGTTATCTCATTCCCTCGTTGGTATGATAGATGTCACTAGGGGGCAGAATGCCATTGATTAATTATTATGTTGGAAGGGTATAAAAGATCAAAATGTTCTATGGATAACGAATATTGCACCTACATTCTAACGTGTTTGTGGTA
Organism: Mytilus californianus; assembly: GCF_021869535.1. Taxonomy (NCBI): domain Eukaryota; kingdom Metazoa; phylum Mollusca; class Bivalvia; order Mytilida; family Mytilidae; genus Mytilus; species Mytilus californianus. The sequence continues at coordinate 37,056,050 of NW_026262734.1, forward strand.
CCTTAATTTCATGGGCATTCTGTCCTCGTGAGACACATTTTTTTATGGAAAAGCCATGATGTGTTTCAAAGACTGTTGTTTTTGGGATGTTTTTGCCATGGCATTGTCTGTTTGTCTTCGAAATATGAGTTTGGATATTCTTAAGTTATCTTTTGTCTCACTTTTATTGATGAAATATTTTACATTTTTGCAATATTGCAATCTTGCAGAATGATCATATGATTATCCAAACTTGTACAAGCAAACGACATGGTTATTTCTCTTACTTGATTGTCAGCAGAGGCTGCCATCTGCATACCTGTCATATTACTCCACGTTGGGGATCTCCTCTCAGCAATCATCATGGCTTTGGTAGGATCTCTTGAATGACATTCGTCTAGTACGACTGATGCTAATTCATCAAACTCTCTGTGAGAAAATATATAGATGTATTCATGAGTGACACAGCTTATAGATAACATAACAAAGGCAAGAAATCATTGATGAGTATGTTTTTGGTATATGTTTTGCTGTGAAAAAGATATATATATACTACATGTTCAAAACAACTAGAGAAGAATTAATGTCAATCAAAATCTGACCAGACATTTTCAAAAATCGGGATCTTACATAAAATGTGCCCTGTAGTTCTAGAAAAAAAATACCGCCCTCATAATATGACACCTAATTCTAGATATAGAAAAAACTCCCTCAAAGTATGACCTTTAATTCTAGAATAGAATAACCCCCGCAAAACATGACCCATAATTCTAGAAAAGACAGACATTCCCGGAAACATGACCAAATATTCTTTAAAAAAATAATCTTACCAAACAAACTGTAATTATAGTCCTAAACCCCAAACAGTAACATACATGTAACACAGGACATGCACATGGACAGACAAAACAAACAGACAAACAGAAACTATTACAGTTAAACTTAACGCATGCACTAACTATGACAGGCAGGTTTAAAATGTTTCAATTTTTATCAACCGTTTAGGTACAATTGACTCTTACTGAAATTTTGGTTTTGTTTATATCAAGCAGAAAATGTCAAATCTCTATAGCTTTCTCGATACTACTTATAAAAGGGTCTAGATGGGGTTTACAGAATAGATAAAAATGGAGAAAAAAGAGCAGAAAAAGGGAAAAAAATAGTAGAGATTAATGAGGTGTTAAAATATTCAGAATAGAGAACAAGAGGCTCTCGAGAGCCTGAATCGCCCACCTGTAATTTTTTGCTAAATTTTCATGAATGATTAAATTTGCTTTTCAATATATATACTGTTTAAAGTTTATCTTTATCTATAACAATATTCAAAATAATAACCGAAAACTGCAAAATTTCCTTAAAATCATCAATTCAGGGAAAATAACTTAAAAATCAGATACCCGATTTGGCTGATAATTTCAGGTTAGGTAGATCTTAACCTAATAAATACTTAAACTTCTTGTCTTATTTGCCGCATTTTTGCGCCTGTCCCAAGTCCGGAGCCTCTGGCCTTTGTGAGTCTTGTATGATTTTTAATTTTAGTTTCTTTTGTATATTTCGGAGGTCAGTATGACGGCCATTATCACTGAACTAGTATACATTTTTGTTTAGGGTTTAGCTATATCAAGCCTCCGGGTGCGGGAGTTTCTCGCTGCATTGAAGACCCATTGGTGACCTTCGACTGTTGTCTCTTTGACACATTCCCCATTTCCATTCTCAATTTTATCTAAATGCTTTAATTCTTAGATATAGGTCAAAAACTGCATTTTCCCCTATGTTCTATTTTTAGCCATGGCGGTCATGTTTTCAGAGAATCATTCCTCTTAAGTTTGGTTTAATTTGCTTCAGGCAGTTTTAGATGAAAAGATTTTTTAAAGTTAGAAAACATGATAAAAAAGGGTGTAAAATTGTCTTTAAAGGGCAATAACTCCTTAATGGGTCAATTGACAATTTTGGTAACTTAACCTTTATGTAGATCTTACATTGCTGAACATTATTGTTGCTTATAGTTTATCTATATCTATAATAATATTCAAGATAATAACCAAAAACTGCAAAATTTCCTTAAAATAACCATTTAGTGGCAGCAACCCAACAATTGGTTGTTCGATTCGTCTGAAAGATCTTGACCTATTGAACATGTTTACCTCATGTCAGATTTGCTTAAAATGATTTAGTTTTTGAGATGTAGGCCAAAAACTGCATTTGACCCCTATGTTCTATTTCTAGCCATAGTCGCCAGGTTTGTTGATGCATCAAAACGCCGCATACAATTTATAAACTACATACCCTAAGGAATATTCAGTTAAAGTCTGAAGGTATTTGGCCCAGTAGTTTCAGAGGAGAAGATTCTTGAAATAGTTTACGCCGACGACCGGAGCCGACGACGACAGACGACGAAAGACGACGATGAGAGACGACGAAGAGGACGACAACGACAGACGACGACGACAGATGACGACGAAGACAGATGACGACGATGACAGACGACGACGACAGACGACAGACGACGACGATGACAGACGACAGACGACGACGACAGACGATGGACAACGACGGACGACGACGGACGCCAAGTGATGGTAAAATCTCACATGGGGCTCTTCAGGCCCGGTGAGCTACTAATGAGACAAATAGCTTAAGAATGGAATAAAAAACGAAAGTACCCCATCGAGACCTCGTATTGGTATATAATTTTAAATTTTAACAACACAAGACTATCTCTAAATACTTACTCTTTATATGCTAAGACTTTATTCTTGACAGACAACTCATTTCTGTGTATATATTTGGCTAAGGAGAAGTGTATTCTGGAAGCTGCTACTGTACTTGTCACTGGTTCACCTCCCATCTTTAATGCAAAGTTGGCCATCTGCTGTCTGAAAATAGTGCATCCATGTAAATTGTTAGATATTCACTACACCAAAAAAACATAGATTTACCTTTTTTGACATGAGTATGTTGATATTCTGCTTATTACATGTTTTTGGTAGGAAAAGACATCTTGCTTTCTTGGAATTATCCATTGCCAAATACTTCATGAGTCTTTCAGGACGAGGCGTCTAACAGGACAGTGGTATGATTTAAATAATACTAGTAATGGCTTTTTGACATCTTTCAAATAAATCTTACATTCATCATAAATATCTTCCCTTTAACTGACTTTAACATGTAAACAGTAATATTCGTTCGAAGTCAATTGACCATTTCTGAGAGGGTGAGGCCAACTATCTTTATATTTCAATACCTAACTCTTCAAGCGTTTGTAAAATTCATGGGTCAAAGATAAATTTGCACTTAATATTATTGCTTCCTACACACCATTTGAACGGGGACATGTTTGTGCATTTCACCTATTGGCCAAATATTGTTAATTCAGAAATAAATGTAACGTCTTTATTGAATAAAAAAATGCGACAGAATCAAGTTTTCAATCATACAAACTTACAAACATATCTTCTCCAGTGATTTTCATGATAAAAGTTATGTAATCGCTTTAATTGCATTTTGACTATTGCCAGTGGTCAGCGTTTAACAATAATGAATAAAATCAATTGCAATCATGTCTAATTTTATAGTAACGTGAAAATAACCCCTACACTACAATTCCGATGAATACAGTGATTGATCCATCTTCGTATGAAGGCCAAAAAGATCAGAAAGTGTTGATATGGATATTTAAACGGTCCTGTTTGACGGTTTATACATATTTAACAACTTACCTAAGTAGTAGTGCTGACCATATGAGCAATTGTTTGTATGGATATTTAAAGTGTTTAAGTTCATTCTTATTTCTTTCATTATCATTAGCATTATCAGTAGCATTATCATCAATATCTTCGTCTTCTTCCATGTCATAATCAAACTTGTCCATTATCGAAACCACAATGACAGACAATTTCTCCATGTTCATTTCTTTATGCTCGTCCATGCCAAGTTTAGTAATTAACTTTTTTAAAGGCATGTTATTTATATCTATTTCGTTCAATGCCTAAAAATGATAAATTACAAATTTATGTTTAATTTGAATTACTAAACACCTTTTAAAAGAAAACTTTTCATATAGTACCATATAAAAAAATGGCCATTTGGTTAGAATATCTTGAAAAACTGCCCTGCAATGTCAAGACACATTTAATGCCAGTTATCTACTATTCAAAATTTAATTACTAAACATATTTTAAAAGAAAACTATTCATATAGTACCATATAAAAATGGCCATTTGGTTAGAATATCTTGAAATATTGCCCTGCAATTTAAAGACACATTTAGCCAGTTATCTACAAAATTTACTGGCAGAAACATCGAAGAAGTTGTCTGACAGATAAAACAGTGCTTATATTTTACAACTCATTACTATAAGGCTGCTGACAAAATATATCAAACACATAACAAAAAGGCGCATGCCAAACAAAGTATTCTATGTATATTTGTTTTAAAGATCATGTTAATGTACTTATCATATACACCTTTTCTGTTAGTTAATTAAATTAATTTAATTTATTATCAGAATGAAATATTACCAAGTCATAAAGTTTTAACAATCTTTTGCTGGTGAGAAATTCTCTCATCACGACTCCTTGGTTCAGAATTATCTGTACAAATTTTACATTATCACTTAATATGGCTGTCTCCATCGTCTCATCAAAACTTCCTATAAAACAGTAACATAAAATGTAATAAGTTGACATTAAAGCATGATTAGAACTATATACGCATTGTGATACAATCATGCATGAGCCATTATACAGACAAAACTAAAGTAATTAACTGTCAATGCTGACTGTCAAATTAATTGACGTTAACAGGCATCTTAAAACTGTCATTTTGTTTTTGTCACATAGTAATTATTAATGAACTTATTATAAATCATATTTGTCTATAAGATCAGTTGTATAAATATGTGACCCATTGGTTACAGTAGCATTAAGATTTGCAAAGAGCACTATTTATATTTAATTCAAAGATACAACTAATGGTATTCAAATCACATAGTTCAAACTGGGATGCGTCGGACATCTGGAAAATTGGAAGTTAAAAGGCATCAACTTTATCAAGATCTGTTGAAAATGTTAAGAAATTATTATTCATAATTTGGTAGCAGATAGATCTGTTATTTTCATTATTTCTTTACTAAGTTAGTAGATGGCTATTTATAATAAATTACTACGTTAAGTATTTTCTTATATAATCAATTTCTATTTTCATTTTATTTGTATCACTAAGCTCTAATTATTTTAAGAACGAAGGTTTGTTACAGTACACATAACCAATATGGCACAATCACTATCTCGGAATAATTTTGGGGATACTCAATGCGTTATACTTGTTATAAGGGCAGCATGTGTAACACATTTCGTTTTGGCAATGTAATAATGGATGTTACCCATTCTTTACTTGTCACAAAATTATTACCTGAGTTCTCAGGCAGCCCTGAATAATACGGGTAACAAGGCAGCCCTCTCGTCGGATAAACGAATCATTTGTTTGTCCATTTGGCAGTTCTTTTTGATACATGTTATTGTGTGCAAATGATTTTTTCACTCGAGGTTATCTGTCTCAGGTTGCAAAGTGAGCCTATACCCTCTAAGCATTGGCTGGGCCAGCGCTCAACATGCAGGTATATAATTTTTTAGAATGTATTAAATATACTTGAATTACCTATGTTTGACATGGGATGGGCCGGCGCTCAACATGCTACGCGAAGAGAGGTATAATATTTCGAAGTAACATGTGTTCTTCCAATTATGCTTCGAGCTCTTGTCAATACTCTCTATCAAAGGCTCTCTTTGCTATTAAGTTCACATTATTTGAGGTTTCATTTAATACTCTACGAGTTATATTTCTGTTAGATGTATATTCAAGCGGCCCATAACTTTCTCCTTATGGTCTAAGTTATTTAAAGTCACAGTAATACATCTACACTCTATCGTCTATTGCAGTTGCAGCGATAGATGCTCGAATAATGTGAATTTAATTTATTTATTGAGATATGTATTTTATTTATATTTTAAATACATATCAATCATAAGAATGTTGCCCGTAACGCCAATTTTTATATTTTTTATATTTGTATTTTATTTATTGTGTTTTTAAGTTGCTATGTAAATATATAAAATATTTTTAATTTTTGATTTATTTTGATTTTTGCCATTGGATTTTTATTATTATTATTATTATTATTATTATTATTATTTTTATTATTATAATTATTATTATTACTATCTTAATTTAAGTTACTTCATCAGTCGTTCTGGATCTGTTTACATAACAGGTTTGATAAATAGCGGTGAGATGCTTCTAACTCACATTAAATCTTAAATCAGCCGGGAAAAGGTCATCGTCCGTCCATATCTTTGTTTGAAAGAAACACGGCACATAAACGCATTGTGATACAATCATTAGTGAGCCATTCCATAAAAAGAGGTACAAAAATAACAAAAATAACAAAAATCTAAACGATGTGCATAGTTATCGGTTGCAGACTTGTGATTAATGAAAAGTAAAAGTCAAAGGTATATTCAATAAAACACTGTTACTTTTCCTCATATGATTAAGATGCAAGCTGTACACACTTATCAGTGATAACACCCACTCTTCTATTTTTTAAGAATTTGCTTTATTTCAAACTCTTCATTTATATGTATATGTTATATTCACACAGGACTGAAGCCATATGTGAAGAAGGATCAATTCACTCTTCCAGACCGTTTGAGATCACCATAGTTTTTGTTTGTGTTTTTTTCTCAATCTATATAACAATTAGGGATATGGTATGATTTCTAATGAGACAAATATCCATCAAAGTGGATGTATGTAATTAAAGGCAACCGCACGGCCCTTCAACAATGAGAAAAACCCATACTGTATAGTTGGCTTTGAAAATTATGAAACAATTCCTGACTTGGAACAAGATCATAAAGAATGTGGCGGGGTTAACATATTTGTGAGCTCTCAACCATCCATTAACATAGGGGAGTGGTGTTAAAGTACAACATAAGAACAAACTATAAAAATCAATTGAAAAGAGCTTAACTCATCAGATCGATGCAAAGCAGAAATACATCTTACAAAACATAGTCGGGACGTGGCAGGGTATTGATATATTCCTAACTACAAAAATGAACTGTACAGATGTGAGAATACTCGCAGTTACTGCCAGCTAGTTCAAAGTCAATAACAATTAATCAAAAACATCATGTATCTAAGACTTAAATATCGTACAGAACTAGTACACATACAAAACAATTAATTACTTGTGAATTATATTCACATTTCATTAAAGTCATTTCTCTTAATTTAGAAAATGAAATAGATAATAGTAACATCGAATTCAAAATTTTCGTAAAATCACCAAATAAGCCCTAAAATGTACTTCTCCTTTTATGCTGGAGTAGATGTTGAAAAAATATGAATCATGGTTCAGCATTATTTTTTTAACAATTTCTCAATCAGGTTAACATGATATTTTACATGTCAAAAAAGTGCTAAAATGTTAAAATTTGTACTTGCTTTAATAAGAAATTTCTAAGTTGCCATTATGAAAACAAGATCATTTCATTATGTATATGTGTGTATGGCCATAAAAATACCACTGATCTAATCACACATTGAAAGCTGTCAATGCAAATCTGGAGTCATGGATAAATTTCAATTTGGTTTTCATTTGCATATTTTGTTTAAGAATACATAATATGGGCATAGTGTTTAACCACAATTAAATTTTTTTCTAAAAAAAAAAGTGAATGAGAGAGAGCTCATTTAATTTAATTTGCTTATATACTTTTGTACTTTCCTTAATTTTATTTTTTTCAGATTTGAAAATTAATGATCGTAAGGTGTTTATGATGTCATTATATTTAGCCTCACATTATTTATTAGTTTTACTAAAATCGCAAGGTCTTATATGATTGATAATTTCATTGGCTTTATTTTAAAATGAAAAAAATGGGGTCCTTTAAAATTCAGTGAATTTAAAGATTGTCATTGTTTTGGTATGATGTTTTATCGATAAAAGAGAAATAAGTGAGAACAGATTTTTTTCCCAATGATTACGACTTTAATTATTTAATGTTTTTGTCAATCATGCTTTAAAGAATTCAATTTCTCCCCTGTGATGGAATTGTTGTGGAATAATTGTGGAATCGCTGTGGGAGGTGTACCATTGAGCTGATGTGAAAAATATATGGTGGATTTTGATGTGGTCAGTTTATGATGAAATTTATTTTGAAAAACTATGGTGGAGTTATAGTTGGTATGTTTGTCAAACACTGTTTTACAAACGATTTGGATGATATATTTGAAAACTTTTCAAGTAGTCATATATTCTATATCTCTAATATATAACAAACCTCTACTCCACAAAGCATCTTCTCTAAATATTTCTTCCTGTGCTATGTCAGCCCTGTCCCATTTGAGTGCCAGTTTTAATCTCTCTAATCTCTGTTTTTCTGTTACTTCACCAGCTTTAGCTGTAATAGTATTTTAATGGTATAAGTGTTCTATAGACAGAGGTAACATAGTTGGATTGATACATGTTTACCAAGACTTGCTTTAACTTAAGCAGGTAAGAATTAACTAAAAACCATTTTTCTGTGTAACACAAACACCTGTTCACTGTGCCCGGAAAATATTCAGATCTTCTTTTTCTACAGTTCATTGGTCTTTAAAATAAATTAACTCGTCTTATAGTTTGTGTGCTTTATCAGAGGCAGTACCTTGGATTTTTTTCCTATCCGAAATTGCTTCCTCATGTTCCTGACGTACATGAAATCGCAATATCTGTTTATAAGTATTTAAAGTTATCCTTAATTTGAAATCACATTAATAAGATGACAATGAATATTAGACCGCATTTGACCATTCATTACCCTTTGGTAGCAAAATATAGTCCTTTGTGCATTTTTATTGGATATTGTCATCCATTAAATTAGTCAAATGTTTATCAAATATAGAAACAAATAGATATACCTTTCAGTAAAATCTTCAGAATTTCATTATCAAGTTCTTCGTGTTTGTTTATATGAAATATACTGATCTGAAATTAAACAAATCACTCTTACAAACTAATGAATAAATCAGCCAAAATTATCATATCTAATACATTGAACATCATGTAGTTTGACATTTAACATGTTTAAATCAATTGATTTAATGCAAGATGTAATCAAATGATTAGAATATGACACATACATTCTCTTAATTTCAACAATATCTATCAAAGAACAAGCATTCTGAAACTATTGTTTGGCATAAATTGTCCTCTACCCATTAAAAGCTCATTATATTGGACCAAAATTCTAACTTTATCGTAAGTTTGTAATATTGTCAACATAAAAAAAAGGATATATATATCCTGGTGCACATATTGACCAAAAAAAAACTGTTTAAAAAACAAGTGAGTTAAAGTAATCATTAGCATGAAGTACAAGGACAATAACTCTGTAAAAACAAATCATCTGAACTGAACAATTCGGCTGTTGTCTGCTATTTGGTTGTGTTGTTGTCTCTTTAACATATTCGCCATTTCCATTTTCAATTTTACAATTTAATCTTGATCTGTATCTTTTGGTTAAACAATATACAATGTTATCAAATCAATATCTTCTAGCATGACAAAAAAGTGTGAAAAACTTATTCCTTCTGGATATCTTTGAAGTCCTAGGACCATAACTCAAAAATCATCTGAACTGAACAATACTCAAATTTTATATATAACTTGTCATGGTTGAATAAAAGCTACAATAGTATACCGCTGTTCAAAAGTCAAAAATCGATTAAGCGAAAACAAAACAGGGTTTCAAACTAAATAAAACCGAAGGAAACACATCAATTTTAAAAGGAAAACAACGAAAGAACAGAAACAGTAATCAATGAAATACGGAAATATTAAAATCAAAATGATCAGAATTTTGCTTTGGATAGTGTATATTGGTCATAAACAAGCCTTTTTTAAATTGCATGAAGGTTTGATCAAGTTATTGATGGCTAAAAAACTTTAAACTTAGCCTGAATAGGATTTTTATTGTTCAAAACATTTCAATTATCTGTAAAATACGATAATACAAAACAAAAAATATTTTCTAAATTTTGCTCTGTGTACTGTATTTTGGTCATAAACACGTTTCTGTCCAATTTTCAGAAAATTCTATGAAGGTTTGACAAAGTTATAGATGTTTAGAAAAACGTTAATTCTAGACTCAACTTAAATGTTGACGCCCCCGACGACGGAACTTAGGATCGCTTTGTCTCGTTTTCATAACATCAATAGTGCAAGCTAGACAAAAATCAATACACAAATGTCAGTCACTATAGATCATGGAATAAATCGCGGAAAGAATCAAGTCATGAAAGATCACTGATGAGGGCGTCGGCTTTGCATACAATCTTTGTGGTTTTTCATAATTGTCTTAATCTTTTTAAATATTTTGGTATAAATGTTCCTATAGGAAGTACACCATTAATTCATGGGCCCATTGCTATCTATGTTAGATTCCTCCATTTCAATCAGGCACACCTCTTTTGTTTTAATTTCAAATTAAGTGACAATCATTGCTTGTCAAAGCACCACTTTATAGTGACTTGTACTGAAAAAATCAGATTACCTTTAATGGCATATAAAAATGAACTGGTTCCCGGAACTTCGGATGTACCAAAACAGGTACAGATCTGACAATCAGGCAAAATGTACCCTCTTTTTAAAATTTGTTGCAGTTTTTTTAATATTAAAAATTATAAGTCAAAAAGTGTTCTACAATGATCAGCAGTCATTCAGCTTTCATTTGATACCATAATTACCTAAATATTCTACATATTTAGAAAGTTACACTCATGGGTAGGAACTATTTTGTGTTAAATATGTACTACTTTCTGGTATTTGCTTTCTGGCCGGGCCCAAATTAGTGGTGTTACACCTATATCCGTATTTGCGAAATATGTTCATCACACATAAGTTCCGCTTGGACGAAAACATAGCTGTTAAGTACTGGTTACCAGATACATGTCATTTAATTTTTATACAAACACGTATGTTTACACAGCTTTAATCATTTATGAAATTGATAACATTGGGTAACATAAGAAAAACATTTTTCGATATTTCTTAATTTCAGACTTAGATGGGTCAATTTACATTAGTTCCAACGTACGGTACTATAAAATTTAATTTTGAATCATCAAAATACACTAACGGTTAAGATAGATATAAAAGATGTGGTATGAGTGCCAATGAAACAAATTTTCATTCAAGTCACAATTTGTAAAAGTAAACCATTAAGACGCATTGATTAAACAGGATAATTGTCTGGACCCGGCTTATCCTTCGATTCATCCGAGTTTTCGACACAACCGAATTCGACACAACGAGGTTCGACTGTACATACCAAATATTAAATACAAATCTTCCAGACAAAAAAGTGTTTGGAAAACTGATTATTGGAGTGAATGCTTTAGGTCTAGGGACCGTAATTCTGCACAAATTTATCAGACTGGGACAAAATTCAAATTTGATCTGTAACTGGTCATGCACAAATTTTAAACGAAACATCAAATGAATATCTTAAGACAAGAAGAAAAAAAAGTGGATTTTCCGAAAGGACAGGCAGACGGCATTTTAACCTACAGTTTCTTTTGGCTTTGCCGGTTGTGGATTATAGAGAAAAATTATCCATAAATTCAAAGACTTTCAAAGATCTGCAAACAGAATAAATATTTTTAACAAAGATTATAAAACATTTGCTATCAGAGTTAATATATATAATAGAGACTATCAACAATTTGGTGTGAATAAAGTTAATCAAGACTACAAATGGTCTGTTATCAAAATGGGTACAGCAATTTGACAATACGAAGCAGAAAAATCTTAAGGTCAAAATATCATTGTTGAATAGCTCCACAGATTAGTTATATGCTTATTTCAGAAAAAGAACACAGAAAGATCAATGTCTTACCATATCTTTCTTTGCAATACAACTTTTGACACTTTCAAACACATTATTGATCCCATCTTCAGCCTTCTGCTTAGCCTTAGGATCATCCTTGTCTGCCGGCTTCAATTCAAAATATGCCTTCTTTATCAACTTACGAATCTTAGTCCTGATTAAAACATGAAAATAAATATTATGTATGTTAAATTCAGAACAATGACTGCTTTCAAATTGATGTCCTTATTTCAAATCTTCGATCAACTTGAGCCTAATTGTTAGAGTTTTGGTTCAACATTTTTTTTATTTTTATTTTTATTTTATTTTATTTTTTTGTGGGGAATCAAGGTGCCTTTCTTGATTTTAAAATGGAAAAGAGAAAAGATTTTATATTTCATTAAGTAAAGTTGTACTTCTTGGTATTTTTAATCAGTCCAAATGTGTTGGTTTTTTTTTATTAATGTACTTTCATTGTTACACTATTTAGCACTAAGTTCATGAAATTTGACAAAGGAAACATGCGTTCCAATTGATTTATTATATATATTCTTGTTCTTTAAATCAAAATAAGTGATTTGTTTCAAAACCTAAACATATATTCTGTCAAAGATGATGAAATTATTCTTTCCTGCTTGACCTTAATGTTGCTATAGTATCAATAGGTAACAGAAATTGAATAACAAATTATACAAAATCCAAATATAATAACAGATGGTTACTATTAGACCTTTTCAACAATTGTCTACACCTATAGTTGAGAACGACTACAGATGTGATGGGTCGTCTCAAAAATAGAAATTGAAAATAATAGTATTGATCACGATTGATTTTATTGCTTGAAATTTATTTAATTGGCAATGGTACAACTTTCCAACAGAGTCCCAATGGCGTGGATTTTTTAATTTAGTATTAAAAAGGTAGAAAAGGATGGGCTTTAAATCACATTTCATCTGTTTAGACGTTGAGCTTCTAGCTGTCTTGGTGCAATTTGGGGAAAAAAACAAAACAAACAAACATGTATTGTTGAAAGTGATGTTTAATTAAACAATGTTTTATGTCTGTTGACAAGGGCGGAACATGTTTCTTCAATGTCTATTAGTTTTGGCCTTGGGTACCTCCATAATGTACTCATTACTTTATATCTTTTTAATTCATCAATTTGGTGTTCAACTTGAATTCTATATTCACCGACGACGCGCTTAAATTTTCGAATTTTTCTTCAAATGTTCTGGCTTATGGTTAATCTGAGGTGTTGTACAAGTTGTTACTTAAGGTTGACGAAGGGAATATATTATGTCTCTAAGGAGAACGCACTCAGTCTTCCGGGAAATACAGCGAACCATATCTCCCTAAAGGCTATTCGCTGCATTAAAGTGAATTATTGGGCATCATTCTGATGACCCAGAAACTCACTCTCTACGTAGCAAATATACACAGCATTGTCTACAACCACCTGCGTTTGTCTGGCATGATAATGTCGATGACCAAAACAATTAGGTTCGGTGGCTCAATTTGCAGATGATGGATTTCTGTTGACGTCCCGTCAATTGCTTCGATGGCGTCTCTAAGTTTACGCCATGAACCCCGTGTGTCTCTTCGTGCAATAATAATTGGCCACTTAATAAAATTTTCCAAAGTCCTGCTAAATATAGGAATGCACTTCTTAATCTCAGGACAACCATATTATTTAAAGGAAGAAAACCCAAGTCGTTGGACTCCAAACCCCTGCTTGGCGCTGCCAAAAAAGACTTTGCAATGACAACAAGCTCTATAGTAACTAACTAGTTGAAATATAAATTCCATACGCAGGTATGTACTGCTTAAATATTGTCATATTGGAACGAGAAGTCAATTACATTTCTTTTCCAAATTCATCAAAGAAATACATCGAGATTAACAAGGTATCTTGGAGCGGAGTAGTCCCTTTGTTGATAAAATTAGATCGGTCGAAAAACACCAGCTCGTGTGTAACGGACAGACGGATAGTCCAGTAATTATGTTTCATAAATTTCGAAAATTTCATAACAACTTTTACAAATCAAATGAATCGTAATTCGCATGCGGCACAATCTTTGATGGAAGACTCGCATAATAATAGCTAATCAAGATGCGGAATGATTGCTGTAAATTTATAATCAATTCAACATGAAATGTCGTGTAATCACATGCATGTGATAAAAATATTATATGACAGAGAAGTATATTTATCTATTTATTTGTTTGATATTTCTTCTGTAGCTATATAGTCAAGACAGTATATGCCAAATCGAATATGCAATCATGATGATTTTTGGCTCTGAGACGACCCCTCCATTTTACCTGTCAACTGTAGGTGCCATTAGTCGGTGTCGAGAGATGTTAAAAAATAGTAGGTTCAATAAGATCAAAGAAGCCATAACATTAAATTTCATTTGAGATACATTGATGATGCTCTTTCCATTAACAATCTAAACTTTTCTGATCGTGTTCCTTTAATATATCTGCAAGAAACTAGAAATTAAGAAAAAAATAGACTCTACTCCATATTCAATAGTTTGAAGCTGCTACTCAGACTTTGTAGAACGTCACTGGAGTATGAACAGAAAGGTAATGAACCAGGTTCTTATATTACAATGCTGTACCCATATATTTGACATATTTACCTATTATGTCTGTTTGTTTTGTTCACACATTTTGTCAATATTATGGAATTTTATGCGACTGTCATATAAGCGAGAGGTTAAGCTAGCTATAAAACCAGGTTTAATCCACCATTTCTATATAAAGAATGTCTGTACCATGTCAGAAATATGATAGTTGTTATCAATTCGTTAGATGTGTAAGAGCTTTCTGATTGGGAACTTTCCCTTTTCCTCGGGGTTCGGTATTTTTGTTATTATACTTTTTTTATAGCAGCAAGAATGCACGTTTAGAAATAAAACATGTTAATGAGAGATTCGTTTACCGTCTCTCTGGATTTGTGTAAGCATACACCAGTATGTCCGCAGCTCTGCCAGTACCTTCACACAAGATAACTGGAATATTTTGTTCGAGAGAAGTTTTAGCATCATCTATAGCATCTCGACCTCCTTCTACTACAATCAATACAACTGGTATTCCCTCTCCTCCTGATAAAAAGAATAATAGAAGAATGACTCCATGAAAAATTGATACCCCGCTTGTAAATATACAAGAATCAATGTACTAGTTCAATCTAATTTAAGCTTATAAACTTAATGCAGAAATAACAAATTCAGAAATTTTTCAATTTTAAAGGGACATTACTCGAATGCAATAAAATTGACGCCACCCAAATTCGGAGTTTGTATGTGTTTGGTGGTTTTAAGAATTTTATAGAATTTTCATAACTGTTGGCTGAGGCAAAGTAAAGTAAAGAGTGAGTACAGTAACGGTAAATTCAGCATTTCATTCTGTTTTTAAAGGGATACCACTCAAGAACAATAAAAGTGACTCTACCCAAATTTGAACTTGAGCTGTGTTTTGTAGTAACAAGCTTTATAACATTTGGACGAGATAAACTCATCTTCAAAATCTGAAACCAGTGACTTGATGTACCTACAAACATATGGACAAGGGGCACACAAGTATCAACAGTCTTCATATATTTACTTTCTACCTGGTAAGTAAAAGATTCATTCAACTTCTAAAGGTAACATTAACAGTTTGAGTGATGAAAAAATATTTATTATTTAAGCATTTTGTCTATTTTGATATTTACATTAAGAACTAGAAATACTGTGGATTCATTTATTTTCGTGGTTACCAATTTTTGTGGATTAAGGATTAAGTAGATATTTGAATTCGTGGTTTTTGAGAAAATTGTACTTCAATGACCATATCAATTTATTGTTCAGCTTTAGCCATAAAATTTAGTATCCCAGAAATAATCGTAAATCCACAGTATCACAAACCACGTATCTATTGTTAACTGATTGTTTAGTGAGTGGCTATTTAAAACGAATAGGGTCATCTATAAATAATTGCAGTGTGTAATATAGTATTAAGTGGCTGGCTATTTTTTTTAAAAATCTGATCAACAGTTTTGTTGTCAAACATAATTTGGTACGCAACATACACAAGTTCTACATGGTTTTATAGCTGACTGTACGGTATGGGTCACGCTCATTAATAAAGCCTGGATAGTGATCTATTTTATTTACATCTTTAGGTTTTGGTTAATTGTTTTCTCATTGGCAATAATATAACATGTCCCTGTTTTTTTAATTATATTTTTAACTTAACATTCCAGACTGACAACATTCGACATTTACTTTTACCTTTTTCTATAGGATCAGACAGTTTCTTTTCAAATCTAGCTCTAAATTTAGCCACACCCTTATACGAGTTTCTGTATCCATCATCAACAAAAATGAAATGTGTATGATCTGAATTCAGCGGCACTGGTTTTGCATGTTCTATCACATTACTGGTTAAGTATTCAGCCATTTTATCAAACTTTCCCTGAAACATACAAGTTATAACACATATATAGGAGGAGGCCTAAATAGATATGGAGATGATGAATCCCCTAGATGAACTCCCCTTTGAAAGGAAAAAAAAAACCTTCTGTTTGTCCGTTTTTTTAACTCTATATATTTAGTGGATGCTAGGCCTTACAGCTTTTCAAACTGCACATATTAGTCTGTACTCAGAGTAGTTTTTGATGTGTAAATACAGCCATATGTGTCAATTTGTTATGATGAACCTTAACACTGCACTAGAGGCATCACAGTAGCATGTCCTCATAGATAATTCCAAAGGGCATCACTCTTTTAAAAATTAAAGAACTATTGTGAGCACGCTTACATACCCCACGGCTTCACATTGTCACTGGACAAACAAAATCTCACAGACACCAAGTTCATAAACCCTAAACTCCTACATACATTAACTTATAAAAATTCTTTTGGATATGCAAATCTACATATCATTTCCTTAATATCTACAAAATTTCATGAAAGTCCGTTGTGTGATGTCAGAGGAGTTACAATGACAAAATGATGCAGTAGTATATTTTGGCAAAAATATAAAGTTAAACGGTACAGGGCCAAACAATATCCACGAAAATGAGATTTGTCAATGCGAATACAATTGCATATCAAATGTCATTGACTTGCCATTAGTGGCTCTCAATATAATAACCTAATAACAAACGCATACATGTAAAATAAGGAACGTTATTTGTTACGTTTGGAGGATGTATTTGTCAACAAACTATCGGCAATCCCATTGGAACCAACTGTGCCCCTCTTCTTGTCGAGTTGTTCCTTTATTCTTATGAAGCTGACTTCATAAAAGAACTTTTTAAGAAGAAAGAAAGAAAGTTAGAAGTATGCTTTAACTTTACTCGCCGCTATATAGATGATGTTCTCTCACTAAATAATTCAAAGTTTGGTGACAATGTTGATCGTATCTATCCCATCGAACTAGCGATAATTGATACAACAGATACAGTTAAGTCTGTCTCATATCTTGGCTTACATCTACAAATTGGAAACGAGGGTCGGTTGAAAACAAAACATTACAACAAAAGAGTTGATTTCAGCTTTCCAATTGTGAACTTTCCATTTCTATGTAGCAAAATTGCAGCAGCGCCTGCATACGGATTATATATCTCCCAACTGATACGATATTCCAGGTTTGTATTTCCTATCATGATTTCCTTGATAGAATGTTGCTGCTCACAAGGAAGCTTTTAATTAATTTTAAACCAAGACTTCCAAATGGTGAAGTTGAAATCATCTGTTCGCAAATTTTACGGACGCCATTACGAGTTGGTTGACCGTTATGGAATAGCCGTTTAACATATAATAGCGGATATGTTCCAAATGTCGTAAATACAATCCCGTTCCCTTTTCACGAATGCGGCCTACCTAAATAGATTTATTACCAGGATTGTACTAACATGAGCAACACGACGAATGTCTTTGTGGAGCAGGATCTGCTTGCCATTCAGGAGCACATGAGATCACTCCAAGTTATTGGTGGGGTTCGTAATGCTCAGTCTTTATTTTTCTATGTTATTTTTGTATACAATTGTTTGTCTGTTTGTTTTTCTCGTTCTAGGCTATGGCGTTGTTACTTTGTTTTTGAATGTCTCTTTGGTATCTTTCGCCCCTCTTTTTGAAGTCAATTATCCATAACTGAGGGGCTTAGCCAAATAATGTCCGCGGAATTCCTTTTAAAAGATGAAGGGTAATAAGGCCCTCATTTGGCCAAAAAAATACACAGTGTTCAGAAAAGAAAAACAAACTTATCATTTTAACGAGTTACCATGGCAACAAAGGAAATAATGACGGAAAATGCATCAACTTAGCATTTTTCTTTTTTTTTTTATTCACTTGGTGCATTTTATGACCTAATTTGGACGTCGTAACATTAGAAATCTTATATAATGTATATAAATTTCTTTAATTTCTGTTTTTCCAAACATTTTTGAAAATTTGAAATAGTTCTAAAACACTTAATTTTTTTGTGTGCTAAAATCAATTCTCAAAGACCGTATATGATTCTATTTTATTTCTTCTTGTGGTCAATTTACATTTACTATTTCATCACTAGCTTTAATTTGAAACTCAAAAATATATATAATGATGAAACATTGTTTGCAGAACAATGCAACCGAAATCGACTACAAGAAGATTACTCCCGAGACAAAAACGCACAAACGCAAAAACACGAAAATGCGAAATCGCGAAATTGCTCAAACGCGAAAACGCGAAGTCGAAAATGTGAAATTAGAAAGAAAAAAAAATATTTCGCGTTTCCGTGTTTTCGACTTCGCGTTTTCGCGTTTTTACTTTGCGTTTCCGCGTTTTTGACTTCGCGATTTCGCGTTTTCACCTTTTTGCTCGATCTATAGAATATCAAGGGCGAAAACACGAAAACGCGAAATGGCCTAAACTGACTACCATATGAACCAACAAAATCCACGAAAATTGGTATCCTACGAGAAGTAATGAATCCACAGTACAAATTTTACCTCTACATTGATAGTGTGGTCTGTCAGGACTTTTCTATCTTTAACATATCCCCATGGAGCTATTCCAATACAACGTAGACCATGGGCAAATCTGTCTTTATACCATTCGAATGACTGGCCTTCTCTCACTGCTAATCCTACTTCCTTCATTACTCCCATATTGAATCCTGATGTTATTAGCCAGGCATTTGTTGTCTGGGAAGCCTGTTAAATATATAAAGCATTTATTGCATTGGTAAGTATCACAAACCGTGTGTCTTTATAACAGTCAAACAAAAAAGATATCTCGCATAGGAAATAAATCCTGCATTTATCATCCCCTAACACTCAACAACAATCAGTATTGTCAAGCTGCTGTTCGTGAAGTTACATTTAAGTGATTACAGATTTAAGATATATAATACTGTGGATTCATTAATTTTCGTGGGTATCAATTTTCGTGAGGAAAACTTGCATATTCGTGGATATCTTATTCGTGGTTTTGCTGAAGTTTGCATACAAGCATAATATATATAATTTGTCAATCGTTGAACATTTAATTTCGTGGTTTACCTGAACCAACAAAATCCACGAAAATTGGTATCCCACGAATAATAATGAATCCACAGTAGTATTTTGAATATTCTTCTATATCTACGTCAAAAACCAAAAAGGTAATGCAACAATATTAGATATTAACTCATTGCATTCTTGAATTGATATGTTAATTTAGTCATTTGTTGAACATTTTTACTTTCAAATTATTGAAAATAGTTTTGCTATATAAATATAAAACAGATAACAATAAACAACGAGTATTGACAGTTGTGTTACTCTTGTTGAAATATTCCATTTAAATGTTTTGAAGTTTAGTGACGTCCTTTTTACTGTACTAGGACACATTTTTGTTTGTGGGCCAACTGGAGCCCGCCTCCGAATGCGAGATTTTCACTCCTGGTTAAAGACCCATTGATGGCCTGGGCTGTTTTCTGCCCTTTAATTCCCATTTTTTAATTCTCAATTTTATTTATGAGACATAATTTGTGATATAGCAGCAAGCTTACACTAGAGTTGTGTCAAGGGTCTATTACCTGACCTAAGACATTACCAAAATATTGACTGAATTCTTCAATAAAATTTGAATGCTTCCGTCATTTTACAACAGACTATTCCAAAGATTACGCATGAATGTTTCCCTTCTCCTACAAAATACCATTTAAAGTTACTATAAATTTAAAGTACTTTTATTTAAGCGGTACCAATTTTTGTTGTTTTTCGTAAAAGAGTTTATCCACAATTTAAGTGTCAAAAGAAATATAACAACTGTTGTCCAAATCTAAACATGGAAAGATCCCCATGTAGGTTTGACTAAATTGATTCGGGCATATATTCTAAAAAATATTTTAAATATCATCGAAAGCACTAAGAACTATACATAAAACTTTTATCTTTTTGATCTTTAAAAGAGATAACTGTACGACTTTTACCCTTCTAATTCTCATGAAAAATTAGTTTTGATCGATAAAAGGTAGGCTATCGGTGATGACATACGATAAAAAAAGTAATAATTTCATATTGGACATGAGAAGTATTTCAACAAATCATATAAAAAATACATATGTGGCATTTTTTGTGCAACCTATTTCAAGTAACATGTTTACGGCCCTCTAAAAACCTTTCATGATCGTTAATCTGTTTATCATTTGATATTGGGGTTGATAAGTGTCATCACTTCTGATTTCACATGTTCTACATTTATAATGTTTACATTACAAAGTAGTAAGTTCGGTAAGGGTCATATTTGGCCCCGATTATTATGTTTAATGTTTAAAGATAATAAATGTTTTAAAGTGATAAAAAGACATGTGAGAAAGTTGAATAGAACTTTTTATGTCAAAGTTTTAGTTTTAAAGCGTTGATTTTTACATCCCGAATAGGTCAAAATAGAGATTTTTGCGAAATTTAACAAAATCGTCCAAATTTCAACCAAATTGAGGCCTAGGAAACATAATAGAGCAGGCGTCGACAAACTAAATATTCAAGTCAGATATGTAAAATGTGATAACAAACATTTTATTAAAAAAGCTTTTTTTGTCGACGCATGCGCTCTATGTTTCCTGTCCAAAAAAATCATTGGAAATAGACCCGTTTTCATTGAATTTTTGTTGAAAATCAAAATGAGTGCTATTTGTGACATCATGAATAGAACGCAAGTACGTAAATTTTTAACAAAAAGACATATTTTCTTTCTAGTCATTGTATTAGCTATGATTCATTGTGATATTGGTCAATTAAACCTAATTTAAAATTGTAGCTAGAATTAGGGGCCTTTTTAGGGTGTTATCGAACCTACTCCTTACTTCAATCGAGACAGTAAGAAGAATAGACGATTAAGCCTTCCTCCGATATCAATTATTTTATTAAATTTTTTACAAACGTTAACGTTGTAAGTAATGAAAGGCATACAAGAAGTGAAATGACTCCCTAATTTTGCAATGTCCCTCAAATCATTATAAGAATGAATATTTTTATTTTCAAGAATCTTCGATTCTAATGGCTTCAAACTCTTCACTCAATTTGTTTCAGAAACTAAAATTAACGATTTTTAAAAGAACCCACGAACATTTAACTATTGATCAAAATTAGAAAATTGATATCCACGAAAAAAATATTTTAACAGTTTTTTATCAGATTAAACTGGAATGTGTCCCTCATTTATAACAGACCACCCAAAGATCAAACTGGAATGTTCCCCCCATTTTACGACAAACCTTTCAAATGTACCGTAATAGGATATCAGAATGGAATGTTTTCTTCATTTATAACAAACCTCTCAAAGATCGAACTGCAATGTTTCCCTCATTGTACAACAGACCAATCAAGGTTATTGTAATCAGATCGGAATAGAATGTTTCCGTCATCATTATACCAGACCACTGAGAGATCAAAGTGGAAGAATTTCCTTATTTTACAACAGACCATTTTATTTACTGTTTGTTTGGTTTTTCCACATTGGCTAGAGGTATAGGGGGATGGTTGAGATCTCAAAAACATGTTTAACCCCGCCACATTTTTTGCGCCTGTCCCAAGTCGGAAGCCTCTGGCCTTTGTTAGTCTTGTATGATTTTTAATTTTAGTTTCTTTTATATATTTCGGAGTTTAGTATAGCGTCCATTATCACTAAACTAGTACACATTTTTGTTTAGGGGCAAGCTGACGCATGCCTCCGGTTACCGGATTTTCTCGCTGTATTGAGGACGCATTGGTGGCCTTCGGCTGTTTTCCTATCTTTGGTCGAGTTGTTGTCTCTTTGACACTTTCCCCATTTGCATTCTCAATTTTATAAAAAGACCTGACTAGAAAGTTACCCTCGTTTACAAAAGACCACTGTACTTACTTTCATAGGACAGGACAGGAAAGTTTCCATCATTTTACAACAGACCACTGTACTGCCTTAAATAAGATTGGAAAGATTCTCTTATTTTACCGTGAACAACTTTACTGCCTTAAAGAAGACCAGACTGGAAAGATTCCCTCTTTTAACAACAGACTCATTTACTTACTTTGATTAGACCAGACTGAAGAGTTTCCCTCATTTTACAACAGATCACTATACTTACTTTAATTAGACCAGACTGGAAACTTTCCCTCAATTTACAGCAAATCACTATACTTACTTTATTTAGACCAGACTGGAAAGTTCCCTCATTTTACCGCAGACCACTATACTTACTTTAATTAGACCAGACTGGAAAGTTTCCCTCATTTTACCGCAGACCACTATACTTTCTTTAGACAAGACTAGAAATGATTCCTCATTTTACAGCAGACCACAATATAAAAAAGAAGATGTAGTATGATTGCCAATGAGACAACTCTCGACAAGAGACCAAATGACACAGAAATTAACAACTATAGGTCACCGTTCGGCCTTTAACAATGAGCAAAGCCCATACCGTACAGTCAGCTTTATACCTACTTCAATCAGACCAGACTGGAAAGTTTCCCTCATTTTATAACAGATCACTATACTTACTTTAATCAGACCAGACTGGAAAGTTTCCCTCATTTTACCATTAAGCTTGAAGTTTTTAGCACCACCAACAACAGATATGATCAGACTAGGCGTATTTGGCTCCATTATCCTCCAGTGGACTTTCATCAGCTTAATAGCCAGGCCAACAGAATCTGGTTTTTCTTCATCTGTTAAACGTAAGTACTGAAACGAACACAGACTTGCAATGGGTTACATGTAATTAAGAAATGAGGTCACATGACAGAAAACCATTGCATTGACCATCGGTCAAAAGGTAATCAATGACAAAGAAATTGGTAAAACATAATTTAAGGATGAAAATGAAATTCAAATTGGCCTTACTTTTATCAGTTTTAAGTTTATGAAGTTTTTATTCAAATATATACATGTATTTCATAACATTAAAAAAAAAACAATCATGATTCCACACCTACTTACATAGATTGTAAATAGAAATTTGTCAAATTGACAGCAAACCAGGTTTTCGTTAATTTAAACGCGCTTGTATGCTTTTTTCCCCGCCACTTTTTCATGTTTTTGTGCCTTTTTGGCTAATCAGCAATTTGACTCCCATTTTGTCATCAGAAACACCTTATTCAAATTTTACAAGCTTTGGTTTAAAGTTATTGCATTGAAACGATGTAAAGTGCATTTTAATAAATCTAACAAGGATTATAACTCTTGATCAGTGAAAGTAAAAATTGTCAAAACTTAAGTTGTTCTTTATTTTGTCATCAGCAACAACAAATTAAAATTTAAAAAGTATTGTTGAAACCCTTTAAAAGTAATTGCATAAAACCAACATAAAGTGCACATTTTTTTTAAAGGACATAACTCCTCTAGAGTACAGGTGAAAAAATTCAATATTGAAAAGCATTGGTTAATAAATAAAGGCAACAGTAGTATACTGCTGTTCAAAAGTCATAAATCGAATGAAAGAAAACAAATCTTAATTTAATACGCCAGACGCGCATTTTGTCTACATAAGACTCATCAGTGACGATCAGTTTTAAACTGTTCATATGTGATGACATGGAAACTGTTCGCAGCCGCCTACTCGCCATGAAAAAGAAATTATTAATCTCTTTTGTTTTTCATTTTTCAAAATTAGCAATAAACGCAAGCAATAAGTTCTGCCTTTACCATGTTTACAATATAACAGGTACATAATTTATTAATATGAACCTATCAATTCCTCTGTTTTTTGTACCATGTATTTATTATTTTCAAATTTTTCAATATGTGAGTTTACAAAAATACTAATATTATTTGTGTTTTTTAGCTATCCCATTACCATTGACACCATATCTTCCTTCATAGTCATACTATGGTCGCGGGCATAGATATTATAAATATCAATTTATCATAATTATAAATCGACTGTTAACAAACGTGAAAAAATACTACAGATTTTCTATCCCAGGAATAGATTACCCTATCTATATTTGGCAAAACCATTTGGAATTATCGGTCTTCAATCATCTTCAACTTCGTACAGTATTTTGCCTTTTTTTTAATTTTTTCGAGCATCACTGAAGAGTCTTTTGTAGACGTAACGCGCCTGGCGTACAACATTTTAATCTTTGTGGCTGTGATGAGTTTGTTCATTCTGATTTATGATTGAATTTTCCTAAATCAACTTACCTTTGTAGGTTTCATGATTCTCATTTTTATAATTGATTTTTCCTACGTTAACAGGGGGCCTCGGTGGCCGAGTGGTCTAAGTAGTTACTACTGTAATCACTAGCCAGTCAACACTGAGGTTGTGAGTTCGAACCCCGCTCGTGCGGGTGCACTCGACTCAAATCTTAGTTGACTAGGATTGTCAGTTTTCCTATTAAAGGTCGGTGGTTTTCTCCGGGCACTCCGGCTTCCTCCACCAATAAAAACTGGCCGCCACGAAATAGCCCAAAAGCGGTGCTTAAAACTGGCGTTAAAACACCACAAATCAAATCAATCAAATCCTACGTTAACATACCTTTGCAGGTTTCATGCCACCAACTTGTTCCATGCCTGTAAATTTTATTTTACCAAAAGACGTCGTATTTTTTACTTTCATAGCCTGATCAGCTTTCCATTCCACAGGAGGGAACTTTTCAGAAGGTTTAGATCCAAGATTGTTGGGATCAATAAAAGGCTTTAAATCTTTAAAACACATTAAAATCAACTAATCATTCATAATATACTAGTAGTAAAAAAATTCATGTTTGTATTATTTGCGAACAAAGTTAACAGCTAATCGACTTTAATATTTAAAGATAACAAGATATATTATGATTGCAAATGAGACAACTCCCCACCAAAGACCGAATGACTATTAAATTAACAGCTATATGTCACCGTATGGCCTTAAACAATGAGCAAAACCCAAAGCTCGTTACATTCTATAAAAGGCCTAAAAATAACATACGTTGGTAATTTTATATGACTATAAGAATTTGTTAATTTTATCGGTGCATTAACATATTTTGAAACTCATGAATTTCGAAATTTATAGAATATCACTTCATTTGTTTGTCTAAACATTTCAATTGTCTCTGTGCTTCACTCAATAAGTTAAAAGGAATCATGAAACGTTATTCATATTTGGTATAGATTGAAGTTTATAATCCTTAATGTTCCAAGTCATGTGATGTTGTGTCTCTTTCATTTAGAGCTGACCCAGAATTAGATGCAGGTGAATAATGGGTAGAACTGTTGATTTAACATACAATTTTTACAAATGGATTTTCTAAGGAAATTGCATCAACCCGCATTCAACATGATCAATTAATTTGTTTGACTCACATTCCCCACCAGAATAAATTTTTAAACTTTATTTCAACTATGTTAGTTCTAACAATGTTTTTGTATTAATTAACATACTACATATACATGTACAATTGTTAGATGGTATAAATATTACTTTTAAATTGTTGATTCATCATATATTTAAAGTGCCTGTAATAAAGAATAAATCTGTGGGTTACTATATTGTAGTTAAAACGAAATGTTAAAAATCCTTTAACATACCAGGTGAAATTAGGTTATCATATCTATATGTCGTTACTTGTCGTTTTCCAGGTTGAGTTGATACATGAAATTCATGTGGAATATGATTTTTGAAAACCTCTCCACAGTGACATCTAAAATAAAAAAATTCAAATCAGATTTAAAAAAAATTAGTTAAGTTTGCCAAACAATGAGTTTGTAAAAGGCAGAAATGGGTGAGGTCTATCAAACAGTTTTTTATTTTGACTTATTTTTTTGGTATTTACATTCAGACTGTTGACTACAATTGTTGTTTTGACATATTTTTTGTATATCTGCAATCAGCTATACTGTCGACTTCATTTTATCAAATACTTTTTTTACCAAAAATAACACCTTTCTTTTGACAGATGATCATGATAATGAATGGTCTCTGTTCAAAGAACGGTGTCAAATGTAACATGCATATTCAGGATGATAAAAAGATAATGTGATGATACATAAATGTATCATTCATATTATAGCTGTCATATTTAGCTGCAATTATCATTTATTATCTATTGTTCTTTTTTCCTTAAGTATTTTTCTTAATTGATTATTTACGTTTTTTTTTTACATTTTAATTGAGGTAAACAAAAAGTAAAATCACAAAAATTCTGATCTCCGAGGAGAATTCAAAAGGGAAAGTCCGTTATCAAGCGGCAAAATCAAAAGCTCAAACACACTAAACGAATGGATAACAACCGCCATATTTCTGACTTGGTACAGGCATTTTCTTAATTAGAAAATGGTGGATTAAACCTGGTTTTATAGCTAGCTAAACCTCTCACTTGCATGACAGTCGCATACAATTTCTTTATTTTGACAACGATGTGTGAACAAAACAAACAGAAGAATAGGTGAAAATGACAAATATAGGGGTACAGCATTCAACATTTTGTTTTAATCTTAATCACTATAAAAAAAAAGATCTCACCAAAATATACAACGGTACAAGTATTTACAGTTGCATATTTGAGTGAGATGTTTTGATAGTTGTAGATGCATTTGTATGCATGTGTATGTATTGTCATAGAAATATACCTAATAAAAATAAGTGAATATAAATAAACCATGAAAAAATTACATCAGTTTTTTATTCATTTAGTTCCCGTCTCGTTGATTTCTACCCTCTTCTCCTTTTATATATAAGAAGAAATCTTGTAAGGAAGCTCGTCAACGTGTATTCCACTAGAACCTAAAGTCAACAGCTTTTTGGGATATGTGTCAATTCATTTGCCACACAGTGATGCATCTGAGCATTAGGCATATCTTTAGATATTGGGGAATACTAAATTAATAAAAATTAATGATAATGTTATGCACTTTCATTACAACACTTACTTTAAGGCTTCTGTTTTCTCTATTTTTTGTTGATTTGGTGCAGGAACAAATTGCTGACATTCTAACTGCTTGAAGTTTTGTTTGATAAAAGTAATGTGTTCCGCCTTTTGCTGAAAAAAAAACCAAACAGTTTATTTAAGCTGTATAGTAAAGCTATAAAAATGACATGACGAATGGAAAACAATACTAGTGGCCTTATTTATATACAAAGCACCAATAAAATCACAATGATCTTCAGCAGCAACAAACGACTGCCTGGTTTTGGCATGGGGCAAGTGGCGGGATTAAACATGTTTGTTGGCGATCGACTATCCCCCTCCCCCCACCTGTGGCAATTTACTTTCCTTTACTGACCCAGTGGTGGTTTTTTTTTCTCTCTTGTTTTGGTCACAATTGTATTATTGACATAGAACTACGATCCACGTATATTCATATATGTTATATACCTGCTCAAAACTATCGTCCAGATCAGAAGCCATCATTTTACTTTGTGGGACCCTTCCCAGTAAAGGAACTTTCTTCCTCATGTCTGAAAATCTAACATCCTCTAATGTTAGTCTTTCCTGTGTTTTAGCTTTTTTTTCATCCAAATCATCTCTTTTAATCATCATCCTTGAATTTGTTCCGCCTCCTGTGTCAAACTGAGACTGAATGCTGAAATCTTGCCTTCCAAAAGCCAGCAAGTTTCTGTCACTAGGATGTACCTTTGATTCCATCAGTCTATTTCCAATCCCTGCCATCTTGAGTCTGGTTAGATTTAGTATTCACCTGAAACAAAATAACACTAAGAATAACAAAAGTCATGTCACACGGCAGGGCATAAAAATGCAATATCCACACACTACATACAATGGTCATCATGATCAGATTTAAAGTTTCTCCAATTTGCAATGAAATCAAAAGGCTGTTTTATAGTGTATTTCCGTAGGCAGTGCACATTTTTTTCACCCAAACAGCAAATGTGTAGAAAAATCAATATATACTAATGAATTGAACATCATTAACATTTTTTTTCCACGTTTCCTAAAGAACGCCTTTCCTTATTGACACTGAAAATATTGTAGTAATAAAATTTCTAACAACAGGATAACCATCGGATAAGTATCTGTATTTCGGTTAATTTTTCAACACACATTTTTTGTTTGTTTAGAAGTATTTATTGTTCAGCCCTATGTCAGGAGGCCAATGATATAAGGTATCTCAAAAGTAAGGGATTGTTAAAATGATAGTGATTTTTTGTATATTTTAATGTTATAATTACTTATAGAAAAATGAGAAAATTATTGATGAATTTAACTGTGGTTTTAATTTTACAATAATCAGTATCCGAATAAATATTTATACGGACATAGTCCTCTTTCACAGAAAACAATTGCCTCGTGTTATTCATACCCATCGTATAATAAAGATACAATTGCATATAATAGATTACATCCACTTCATTTGAGCTTTTGTGGATAGTTGTCTCATTTGCAATCATAATGCATCTATTTATACTTTTACTTATGTATAAACCTTGAATTTATTTATTCGTTTACTTGGATAAAAAGAGAAACTTCCGCAATGTACCTGGGACATAAATAACTCAGACATAACAGGTATTTGGTGAAAAACAACAAATGGCTGAAGTGATATATGGAAGAAAAATCAGTGTTTCTTACAGGGGTTTTTGGCATGCTAAAGCGCACTATCCATTTTTCACGATGCCTTGACCTTTTTGTGGAAAGAAAATAGAGGCGCCATGCCATAATTAAGGATTGGTTCTGTCATTCATCTTTTAGGTTAATAAGAGCATTTTGAGTAATTTCCCGTTTGACGAAATAATAATTGTTTGGCCGACTTTTTATTGAATTTCATAATTATGTTTGAACAAATTTAAAGCATCCGAGTACTAAATAAAGGCAACAGTAGTATACCGCTGTTCGAAAGTCATAAAGCGATTGAGAGAAAACAAATCCGGGTTACAAACTAAAACCGAGGGAAACACATTAACTATAAGAGGAAAACAACGAAACACCAGAAACACTAAAGTTCAACAAAAAACCAAACGACAATGTAACACACACAGAAACAAACTATAAGATAACAACTGCCATTTTCCTCACTTGGTACAGGACATTTGAAGAAATAAAATGTTTGGTTGAACCTGGTTTTGTGGCTAGCCAAACCTCGCGCTTTTATGGCAATGTTAAATATAACACTGAAAGGACAACATTACATGACAGGACTACAGTACAAATATATGCAAGAACATTAAGGACAGAGAAATACACAAATAAACAATACAATAATACATTTAGACATGCTAATAGTTATCAAAGGTACCAGGATTATAATTTAATACGCCAGACGCGCGTTTCACCTGCATTAGACTCATCAGTGACGCTCAGATCAAAATAGTCAGAAAGCCAAACAAGTATAAAGTTAAAGAGCATTGATGACCCAAAGATCCAAAAAGTTGTGCCAAATATGGCTAAGGATATCTATGCCTGGGATAAGAAAATCCTTAGTATATAGAATAATTCATACTTTTGCAAACAGTAAATGTATAAAACATTTTTTTTAAAATGACCGTATAATTGATATTAATGTCAACAACGAAGCGCTGACTAACCACAGAATAAAAACGAAAACGTAAAACAACCTAGGGCAGCACATAAAAACAGCACAACAGAACCACGCACTGTCTATCACACGACTGGATTGACGCTACAAAATGACTTCACAGGTAAATTTCTAAACATTTTGATATATAAAATGTAGTTCACGATTAGGTTTGAAATTATCGTATTTGGTGTATTTTATAACAATTACAAGACTATTTGTATAGAATTGTGTTAGTAATTAGATAATTAATTGCATTATCTGGCTATGTCGGTATATCTTCTGAATCAAACTGTAAAACAAATAAATCGTGTACGTTTAGTTGCTTTAAACTAAAATCTTACAAATGATCTTAGTGATTAATTATCTATACTTTCACATACGAATAGAAATAATAAAAGAATTAGAATTACAACTACAAACGATAAGACATTTAACAATATCCGATCAGAATTACAAATACAACATCATTACCAAATACAGGAATGTTGGATAACAAATACCGTGACACGTCTTATAGCAATGCGAATTCACATTCAGCAAAACAGTCATATTCGGGAATAGGTAATGTTCGGTACTTAAAAGACCAGACGACGTAAATGGTGAACCATAATCTAAGACATGGTAAAAATGTCCTTAGTTAGTTTAGACAAAAACACATCGTATGGATCAACCAATTCGTGATGGTGTCCATGCTCGAGCATAACGTATCAGCTGAGCTATGTAAACACCATACGATGGGGCCGAGGGTATGTCACTGCTGAGAAATGGGAAATTGATAATTGGGAAGTTGAAATCGTCCCGTTTGTCATAGATTTAAGTGTGAAGACGTCCATCTGTGTCAATATTGAGGAAAAGATCAATGTATGAAGCAGTCTTTCTAGTATCAGTAGTATACTTAATTTCAAGTTCACTGGGATATATGAGATGCAATTATTGGTTGAAATATAGGTTATTCAGTGATAGATCATCAATATATCTGAAAGTAAAATTAAAGAATTTCGCAAGGTGCTTTTTCTTTTTATCTTTTAGAAGGTTTTGAATAAATTCTGCTTCATACGAATACAAAAACAAATCGGCCAGTAGGGGTGCACAATTAGTACCCTAGTGATACCGACTGTCTGTTGAAATATATACGGTTCATGATTTAATCTAATTCAGGACAAAATCGACTGAACCACTGCGAATTAAGTATGTAGACAATTTAAAAGGGAACAAAGCGATCGTTTGAGTGACAATTTTTCGATGCATTGGATGAAAATTACGTAAACCATAAGCTGAATTTTGTTACTCATTTTTAGGTACGACCACTTTATGTATTTGGTCGGATTTGGTGTGAAATTATGAAGGCTTTCTTACATTTATATTGATGAAATTAGAGAATAACTCATTTAGTTTTGACACCGTTGAATAAATAATAAAAGAAACTGTAGCATTGGATGGGGAATAAGGAATAGCCTAAAAAGTTGTGTACTGTTGAGAGACAAGGTTTTGGTTGACTGGTATAAACATGTCAGATCCAAAACGTATTAGTTTATCATGTTTTTGTGTAGCTAAAAGCAATGCATACAATTTAAGCTCTTGGTCATGCAAGTCTCAACAATTTCATTACTTTCTGTCATGTAGTGTTAACGTTTTAGCGAAATTTTTTAACCATGTCATAATGCAGGAGGTTTGGCAAGCTATTTAACCAGGTTTAACCCACCATTTTCTTAAAATGTCTTGTACCAAGTCAGGAATATGGCAGTTGTTATCACATAGTTTGTTTATATATGTGTTGGTGTTTGTTTTTTGTTGCACTTTATTAATTCATAACATAGCTTTAGAAAATCAGGGATCCATTATTTAAATTTATGGGAAATTATTGTTTAATGAGGCAGTTGTACTATCAAGCAGCGTCTTGAAGCGATACTTTTATTAAAAATGGAATAAAATTAATAACCGTACATAAATATCTATATTTCTTACTAGTAGAAATGAAACAAAGGTACCAAAATGTATATTTTGATGAAATTCAAGTCCATAACAGTGCTTTCATATCTACATAAAATGTATGTAAATGGTGCTCTGAAAGTGTAGTCCTCCACAAAAGGTTTGACCTTCAAGGGTAGCCGATGGCGCTAAGAGAGCCTCTCAAAAGCTTATAAGTTCTAAAGTTACCCAACTTTGTCAGATCAGTCGAAGCTCTCTGGGGTGCTGTTTTAATAATGTATTGTGCATAAAACTTTTCATAAAGACATGTTTAAACCATCGTAAACACATCGAACAAAGGATTTTTAATGGTTTGAATAAGTATATTAAAATCTGCTGCTTAAACTATCACAATTTTGAAATGTTCACTTTACAAACTTTTTCCTCTCTCGGCTCGTTGCTGAAGACCTTTGTTTTTGCAACATTTGACCTCACCCAGAAGTTGTCTAAGTAACTGTTTTTCCTGGACTAAAGAGTGATAAGATGTTTTGATTTCACCTTTGTATAGTCTCTCTATTTCCCTTTTGTCAGGTATTTAAGCTTTACGCACTTTGCATGTATTATTGAACAAATAGGGTATATTGCTTTCTAGAGGTTCATTGTTCCCATATGTTGTTAATGCTTTAAAAGCTGTAAAACAACTGTGGAAATAAACGTGCTGATGAATGAAATTCCTTGTTTTGATTTCTGTATTGTCACGTTCTCGCTTTAACATTGTTCACTTGAATGACAAGTTTATTTATTATCCATAGAGAAGCTATTAGACTTTATATATCTTGATGAATACATTACCTGGCACAAGCTTACATGTCTATTTGTTCTAATAAAAAACAAACGTCAAGACGGAAAAAAACAATATCAAAAGACACCAGGAAGTTTATTGTGCTGCTAAGCGCTGCTGGATCAATATAGGGGAGATAACACTAAAAGTTGAAGTAAAGATTTTGATCAACGTCCATCAGAATTCCAAACAATATTGCTGATATATATGTGTTTCATAAATAAATAGAAAATACGAGCAGTGAAAAAGTACATGGTGTTTTGTTTGTTTGTTTTTGTGTGTATGTTTGTTTTATTTTAATGTGCTGTACATGTGCTGATGTTTTGTCATGGATGGATACC
Source organism: Mytilus californianus (assembly GCF_021869535.1). Taxonomy (NCBI): domain Eukaryota; kingdom Metazoa; phylum Mollusca; class Bivalvia; order Mytilida; family Mytilidae; genus Mytilus; species Mytilus californianus. The sequence goes on from NW_026262734.1 coordinate 37,088,995, forward strand.
CCATAAATAATTGACTTTTTTGTTTTTCTATTATTTGTTTACATTTGAGAAATTAGTTAAACATATGTTTTAATATGATATAGTATAGTAAACAACAGACATATATATTATACATTGTTCCCAAGAACATAACTTCATGGCGTTTTATCATGAAATTTTGTCCTTACTTTTAGAATAATGTGCAGTGAAGGATGAAATTCCATATTTTTTTATAAATGAATAGTACGAAATGTTGTCTTGTGAAAGGGAGGTTATACAAGGTTGTATATTGAGATAATATTTCATAGATGAATTGCCATGAAATTTTAACTCATGAAATGGAGGTTATAGACATTTAATATTTCGGGTAATGATATCATTAAACAAACCTGCTTAACTAATTGATGCAACACACACAAAAATATAAACATCCCGATAAATCAACAATTTAATGGCAGAGGAATCCTCAGGGAAAACATAAATAGATTTTTAAAAGACAGTGTTTCACAGTCAAATATTTTCGTGGACAGAATTTCACAGTGTAATATTGTCGTTGACAATATTTTAATGTGCAATATTGTCCAGAATGTGTTGACAACGTTTCATCGACAAGGCCACTATTTCATAATGAAATGGAAAGTATTTCCTTGTGAATTACTGTCCACGGACAATATTTAATATGAAATTTTGTCCGACGGACAATATTTTATATGAAATTTTGTCCGACGGACAATATTTCATGGAAGACATTATGTTATGTAATACATAGAATACACATCAAGACATAAGAAGATCTGGATGAAGGGTTCTAAAAATCTGCATTACCCTTGTTGATAGACAAGGTTGATTAACCTTCTTTTTAGTAGTATTCGTTATATTTTTAGGAATTTTTTTCTTTATATTTAAACGCATATTCTGTAATTTTCTCATCATTTACCTAATATTTTTTTCTGTAATTATATGATTGCCTAGTTCTGTACATAATTCAATTCTTATTCAATATTTTATTACTTAATTCCTTTATTTTCCACTATAATTCTGTATACTTTTGCAATAATCAATTTTACCAGTCATAGATTCAGTAATGAAATATAAAAATTGATGACATAGTCATTGTCATTGAAATATTTAATATATTTATATTTTAGCTTCAAAACATAGTTTTGGGCACTAACAATAGAAATTTATTTAATGTTAAAATTCTGATGTCGTCTCCCTTGTTAAACTACCATTATCTAGGATAAATCAAACAAGATGAACAAATGTTGTCTTCCGAGGGTATCACAAGCCCAGTAGTCAGCACGGTGTTGACATGAATATCAATTATATGGTCATTTACATAAATTGCCTGTTTACAAAAGTATAATTTTTTTTCGAAATACGAAGAATTTTCTTATCCCAGGTAAAGATTACCTTAGCCGTATTTTTTACACAACCTTTTTGGAATTTTGGGTCCTCAATGCTCTTCAACTTTGTACTTGTTTGGTTTTACAACTTTTTTGATCTGAGCGTCACTGATGAGTCTTATGTAGACGAAACGCGCGTCTGGCGTATTAAATTATAAGCCTGGTACCTTTGATAACTACTTACACCACTGGGTCGATGCCACTGCTGATGGACGTTTCGTCCCCGAGGGTATCACCAACCCAGTAGTCAGCACTACGGTGTTCACATGATTATCAATTACATGGTCATTTTTATAAATTGCCTGTTTACAAAAGTATGAATCCACAGAACCTAAACTGAAATAACGCACAAGGACAAATATTGGTAAATTACAACAGATACTATGTTAATATGAACATTTATATGAATTTTAGTCGTCAATGAAAGATTTTATGCCAAAATGAAGTCTCAAAGTTCTACCGAACATTTTCTCTTATTACTAGGTCCAGACGGGAAAACATGGCTTCAGCGCTATGATATCGTAGAAAGGCGTTACAGAAAAAAAAATGAAATAGCTTTTCAAGACGTCATAATTATTAATTTACTCTCACCCACCAAATTTAACTTCTGTATACCTATTTGTTCGAGTACTGCAAAGTGAGAATGGCCCAATACAAATCCATGTCTATGTGAATTACCAGGGATACTTATTTCAGTCATCTTTCTACGTTTGAAAACCTTAAAAGATTTCAATATGCACATATGACGTCATATGCAGCATTTGAACGGGTGTTTTGCTATCCCTAAAAAAGATATGAACGTGTTTTGTGCTAGTGTTATCATAGAATCAAGCGATAATGTTTCTATTTTAAGACAGTTTAAGTTTTGAAATAAATTGTCTAAGTATGTTTGTCCAGGCAATCCCAAAACTTCAAGGTCCTGTTGGTTTGATAAATTACAAAGACATTGATTTATTCTGTATGGTCTACTCAGATCAACTTTTCAACTTGAGCAATGATTTTCCTCAAGATAGTTCGGATTGAAAAAATCTATAACCATCGTAGAAATAATTATTTTGTATTGCTAGTTCCTGACGAGAGATTAAACCTTAAAAAATGTTCTCGTAAAGCGAATTTGAAGTTTTTTCTTGGAACTATCTATAAGATGGACGATCGTATCATTCATTTTACTGTGTGTGACACATTTATTAAACCTGTGCGAATATTTATTGAAGTAAAAAAAGATTCAAATGGGAAAAAATACGTAATAAATTTCATCATTAACATAAACAGATATGATGTTCGATGTAGTATTGCATAAAAGTTATAAAACTAAATTAATAATTTACATGTAGATAGTGTATTTCTCCTCAAAGGAAAATCAAATTGAGCAAATTATTTCAAATGTTTAAACGCACAACAATCGCACAACAATTCTCTTTATCTCCATATCTTAAAAAAGGTTTAAACTTTAGACCAAATATACTATCACCCACCAAAATTAACTTTTATAGACATTTTTCTTCTTCGTCTTTGCATTAAATCTCTTGAATGTATATTGATTGATTAAATGTATTTGAACAGAATAGTCAAATAGAACAAAATGTATAAAGCAGCTTTTGTTACAGTATAAAAAAACATGTATATAGAATTGCGTTCGTCATCGTCCTTGAAGTAGTAACATAGATATTCCCGAGGAATGACTTTTTAGTTTTGGTCCTTATTGGTCTTATCGTTCTTCAAGTACTTATACATTCTTGGGTTTCAAATATTTCAATTTAATGTTCTTGATGTAAGTTAATCCAAAAAAGTTCTTCGGACAAATAAACTTTATATTTTTGTCGTCATTTTCATCTTATTTTCGGTCATTGAAGAATTCACATATTGAACAAAAGATAGTTTTTCTGAAAAGAAATATCTGTTTAGTAATTTCAAAACAAACTGTACTAAGATTAAAGTAAAATGATACCATATCGCTATGTATCTTTCATTTTAAGATACAATATATATCGGGTAAATGGATTTTTTTCAGTTTGATATTCATGTGCACCTTAACCATTTCTATTCCGTAATGGCCCGAGAACACAGTTATTTCGTGGTGCATTTCTTTTAGACAATAAATGAAAATAAAAAAAAAAAACCACCTGCGCTTTCTCAATAATATTTTTACAGTGTGGTGTACTACTTTTGGGACAAGTTATATCAAAGTTATAGAAAACTTCATCTGCTCTAACTCAAAATATGGACAAATTATGTTAAGGGGGTCTTGAAATCTTTTGACAGATTCCGAAATGCTAATTTTTAACCTTTTTCAGCTGGACCAAATCACTACTTTACTTTAAAATGTATGATCCAAATTTTTTTACAATGTAATTTCATCCCCCAACTTGCTTTTTGAGGCATAAAGCATGAAGAAATAAATTTGGAAGGGGTATACCAAAAAATTGCAAGTAACACACTGTCCACACTAGGGACTATATTCGTGGACAACGAAAATCAAAGAACGATAACTGTGTTCCCGGACCTAATGCTACCATTAACTCTTATTTTATAAAGGATGTTATAATACATTCCATTTTCTAGTATATTAAAATAGTTTTTGAAAAGACGCTTCAAGGTTTCAAAACGCTACATGAATACGAGTATTTCTTTGTTCTCTGTCATAATAATCTATTTATAGGATTTTGTAGATCTTATATCATAAAATTTATTGATTTTGATGGCAGCAACATACAATATTGTAGTAAAATAGAATATCAATTTTTTTCTTTAACTTACTAATAGAATTTTATGTAAGAGCGTTTTGAAATTAGGAACATTGAACAAAAAAGCATATACCTTTAGAATATTTTGACAATCATACATATGTATTACCTAAAATTAAAGAACTTTATACACAGCATTAAATTTAAATAAACCTTTATAAATTGAACTTTAAAATTTAACCCTGCATTTATTTACGAGGTCAACATAACAATTTGACGAATTTAACACAACGGATTTAAACTCCACTTATCTGCAAGAAGTATAATATTCTTTCCCTTAAAATTGTAGCATAACAATACATAAGTCAGTCGAAAATTGACTTAATCCTCAAATTTAAATAAAATTTTTAATCCAAAGAAGAAATATCTTTCTTCTGTTTGATATCAAATTGTTTCAGAAGATACTTAAATATGTTTGTTTCAGACATTTGATTCCTTAGCTACATGAAAATAACACTTTATAAATAAACTCATCATAGATACCAGGATTAATGTTTTGTACGTCAGACGCGCGTTTCTTTTACAAAAGAGAGGCGAAAGATACCAAAGGGACACTCAAACTCATAAGTCCTGCGTATAAATCGCTTTTCTGAATTAACCTTCATCAGAAACTCTGAAACCTTAATATTTTAAAGCCAGGGATGTGTAAATAGGTAGCAATGGTAGGAACTTTATGACCAAAAGGGACACAAATAAAATCAACTTAGCTTGCAGAAATTGCAAACTTAGTTTCACAATATTTTTTTTTAATTAGAAACTGGAAATTTTAGAAAGTATGTTTTACTTCATGTCAATACTGACTACTAAGGTGATGATACCCTCGGAAACTAATAGTCCAACAGAAGTGGTATCGACAAATTTGTGGTAAATAAATATAACACTGCATGAACTCGTGCATATGGAGCGTTTTATGAATTTACTTCATACCTGAAATTTGAAAAGCCATGAATATGACAACACTTAGAAACGTTAGGAGATGTACGACCTAAGAGACATTTAAAATACAGCCAAATTCGTCAAATATAAACTGTGCTCCAAGGTTTCGTAATAATTTCCTAATTTTTGAATCTATTTCGATTATATTTTTTTTTCAAATTCTTTCAATCTTTGAAAAACCCGTACCAGAATTTCATTCCTATGCAATACGGTTCTATTTTAAATATCATTACAGGATATTACTGATCTTGTTACATTTTTACAAATGGTTAAAGATTGGCTTGTTATTTTGACGAACGTGAAGCGAGGATTAATTCATGCATAGCATACAAAAAATGATAAATTCGCATGTTGCTGTCATCACAAATAATAAAATTTTATTATATAGGATCTCAAAATTCCGTTAAAAAGATTTGCGTTACAGTGAACAAAGAAATAATCGTATCCCTATAATGCTTGAAAACCTTGAAATGTCATTTTAAAAAACTATTTTAACGTATCGATTGAAAATGTACAATATAAACTATTCAAATATACTTGTACAAGGAATGTTTTATAACGTCCTTTTTTTAAATAAGAGTTAATGGTGGTATTTCGGATAAGAAATTATTTGGGTGCACAAGAATGTCGAACTGAAAAAGAGAATCAATTAACCCAAAACATATTTTATATAAATGAAGATACATAGCGATATAATAGTATTTTATTTTATTCTGAGTTTGTGTAAAATTCCAATCAAAAGAGACAACCTCAAAATTATAGCACTGGTCTTCGTCCTATTTATACTACAAAATACTTACCTTACAACAGAGGATTAGGAGGGGGAGTCCTTTATTTCTGTAATATTTCATTTTTATACAATAATTTCTATTCTTTATTTTGTATGCCCCTTATTCTCTATTTATTATAATTAAGCACCCAAGTATTCTCTTATCTTTATAGTGTTAGCCTATTTTTCTTAGTTCTTAATCGTATTGACCTTTTTTAATCTATTCTTTATATTATTACCCTTTATTTTGCATTTTGTGTCCATTATTATACATTCTGTAAACACCAACCAGACCCTCATAGCAGTATACAATGACACATTGACAACAAAACTTTATGCACTACTATCGCCTTTTGTATGTATTATTTCTAATAAAACAAAAATATTTACCTTCTAGCAGTATGAAATTCCTTTTGTAAGAAAAACTTTAGACATCGCCTTTTTGATATATGTCAGGGATAAAAAAAAAAATTTTGAACGTCCCACATAGAACAGGTACATGAACGAACTAAGACTAGGAACAATTTAATGTTGATAGACAAGAATAACTACCTTAGTCAAAATTATCTAAACAAACAAAGGTCTAGGATATATTTAAATGTCTTCGCTTCAGTCTGTTATGTGGTTCGCTGATTTATGAAAATAGAAGCGAACACAATTTATATGAATAGATTTTAATCTGCATAGATATGAAGTCAGCGATTCCTATACACTGTTACAATTTGCAGAAACATCCGATATATATCACGTATATTAGATTGCAATGATACTCCGGACGAAGCATTTAAAATAGAAATGCCAGTGACAATTAAAAATGTTATTTAAAGGTAGGGTCAATTTTCAATGAATCAATTTTACAACAGGACAATTTTTTAAAAATCAATCATATTTATTAAAATTTACAGTAACTCGGATCATATTAGATATCCGTATACGTCAATAAGATAAAAGTCAATATTAATTTATTCATGAATTAATGTCCATCGATGAACACTTTATAAAGACATGATTAATTATCAAAATATTGTCGCCAAAATAATAAATTTCGATTATTATTAAAATTATCTTTAAATAATTGGATCACGTGATTAAAACAAGTTCCTTGTGAATGGCCATATCAATCCGATGTAAGGTTAAAAGATTTTCATATGACCGTGTATTTGTTTTTACTACATGGCGTATTTTTATTTACAATTATCGGAAACTAATTCAACCTTCGATAATGGAATGAAATTTGATTCCGAATCGTTTTCAGTAACAACAGTATTTACCATTGTGATCCAGTTGTTACTTTACAGCATGCCAGCTGGTCACTGGTATTTACATAGAGCTCTTGTGGCTTAATCGTCATCAAGTATTTGCATAGTATAAGCAAAAACTTTCTGACCATCTATCCTTTTCATAAAATATGACCTCAGAGTATTTAACCGGTAGGATGAATTGTAAAAACAGTCGTTGAGTACATGTCATGATTATTTTTTTCATTAGGTATATGTACCATAAAGATAAACTTTGAAGACATCTGGGATTGCACTGAATGTTATATTATTTAGCATATAAAATGTACACTAAATAAAGTCATCATAGGATCAAAGTTTTGACAAAATATGAAACAATTTAAAAAAAACAATGAAAGGAGAAGTTAAGCTTAGAAAATTAAAAAAAAAAACAACAATTGATGTAGGTGATATTTTTTTCTCATGCGAATACAACTATCAATAGACAAAGATGTTAACATATGCATGTACAAGTCCCCGTAAGGCGTTTATCAAAAAATCTTCTCAATTTGGAAGGACCTGAAGCATCCGAATGACACGAAGCCCAAGAACAATTAACTCTTAAAACGTCAATTTAAGAGTACTTGTTTACCTAAAGCTATTTCAAAGTCCTATTTCAATTTATGAATAAACAATATTTTCTCAGGACCTTTAAGTGAAGGTCTGGTTGCGGTTTACAGAGTAGAAAATAATGTGTAAGAAGGGCAAAAATTAAAAGAATAGAGAAGAAAAAGCCCAAAAAATAAAGAAAAGAGAATAATGGCGTGCATCCTAGTGAGAAAAAATAAAGTGGTCGTTTTTCGAACTTTAAATGCAACAAATTACAATGATTTCTGCTGGAGTCTTTCAAAAAAAGAGTTTTTATGTTGTTTTTTTTTCACGGCTTTGTCGGTTTGAGTGTCCCTTTCATATGTTCCGCCTTTCTTTGATATAAGGATAAGAAGACGTGGATTGCCAATGAGAACCTGTCCTTAAGAAACAAAATGTCGATGATGAAACAGTTATAAAGATCATCCGTACAGCATTCAACTGTGAGCAAAAGGAAAACCCGTATAGAAATTTATAAGCGGCCCCATATAGACCAAGTGTAGATTTTAGGTAAGCATTGATAAATTAATTGATACATTCAACATTGTTCAATGACATCTGTGGCCGAATTCAAATTATTCTTTATAATTCTAATTGCTTATTGTTTGATTTTTTGCAGGAGCTATATTTTATGAGATGGAATATGGGAAGGTGATCAAGAACACGACAATACATGGGATCTACAGTGCCTTTTACTCAGTCTCTGATTACAGAATTGAACCAGCCTTGAATTTTTTAAGAATACATAAAATTGTATTCAACAGCCATTGAAGACCAACAAAAAAGACTGAAGTCAAGTGTTAAGACATTCACCTCATCTTTACCAAATGACTTATTCAGATACGCTGTTAACCATACCACTGAAGTTCTTGCCGTGGAAGAAGATTAGGAAACTTACCTTGTGTGAATACTTGTACGCTACTTATATAGAAAAAAAAAACGGCTACGGCTTATGTTAGAATTGTACCGACTGTTAGATCCAGAGACATGTACATACCTTTTGACTGATATATTATCGTCATCAGTATAGAAAGTGTCTGCCAAATCAAATTCTATAAGAGGAAATCAGATGCGATATTATCTCTCAAAGCTACCGTCAATGGCCTTATTTAAGAAGAACCTATAGGGCGTGAAAAACAGTCTTTTGCACTGCATACATTTAATAGCGAAAAGGCAGAATATGGGAAGAAATGCAAACATTTGTATAATTTGCTGCAAAAGAATGAAGACATGAGTACCATCCTAAGTGAGCATAAAATAGAGATATTTGCACAGCAACAGACGACTCCTCGCCATAAGGAAGAAATGAATCTGTTTAAGACAAATTTCCATCCATAAAGAGTACTGCAAAAGATATAAAACACAACTGTCAGAACATATTACAGGACACTTAAATCATTGAGGTCTGAATAAGAAGAAGCTATTTGGTTAAAAAAAACGTTTAGACAAAAACCTACGTCTCTTGTCTCTAAATGTAAAGAAGGCAAAGATGTATCGATTAAACCGGAAAAAAATTATGAGAGTTTATCCTAGGAGGAAAAAGACAAAATCAGAAATTTTGTTTTCTCATGGACAGGTTTTGCATCAGTAACGCAGCATATCATGAACTGACAATGCCCTCCGATGAACTTCCCCGATCTAACATGCTGATTGAGTGCCGTTTGGACGATTCATGTTGTAAGACTGCTCGAAAATGTACCTGGATCTATGATTGAAATTGCTACCGAAGTTAAAAATTAATTGAAAATCACTTGAAGAATCAGCCTGAATCATCACAGCTAAAGATAACTGTATCGGGAGATAGAGCTTATGTAAGAAGTATTTAAAAATTGTTCATATTTTCCATGTCTGATGCTTCTTCCCACACAAAACAGTCTTATCAGGAACAGCAAACCTTTGCAATTGTAGAATGTGGTGAAATACTATGAAAATTTTAAAAAACCGCTGTTAACCTGTCTTTGATCAAAATTAACACTGTATTATCAAAACGAGGTTTGAATGTTATAGGGGCTTTAGCTAAGAGATATAAAAATAACTAAAATTGCGATTTAACTTTTTTTTATTCAAGAAAAAAATATAGAACACTTTTTAAATCTTCATAAAACGTGACCTGACCAACGCTGACAATGACAGGACCAAATGAAATGCTATTAATTTTTTTTTTATTTTTTGAAGGATTTATCTTAAATTTGAAATGATAATAAAATTTGATCATTTAATATATAAATATATGAAAAAAATATAGTAGTTTTAAATGTTCCCAAAAGTCAATACATTTATCGTTTGCTTACATGTATATGTTTGAAAATTATTTATATTTCTTATTTGATAAAATTAATGGTTCAATCTAAGTGTTTCTATAAATATGATGCAAAGCCTATTACATATAAAAATGTATAAATTCATTTTTCCTGGTCATGATAACGGTCAGAATGTAGGACAGAAAGTCACAGATAAAAAGTCACAGACAAAAAGTCACGGAAAAAAAGTCGCATGTATATTATGTTATAAACATTGAGTCCTGTTCATAGTAAAAACTAATTTTTTTTGGTTAAAAGAACGACAATATAATAATTTTGAGAAACATCTTTCTGTAATGGCCTTTCAGTGAAAATCAAATTATATGTACATGTATATAATTCTTTTAACGTTACCCTGTGTAAAGTTATCATATTGGCAATATTTTTTAATTTGCTGCTAAAAATCCATAGCGATAATTGTTATTTTATCAAATTTCAATAATCCAATGCCTATAACTAATGTTAAGATAGTGCTACCATAGTCGGATCCAGAGGGCCCTTAGGGCCTCACACAAACAATTTAAGCTTGTCCTTTCTTCAACTGTCAATTTTCTGATTGTATCTTCTTAATATTATGTATAAATGGTTAGGAGCTAATAGCTATAATTTCAAACTGTCAACACCAAGTGGCACTTTGATCTTAAATCTTCACTTCAGCATTTGAATAATTATAGTCGATGGACTGACTTGTAAAAACCATCGTTCTTTGACACTGCATTAAATTGAAAACTTACAGAAGAGAGTTTTTGTATGAGAGATTTAGTCTATTTCTAAGCGTTTTCCAAGTTTATGCATATAGCATATAATTTGTTGTTTCTATGGCAACACTATCACTAATAATGCCTGGAATATCATTAAAATTTCTCAAATACAAAAAAAAACCTGCATAATGTCAGCAAAATTGTATACATTCATTGCTATATGTATCGAAGTTCATTAAAACGAATTTGTAAAAATCAGCGCTTATCAGTAATTTTTCAAATGAACTGCTTGTTTCCATGGCAACACATTCAATGGCAAATATTGCACAATTGAATATATATATTTTTTTTAATGATTTTATTTGTTTTTTCTAGATTGAGTAATTGTTTTTCTTGTATATTTTTCATGATCATGAAAACAGACTAAAATTTCTTCATACTCAGCACTTTTATCCAGATTAGAGAAATTGTGTTTGTTTCCTTCAAGTGGTAACACCATTATCGATATACTATATACTAGGAAAATTATTCATATATACACATGTGTGTATACAGTGAAACATAATAAGTGTTTTAGTTTTCCTACTTTTGTGCACATTTAAGAAACTAACTGAAACTTTTTTCAAAATTGCTTGAACCTTGTGTATCATCATAAAATTGTTTCCATAGCAACACAGTTTAAACTATAATACCGTTATATATGAATATGTGTAAAATTTTGATGATTACAATAATTTCTACATTTTGTATATTTATTTATTTTTTTCTGACTGCAAAATTAGATTTTAAAACATTTTTTTTTCAAAAATTTTCAAATTTTTTTTTCTGAAAAAAATGAAAACTAAGAATTTTGTATCCATGGTAACAAAAAAATGAGACATAATTCCCCAATACTTTTTCGCGTCATTGATAAGATAAGACGCTGGTATTTATGAATTCATGGTTGACTTTTACTCAGGTGTCCGCCAAAAATTATGGTGAGCATTCAAAAATGACCTTGAAAGGGTATTTTTTTCTTAATGCAAATCACCTAAAAAGGGGGTATATGTGATTATGATTGAAAATTGATATGAAAATATCAGTTATTAAATAACATTAATAAAATACATATATTTGATAAAATCATAAATAATTATTCTTTCTCTTATTTATTTAATATGAAAAATTATGTTGAAAATAGCCTTTTTCAGCTTAAAATCATAGATTTCCAGAAGAGGTAAAACTGGTCATCGGTTGCTATGGCAACCGATAAACATAGCAACCAAAATTTTGACATTTCGTTTTGTTTTATCAAGACTTGTAAGTGTGTGAAGTTTGAAGAAAATCCATGACCATGTGTGCCACACTCCCTATATATAAGTTTAAATAGTTACAGAGAACCAGTATTAATGTTACATATCTAAGCGGAGGTTATTAAAAGTATATTTTTGACTCTGGTTTCGAATACCGACTCATAAAAATTTAAAAGACATTTTGTTGTTTTAAAATATTCTTGACTTGACTTTACATGCGAAAAAACGCTAGGATGTCGAATGTTCTGTTTCTACAACCTTTCAGTATTGGTAAGTTTTGTCTGAGGAAACAAACCGTATTTATCTATGATGCAAAGCTTACATTCAATAACAGGTGTTGTCAATGCCACAAATAAGTGGCGTCTAAAACATGTTAAAGCTGAAATATTCAAATGTGCTGAAAGTGGCGTGAACAACTAGTTAAGAACTTGTCTCTTTATTTGAATGGTAAAGTATTGCATTTAAGTCCTTTTTTATGGAGGAACCTTTCATACATGATCAATGGATTAGATTTACAGTTTTTTGGCAAAACGTTTCGCAATGGTTTGTTGGCAGTGCTCTTCGTACTTCATATGAATTATTGTTTCTTCGAGCTCCACTGACAAACGATAGCACTTACACACTTTCTTTTTAGGAGGAAAACTACAAGACGATGCTTCAAAATACACAATATTAACTAACGCAATCAAGAACACATATGAAATAATATGACCGAAGGACAAGAGACCCCAACAAATTTCTTCTCTGTTCCAGTTGGTTCAACATGACTAAAGGATTATGGTTCCATTGGACTGATCAGATTATATTGAAGTTATTCATATCATATTTATGATACACTAAAAACTTTATTTCATTGAGTTTTGATTTTTTGACTTGTTAATGACTTCAATTTTTTTAATTTGCCGTGGAGTTCGGTATGTTTGTTATACTTTTTTACATAGAAATGATCCACACAATGTTACAAACTAACTACAAAAAATAGTATAGCAACTACATACCAATGGAGCATTTGCATTATTCACATATTTGTGGGCGTATCCATAACGACGTAGCGTATAACACGTATATGAGAAAAGGACAAATTAATTATAGTTGGTCCCGATGAAGATATTTTGTAATTCATTTAATTTTAATTTAGTTGAATTGAGGTCGGGGCTAAAATATTATTTTATACATATCTGTCCGATACGTATACATCGATCCGTGTACGTATCCAGATTCGTAAATAATGCAAATGCTCTATAACAAAGTAACTAAACTCTGAAATGAAGTACGTATATTCCATAATAAAAAAAAACGCATAATATACATGTAATAGCGAAAATGCATAATATAAAGAAAAACACCCATATATTTGTAAATAATATCACAGAAAACCACTAGCCAACAACTTCTTGATGTTCCTTATGTACACAGATGCTGTCTTACTTACTGATTACAAAAACAAATGTAATTTTTATCATAATACATATTTGTCGGTAAAAGACAGACTTACAACAGTTTAAAAAATGACATACATGTATTATATGTCACCTGTACTGAATTGCATACAAGAGCTGAACGTACGCGGTAGTTAGTTGAAAAAGGTATAGTGGCATACATGTAACTTATATTGAATCATTGACACAATAAAAAAATACAGGTGAATCAAGAAAAAAACTTACATTGACAACATTTGGAAAACCGATAATTTTGGATTTCATCGGAAGAATCGGAAGATTGATAATTGCAGAAGAATCGGAAGATTGATAATTGCAGAAGAATTACATTGTAGATATGATATGTTTAAACTTTAATTCTTTATATATTGGACTTTTCATGTTCGCTCTTCATTTACGGTAATGATCTGTAACCATAATTAAATGTACAATTACCACTTGGGAAGTAATTCTATATTAAGTAGGGCTTAAGTGTGTTAAGACATTTAAAGCTTTGTACAGAGCAGTATACAACTGTACACAATAATTACTTGTATGTTACCTTCAGTGAAATTACGAATCAGGAAGTTATCCCCTTAATATGGTGTTCATATCGTTAGTACTTCATCGTTTTCTTTTCATAATCAATAACAGGATCTATATGTGATACTAGTAAATACGAATACTCAAAGATCTTTTCTCTGCGTATCATTTTGATCTTGTTAATGGTTGGTTTGGGAAAAACTGCTGGGCTAATTAACGACCCGACGCGTAAAAACGTTGTCAAGTACATGTAACTTAAAGTTTACAGTTTCTCCAAACAATAATGTCAGTAAGCTTTAAATACTGTAGAGTCTGATATGCCAAGTTTTATGAAAAGTTGTCTCTGACATCTCAATGATATTAAACTCATTTTTCATATTTACCTTTTCCTATTAAAGAGGCAACACATTGTAGCTCCAATTAAGACTTATAATAAACTATATTTGCCTTTCTTTTCAAAGTGTTTTTAAAACGGATTTATGAAATAATTTTTCGTTTCTAGCTTTCAGTTTGGCTCAATTTTATCCAAATAAGCTTGAAAACATCGCTGATATGTTAATGGCTTGCAAGTCAATCATTCAATCTCATTTGAATCCGTATGCATGTTACCTTAAACATTACTCCAAGTTGAAGATGAACTACGTATGTGCTTAGCATATTCAGTTACTAAAATAGAATGTCAACATGGCAATTTGAAACAATAAACCCTTCTAGAAGAGTCACATCGTTCACAAATGATATTTTATAACTGCGTTAAATACACAGTCAAAAGCATTTAAGGTATACACACGAGTTCATACTTATAGCATGTGATTAATAGTAGCTGAATGTTGACGTGGCTGGCTGCAAAAAAGTCGACTTTTGGTTTTACTAAAAAAGTTCATTTGGCCACAATATCAAGACAAGTCGGATAGAACCATCGTCAAAGCATTGTTTTCTACCCGTTTCTATGCATTGCAAAATAAGTTTTAGGAAATATGCATTTATTCTATATCTACTTGTTATATGGTCCTCAATTTGTTTGATGAATTGTTTTGTGAAATAGATCATCTTTTCGTTCCCTTTGCTTTTTTGCCATTATGTGGTCAGTCCTGTTCCACTTGCAGATTTTAAATTTCTAAATGTTACCTTGGTAACCCTCTATATCAGTATGCAAATCCCTTTCCTAATCAAATAATTTATTTTGACCCCGAAAAAAAAGCTGAATGGTCTAAAGATAAATCATAGTTAGAACATTAAATGATCACATGTTTTACCACGATATTATAAAACGTCTACAATGTATGTATACTGATTTTACTGTATTATCTCATTCATTTGAATTTTGCACTAGTTTGGTATTAAACTATTTCATTGGAAGTATTATCATCATTTATACGGTTACGACCGTCTGAAAATGTTATACATAGTTTTTCGTAGAACTTTTCCTCAGAGTCGTACGGAGCTTCGGGATCAGATGGACACACAATACAGACGACTTTACGCCAAATGTCTTTCAAGGCTTCAACATCAAGCCATTGATTCACGACCCTCTCTGAAGGCATGCATTCTTGTCATTTCTATTTCATAAGTTCCCAGCTACTCTTCAGGAAATCCTCAGTTATAACAAATACGACCTTTCTGCTTGAATTGATGGCTTTCACGATGCACTCGGCAATAGACATTTCTTCTTTGAAATCCTTGTGATACAAACAGAGGCTGAAGCCATTTGACTGCAAGTTGTCGTAAAGAGTTTTAACCCATGATATGTCTTTATGACTGTATGCAATAAAAGCATCATAATTGAAATCATCAGAAAGAGGCTGGTAATGTCTAAGTTTCATTTTAATTCTAAGAAAAATATACTATAATGCAAATCGGTAGCGATAGTATTTTTTTCCAAAGATTAAAGCTAAAATGGTGACAGAAGTAATGCAACTTGCCAGTGTTACCAATAATTTCGTTTTGCAACTGATTTCAAATTTGTTTAGATTTCGAAAGAATTGAGACAAAATTGTGAGAGTCCCAGTTTGCATGACGCATTCTATTTCATCAACATCACTTATAAGACCTGAATTGTGCACCCATTTAAGAAAACGTAGTGTATTACAAGAGCATTCAATCGGATTTCCACAAAGAAATACACTGGAAGGTTTAATAATGTTAAGTTTAGCCATATCGTCTTCGCTTAGACACGAAAATCTATGGTACTTCAGACTGATAAGTTTAATCTTATTTTGTTTTGACGGAAAGTTCGGAAGGGATTGTAAGTTGATTCTGTCCAATATGATAGAAAGCTTATGTCTGAAAGGATGACAAAAAAGGCCATCTGGTAGAGATGTTAAGTTATTTTTCATCAGGTCAAGGTGTTGAAGATCTCAATTCATCTTTAGAAATTCTGAGGCATTGTGAAGGGTATTCAACCCGATTCCCAGATTGGCATCTTGTGCAATGAGAGTGGTCAGTTTAGGAAAATTTGAAAAAAGATTAACACCCAAAACTTTGCAGTTGAATCCTGACATATCAAAATACTCCAAATTTTCAATCCCATTAATCGTACCATTCCAATCCCGGAATGTAACATTAGCCATATTCAAAACTTTTAAATTTGAACCGTTGATAATAGTTATATTTGAAATGCTCCTCCTATTCTATGATTTAACGTGCGAATGGAGGTCAAATTGTTCTAATATTTTTGGAAGGTAAAACGAGTAAGATACGTTATTTTTGGTGGATCGTTTTATTCTGTTGTCTTTAACAACCTCATGTGGAATTCTGATTATTTTTAAATGCTTTAACGCACAAATTGCAAGTACATAGCTATCTTTGATATCGAACAGTAAATTATCGGACAAATTTAATTCTTCTAAACAATTCTCCTTTTGTCTATATCTCAAAAAAGGATTGAACCTTACACCAAGTATACTATCACCCACCAAGTTTAACTTTTGTAGACAATTTTTTTCAAGTACTGCAAAGTGAGGATGGCCCAATACAAATCCGTCTCTATGTGGATTTCCAGTTATGCTTATTTCCGTCATATTTCTACCCTTGAAAATCTTCAAAGAATTAAATATGTTGCTTATTACGTCGTACGTAGCACAAGCGGTGTGTATCGCTATCCCTAGCGTTTTTTAATTCGGAAACGATATGATCGTGTTTGGTGCTAGTGAAAGCACAGAATCAATCCATAATGTTTCTTTTTTAAGAGACTTTAAGTTTTGAAATAAATTGTCTGAATATGTCAGTCCCTGCAATTAAAAAAATTCAAGGTCCTGTAGGTTTGATAAATAGCAAAGACATTTATCTATTTGGTATGGTCTACTCAAATCAATGTGTAACTTGACCAATGATTTAATCGAGATATTACGGTTTGAAAAAAATGTATAATTATCGTAAAAAAAATTATCATGTATAACTAGATCCTGAAGAGAAATTAAACTTTGAAAAATATACTCATAAAGAGAATTTGAAGTTACCAAGTTACTTCTAAGGTTGAGAATGGAGAGTTCAACTAGTCCATCAAAGGCTCCCTGTTCAATAAACCTAATCCTATTATCAGACAAATCTATGTTTTTTAATATTCTTGATTTCCGGAAAGACCACGTGTAAATAATTTCCTTGAAGATATAGATCTGTTGTAGAATTGTGCAGAACATCAGGCATTGTTGTTAAATTTTTCCTCGAAAAATCTATAAGGTTGATAACCTGATCATTCATTTTAATGTGCGTTGTCTTTGAAAAACCTGTATACAAAAAAGAATTAATCAACATACAAATATCACACAAATAAAAAAAAACTTACTGCAATTGTTTGCAGCTGTCCTTAGTTAGGAACCTGTTGTTCAGTGGTTGTTGTTTGTTGATGTGGTTGATAATTGTTTCTCGTTTCTCGTTTTTTTTTATATAGATTAGACCGTAGTTTTCATGTTTCATTTCTTTTACACTAATCATTTTGGGTCCTATATAGCTTGCTGTTCGGTGTGAGCCAATGCTCCGTGTGGAAGACCGTACTTTGACCTACAATTGTTTGCTTTTACATATTGTGACTTAGATGGAGATTTGTCTCATTAGCACTCATACCATAACTTCTTATTTCTATTATGGGGTTATTGGATTTTGTTTCCAGTCCGATATTCATGTTTATCTTAACTATTTCTAATCTAAATTACCCCCATTTACTCTCATTTTTAAAAAGGACGGTATTAGTTAACTTATAATTTTTGAAAATGACGTTTCTCGGTTTTATACCGCTACATAATCCGATTTTTTCTGTGTTCACTGTCATGCAAATCTATCTGTCGCAATTGAGTGTTCCTATATCTTATATTGAAAAAACGTAATCTTAGATTTATTACTATAAAAATATACCATAGTAGCCTTTTCATATTGAGCACACTGTACAAATACGCATTAACCTGATGAAAATTTGTCAATTATATTACATGTAATTAGAGAACTATATGCATTTAACTTCACAAGAAACTAGGAATTTATGTTTGTATAGCAAAGTAGCCTTTGGAAAACTATATAGTTATAATGCATGCGTTTTTTTATTATTAATTGTTTTTGGCTTTTAGCTAGCTTTCAGTAATTGCGGATACTCTCAAATCGTACTTTCGTGTTAATTTGTCCCGTTGATACAATTTGTAATGTTGTTTTTTTTGTCATTTATAGTTTATTTTCTTAAAGTTATATTTCGTCTCTCTATTTGTAATTTATATAAATTATACCAGCTTTGATAATGTTTGGTATGACTAAACATTTTCACTCCTGCAAATTTTGTAAAAGATATTTCCGTTCGCCATTACTCTACAACATTATTTTCATTTACCTGTGTACAGTATTATTTAGCGGCATTTTGTTTAAGGTTTACATCGTTATATCATGTATACGGCGGCAGTTTGTTCAAGGATATGGCTGACTTTGTGAAATTGTTTATTATCTCAACCCTTATTTTATTGATTTTGTATTAACATTGTGTCATAGATCAAATGTATACGTTCAGTGTATATTCACTTGTTTGTTTTCATATGTTTTTTGATCGAATAAAGCCATTTCATTTGATATTGTATAATGTGTTACATTATTGTTTCAGGTAAGTTTGAAGGTTTGTACCTATTAAAACGTTTTGTTTGCACATTTGTTTGCACCTGTCCTTAGTCAGGAACATGATGTTTAGTTGTTGTCCATTGTTGATGTTGTTCATAAATGTTTCTCGTTTCTCGTTTTTTATATACATTAGACCATTGGTTTTTTCCCGTTTGAATGGTTTTACACAGGTCAGTTTTGGGGGCCCATTATAGCTTGCTGTTTGGTGTGAGCAGAGGCTCCGTGTTGAAAACCGTACTTTGACAATTTCTTTAGACAATAAATGGAAATTTTTAATATAATAGTTACAGTGTGGTGTACTACTTTTGGGACAAATATTATAAAACTATAGAAAAAGTCATTAGGTCTTACTCAAAATATAGACAATTTTATATAAAGGGGGTCTTTAATCTTAATTACTACTTTCCGGAATACTAATTTTTAAACTTATTAAGCTGGACCTAAATTCATGACCCATTTTTTTAATGGTGTCGTTTCATCATCCTTCTTGCTATATGAGGCATTGAACATGAAGAAATCAGTTTGGAAAGGGTATAAATATAACACACTGTCTACACTAGGAACTATATTTACAACGAAAATCAAAAGATGATAACGGACATTTTGCACAATTCTTTATGTATTACATGTATGTATGTTTTGTCTATTATTTTTTTAGTTAAACACCCCAGTATTATCTATTCTGTATTTTGCTTGCCTCTTTCTCTGTAGTCTTTGTTACTTTGGCCCTTTTAATGTAGTATTTCCCCATTATTCTTTATTCTGTAAACCCCCATCCAGACCTTCATACTATTATGTTATATCATATTGACAGGAAAACGGTATTAATATCAATATCGCACTTTTTATGTATAATTTCTGATAAAACAAAACTACTTACATGCTTGCAGGATAAAAGTCCAGATTGCCAGGAAAACTTTAGCCATCGCCTCTTTAAAAAAATCTTTTCGAACGTCGCAATATAATCAACAGCTATGAACTTAGAATAGGAACAATCAATTTAAAAAAAACTGGAATAACTTCCAGAATAATGATTATCTAAATAAACAGAGGTGTTTGTGATAAACTTAAATGACGTCTATTATATAGCTCACTGATTTCTGAAGAAACTGTGAAATCAAATTTGTATGTATTGATCTTAGCAACATCCGAATATCTTATATACAATGTATGTACAAAAGAAATATCAATGACGATTAATAAGGTAATAAAAAAAAAGGTAGGCTTAATTTCCGCTGAATCAATGTTGCAGCATTATAAAAGTCATTTATATTTACTAAAATGTACAGTAAATTCGATGTATTTGTGTATGGACAAGTTTCCACATCACATTTTTGGAAGACGGAGGGAATTGATGAGTGCCAATGAGACAACTCTCCATCCAAGTCATAATGTATAAAAAGTAAACCATTATAGGCCAACGTAAGGTCTTCAACACGGAGACTTGGCTAACATCGAACAGCAAGCTTTAAAGGGCCCCAAAATACAAATATAAAGATAAATTTCTATTGATAATGCTAAAACGTATATGAATAAGGAGATGTTAGATTTTACTATTGGATAAACAATATTGTACTAGACTGTTTATTTACAAATAGAGCAATGGGAGAAAGTTGGGAATATCGGAAAACAAAATCAACAAAAATAAAAAAAAAAAAATAGAGAAAAGTGGTTTAAATGTCAAAACAAATGAAGGACCCCACCCCACCAAAACACAAAAAGAAGTTCTACTTTTTGAAGCAGTTTTCAATTCAAACACTTCCTGTATCGTAATGTCGCATCGTATTACAATTACTTTCAATATCGAAAAAAAATAATGTGGTGATACACAAAGGTTTAATTGTGTAAACACAATTTAATTGTGGAAACAATTTATTCCTCTAATAACAAATAACTGACTTCCTTAATCGTGAGGGAAAAAAATAAAGAACAGCGAGACCTCTGCGTCATCATGGTTAGTGTCTCCGTTACACATGCACCACCTACCATCAAAATGTCACAATCGAAAAACGTACAACTAGAACGGATATTTGGTATCTCTAAACATTTCGCTAGTGAGTTACGACACAAACACTTTTATCTAAGGCTGTTTATTTATGTATATATGTGTCAATGTATATCATATATCAGAATATACACATGTCTGCAGATAACTAAATTAACATTGTACATTCAAAGAGTAAACCTTTTTGCCTTTAAGCACCTACATTTGTTGTCTATAGTTCACTGACAACTATTACCCGTCTTTCCATAGCATTAAGCTATGTCAAAATTAAGTTTTTAAAAAATTATCAAACTGCTATGATTTTTGGATGTGTCAATACGTAGCCTCTGTTATAATTACTTTCCTTCGTCAACTTTACTATCTGAGTATTATACCATCACTTATCAGCCAGTGCTATGCATTGGGAATGTATTTCAACTAAGTCCTTTGTAAAAGATGGGCAAAAGATACCATATGGACAGTAACACTTATAGATCGAAAATAAACTGACAACGCCATGGCTATAAAAGAAAAAGACACACCGACAAATAATAGTACACATGACGCAACATAGAAAACTAGAGACTAAGCAACACGAACCCCACAAAAAACTGGAGGTGATTTCAGGTGATCCGGAAGGGTCAGCATATACTGCTCCACATGTGGCACCCGTTGTGTTGCTCATTTTATTACACATCTGGTAAATAGTCTAATTCGGTAGGTCACATTCGTGAAAAGGGAAGGGGAGTGTATACAAGGAACATATCCGATATCATCTGTGAAACAGTTATTCCATAACGGTCAACCAACTCGTGATGGCGTCCGTAAAATGTACAAAGGGATGATTCAACTTCACCATTTGAAACTCTTGGTTTAATAGCTTCCTTGTGAGCATCAACCCTCTATGAAGGAAATCATGATAGGAAATACAAGCCTGGGATTCTCGTATCAATTGGGAGATATATACTCCGTATACAGGGGCTGCTGGAATGTTGCTGCCTATATAGAAATGGAAGGTTCACTATTGGGAAGTTGACATCATCTCTTTTGTCGTAAAATTTTGTTTTCAACCGATCTTCATTGTCAATTTCTCGATGTAAGTCAAGATATGAGGCAGACTTAACTCTATCTGCTGTATCCCTTATCTCTAGTTTGATGGGATAGATTCGTTCAACATAGTTACCAAATTTTGAATTATTTTGCGAGAGAATAATGTCAGTTTCAGAGAATTTTTTGTTTGAATCAGAGTGATTCTTTACAAAGTAGGTTCTATCCCTCCCCAAGACAAGATACTTGTTTCTACGTTGTCCATACTTTTTTTATGAAACAAAGCAATACCAACTCTTTCAATTTGTCTTTTAGTTTGGAATGGGGAATACTTGTGTAAAGTGTAGAAAAGTCAAATGTGTTAATAGTTTTGCAAGATGAAAGAGTCTTAAATTGTATGTACTCTAAAAGATTTTTGGGATTTTCTAGTATTCACATCTGATTCACACCACCTATAGAAGCTCCGTATAACTCTGAGGAAATGTTCTACAAGAAACTATGTATAGCATTATCAGATGGTAGTATGAGATTAAGTGTTGATAACACTTCAATGTAAAAGTCAAATATCCAACTCTTGCAAAGTAAAGACGAATACACAAATAATATATATTACATCAAATCCGTTACGAATACATGTTAACATAATTGTATGCGATTTATGTGATAAATTTTTCAAAATATATTTTTTATTTTACTTTTTTTCGTGTTGTATTAAAAGTAACGAAAAAACAAATAGTTGATGTAGAATTATTAAAATGCATTGAACGATTTTAATTTAAAAACAAATGTGTGGAACCTTGATCATGTTGATCGTCTGCGAGACATTTGTCGAGTGAATCAAATTTCAAAATGACAAAAACTCTGAAACATTTATCATGTTTATTAAAGCATGAAGCATCATTTACAGTATATATATAATTACTATATTTTGTCTCAAAGCATAAATGTGTACGATGCTTATATTCATGTAGAATACAATGCTTTGTCGAGAACTTTTATTCTGGTTCTAATTAAGTACAAATAAAATATATGTTTAAGACAACATACGGTTGTTCTATTCATACTAGAAAATAGTAAAAGACACTAAAGGGACATTCAAACTCATTAGTTGAAAATAAACTGCCAATCCAAATAAAAAAAAAACAAAAAACCTAAAGATCAACAACATTAAACAAAACACAACATAGAAAACAAAACACTGTGTAACACGAATCCACCTAAAACCAAGGCAAATTTCAAGGGTAGGCAGATCCTGCTGCACATGTGGTACCCATCGTGAAAAGTAATGTTTCAAATAATTTTTTTTTGTTTGATCAACGTTTTGTTCCCAGCAAAACCATTCATATATCATATTAGATATATAATCATTTCTGTCCGATTCAAAAACCTTCAGGTAGAGTATAAGAATGATGATGTATCTGCGTGGATAGTCCATCAGTAGAGGTTTCTACTCAGTAGTAGCACAAACCCGTACCAATTTAACTGCACCAGATGCACATATCGACAATTGATGTTTTTTCAGTGTAATTTGTAATCAAATTATTTGAAAATTCAAAAATTCATTCAAAAGTTGATGAGCTTATTTCACCGAAAATAATTATTATTAAAGATAAAACGTACAGGTAATTAGAGATATGAAACATATAAAAATTAACACCAGCAGTGCTCGAAATAAAACAATATCTGAGGAAAGTATGTTATTTCAATTTAGTATACTTCACGTAAAAATGCCATATTGGCTAATACGAGGGTGTAAAAAGTTCGGCAAAGCTCGCGTTATAAATATGAAAATTGAATCGTTTCGATTAGAGAAATATCAAATCATCCAGTTTTAGAATCCAAATGTACCATTGTTAGGTAAGATGTCTGTAGACAAATAAAATGAAGTTGCACTACATCGTTAAATCGTTTCGCATTGAATTCCAATTCGCAGACATAAATAAACCTTTGCAATTCTGTTTAACAAATACTGATTTCTATTATCAACGATTGGATTGAACTATAATTTATCTACACTGGCTAAGACCAACCAAGGTTTTTTGCATTGCTCAATTTTTGCCTTTTTATGTTTTGTTTTGTAGTTGTGTATCTGCTTGTTTCGGTTTTTTTTGTTGTCTCGATGTACAATGTGGAGTATGCCTTTGGTCCTATTCCTTTCTGTAGATCATTATTCTAAGTATCGGAAAACAAATATTGGACTAGGACAAATTATTATGTTTTTGGACGTTACATCAACCTGCTGACCAAATATGAAGCCATTTTGTTCAGCAGTACAGCAGAAATGTGTTACAAGATATACATTTTATTTCACATATTGAAATATTCAAATTGTCTGCAAAGAGTAGTTAGGGGTCGAACAGAAATGTTCAAATGTTACAAATTGTTAAATATTGTAAATCTTCTGACAAAATATGAAGTAGTATATGTGATGAGTAATTTACAACATTCTTATAGGACGAAAGGACTAATTGATAGATCCCAGACCATCAATTTGTTACATGTATTTTATTCTTAAAATAACGAATGTCACATAAATGTCTGATAATCATTTCAACAAGGATGTATGGTCAAATTGTTTTAATCATGGGTTCAATATCCAAAAGTCTATCGACAATTTAATGAGATTAATGTATCTTTAACTATAAACCTTAAATTCCATGTACTTGACAACGTTTCTACGCGCCGGATGGGTACTAAGCACATCATAATTTCAAAACCAGCTAATAAAAAAGCCAAACATAATGCAAAGTATCGGCTTTCGAGCATTTTTAATTACTAAAGTATCATAGATAGACCACGTTATTGATTATGAAGAAAATAATAAATGTACTACAAAATAACGCTAGAAACAACATTTGAAAGGGATAACTGATTCGTAATTTCACTGAAGGTGACATATAATGTGTACAATTCGATATTGTCCTATACAAAACTTTAAATGCTTTAACACTATTTAGCTCTTTTTAATACTGAATACTTCCCTAATGGTAATTGTACATTTAATTTTGGTAAAGATCTTTACCGCAAATAATGAGCGAAAATAAATGTCCCATACATAAAGAATTAAAGTTTAAACATATCATATTTACAATGTATTTCTTTTGCATTTATCAATATTCCGATTTTTGTGATAAGACAGAAAGTTATCGATTTTCCAACTGTTGTTTACTGCGGCATGTTAGGCGTTTTTTTTCTTGGTTTCACATGTTTTTGTTGTTTCAATGATTAAATAAAAGACAAATGTATCCCGCCATTTTCTTTTTTTTAACTTATGTGGTGACATATTATACATGTATCTCATTTTTTAAAACTATTGTAAACCTGTCTTTTACCGACAAAAATTTATTGAATAATACTTAAAAATTTAAACAAATTACTTCATTTTTAAACTGTACAATGGACCATACCAACCACTAGCCCGACTCCTCTGCGTAATACAGACATTTAAAAAACAAATAACAACATATTAACGGAGTAATTGCATGGTGTCATTATATAGTAAGACAGAATAAGGGTACATAGGAACATCAAAATGTGTTGGGTAACTAAGGCAACAGTAGTATACGGCTGTTCAAAAGACATAAATCGATTGAGAGAAAACAAATCCAGGTTACAAACTAAAACCACGGAAACATATCAACTACAAGAGGAAAACAACGAAACAACAGAGACACTGAAGTGCAATAAAAACAAACGACAATGCAACATACATAGAACCGAACTATACGATAACAACTGCCATATTCCTGACTTGGTACAGGACATTTTAAGAAAACATGGTGGGTTGAACCTGGTTTTGTGTCTAGCCAAACCTCGCGCTTTATGGTAATGTTAAATATACTGTTCAAATGACAACATTACATGCCAGGATTACAGTACAAATAAATGCAAGCACACTCAGGACAGAGAATTACATAAATAAATAATATAATAGTACACAATGTTAACCACAGAATAACAACGAATACCTAAAATAATTTAGGACAGTTCACAAAAACATCATAAAAGAATTACGAACAATGCGTCACACGATTATATCAACGCCACAAAAAGTGACGCGTCACAGGTAAATTTCTAAAAATTAGATTTGTGTTAGTAATTGGGTAGTGGTTTTCAGTGACATTAAAATTGTGTTTTGTACTTACCTCATTACAGTATTAAGTTACTTCGTTATGGTATGTTATTGCTTTATTATTTTATGTGGTTAGTTTGTTACATTATGTAGATCATTTCTTTGACAAATAAATACTGAATCCAAGCCAAATTCAAAAAGGGGAAGTCCATAACAAGTCACATAATCAAACGCTATTATTGAAATCAAGTTTCTATCTGTATATACATTATAATAATGGAACCATAGTACGTTAGTCTTGTTGAACTACTAGAATAGATAAGATATTATTGTTTTGGTCTCTTGTCCTTCAGCCATATGATTTCACAATCTGATACCCTGAAGTATCTAAAAACAACGCTGACATATATTAACAAGGATATTATGACACATTGACTGTAAATTGTGTTCTTGATAGGGTTAGTTATTGTTGTGTAGTTTGGAGCACCGCCCAACATTTTTGGAAAGTTCCCCTCCCCCCCCCCCCCCCCCCGCCCCCCCCCAAAATAAAAAGGAATGTTTAAATGGTATCGAGATATTTGTGTAGTTTAGAAGGCACGTTATTATTAAAATATAAGAAGGAGGTCATTTACAATGTTTTAAGGATAGTTGCCTACAAAACCCATCAAAGATTCAGGGCTTATCATTTTATACGCGAGTCAAAATTTTAGTCTTTAATAAAGACTCATTAGTGACGCTCCAATAAGAAAATAGGCCATATAAAGTACGAAGAGCATTGAAAAGAAAACATTCCGAAAAGTTTTGCCAAATACTCCGAATTTAATCTACTTATTGGGTAGAACATTCTATTATTTAGTGGAGTAATTTCTGTTTGATCATGCATGTGAGGTGCCTCCATAAAAGAGTATTTGTTTGCAATAATTTACCAATCAAATAAAGTGACATATTTAGGTATATGAGGTAACGTCTGAGAATTTGTATTCAGTTTAAAAGCCAGTTGTTTGATGTGTTTTTTGCAATACATGCATTTTTGTAAATGAATTGTTTGTTTTATTTATAGATATTGAGGTTTGTTTTATTTAAAAATATCAAATGAAAAGCCAACTCCACTTCTTTGCTACTCTGTTATGTTCATTTGAAGAAAACAGTGTCTGTTTTACAATAAACCTCTTTTTATTGTCGTGTTTATGGTCTCATTTGATCGAGTTTGTTAACAAATTCAACAATTTTAATTTGGTTACAATAATTTATTGGATGGTTGCTGTTGGCCAATTTGAAAGCAATTAATGAAATACTGGTTATTGATTTCATAAGGTATCATTCAAAGTTGGTGCAAAGCTATATATTTTACTTATTAATATAGTGTAAGGGTAAATTCTAGTATTGCATTTTGTATTTTTGTGTGTTACAAAACTTTTGAATTTTTAAAATACTTAGATTTTCTACCTCAGGAATTTATTACTTTAGCTGTGTTTGGCAAAACGTTTAGAAATTTTGGTCCTCAATGCTCTTCAACATCGTACTTTATTTGGCCTTTTTAAATTTTTTGGATTCGAGCGTCACTGATGTGTCTTTTGGAGACGAAACGCGCGTCTGACGTAAATACAAAATTTAATCCTGGTATCTATAATGAGTTTATTATTAAATATTGTTTCCTTTGCGAATCATTGACAAAATAAAACAATTGTATAATCTAATTATGTCATTTAGACATTTATATCAAATTGTCTGTATGCAATTCTTATATCACGGATTCCCTAATAATTCAATCCAATATATATAACATATGGTTTGGCATTTTTCATATTCCTTTTCGTTTTTGTTTAATGTAAACTAGAATTGTTATAAAGCCTTTAATAAAAATCCAGTAGTTTCACACACAATATTCCTCCGTGTCCATCCCGCATGTAAACATACCACCCTGGTGTTCCATAGCCCGGATACTTTTCCAGAATGTTAGGATCTCCATCAAGAAAAACTGGGAAAAATGAGAACGGACTATCACCAAGAAATGGAATTGTTCCTAATAGCTGACCTTCAGTGGAAAAATGAAACAAATGCTGTCTTGAATACTTATGACTTATTTCTTTATCGTGTCTCCAAGAAACTAAAAAGCCAGCTGAAAAGTAAAAATAACTAGTCATTGAAATAGATAAAGCGACATCATTACATTTCAAATCCCAAAGAAAAAGTGCTCCTCAAAAGATTTATGCATTAATTTGTGTAAAACGCCACAGTCATCAAGATAGAATATTTTACGTGTACGGCGTTCAGTTTTATAGGTGGAGGAAGCCGAAATGTGTAATCATAACCACCGACCTCCGACAATAATACTGACAATCATATATAGATATGGGAAGATGTGGTATGAGTGCCAATGAGACAACTCTCCATCCAAGTTACAATTTATAAAAGTAAACCATTATAGGTCAAGGTACGGCCTTCAACACGGAGCATTGGCTCACACCGAACAGCAAGCTATAAAGGGCTCCAAAACATTACTAGTGTAAAACCATTCAAACGGAAAAACCAACGGTCTAATCTATATAAAAACGAGAAACGAGAAACACGTATGAACTACATAAACAGACGACAACTACAGTAATCAGATTCCTGACTTAGAACAGGTGCAAACATTTGCAGCGGGATTAAACGTTTTAATGGTACCAAATCTTCCCCCTTTTCTGAAACAATAGTAAAACATCACAACATAGAAAAACACATTATAAATATCAATTGGAAGGCTTAACTCAATCAAAAAACGTACATTAACACACAATGAACGAATAAATTTGACCTGTGACACCTGAATGCAAATACACAGTTAATAAAAAATTACAAGGGATAAATAATTAAAGTCAAAAGTAAATAAACAGGTTTAAACAAAGTTAAAGTATGATATCACTGTGAAATTTCAAACAATTTATAGAAAATCATCACTTTTGAAGAAACCTGCGTCATATTATACACAGGTAAATGAAAATAATTTTGTTGTTAAGTATACTTCTTCTGCTGTGTGTATACAATTTTCAGTTATGAAATACCAATTTCTTTAATATCAATAAAACTAATCTAACACTTGGTACAAATGGGGTGAATATCAACAATAAAAATATACAATTAGTGCTAGAAAAAACTTCCTGTATTAATATTGGAATCGATCACATCTACAACGTGCGGGGTTCAAGCTCACAACGTCAGTGTTGACAAGCAAGATATACATGAATTGTACTCGGGCACCAAAGCCCCTTCAATGTAATGAAAAACAGTTTAATTGGTGTTATTTTCAAACAATAATAGGTAAACCGAGAGAGTCTTGATTTATTTTGGATCAAGACGGAAACATGAAAACATATTTTTTTGGCTGCAAATTTAATAATCTAAATGTAAATGTCATGTTAGTAGGAATGTTGTTGATGTTCGCAAAATGAAATACACATAGTTGACTCGATATAAAATTGTTTTTAATAATCTCTAAATAAATATACACTTACAAGAACAACCAGTTAAAACAGAAATGATTTCAAGTACAAAAAGTAACGATTTGACGAGTTAATGGTGGTAATGTAGAATCACACAAATGTTTAACCCAGTTTATGTCATGTCTGTTCCTATCCCAAATCAGGAGTCCGTAAATAAGTGGTTGTCGTTGCTTGGTATCTGTCATACTTTGATCTCCTTTTTTCATGTCGGGGCTTAACATAGTTCTAAACGGTATGAGTTTTGCGTATTGCTGAAGGCCGTAAGGTGACATATAGTTGCTTTCCGCCATGTCATTTGATTTGAAATGAGTAGTTGTATTATTGGTGTGTATACACTATCTCCGTTTGTTGTATATTTTGTAAAATTCCTCGTGTGGCTGCTTGAAGCCAGGGTTTAAAAGTTCCGACTGTTAGTGTTGCCTTTTTATAGTTTCTTATTGAAATCCGGTACCTCTTTTAACTTACTATACAGTATGGGTTTTCTATTTTTTTTAGATTGGTTGTATGGTGAACTGTAGTTGTTTACATGAACAAAGTCATATTGTTGATAGTTTTTCTCAATATAAGGACATCCCCTTAGTTTGATTTATTTAAATTGATTGTTGGTTGCTTAAAGTACAGTGGCGAATACTACAAACATGTTTAGGACGAGAACAAATTAATAATACATACAAAAGATAGGTACAGTAATAGAGAGGACGTCCGGGATATAAATTAATTTAAACTGCCACTGGAAAATGAGAGTAGAAGGGATAAGTACAGTAATTTTATCTAAGGCTTGCAGTCAATATGATAAAAATCTCGAACCGTTGTTGCAAATGTACTTAACATTCAGAGAGTGTAGCTCTGTCTCTCTATAAGAAACACCGGATTTATCGTCGACATTCTGACCAGAGAGCTAGGCTATATACTGTACAGCCAAGGCTTTTATATCCGGTCGGAAGAAGACCAAGTGTGCCCTGATTTCTTTCAAATCCCCAGTCACCCTTATTGATATGTTAAAATAAATTAACAATGATAAACTTTATTGATAGTCTAAAATGTTATTGATTTCATACATCAAATTATATATTCTAAGAGAAAAAAGCTTTAAGATATTACTTATTTTTGTCATGTACAACACTTATTAAAAAAAACAAGCTTTGTGTCATAAAAAGAGATGGTTTGTTTCCTCAAATAATAAGGTTGTAGAAACAGATATACGACATACTAGAGAATTCTCCCATGTGAACTGAATTTGAACTTTCGGAAATAACAAAATTTTAGTGAAAATCAGAGACAACAGTATCCTTTGCAT
The DNA here is from genome assembly GCF_021869535.1 of Mytilus californianus. Taxonomy (NCBI): domain Eukaryota; kingdom Metazoa; phylum Mollusca; class Bivalvia; order Mytilida; family Mytilidae; genus Mytilus; species Mytilus californianus. The sequence goes on from NW_026262734.1 coordinate 37,119,921, forward strand.
TACCTCCGCTTACATATTTATGTTTAAGTAGTCTAGGCTGTATTCTAAATGCATTTGTTTCAACGTCAATAAAAACTCACCATTTCTGCTGACAGAGCAGAAATCTGTTGGATAACCAGGCAGATGTATTGCTGTAGTTATAGAAGCCTCATAAAATCTAAAACAGATAGAAATAAAAAATAAAATAGCATTATACCATGTATACTGAAACTCAGATATGACCATTTAATACTGCATATATAATTTGTAAATGTTTAGAGAAAGTTCCTGGTTATTTAAATCAATAATGTCATCAATGTATTGTGTGATTGTATTCATAGATGTTGTCATGATAACATAATATACTGTTTTATTAGAGATGTGACAAGTCTTTTATTATAATTGTCTTTGACATGGCGTTTTTATTGTCAGTTTCTCTTCGACTTATGAGTTTTGAATTTCCCCTTTGGTGCCTTCCGCCTCCTTTTAATAATCTTATCTCAATTCCAATAAGTGAAAATATCATATTCCCCATTTCCTTTATTTTAAATTAAATTTCTGCTATCAATTCATCACTCACCATGTGAATTCACACACAAGTAGTCAAAATGACACTATCGGTAAAATTACAGATCAGACGACTTTACTAGTATCTCAAGATCTCAAACCGAGAAAACATGTCACTAGTTAGTATCGGTGTGCCAAATTGTGAAGGTTGTCGTCAAATTTTGATAGTGTCGATTTCAGTCTTTTTTCCTCATAACTCTGTTTGGCCCTTTTTTGTTTAAGAAGCACCCTGTTAATAAAGTCTTTATAGTGATAACATACATGAGCGTAACACACGTCGTTAGATATGTAAACGACATATAGTGGAGCAGAGGGTATGTTACCTCTGAGAAATGAAAGGTTTACGTTCGGGAATTTTAAATCATCCCGTGTGGTATAGATATTAAGCTTAAAATAAATCTATTTTCATGTAAAAAGATGTTAAAGTACATTTAATCAAATTGAAAGACGTCTTTTTGAGAATTTTGAAGTAGTGTATTGTAGAGAGTCCAGAAGCAGTAATTGTCCTCCGAATTAAAAGGACCATCAAAGCAATAAATTTATTTAAACCATCTAACGAATTTATAAACTTAAACAATCCTCTTTTACATTGTTTTCGTAAGATTTTTACAAAGTTCTTTGTGTTTTTATAAACGTACAACAATGTATTTTGTTAAAAAAATAATCGAGATTAGGGAATTGAATTTGACTTATTGCAAACACCTTTTAATGTGCATATTAAACACTCTTGTTTGGACATTGCTGTGGAAATATATCGAAGAACAAATCAGAGTGTCGACGTTTATTGGCATTGAAAAAATGGGACAATACACCATCGTAGCCAATTGAAAACTGTGGTCGAGCATCATTATGAAACAGATAGTACATATTTGAGAGCGGAAAAAAAAACCTACTGATGGGTCTTTCAATATCAAGTGATAAGAATGCCTTTGCACTTAAACAAACCCTGATTTTAAAGTCTGCTTAAAGTATAAATAAACCATACAAAAATAGAAGATGTTCCATCAGAAAAAAACCCATGGTGCAATCAAAGAAATAGTTGTACCTGTAAATATACTTTTTGATATATGAAAAAAAGTTATTATTATTTTTAATGACTTACTGATTACTTTGTTGTTCTGATATCTCAATGACTAAAAGCAAGGTTTCGGCATGCAGTACAATTCTATAAATTATGCTTTCATCAGTTTTTATTATCTTTGTCTCCAATAGATGTATACTAATGTTGTGTGCCAAATGAATAACATATTCATCTCTTACTAAAATATCCCTATAAACAATAATAATATGATAGCCACATATATTTAAAAATCTAAAACATTTACTTTAATTACTGATATCTAAAGGTCTACAGTGATTGAGGTAGAACTTACATGAAAGGTATTACTATTAACGTATATATCAAACTTTTATAAAATTAATACATAAAAAGTAAACATGAATTCAAGTGACTGTAATACCCGTTGGATGGTTATTTTTTTCAATATTATAAAGTTTCTTTACTTTTAATTATTCTGTTTGAAAGGACAAAACAAAAATTGATTTCGTATGTTCTACTGTTTGTGGATTGGGAAAAATCTTTATTTTCGTTAATAATTGATGTTGTTGATTTCCACAAATTGTATTGAATCCTTTTTAAAATATATATTTTATTGAACATCGAACTGGTATACCAGAATAATAATGATTCAACAGGGAGACCTCTCTATCCGAACATTTATTCTGACTCTGAGCGGACCAGCCCTCATCATTTACGCCGGTTGCAAAGCAGAGAGTTCGAACTAATTATTATCCAAATCGTTTGATTTGAACCTGTCAAAAATCATACTACTATTGAATCGAAAACCATACCGCTATAAAACTCAGGTTGTTGTTTTGGACTGAAGTGAGACCTATTTAGCTACATGTGTATATGAACCATATAGTTAACTATCATGAGTTCAGTAGATGTCAAGGCTAATGAACATGAGTTTTATTCGTTTTTGAACTTAAACTTTTTTGTACCTTTCAATGCTTTCTTTTATCTTTAAATTCAGTTTCAAACATGTGGTTTTCCTTATGTTAAATACACAGACTCCCATAGATTCTTGGACGACACAAACATCAGCATTAACAACAAAGATTTCTTTAACATTATTCAAATTTGCAATGATTGTGTTCTCATGTTCCAGTCTTATACACATTCTGCAAAAAATGCAAATATCAGCATTGATAGAAAAAGACCTGATAAACATAAGTAAAGTTATCAATTATTCTGTTGTGATGTTCCTGTATGTGATACATAGTGAAAAACACACAATAGCATTTACAACAAAATGAAAATAATACCTACTTAAATGATTAGACCAAAAAATAATTGCAAAGTTTATGTACACATTCTTAAAACATCGTTTGATTATTAACAAGATGAGGTAAAAACATTGAGAAGTAAACATGTTTCTGGTTTCTGGATTTTCACATATTGCGTCCTCGGTAATGCCCGCAGAGACACTAGTAGTGAAATTGCACATCTAGTGCGGTATTAGTTGTACCGTTTACGTAATTGTGGATTTTTCAGTGTTTTACAATAATTGTTAGTCATGTTTTCGTCTGTTTGTGCGCTTTGTTACTAAATATTTGATAAAGTCTGCTGGTTTCTTTAAAATCGTAACATATCTTGATGCGATGATCTGAGTTTAAGTGCAATTCATTCCAAAAATTCAACAATTGTATTTTTATGTTTGTCCCTGCGATCAGTGTGAATGAAATCTCGCCGTTTTTGCCATGCAACATGCCACCTGCTAACCCATTAAATGGTTGCTGTCCTGTACCAAGTCAGGAAAATGGCCATTGTTATATTATAGTTCGTTTCTGTGTGTGTTACATTTTAATGTTGTGTTTTTGTTGTGTCGTTGTTCTCCTCTTATATTTGATGCGTTTCCCTCAGTTTTAGTTTGTAACCCGGATTTGTTTTTATCGCTATCGATTTATGAGTTTTCGAACAGCGGTATACTACTGTTGCCTTTATTTATGTCTTTTTTAACGTGTAGAAATCGTGGCACTATCACTACACGGGAAATCAAAGTTATTGATCCCATAATGACTGGATCGGACTGCGTTCTTGTAGATCCTGCACAAACAAACGGGCGCCCCACTTTGGCATGGGTTTAACTACTGGTCGGAAGAATTCCAGAGTGACCATAATTCTATTCATCAGTCACCTTTTTGCTAGTCAGTAGCTCATTCGGAGTACAACAGAATGTTTTTCGGAAAAACGCATTGATTAATGGATATCATCAACTCTGAGTTTTGAAGCTATGAATTTGTTGCCATTTAAATATTCATGCATAACAGCATTGTGTTATTGATAGAGAATATCAATAAGAATATTTTAATTGACATCGTTTATCTGCTATCGATTCGCGATCCAATCAAATTATTTATTATCAACATGAATTGCTTATGCAGAGTTAAGTTTAATCGGAGTCCTAATCAGAGACCAAAGTTGGTAACGTTAGATCTACCAAAAATGACATGATGTACGATTAGATCAGATTGGACAAACATTTAATATTGGTTCTCTGTAACTATTTAAACTCTTACATAGGGAGTGTGGCACACATGGTCATCGATTTTCTTTAAACTTCACACACTTCCTAGTCTTGATGAAACAAACGAAAAATGGCAAAATTTTGGTTGCTATGCATATCGGTTGCCATAGCAACCGATGACCAGTTTAACCTGTTCTGGATAAATATGATTTAAGCTGAAAAAGGCTATTTTCAACAAAATTTTTCATAGTAAATAAATAAGTGAAAGAATAATTTTTTATGATTTTATTAAATATATGCATTTTATTAATGTAATTTAATAACTGATATCTTCATATCAATTTTCAATCATAACCACAAATACCCCCCTTTTTATGTGGTTTGCATTAGGTAAAAAATACCCTTTTGAGGTCATTTTTGAATGCTCACAAAAATTTTTTGCGGACACCTGAGTAAAAGTCAACCATGAATTCATAAATACAATAGTCTTATCTTATCAATGACGCGAAAAAGTCATGGGGAAGTATGTCCCATTATTTTGTTACCATGGATACAAAATGCTTAGTTTTAATTTTTTCAGAAAAAAAAAAATTGAAAAATTGTGAAAAAAAAATGTTTTAAAACCTAATTCTGCAGTCAGAAAAAATAAATAAATATACAATTTGTAGAAATGATTGTAATCATCAAAATTTTAAACATATTCATATATAACGGTATTATAGTTTAAATTCAAAAAGAATTGTGTCGCTATGGAAACAATTTCATGATGATACACAAGTTTAAAACAATTTAAAAAAAGTTCCAGTTAGTTTCTTAAATGTGCACAAAAGTAGGAAAACTAAAACACTTATCAAGTTTCATTGTATACACACATGTGTATATAATAATAATTTTGCTAGTATAGTATATCGATAATGGTGTTACCACTTGAAGGAAACAAACACAATTTCTCTAATCTTGATAAAAGTGCTGATTATGAAGAAATTTCATGAAAGATTTTGTGAAAAAGAAATGATCGATTAGTTGTGGTTTGCTTTATGTCCAGTGTCAAACATCTCATGCATATTTCAGAAGAGAACAAAATCATTTAATTTAATAGAAACATTGTAGGCCCTGCTAGTCTAGTGACCAAAAATTAATTAAAGGTAATAATTTGATACAATTCAACACAATAAAAAATAGAACAAAAAGAGTGAGACGTTGATCCTCTAAATAAATGATAATTGACCATCTAACCTCTCTTTGTATAAAGGAAAAAATACCTACATTATGAGCTGTTTATTTTCTTATTCATTCTTAAACTCAATGTTGAAATGGCAAAGCATGCATAGCTATACGTTTTGAATAATATTCGTATTATTGGATGATGAGTATCTATATGAAGATCATTTTTGAGTAAAGTTGAAAAACAAACAATTTCAGAAAGGTCCTGCAATAGGGGTAGGCTTGGATGAAGGCGGACAATTTGAAATATCACTGGCAATCGGGATCAATTAGACAAGGACAGAAATTTCAACTGGTCAACTAGGGAGCCCCTAAAATAATTAACGCAAGCGTTCTTTAGCAAACAAATGGCGTAACCAGCCAGGTTGGGTACAGTCAGCCGTCGATCCGATGGTCCCTGCTATCCATCCGACATATTTCTTGTTTGCCGTTCTGGCCGGGGAGGAATTTTTGAGATTTATTCCCAAAGTTCCATTTCTCTACGAGGACCCGCGGAAAATCTGTCAGCGGGCAGCTGCGGGTCTTACGACGAGCAGCCGTGGGGGGCGGGGGGGATATAACATCTAGACAATTTTCATATAAAGGGTCCCACTGACTGCCACAAGAGAGGGCCCGCTACATACATGCTTCAGTGATTCCATATGTTATCAACCAAATGTTTCCAATGAAAGGCAGGGGTAGGTCCTTCGGGCCCCCAGGATCCGATTAAAGTAGCACTATCTTAACATTAGTAATAGGCATTGGATTTTTCAAATTTGAGAAAATAACGATTATCTTTATGGATTTTTAGCAGCAAATTAAAAAATATTTACAATATGAAAACTTAACACAGGGTAAAGTTAAAAGAATTATATACATGTAGCTGAAGGACGCCCCGGGTGCGGGAGATTCTCGCTGTATTGAAGACACATTGATGGCCTTCGGCTGTTGTCTGCTCTATGGTCGACTCGGGTTGTTTTCTTTTTGACACATTCCCTAGTCCATTCTCAATTTTATGTACATATAATTTGATTTTCACTGAAAGCCCATTACAGAAAGATGTTTCTCAAAATTAGTATATTGGCTTTCTTTTAACAAAAAAAATTAGATTTTACTATGAAACAGAACTCAATGTTTATAACATATTATACATGTGACTTTTTGTCCGTGACTTTTTGTCTGTGACTTTCTGTCCTACATTCTGACAGTTATCTTGACCAGGAAAAATTACTATATACCTATTTATATGTAAAAGGCTTTGCATCAAATTTATAGAAACACTTAGATTGAACCATTAATTTTATCAAATAAGAAAATATAAAATGATTTTCAAACATATTAGCAAACGATAAATGTATTGACTTTCGGATAGATTTAAACTAAGACAAGGCTCTTGCATACCTCAAGTTAAGTCCGCGAATATGTTTACTTATATTTTATGAAAATATTTTAAACTACCAAGATATCGTGCATACAGGGGCTCAGGCATACCTCAAGTAGTCCTCAAAATGTTTTTTTGTTTGTTATGAAAATATTTAAAACTACCAAGATATCCTGCACAAAGCTCGGGCATGCCTTAAGTAGGACGTGGAAAAAATTATTTACTGTTAAGAAAATATTAAAAAACAAACTATATTGGAAATATCAACTTACATGTATTTGTGGCCTACGTCACACCTTTTTTGTGTTACTTTATATTTGTGATCAAACTTGTCAAATTATAACCGGTAATATACGACATGATTTACAACACAGTAAAATACAATCTACTACTCAATACTATAAAAAGTTTAAATAACCCCGTGCTCGTCACAGTACCCTTAACTGTTTTTCCCAGGTTTTTTTTTTATTATTTGATAAAGACTTTACCATTCAATCTTAATGTTGTTTTTTATAATAAATTTTAAACAAATCCTATAAGATAAAAATAAATATTAGGTAGTACAACATTCAGGACACAGTCAACGTTGGTCATGTCAAGTTTTTACCCAAAAACATATATTTTTCCTATTTTTTTTAATAATGTAAAATAACAAAGAAACGTTAGAAAGGTCACTTTTTCGGAATTTTTTATAAATTTTTCCTATATTTATATATTAAATGATGAAATTTTATTATTATTTCAAATTTAACATATATCTTTTAAGAAATCAAAGAGGTTATTAGCATATTCGTTTTGTCCTGTCATTGTCAGCGTTGACAGGTCGAGTTTTCTGCAGATTTAAAGAAGTTTTCAATATGTTTTCTTATATTTATGTATTGAATGGTCTAAATTTATTACAATTCAATTATGACATGAATCCTTTGAAAAATAAAAAAGTTTTAAGCATTTTCGCGTTGGTCCAGTCATTAGTGTAACCCACCAAAGGGAGATAATTCGTATTGTGAGGAATATTGCACATGATCATTTTTTAGAAATTAATTTCACATGTTTCTAGGTAGATTCCTCATAACTTTTTTTGAATTTTGATAAAAACAAGAATGAAATTAATTGTTTTTGTGTTTCTTTTTAATAGATGTAGCCGCATAATTTCACAGCACTACACCAAATATTGTATTTTTCTCAAAAATCCCAACTTTCTCCGCTGTTACCATGGTAACCAACCAATATATATATCGGTTGACATTATTTTTCTGACAAGGCTTATAGGATCTACATATCAGCCAATTTTCAGAAAGATCGGTGATTATGCGTGCCGAAAAAGTTTAAGTGGTTACAGAGAATGAGTATTAATAGATATATTAACCAACAAAGCACAAGTCACAATTTTCTGTGATATTAAAAAAGATATATCTTTAATCTGTCCAGCTTAAACTTCCTGATTTGTAACAAACATATTTACCTGTCATTCTTGTCAATATAAACAAAGTTTTCTCCCATGATACAACAACTGTCTTCCTTCTCAGATTGTTTCTTGTCTATAATGCTTCTTAAGGGAAATTGTTCATGAATCTCCCCATACTGGTTAAACAAAATGATTTGACCTTGCTGTCTGTAATAGGAATAAAACCCAAATGTAAATTGGTTCAACACAAAACATATACTAGTAACAAAAACACAGATGGAACGTGGCCGGGTACTTGTACATCCTAACAACAAAAGACATAGACCTGAGAGTACTAGCAGTAACACTGTTTTTTTAATCTTTGAATATTATTTTCTTGGTTACGAATATTAATAATGTTATCAGTAAAAAATCAAACTAAGTATTATCCTTACATACGTATGCACATTCATGGCTCTACTATCGTTACACCCCAGTTCTATTGTTATACTTCATAGTTTCTATTTCTGAAACAAGTGTAAATTGAATAGATCTATTGTAACGAATAACAATGGATTTTGACCACAGGGTGTGACGAGCGGGGTTTCTGGAAACCCCTGCTTCTACATCCCGCAAACAAAGTCCATTGTTATTCGTAACAATAGAAATTGATTATTTTTTAAATAGCATGAACATAAGAAATAACTAATAGTGTTCACTACAAATTGTTTCATGATATTAAAAAAAAAACACATTTTAGGAAATTCCAATAATTAAGCATCTATATGGAATTCAAAAATAATCCTTTAAATACTCTTAAATTTGCTTGAAGGTAATTTTTTTTATCCCAGCCATATGTCTCTATTCTAAAGCATTGATCTTTTAAAAAAATGGGGATTCTAACTCCCGTAACCCCCCCCCCCCCCCCCCCCTTACCCAGTGGCCGATCCGGGGTTTGGGGGTTCCGCGGGTTGGACCCGACTTTTATTTAAAAGATCAATGCATTTGAATGGTTGGACCCCCCTTTTTCTCTTGAGTTGGGAACCCCCGGCTTGATCAGCCCCTGATTCCCCCCCCAAAAAAAAAGGGAGTTCCTCAATATTAAATATTGTATGTTGAGCGTGTCTGGTAGTCGGGTTTCTAATGCAGATACACATATCCCTTAGTATGTTCGAATATGAATGTTTGTTTATTCTCGAGAAGAGGGGGGGGGGGGGTTGTTTTTGATAAAATCGTAAGATAGAAAATACAGTTATGATTACCTTTATTAAACTGATACAGGTAAGTACTTTGGGTTATAATATTGCCTTTATCTTTAGTCTCTTCTACCAAATCCAACGCTTGCCACAAAATGTCGTCCGTCTTATACCCGTCCATATTGACAATTAACTGTATACCAGGAGCATGATGTATTTTTTTATTGTAATAAGAATACACGTAACACTCAACCTTGACCTGCTGATCCACATAAGCACATGGATTTAACGGGAATATGCAAAACAACTTTACATTTGTAAAATATACTCACTTGTCAAAGTTTGAACGAAGATAACCAAAGAAAGGTTACTAGTGGGGTTTCATGTAATAAAAAAAAAAATCTTATAAATCATGGTTTAATATTGTCTTTCGTTTTGTTTTTTTTTTTTCATTTAATAATCAATGTTAACAAATATAGGGTTTAGAATGGGGTGTAAGTTAGTTATACACCTCGGGATACGGCGTGTCTGGATAAGAAACCCCTCCGGCCTCCGGCCGACGGGGTTTCTTATCCAGAAACACCTATCCCTCGGTGTATAACTATTACGTATGTACCTGTATCTTGGCATTGCGTAAGGTCGTGTTTGTCTCTGACTGTTAATGACGTCTTTCATTAAATCCATTCGATGTTTGAAATGTACTGATTGACATTCATTTCATTAGTTGATATTGACTTTGAAATAGCTGTGTTATTAACTGCGAGTACTCTCAAATCTGTACTTTCTGTCTTTTTTTATTGTTGTGGGGGTGTATAAATACCCTGCTCCGTCAGGTCTGTGGTTTTGTTAAATGTTTCTGCTTTGCATCGATATGATGAGTAAAGCCCATTTTAACTGATGTTTACAGTTTGATCTTATGTTGTACTGTTACACCACAGGGGGAAGGGGAGGGTTTGACACCAAAAAGTAGTTTAACCAGACACTATATGGGTCTGTCCCAATTCAGAAGTCTTTAATTCAGTGGTTGTCGTTTGTTGCTGCATATCATTTTTGTTTTTTATTTTGAACATATATCAGGCTGTTTGTTTTCTCGTTTGAATTGATTTGGAGGCTTTAATACCTGACTATGCGGTATGGATTGTTCACTATTGAAGGCCATACGATAACCTATATTTGTAAACTTCTTTGTCATTTGGACTGTAGTGGCGAGTTGTCTCAGTAGCAATCATACCACATCCTTTTATTTTATATATCTTCGAAAACCGACAAACAAACATAATGATAATTTTTGAAGACTTAAGAATGAAGACACAAACATCCGGCCTGTCTTCGAATAGCTGAATATTTCTTAAAACCATTTTTTCAATGTTCAGTCAATCAGATATATGAATATATGCCAAGGCTTCCATGTTGGAAAAAATGTTGAAAGGATTTGATTTTTTGTTAACTGTCTTAAAAAGAATAGGAAATGTAAACGGACGGATAACAAATCATATCAAGCGACAGCTTAAGCTATATGAAATTATTTTTAAGATCGTAGTCCATTCGTTTAACATTTCCATATTTAGTAATGATTTTGTTTGTTTAATCTACTTTGTTAATTTGCAGCTCATTATTCAGAAAAGATATGGATATAAGTTGTTTTTTTTAAACCATGTCCTCTCAAACCAAAGCTTTATAAATAAGAAATGCGGAAGTTGCGGTTTTGTTTGTCATATTATTTCTCAAAAATCTCTTACAAAAACAAGAACGTTAGCAAGTTTAAAATACCTCTTTAAAAAAAATTGTATCAACTTTTATCTTCTATTTTAATATTACCCATGTTCTGCACACCAAGCTAACTTTGCTCCAACAGTTTTGTATGATTCTTCGATGCTAACTCTTCCTAGATATAGTTTATGTATCATTGGTCTTTTAAAGCTTTCTCTATCAGCACATCTTATAATCTGCAAGAATACACGTATAAAACATGTATTTATTCCAGTAGATGTGTGTTCACAGGAACATATAGAATATTAGTTCAATGACAGAAAAATATAAACTTTTGTGTATGAGTCTGAGAAATTAAGGAAGGGCAAGGTTCTACCGAGCCCTTCCCCAGTTTTGCGCCGAGTACAAAAAAGTTTATATTTTTATGACATTGGCCTAATATTGTTTTTATACTGCAACTTAAATTGATACATTGATAGCTTTTTAAATCGTAACACAAATGTCAAACTTATTTTTATCCCTTAGTGGACCCATGATTGTGAAGAAAGTGTTCCATGCTGAAGTTGACATTATACAAAATATAGCTATGTTACTATATTTAGGAAACAAACACAGCTAGTTGCAGTATAAAATTGTTTTCCATTAAGTCATAAAAAAAAAGCAATATCAATTAGGTAGTGATGACCTCATCATAAAAACCAGGATAAAATCTTGTACGCTAGACGCACATTCCGTCTACAAAAGATGCATTAAAATAAATTTAAAAAAAAGTTATAAAGGCCAAATAAGTACGAAGTTACTGAGCATTGAGGACCCAACATTCCGAATGGTCTTGCCAAATATTGCTAAGACAATTTATTCCTGGGGTCGAAAATCATTTTTTTCAAGTCTTCATAATTATATTAGCAGGTATTTTTGTGGGGGAAATCTGAATGCCAAAAGAGATCCACCAATCCATCGAAAAGACATCTAACACTGCTTGCCATTTAAAAAGAAAACTAATAATGGAAGTAACAAATTCAACGAAATAAAAAGCATTTTAAAGACTAGTGATATATTCAATGGATTGTAAGTATAGAAAAAAACACCTACCACTCTTATTGTGTCTTTAGGATCCGTCCCATACCTAATAAGAAACAGTAGACACTTTCCATAAATAACCGGACCTCTATATATAGAGAGTTGATGTTTTGGTTTGAAACCTGATGTTATTTGATAATATTCTTGAATACTTTTACCTCTGAGAAATGCGACATGTTGCATACACTCCTGAAAATATGCAAACGATTTTATAGTATCTTATATTTTATTCTTTTTTCTTTTTTATTCAAATGTAACAAGTGGCACACTCCTGTAAAACAAGTATTGTTTAAAAAGAATATTAAATCTACGGGTAAAATCACTGTTGACAGTCACACACGGCTTTAAATTTAGTCCGCCATTTAAGCCATATATTCTTGTTCAGTTTTGTATTTTGTAGTTCTTTTTTCAGACATATTATATCTGTTTTTCGCTAACGAAAAGCCAAACAAGGTTAAAGATTCTGTGAGAAGTCTATTATTAAACTATCAATATTAGTAATGTTCATTTTAAATAATGGCTTCCAAGTTGTTTGGTGTGCAGAAATATATAATGCCCTTTATAAGATATGCTTGGGGTCGCGATCGTTCAGCCAAAGTTTGTTTCAAATTAAACCAGATGTTTCAGAGCAAACAACATTTGTGAAAATAGTTCGTCTATGAATTAGCTCAGCGCGATAGAAAACAATGATAGACGCCAAGTGATGGCAAAAGGTCACATTGCCAATAGGCTAGGTGAAATAGAAATGGAAAACCAGTTACCTTAAATTTTATTTTTGAATTTTTATGCTAGCTTAAAAATTCGATTGCAGATGCTCACAAATGTGACATGACTTGATTCATTTTGCAAAATTTCCTTTGTATCATTTGTGCTCTTCTCAAATTATCTAAGCATAAAGTAAAAGCATCATTTTGTCCTCAATTGGACATGATAATCCGTTATATATGGAGCAAAACTCTGATTGAGCTTGGTCTTAGAGAAAGGATATAGACAAACTGGAACTGAGTAAAAAACAGAAAAGAATACTTCCAATTCCGCATATTCGATGAGTTTCACTTAAAATATAACGTCGCTAAAATGACATTCTGAAAGAGAAATGAGAGTTTTGCTTTCTGTGTAGACGTTTTATTATTATGTATTTGGGTCTTGAAATTTCGGAATTCCATGGATAAAATTCACACACACATTCAAATGTTAGACAAAAACGAATTCCGTCTAGGCGTATACGCAGAGTTAGTTTAATCGTTTATCTACGGAGATTTGTTAAGTATAACAGACATTACAGTGTGTTACATTTTCAAATAATTAACATACATTGATCGTAATAGAACGTCCATGTTTATAGGCAAAATCAAGGTATTTGAGAGCATCTTGTTTATTCTGTTGTGGATTATCTTTGTCTAGAATAACTTTCTGCAAAATTTCTTTTTTTGTTTCCTGAAAATAAAAAAAATAAAAAATACTTAATTCCAAAAGAAATGTTTTTAAAGTAAAAGTATCCATTTTTCTGTTATAAAGTTTTCAGAAAAAAAAACAATCTATAAAAGTATACAATTTTGAATAATTCAATATTTGTAAAACAGCTAGCGTCAGCAACTTATTCTTTATATACTTCCTTTGTAAAACAGAATATCATATTGTTATAATTATGTAAGAGAAATAAACACACGTTATTTCTCCTAAACGGTAGTTAATGAGTACACTGGGGATATTAAATATTTCACAAACTGAATAATTGACCTGTATGGAAGTTGTTTTGGTTAGCGGTTAATTGCTGAATAGCAAATCGAAGAATACAAATATAGAAAAATATTCAACGAGAGACCGAACAATATTTTAATTCACGAATGCGCGTATTACATGAGTTGATTATCAGTGTTGGTCGGTCACGCGTTGAATATTTTTCGATATTTGAATTCTTTGATGAGATATTCTTTTTGTGACATTGACGAAATTATAGTAGAAAAAGTAAGGAAGTATATCTTTTTCTACGCATTAATAATTTGTTTTGGTGCGACGTCATCGACAACGTCTTGACAACACCTAGTGTTGTATGACTTCAGTGGAGTGGAATACACGAGTTTATTTCACATGTGCAATTATCGGGTTTTTTTTCACTCAGACATCACAGTAATTCATTGCGACCAATGTAACAAGTTATCATGGCAGTTACTTCTAGAAAAGATGCGTTCAATCCTTGTAGTTTTCAACCAAATACCTGTAATTTTTAGTTCAACTTCAACTTTCTTAAACCAAGATCTTGCATGTGTATCATAAAGGGATATATCGCATTGAAATCGCTACGTATTTTACATAGACTACAAAAGTAGTTTCGACAACATGGTCCATCACAGTGTTGACCACGGAGAAAAACGTCTCACAGACCAATCAAGATTCAAGTCTTTGTAGAAATGCAAATTAGATTATAATTATTGTAAAAAGTAAAATCACAAAAATACTGAACTCCGATGTATTGCTTTTTAACTTCTCCTAGGTCAGTTTAAGTGATTAACTATTGCAATTTGGTGTAAAAGAGGCGAAAGTTAAGAGACAGTCAAACTCATAGATTGAAAATAAACTGACAACGCCATGGCTTACAAAAAAACCAAAACAAACAGACAAATAATAGTGCACAAGACCCAACATAGAAAATTGATTTAGATGATATATGGTAACCATTGTATGAGTATTTATACTGTAAAATACAAATTTGTTCTGCAAACAAATAAGGCTTGAAAAACACTTGGATTTTTAATTTAAAAGATCATACAATTGCATACAACTTCAAATTCAGATTGCTGATCTTAAATTCACAGAAAGGGAAAAAACTTATAACGTAAGTCGTTCCACAAACGCTATGTTGAATGGATTTTTTTTATAGATCTTTTTAGTTCAAGATTGATGCATTAACGTTCACAGCTGTAGGTTAATGTCAACAGATGGGAGACAAAATGTACTTTTTAGTGAAAATACATGCAGGTTTACATGTATTTGCCAATAAACTACTTTAAACTTATCTTTAACTTCTTATTAATTGGAAATATTCATTAACAGAAACACTATACATATTGCGGCTCTATGCATTACTGACATGAACATTTTACAAAAACTAAACATCGACTCTTTTGATGTTCATCTTCAGTTATAGCTTAATATACTGGTGCATATTCTACATATGTTTGACAATTGTTGAACACTTCTTGTTGTTTCTTTATTTTTTTTCTATTTCTGTAGTTGTTAAGTAACTGTCAAATTGTTTTTTTTAATACACATGTTCCTTTATTCAAACAATACTAAATCTATATTAGTCATGTTAGAAGTCTTTAGATAAAACATATCGCAATATTACTTAAAGTCATTTACAATGTAGCAAACCTTGTACATTACATCTTGAATCTTCGAAAACAAGTTGAATTTCTCTGTAAGCCCTTCCCCATTCTTCCAATTAAAAACCATAGAATGTCTAGTTATACATTTATTGGTATTCTTGCGGTAGTAACTCTCAAAACATGAAAAACTTTGTTGTTTCATATGTACTGTAATTCCATCTTCATCTCTGTATAGTTCGCATAGAGTAGGAATATAAAAGTTACCTGAAAGAAGTAAAACCTCATCAAAGATACTAGGTTAATCTTTGCCTCGTAAGACATACGTTTTGTCACATAAGTCTTATTAGTGTCACTCACTCAAAAGTTTGAAAGTCAAATCAAATAAAAAATTGAAGAGAATTAACAACCGAAAATTATTCAAATACGTCCTAGGTGATCTTCATTTTTGGGTTAGAAATCCCATTGTGTTTTGAATATTTCAACATCTTTCAAAAGTACATTTTTGATAAATTGACCATATCAATGATATTTGATGTAAGTACAAAGGTGCTGACTACTGGTTTATGATATCCGTGTAAAAGAAACGTCAATCAGCAGTGGCAAAGGGTTAATTAAACAAAATGATCACTCTAGAAATTTGTTGAAGATTTGATTACTCAGGTATTTCATGTGTGACTTTAAAACTTATTGTTGCCTATTTTTCAGCGAAACTGATTTAGTTATTTATGAGAAAGGAAATTTTAAAGTACAATTGTATCTAATCAACACTTTTCCTACGTAGAACAAAGATTGTACAGGTGAGATTTATGTATGAGATTTATTAAGCGACGCGAAGCGGAGCCAGGTTAACGGAAGTGCACGACATGAAAAAAAGTTTTACGTAGGATAAAAGTCATGTAAAAAGCAGTTCATTCCATTCAAATGTAAAATAGGCAAATTATTCCATTTTAGTCATTAATTAGGCATACACATTTTTAGAAAGTGAAAATTCTTTTGCTTCTCACATGTGACTGTCACTGTGACAAACTCTAAAGCTACGCTTCGTGCATCAAGGTAAACGTTGAACAATGAATCATATATTATATTTCTCAACTGAAAATCAAATTTCGTACATATGTATGTGGAACTATCAAAATTTTTACACTTTTTGTATACATTCCAGAATCTAGGATGACAGCTTCGTTAGTTAGATTCAGATAAACATTGGAATTTATTTAGCAACATATGAGATGCTATCTAATTAAAATAGTCATTACAAAAAATGATTCCTTTAGAATCTTTTTATTCCCACCTGAAAAATATTGAGGAAATCGTCTACATTTTCATTTTAATTTTATGGATTTTAGAACGTTAAAGTTAATGTCTGCTCTATTACTGTTTTTAATACAATTTAGATTTATTATTTCTAATCTTTGCTTAAATATTGACTTAATCATTACAGGACATTTACGAATTTATTGAAGATGTACCTTCATCGCATATCCAACTCTCAGTTTTTCCTGGAATGCTATTGAACGTTAAGCACCTAAAATGTATAAAATAAAGCACATGTCATGTCAGTTGCAAATAAATGAAGAGTAATATATGGTATATTTAAATCAGTTCAATTTCATAAAAAAAATAGATAAAAAGTTACAATATATATCTTGACATTACACACAATGTATATGAAAATCTTTGGTTTAGCTTATGATAAAAATCTAGCGATATATGTTACATTATAGTTTTAAGAAGCCTAAAGAAATTACGCCCCTCTTCTAGAATATGCAATACTGATATTTGGTTAAAAACATTGTTTTAAAACTTTTGTATAGAGAGCTATCTATGCACATTTTCACAAATCAAGTGACCCATCTCTAAGGAGTTAGCACAATATTAACGACCAACATTATGATTGTTAGCTATCAATTCGCTTGTTCATCCATTTTGCTTTTTACAGCTATCTCTGACTGTTATTGCTTTCGTTGTAATATTCAAAGAGGGCATATATTAAAATGTCTTGCCTCCTTTACTGGCCATGATTGGTTTATGTATTGAATGTTTATAAGATAAAGGTCATACTTTAGATTAAATACATTCAACATAATAAATGGTAAACGAATATTAAGTCAAGTTCAAAGGAATCCCGTCATACGAATATGTACACCTAATTAGTTACCTTTTTACTTATAAAATCTGAAAAACGGAGAAAATCACGAAAACTGCACATATGCCAATGAAACATACAAATTAGTTCAACGTCATAGACGTACATGTGTACCTTACAACATTTCTTTCCACTAGATACAGTTGACCTTTTGTCGGTATTAATTAGGAAATGGACTAACTCATAAAAATTGCTATTGACCATGACCCTTGAAAATGAGGTTCAAACAGATGATATAAATAAGAAGATGTGGTATGAGTGCCAATGAGATAACTCTCCATCTAAGTCACAATGTATAAAAAAAGTTAACATTTATAGGTCAAAGTACGAAAGAAACCAGATGTTTGCCCTCACAAGCATACTGTATAGCTACAGAATTTGACGGACAAATTTTAGAATTTCCGAAATGGTTCTAACCATTATAAATACCTCATGGTTTGCCAACGAACTATATTAACCAGGGCAAGATCAGAAAAATGTTGCCACACGGAAATGTACAGTTAACCATAAATACAGGAACTACAAATAGTTTATGTATATTGCTCATACCATCTGTAAAATGAAAATTAAGAAAGAAACGCTTAAACGCCATGTTGAACAATGAACTTTGAAAAAGACGTAAATTTTAGATGAACAGACAAAGTATCTTACGATTATAGTATACATCAGATACCAGATATAATTCGAGCTATTTCGTGTTGTATCTGATAAACAAACCTTTTACAAAAACGTTTTAGTTGATCACGTAACCTAGATATTAGGTAAAGATTAGTTGAACTTAGTTTGACTGACATGGCATACGTAGTAGATTTGCAATGATATATACAATAATGTACTATGAAGTTGTTTAATTAGCCAATGAACCCTTTAAATGATATCTAGGTAAACAGACGGTCGTAGAAAGAAACTTTAGATAATAAGGCATTTTTTACAAGATATAAACAATGTTCTTTTTTCTTTTTTAAATCTGTATCAGATAACTGACCTGTTGCCGCCGCTACTACCCAAGCCATGTTAGTATCCCAATGTCTCGCATTTTGCAGATCAAACCAAACATTTACCAAGTACCTTGTTCTCCTCATTTGTAATTGACTGTTACTATTAAGAACGCATTGACCCTATTGAACTTTAATTAAAGGAAATCATAGATACGCTAAAATCTGCTTACATCTAAACATTTCCAATAAGGGTGGATTGAGAAAAAAAGTTGACAAAAAGGTTGATGATGTTTGCCTCCTAATTAAACCAAGACGGTGATGTTTTCAGTTGTTATCCATTCGTTTGATGTGTTTGAGCTTTTGATTTTGCCATTTGATTGGGGACTTTCCGTTTTGAATTTTCCTCGAATTTCAGGATTTTTGTGATTTTAAATGAGGTGAAAGAAAGTTTACACATTCCGAATAGTAATATCAAACCTTGTGAAATCTTTACATCAACTATCGATTTTCTGAATGTTAATTCTACTGAAATAGTTAACTTCTTATATGTAGTATACATAGTCATTGCATGCCGTCGATAGATCAACAGATATATCTTTTAATTCTTCAACATTCATTGCAAGTCAGAGTAAATTAAATTTAGAAATATTACATACCCAGTATATGGATTTAAACACACCGCTCTGATTGGTGGTAAACACATTTGCATATCTCCTGTGACACAGCCTTCTTGATTAAGACGAAAATTTAAGTTACGAGGACAAAAATCTACCTCCATTCCATACTTGCTGAAACGTTAAGAAAAATAGAATAATACCACAGATTATGCTTGTAACTTTACTGTTGTATTTCCAGCTTTAATATTTTCATATCACATTTTCTTTATTGTTAAAAGTAGGATACAGAAAATGTATGGTTTGAAAATTCACATCAAACGAATGGTTAATAACTGTCATATTTCTGAATTGGTACAGGTATTTTCTTATGTAGAAAAGTATGTATACAAATGTTATATAGATAATTCAAATTGAAAACATTCACGCATTACTAATGTAAAACTTGAACTTCAGTTTTTACTTAACGTTATACTGAACAAATGTTCATCATGTTCACGTCCCTGTAATAACAATTTTGTTTATTTTTTAAAATTGTACGCCTTTCAATCATTCCACACACCAAATATAGTGAACAAAAGCAAGTAAACATACACTGGAGAAATAAGTTTGATGTATGATACAATATAAATACAATATTTATGAAAACGTTGCAGATAATTTAAAAAAAGACAACTCTTACCTGGGACAAAATGGCGTTAAATAAAATAACGTACACAGGTAAATTTGAATATGATAATTTTGTTGTTATAAGTACGGAAATATTGTTATGCTCCACCTACGATAGTAGCAACCCATTATGATTCTGGTCTGTGCGTCCGTCCTTTCGTCCGTCCGTCCGTCTGTTCGTTTGTTCGTTCGTTCGTCCGCCTGTCCCACTCCAGGTTAAAGTTTTTGGTCAAGGTAGTTTTTGATGAAGTGAAGTCCAATCAACTGGAAACTTAGTATTCATGTTCCTTATGATATGATCTTTCAAATTTAATGCCAGCTTTGAGTTTTTACCCCAACTTCACGGTCCAATAAACAATGAAAATGATAGTGCGAGTTGGGCATCCGTGTACTATGGACAAATTCTTGTTTTTTTAGATAAATAAATTTGTTGTTCACAGTCCGAGAACAGAGGTGAAAAATTATCGTATGTATTTATGTCATTGCATGTATTCATATGTATGTTTGTATGCATGCATGTGTGTATGCAAGTTATGTATGTATGTAAGTGAAATATAAAAATTTTTGTTTCGGCAAGAAAAAGGGGGGTATCGTCAACAACAAAAAATTAAGTTAATATATTATGATATACATTTTTTGTGCAACTTTATTTATATGAGTTTAGTTTATTGGTAATGTTTACAAATATAAATGTTACGAGTAGCTAAATTGGGGTAAAATTTGACTTTTCAGGAATGTGACCTACGACAAAAGAGATTATTTCAGCTTCCCAAATGTGACCTTTTCATTTTTAAACCAAGAGTTCTTGATGGTGAAGTTGAAATCATCACTTCGTAAATTGTACGGACGCAATCACGAGTTGGTTGACCGTTTTGAAATATCCGTTGTACAGATGATATCGGTTATGTTCCTTATGTCGTAACAACAATCCCGTTCCCTTTTTCAGGAATGTGACCTACCATATTAGACTACATTGTATTTATCGGCTTTGTAATAACATGAGCAACACGACGGGTGCCACATGTGGAGCAGGATCTGCTTACCCTTCTGGAGCACCGGAAATCAACCCCAGGTTTTGGTGGGGTTCGTGTTGTTATTGTACCCTTATTTGTGACATTTTGTTCACGCATCGTTGTCAATATAATGGAATTTGCTGCAACTGTCGTACAAGTGAGAGGTTTAGCGCTATAAAACCAGGTTCAATCCACCATTTTCTACATTTGAAAATGCCTGTACCAAGTCAGGAATATGACAGTTGTTGTCCATTCGTTTGATGTGTTTTATCCTTTGATTTTGCCATTTGAATAGGGACTTTCCGTTTTGAATTTTCCTAGGAGTTCAGTATTTTTGTGATTTTACTTTTTTTGAAATGAATCTCACGACCGATTAATTTTCTATTAATATCCAACATTTCCAAACAACTTGTATTCAAAATAATAAAAAGGAAACAACAAATACCAGAAACAGTAAACCGCATTGTCTTTTATTAAATAGATTGTAACAAATAATATTATTAACGGTTTAACAAAAAATAATGTTTTGTAAATTTCATGACATATTGTGTGTAACATTTTTACTTTTAAATGCTCTTATATGATATTCAAGGATACTTGATAACATTCTGTACATTACGTTTTTGTTAAACAGCCAGGAGTAACATAAAGAATTGATGAGTGGTAAATAAAAGTTCATTATTAGGAAGCTGAAATCATCTCTTTTGTCTTAAAGATTTATTCTAAACCGACCCTTATCATCAGTGTTTAGAGGTAAGTCAAGATTGGGGAGGAATATAGTGTATATCTATCGTATCCATATTTAAAGTTCGGTATGATAGACACGTTCAACATAGTCATAAAACTTTGAATTATTATTGAAATAACATCATCTACATAACGCAATACGTGATTTTTGAGGTTTATGCTAGTTTTGTTTAAATCGTCAAAAGAAGCTTTATAATGAACATGATGAAATCCACTTCATACGATTAAAGAAACACGTCGACAAGGGAATGGCGATCATTTTCTTTAACACCTCAGTTAGTTGGATAACAAATAAAATCAAATTAATCATATTTTGTTTGAATCAGAATAGTTTTAACAACGAATGGTTAACCCCTTCAAAAACAAGACACTACTATGTGTAAACAGATAATAAATTCAATCACTTTACACAGTTTTGTATTTTCAGATTAATAATTAACTGGAACTAAAGGTGTTACACGTGTATGTTTTAGCCTACACAAATTAAGGATTAAGAACAAACTAAGCTATCCAAGTAATACAATTTTCTGTATAATTTCAGAGAAATATACCAATGTTGATTCAGTATTAATTGTGGGATACTACTTTCGTTGACTTCGAGGACATAGGCGAATCTCTAAATAATGTATTGAACAAACAATATTTTTAATAGGCTTGCATCAAAAATTTGTTCAAACCATGCAGACTCTATAATAATATAGAGTTCTCAATCAATGAAATTCAGCACATATATAGTATGTTTTTGTCATAAGTATGTTACTAGCTTGCGTTACCTTTCACTGACATATGACGGATGGCATAACTGTGTCCTCCACATGATCTTCAAGTGAGGAATTGCTCTTGTGTTGAATGAGGTTAAACATCCCCAGTTTCTCATTGCAGCGGAAATTTTTATATCATTTGGAATTGTATTACAATATGGCAAGTGATAGTCACTCCTGCAAATAAGTAAAAGATGAAATAACAAACCGCAGCTTAAACATTCAAATTATTTATTTTGAATACTCATGAACAATCACCTTAATCCGATGAGGCAAGCCCTCCCAAAATGTTTCAAACAGTTTGTTCTTATGTTATGCTGTTGCACCACCAGTTTAGGGATGGATTAAGTGCTAACAAAAATGTTAAATTTCATAACATTCTATCCGTTCATATTTCATGACAGAAGCCTATTATTTAGTGGTAATTAGTGGTTGTTATCTGACATATCTATATTAGGTTATTGTTTTTAACATAAATCAATCCGTAGGTTTTCTCTTTTGAATTCATTCACAATTTTACTTGCTTCTTTGAAACGGTATTGGTTTCGCTTATTGTTTAAAACCGTACTGTGCCTTATAACTGTATACATCTTAGTCATTTGATCTTTTGAGAAATATTGCTTCATATGTTATCATATCACATTTCTTTATTTTGTTTTTATTTCAAACAAACACTGTCACCAAAGAAATAGCAATGAATAATACAACTTAATCATTTATTCCTTTTTTTTATGTTTAGTAAAATCTTACCCAAACTGAAAGCAGTCCCATGTGAGCACAAAGTGTTTCAAATGCCTATAATTTTGTATTGACCTTCCAACTTATTAGTAACAAAACGGATCCTCTATTGAATATAGTTGTCTTGATCGTTAACTATTATATGGGTTAATTTTGGTTAATTATAATATCTAATGCTAATCCAAACGATCTACTTATCATTATCAAAATTTACATTATTGTTGAAGAAGACGTTGGATATATATCAACAGGGCAGTAATTCATCGAAGAAAACAAAATAAACGACTTCTAGGGCCTACGACATAGATTAACAGGGATCTGGTGTCTTTACAAAATGTTGAGATATGATTAGTTCCTAGTCCTAAAACTGAAAGCAATTGAATAATTAACCAGCAAATATCAGAGATCTGCCAAGAAAAATAATTGACTGTTTTTGGTAATTCAAATGTTGGAGAAATGAATCTAATGTTCCAAATAAACCAAAGTTTGACTTCATTAAATTTTTCTATATTTACGGTTTTACTACATGTAACATCTGCAATTGAGGTAGTCCAAAAAGAGAAGTTGAATTGTTTTAAGTGCTAAATCAAATGTTAATAGAAAATCAAAAAGATTTGAACCGAAGTGGACACTTCTACATGACAAAATCTTACTCTTACTTAAACCTAGATATGTGCCGGGAACAAATTTAAATGTGACCACTTCTCTGTTCAGTGAATAAAAACGATCGACTTATTACTGTGGTTTAATATCAAACATAAAAAGGGGTTTGAAAAATCTGGACTGTCAATAAAAATTGTAATACATCAACGTCTATATGTACACAAGTTTTTCTAGACTAATTATTAGCTATGTATAAAATATGCTCTTTTCTTATGTATTATTAATGCATTATGTTACATGTTTAACAAATTATGACTAACATCTTAATGTAAGCTTCTGCTTCAATAAAACTTCCCATAAAGCCATAAACACAAGCCAAATGATAGTGTAGGTCAGGATAAGACTTTACCAATTCTTTCAAACAATCAGCAGCAACTTGTAACCATGACAAATTTTCACCTGTAAATACAGTTTTTTTTAATTTGAATTTTAACATAGCCACCTACAATACTACAAGGAAACTTGCATCAACTTATAATAGTCCAGCTTTTTTCTCCATATTATAACATGAATAAGGTTCAATTTGTTTTGACATTTTCCATGACGAAAATGGGTACATAAGAGATGGAATATACATAGATAACAATACTCATAAGTCAAAGAGATACTGATATCACCATGACAAACACGGAAAGGTGTTCTGGAGGGTAACCAGAGTCTGCGCCACTTGTAGCATAAAGGAGGGGCGAAAGATACCAGAGGGACATTCAAACTCATATGTCGATAATAAACAGATAACGCCATGTCTAAAAAAGAAAAGGACTAATACACAAACAATAGTACACAAAACACAACATTGAAAACTAAAGACTGAGCAACACAAACCCCAACAACAACGGGGGATGATCCGTCGTGTTACTCCTATAATACACGTTGATAAGAAAATCAAGTGATTAGGCATCCTGGAATATTGGTTTGATAATAATCTCATATTTAGCAATCAGACATAACCAAATCGTAAATTATCGGTTATTAGAATAATTAAATACTTAAACATGAGCAAACTGAGCATTTCTTAAATAGAAAAACGTTTTTCGGGACAAAGTTTAGACAATATGAAAATAAGAAGATTTAGTATGATTGCCAATTAGACAACTGTCCAAGAAAGACCAAATGACATAGAAGTAACCAACAATATGACACCGTACGGCCGTCAACAATCATCAAAACCCACACCGCATTGTAAGTTATTAAAGGCTCTGAAATGTCAAACAATATTCAATGAGAAAACTAACGACCATATCTTTGTACAAAACAATGAACGAAAAACAAATATGATACACAGCAACAAACGACAAGCACTGAATTGCAGGCTCCTGACATGGGACAGGCACATAGAGAATGATGCAGGGTTAAACATGTTAAAAATATTTAAGACAGGAACAACTTAAGTTACATTTCTAAATCCAATCTACTTAAGATGTATGCCATCATACCATTTTGGTCAGATTGCGACGAGCCATTCTTAATATATAAATTTAAGTAAATATAAGATGTGAAACTCTAATATTCTGTTGGTCAAAGATAGTCATAACAATACTTGTAGAATATATTCACTGATAGAAATTGTACATGGTTTAAGGGAAGTGAGGCTGTATGCATAATATATCCTAACAGAACTTTTCATTATTTTTTTCTGTAAAACTTTTGAACTTGTATTGTATCAAAGTTTGTTTTAATCCTTCAACTATCCATATCAATATATAAAGGCGGATGTACGATTTGATTTAAGCTACATACATATTCTTCACCAAGCTTCTCTAAAGACTCCCATTATTTGTATAGTTGGTACAATGCAAATTGATAAATATATCTTGATTTTATGTTATATAATTTTAATTTAAAATATATATGGCATGGCAATAAATTGATATAATATATAAATTCAGGACATTAAAATCACTTCATTTACTTGACAAAACCAAAATGAGAATGCTCAATACTGTTATTGCAGTTCTTCAAATCAGGTTCTCAGTGATATCTCAAGCGCAGAGAAAACACAAGCACCTCACTGTAAGCTCAATTCGGCCTCTTACACTTGTTCGAGTGGGATTCTTTCCTAGCAGTTTTAAAGATTTAAAAAGATTAATGTTACCTGTCCACCAGTTACCATGGAAACACAACATCGCTTCGATAGAGGCACGTTCACTTCCCTCTTCGTGGAAATAGGGAGAGGATATTATACTATTCCAGCAACTTTTTGACTTTCTTGCTTTCTCTTCGTTCAAAATCCTTAAAAAAACAAAATCGGAAGAAATGTAGACATTAAACATAAAACAATTAGACAGTAACCAAACAAAATTCAGAAATCAAAAATAAATATCCAATTACTGACATATCTAAACTGAAATTGAAGCAGACGTGATATAAAACACAGCCACATATTCAAATTAATCAAAACATTTTGTAAAAAGTTAAATGCTGTTTATTGAATTGTTTCTCAAATTGTGTCCAGTAATGCTATAAATTAATAAAATTCCATTAAATCACATATGTATTCTGGATTTGAACTTGGTTTGTTATCATTCCAAAATAACCAGCATGCCACAATTATTTGGAACAGATAATTTTGCATTTAGAAACATATCACACAAAGGACAAACATGAAATCGTATGCTATCATGAATATGTATGAACCAAATTTCTTGGAAAATAACGGGGATTAAAATTATGGAACTTTTGCCTTGTATCAAAAATCCCTTACTTCAATAATAAATTTCGATTTATGTTGTGGTTTGTTTTTAGGCCATTTCTACCATAATACAGTTCATTTACATCAGGAATATTTCAAAGATGAAAACTTGTAAGAATAACATTGTAAAAGATTTTTATTTTCGTTTTTCTTAAAAACAATTTTATTGAAAGACCAACCGCTAATGTTTATAAACCACATCATTACCTATTGCATTTATTAGAGATTTGCCTCTAACATTGTGTGACTGGCTATTCACCGCCGGTCATCAGATTAGCCATGAAATGTTGACCTACCTAATGAGGTTTATTTTCAATTGGCGAATAACTTTTGTTCCTGACCACTACCTATAGCTGCTTCTGATCATTCAGATTTGCCAGTTGATGACTGACCACTTTCTACTTTGCACTATGTGTGTTCATTACCCGTTTACATCTTTGGCTGATGACTACACCTAATCATTTAGGTTGGGAAATTATATCTGTGTCTGAGTCTGAATATTCACCCGTTATCAATCAGATTAACAACTGAAATGTCTGACATGTCACTACCTACCCCTGATCATTCAGGTTGGCCAATAACATCTGTGTCTGACCACTTATCTGGTCTGCTGCTGTACAATCCCTGAATTTTTCCTGCGCCTCATCACTAGCCATTCTGTAAAATCTAGCAGCTTGATCTCCTTCGCCCACTTGAGCATGCATTCGGGCTAATTCATTTAAATACAATGCTTTAATTCTCCCTACAAATATCAAAACTGATATAAGAGAGATACCATTAACACATAAAACAATTGACTACAAAGATAACATTTCAAGGACAAAGCCGTGTAGTTTTTCTTTATCCAGACAACTAATTTATTAAAAAAATATATGAAATGTTCCGAAATATTTCTAGAAACACTGGTATTTTTGTATCAGTTGGGACATCCACGAGAAAAATAGAATTCGAAAAGGTTTGGTCGCTACATTATTTTTAAAAAACTTACGTGTTCCCACTGGTACAAGAATACCACTGTTTCTAGAAATAATTAGGAACATTCACTCGTTACATCTACACGACGGTCGCTAATTTTGGAACTTATGTGGAACTAAAATAGGTTATTTGATACATTTATTTATTTATAAAATCTTCCATTCAGATTATTCTGATACAGTTCAATAGTCCATTCAGAATTTACGTAACTATCATACTGTAGGATTAAAAGTCACCTTTCTGCAGAAACAATTGAAAAACTGGAAATTTTCATATTGAGCATTTTCTGAATTTATGTCCCTTTAAACAATAGTATAAGTTGTTAATTCTGTAACGAGATAATGTTTATTATATCAATCTCATAAACTGGTGTGTCTTAAATTAAATACATGTATGCAGATGGGAACCTTCCTCCAGTTTGAAACATCATATACGGGATTATATTTTTAATGGTTCTGTAACAGGAAAGTGTTTCTTCTTTCATTCTCATAAAATGATGTGTGTGAGATACTTATATCTGATGAGTACTTTCCTCCAGTTTGAAACCAAATTTACTGTAAAAGAGGGACGACAGATACCAGAGGGACAGTCAAACTCATAGATTGAAAATAAACTGACAACGCCATGGCTAAAAATAAAAAGACAAACAGACAAATAATAGTACAGTAGACACAACATAAAAAACTAAAAGACTAAGTAAACTATAACATAAAAAAGGTGTCAACTTGTCATACTTGAATGTTCCAGCAACAAATGTAAATGACAAAATTTGATAATTTTAAATAATTCACCGTCAATAAAGCTAGTGAAATGGCTATTACTTCCTTATAAAGATATCGCATCAAATTAAGTAGGTAATACCATGTTAAGAGAAAAAAATATATATTTATTTAAGCGGCAATACATTTACGCTTTTGTGTGGCTTAATTATATCTGATAAAGTTCATCAGAGATTTACAGTTCAATAAAAGTCTATTTTAAATCATTTTATAGTTCCGAATTAAATAAAAACCAAACTATTTTCTTTTCTCAGATTAAATTGAAATATTTACACCAATGTACACCTATGAAATTAGATAAAATAAGGCTTGTCGATTATTTTGCACCAAAACGTAAGTTTATTGAATCATTTTGCCAAAAAGCAAACGTCATGGATGAGATTCTTATTTTTCTAGAACTATAAAGCAAACGACAATGGATGATATCCTAATTATTCCAACAAAAACTCGACATCTCTCTGTTGATTTTCGCATATAAATTATAAATTAAACCAATGAAGAGATGTGAAAAGGGAAATTAATTGGCCCCTAAAAGTACAAAAATGATAGAATAAT
Source organism: Mytilus californianus (assembly GCF_021869535.1). Classification (NCBI taxonomy): domain Eukaryota; kingdom Metazoa; phylum Mollusca; class Bivalvia; order Mytilida; family Mytilidae; genus Mytilus; species Mytilus californianus. Next base: position 37,148,570 of record NW_026262734.1, read on the forward strand.
GAGATTTTGTTTTAGTTCTTGTTTTGTCATAAAGATCTGCATCCGTTACTTTGCTTTTAAATATTCTGCTTTGAGCGTGCCTGAAAAATCAAGGAAAGCGCTTCAGAGGTTTTTTTAAAGTACAAAAACTTAACACATGATGCCACAATGAAGTCTTAACATGTGTAATTGGATATACTTGACCTAATATGGTCATTTAAACATAGTATTATTACAATAGAGATAAAAAAGATTTTAAAAAGGACACATTACACACTAAAAAAGATTTTAAAAAGGACACATTACACACACATATTATTTTTGTATTTTACCTTTTGTAGATAAAAATACTTATAAAAACAGCATTATTTATTTTGAATATGAACCCGAATCTGAAAACTTGTTTATCTTGTATGAAAAAAGGAACCAAAGTTAGAACAAGGAATGAACTGTCAAACTGTGTTTTCTTTATTTTGAAAGACCCTTTCGGGCTTGTTCTACCTGTCAATTTCTATGCAAATTTACCAATCTATCAGAACCACAACTCCTGAACGGCAACATTGAAATTTAAAAATGCAAACTTGACCACAATTTTGTAATCAGTAACAGGATGTTAAAACTTTAAGAGCATTGGTTTAGCGGTTTATAAATTATTGCATACAAACAACAAATATATTTTTTTTAAAATGACCAAAGACCATATCTCCTGAACGATAAAAGATGTAATACGTCAATATTAATATTGACCACAATTTTGTCATCAGTAACAACATATAATAATTCAAAATCCATTGGTAGGAAGAATAAGTAGTCATTGAACGGAAAGGACATAAAGTGCATTTTTCCAATATATCAAGGACCATAACTCCTAAACGGAAAAGTGAAAATCGTCAATATCGAACTTGACCTCCATTTTGTCAACATTTAAAAATTTGAAAAGCAATTGTAAAAAGGTTCATAAGCTATTGAACGGAAACCCTAGGCAGCCGACCGCCCGACCACCAGGCGGCCTGCGCGCTGAACTTCACTAAATTTATAACTGTTTTTCATTCAGAAAACCGACATAATAACATATCTCATGCAATGGATATTAAACAAAAAATCATGAATATTCTACATGTCTAACATTTTATGTTCCCAAGATAATTGGCCCCTTCAACCACCATCTTTCTTTGGTTTTGACATTACTGAATAAGACTTCAACTAACAATTTGAACTCAACACGACGGGTGATATATATTGAACATTATATGCCTTACACGTCCGGATCATCTGAAATCATCCTCCGTTTTGTGAATGTTGTTCGGACTTTAACTTAGTATGTAGGGTTCGTAGACTATGGCCTGTCATTTTGCTTTATTTTGCTTTGTTTTTATAGGTCTCTACTCGAATGTCATTGTAATCATCAGCCTCTAGTTTACCTCTCCTTTCTGTCTGCACTAGAGCCAAGAAATGATCTGTAGCAAGTTTTAATTCTCCTCTGGCCCAATAAACATACGGCATGGCTATATCAAAACAGACTTTGGTTCCAACTGGAAATCTACAAGGTATTATTGATTGATTGAGCAGTTTAGAAATAAAGCCCCAAGTCGAAAGATATAAGTATCATATGAAGCGGGATTCTTGTTCAAAAGTTAAGATATAATTTCTGTTTACTTATGCAAAAATTAGCAAAGTCATTATTTTTATTATTACATACCTTTTCTGAAGGATATGCTTCACTCTGCCTTTCAATGTACTGTATCTTTTTGGTTCAATATAAGATGCAGGTATCATAGAATCTATGGCTGTGGCAAATACTAAAATTAAGAAATAACTCTATTTTAATTGAAACTATGCAGACATTCTTCGGTAGTTTTACAGTCGCAAATTGAGTTCACGTGGCGACGCGTTATCTCTATTATAATGAAAAATAAACAAATCATCAATTTTAGTCATTATTTCGGTGCAAAAATTCCGCGAATGATGATATCTTCTTTGGCACCTAAACCACGTGACGTCATATGCATGCTGTCGATGTAAAACGTAAACACAGGTCGTTTACTGGCTTCTTATTGGCCTCAAAATGAAATAAATTTGATAAAAAAGAATATTTCAATGTGTAAAATGTGAGTGTTTTGCGTATTATTCAAGAAATAGCATGTCAATATATTCCGGAATTCAACATGTCGGCCTCCCTAACTTACATGCAGAGAGATAGAGAATTTTACGCTGATTTTCATCCCATCAGAAACATTGATACAAAAAACTGCATTAGAATAAAACATAATTTACTGTAGAATTTCTTTTATAATTAATGAGGTCAACATGAAGTTATTGGAGTCATTGGGAACAATTCAATGTTTGTCATTCTCATAAATTAAAATGTGCTGAAAAAGTACCAGTTTTTACATCACTCAAGGATGAATAGAATCATTTTTGTTCTCAACTTAATGCAATATTTTAAATACTAAACATAAATTAAGAAATTCAAACAAGTTATGACGCGGAATACTACCAAAATTTTCAAACACATAACCATATGTCCTACAGTCTTGATACCAGAAATGAACCTATTTCCCCGTTTCTAAGCTCTAATAGATATAGTCACACATATCTGTTTTTATTAGAATTTACCCTTTAAATCGTATAAATTTACAGGGAGTGAAAATTCTTTAGATGGGTTTTTCGTCATAAGGTTGTACACAACGTACGGTCTTACAATGAAGCAAATATGGTTATCAATTAAACAGAATATAGCATTGAACACTGTTGAAACAATGTGAATTATTTGTTTTTAGTTTGGTATCTGTGCTTCATTTCTGAATTTTGACAAACCAATATCTATCTAATTTAAACACTCTACCTTTAGCAGGCAGATCATCCAAATTTGATTTCAATTATATAAAACACATTTTGATATCCAATGTACAGTAATAGTTTTACCTGACAGTCCAAGCAAACTGCTCACGTAACTGTTATCAACATCTCGATTTGTGAAAACTGAAGATAGACAATAATTTGGAAGGCATACAGTCGATGTTACATGTGAATAACTGTTATAGTTGTCACCCCAGCAATAAAACGGTTGTATCAAAGTATTTGCATATCTTTTCATATATAATTCGGTGTTCCAAATGTTTCTCATTGAAGAAACACTTTTTTATCACTCAGACCATCTTTGTCAATATGATGAACCCATCTGGTGATCGGTTTATACTTGATGCCATTAACTTGATTTTCTTCCTCTTGTTCTAAACAAGACAAAACATAAAATAACCATTTTAACTGATTTTTGTGAAAAGTTGTTTCTGTAAAAATGTCACGATACATTTTTCTGCATGCCTTACACAATGTATTACTTTCTGAAACCAATCCTTTAGAGCTCATGAGACAAAGTTCTGCAAGACTTGGAACCTTTTTTCTAACACTAAGATCGCTCTCGTGTATATCCTCCTTTACACCACTAAGCTCTAAGTTATCATCTATATAAGGTAATGGATAATGATTATTCCAGTACATTTTTCTTTTAAAACGTCTTTTTCTCTTTTGCTTTTTACTTGGTGCTCTTGTTTGATGTAGTGAACTGCAATTACTATCAGTGTCCTTAGCACGAAATTCTTCATTTTTATTACTCAGCTCATCAAATGTATTAATGTTTATTTCACTATCTGCGTCAATATCAGTATCATTTTCCCCACTGTCATCATCAGATGCATCACTCCAATCGTCTGATTCACCTTCTGAACTTGTATTATATTCCATACTTTCAGTTTCAATACTTTGAAGACTCTTGTCTGATCTTTGGCTTACATCTTGAACAATGCAATCTGACGAGTCCTTTTTTACCTCTAAAGTCTCCGGTTTCCTATTTTTCCATTTCCTTTTAGGACGTGTTGGTTTTGCAGGGCCTTTTTCCAATGACAAAAGTCTTGTATATGATATTCTGTGAGACCTCTGTTCAACTAGCCTCTCCAAACACCTTGCTTCATCCATCTTCTACAAAATGTCATTCTAAAAATAATTTAGGACTAACGTTTTCTATTCTATACAATGAATTAATCAACAAAATGTCAATATCAATTGTCTTTCTCAGTTGTATTTCTATGTCGTAGTTCTGACCACAATAAACTGTTCACATGTACCGTTTGTTTTGTTTTATTCTCGTCATTAATAACTTTTTGAAAGAAGATTTAATAAACCAATAAATTACTAGTAGGTGTGTTTGTATGATAACTGAAGTGTAAAACTTAAGGTTTGTATATTGAAGGATGGATGGAAGGACATAATATAATTTCATATATTACAACGTATTGTGAACAATTTTATCTATGTAATCATTATACTTTTTTAATAAATCATATGTTTAAGTAATATAGAAAAATTAAAGTTCAATTTAATTAGTAATCAACAAAGTGAGTCTTAACTAAAATAATATTCCTAATTTATTTCTATTGAAATTCGAATATCTATTGCCACTGCCAACATGCTTCCTTCTTTTTAATTTATGTCTGCTTTCTATTGGCATGCTGGGCTTAAGAGAAGAGGCGAAATATATTAAATTTAAATCAGAACTTGAAAATATGTTGGACAAATATTTCACAAGAGTGGGATGAACATAGTATTTATAGTCTCTACACATGATAAAGGTAACGATTTTCAGGCATTTATTCAGTAAATAAATTGTTAACTAAAAACAGATCTGACAAATTAGTTCTATATGTTCAAAAAGTATATGTATATTTTTGTATCAACTCAAATAAAATTGTACATCGGGGACATTTTTTTATCTCCTTATCTACTTTATCCATGTAATCTTTGATTATAAAGATTTAAAGTTAATGAAAATATATTTAAAACAGTTTCTTTTAAATAACACAATGGGTTACAACTGAAAGAATTCTTACCAATCTCTTTTTTTATATATGCATATAATTAAAAAAAAATCAAAAGGCATTTTATAGTTGAGCCTAATGATCTTCAACAAAAAAGTGTTTCCACAATGTTTCATTTTCTTGATCAAACAAACGTTCAAAAATCAGAAAAAAAAAGTTGAGTTGAACGTCATATGAGATTTATTCTTTCATCTTTTTTCAATTTTTTTTATTTGGTTTCAATTATTTTTTATTTCCTTATAAAATATACACATATCCGTTGAAATAATTCAATGTCACTTCATAAATGTATTAATTGCAAAGTTTTATATATGTCAGGAAATTGAGAACTAAAAACGTTAATTGAAATAGATTTTAACATTTCTAGTGAAAATTCACAATCATATGAATATTATTAATTTAATGTATGCATTCTCAATGTTTATATGTAATATAATTCGTGTGCATCATTTATAAACAGAGGAAAACATTGTCAACTGCAAAACCTTAAAATTTTCCTTTTTCTCATGATGGTCAAATACGAAGAATAAACCAAATTTGTTTTTGCGATAACAAATAAAACTTTTCGTTTAACTAATGTACTACATTATTATTGTTTCATCTACATAGATTCAAAAAGTTATCAAAACAATAAAATTTGGGAGATTTGGGTATTCGTTTGATTTAAAACAATTTGGTCGCAAATCGTCTCTTTTTCAACAAATTCACGGCATTCCTATGGGCCCGAACTGTGCGCCTCTCCTTGTCGATCTCTTCTTATTTTCATATGAGTCTAAGTACCTTCAAAATCTTTTTCAAGAACAAGAAGAAAAAAGAAGCCAGATCATTTAATATCGCATTCAGATATATTGATGATGTTCTTTCCATTTTGAAATTATCAATTTCCCCCACCTTAGTAGCAATATACCAATACCAAGGCGTTTTGATAAATATTCCGTATCAACTTCAAAAATAATACACGATGGTCTTATAATGGAATTTGATGCGATTGTCATACATGTAAGTAAGAGGTTTAGCTAGCTATAGAACCATTTTTAATCCACCATTTTCAACATAAGAAAATGCCTGTACCTAGTCCGGAATATGACAGTTGTTATCCATTGTTTGTGATAGTGTTTGCCATTTGATTAGGGACTTTCCGTTTTGAATTTGCCTCAGAGTTCGGTATTTTTGTTATTTTACTTTTTCTATATAAAAGTAATTTGTAAGAAAAATGTGTTTTGTAATGCAATTGACAACCTTAAAAGAACGGCCTATGATCAAAGATAAGATAAACAGAGAATATTATATGGCTTTTTCAATATCCCACCCGTTTCATCTTTAGTCATTTTATCACTTCATATAAAAATATGATGTAAGTCTACTTACCACTTATGTATACCTCTGTTCATTTTTGCATTATCAAGCAAAAAGAACATTGGTATATCACTGTCGGCAAAACACAGTAATTCTGCTTTTAAAAGATAATTAAAGAAGTTCTGTATAGAGTGAAACAAATTATTACTATTGTTGTGAAACATTAACAGCGGAAGTACAAGGTCAACAATGTTTTATTTTTAGATATATTTGAATCACCATGTATGTATTAAGGCTCACGAGAGTCATTTGCTAAATAAACATACAATTATCATTGATTAAACAAAGACCTGTCATGAGAACAATATATTGACCTGAGATATTATAAATTAAATACATATGATACAGGAAATTAAAATCTGCATTAGTGAGATTGTTACACCAATTACAGCACACCAAAGCTTTTTGTATATTATTCCATAGTTTTCACATCATACTAGCTACAGGGAATGACAAAATACCACTGACACTCCAAAGGCAGTGGTCATCAATTACAGTTTCACTTCATTTCATTGTGTATGTATATCTCAATTTTAATTTTTAAATAAGGAAATGGATACCCGAAGTCTACCCCTTTCCCCTCGTGTCTACTTATCTATGAAAAAACGGGTAAATGTTGCCAGGGAACTAGAGACAACCATAGTAGATACTTAAACGCATATACATTTACTCATGTTAATATCCAGTGTATATGTCTGTTGTTATCTGCAGAAATTTAACATGTGTTTATGATGATATGCGTTGGCACATACATGTATCAAATAAATATCCTGAGATACGATGTGTCTGTGTCTCAAATTACTTGTTTTAAGATACCAAAATAGTCGTTCGATTTGTATGTTTATGATCGAACTAATTTCAAAGTAAAGACACGGGTGAGAAACAGCATTTTGATATGGAAAAAAAAGATGATTGGCAGTTGTTTCAAGAGAATCTATATGAAGTGTCAACTGTACATTTTACATTAGAATTTGATATTTTTTAGGGTCGACATGAATTAAAAATGACGAGGACATGTTCCTTTAATGATTAGATTTATGTGGTGATCGAATGTGCATTATGCACATACAGTAACACCCTAAAGACCATAAATGATTGAGTTTTCTCATAAGAACATGAAGAAAACAGTTAAATATCATTGAGGAAGATTGACCTTCTTTACAATATATTACTTATTTACGTATGCATATTCAATGCTTTATGAATGACACTATTTAAATTTTCTTACCGTTATCTACCGCAATCATCTGTAACTTAAATATACCATCACGATTAAGGAACTATGTCAGATTTTAATAGATGTCTAGATGGTTTCGCTTTTACATTGTATTTAAAATATTTGAGCTTTGTATATGACCAAATTAATTTGTCTCGATATTGAAAGTAATTGTAACACGATAGGACATCATGATACAGGAAGTATTTATATTTAAATATATTTCTAAAATTGGAACTTCCTGGTTGTGCGGAGGATTGGTGGGGTCCTTCATTTTTTGTCATTGAAACCACTTTTCTCTTTTCCCTTTTTTCTTTAATTTTTACCGTTATTCTCTATTCTTTATATTTCAGTTCCCAATTTTTTTTTATTTTCTTCATTTTTTTGTGCTAATTTTGTCTCTATCCTGTTTATAACATTTTCCCAATTCCGAATGTTTCCACATTGCTCTATCCTAGTTTAATATGCTTTATTCATTAGTTAAAATTCAGCTTTGAAAACCTCTTAAATTGACACTACAGGTATGTGAGTTTATTGTTTTTGTGCTTCGTACATCTATAATGCTTCACACCCTTCTCAATTATAATCATTTTTGTTAAATTCCGTACAGTCACCTGTTATTATTCACATCTCTGTCTCTGATCTAAAGATAAAGATTAATTTTATATTATTGGGATTTTGTATAAGTTGTATAACTATTGCCTTTAACCGGTTTGGCGGTCAGTATATAAGCTAATTGCACGATTTTTAGTTATCAAAGACAAGTTTGTTTTTTTTTCTACAGAAATATTTGTAATCAAGTTGTTATATAGTACAGTATTCAAATGTGTTGTATTTATTTTGTAGATTTTTTTGTAATATAACGTGACACTGTTGAACATTCTACCAGGCAGTGTATCTTGTGTTGTTTTAATGGAATTTATTTTTGAAGTTTGATGGACTTGATGGACAAGTATTGTGAAATAATTGTATGAATTTTAAGATTACATATTCGTTACAAAAATTACGTCACTGTTAGTTATGTCCTGTGCTCGTCGATGGAAGATGTTGTTGCTATTCTGCGGTTGACATGTGGTAACGACTTTTATATTATTTGTTAGTGCATTTCTCTGTTACGAATTTTCCTGGGAGTTCGGTATTTTTGTTAATTCACTTTTTGTTCCTTTTTTTCCTCTTGTTTCCTTCGGTTTTAGTTTATATACACTAATGTTGCCTTTATTTTTTTAATGTTAAAGAATTCATTGTTATCTGTTGTTTTTTTTAGATATAAGATACTTAGGATAAACAACAGATTTGTTCATAGCAAACGATGGAACAACAGGTCACAATCCATGATGAACTTCAAAGACAAATTCAAAAACAAATTGGAGTGCAATTGCTGATAACGGTAATGTAGTTTTTTCTCTCCAGTAAATGCACTTCCTATGAGACGAGGACAGCAATAACGACAACTCTTGTAAATTGTAGAAAGCAATCTCTCAAATATGGTCTGTCTGGTGAGGTTTTTTCAAATGTGAATAATGTCTTCATTTTTGCTATAGTAATATATAGATGGTGTGTCTGTAGATATATCAATAGTCTTTGTATTATAGCAATATGTACATAGTGTCTATAGATAGTGTACAACAATACCTGTTTTTTTAGATGTTGTCGTTTAGTGATGTGGTTCATAAGTATTTCTCGTTTCTCGGGTTTTTCCTATTTAAAATAACCCTAGTCATTTTAGAGTCCTTTATAGCTTGCTGTTCGGTGTGAGCTTTGAAAGCCGTTCTTTGACCTATAATGGTTTACTTTTTACACATTGTTAATTGGATGCAGAGTTGTCTCATTGGCACCTATTCTCCGTGGTCATATTTTGTGTTGATCACAGATGGTAATTAGGTGTGCACATATTCAATGACTATTAAGTCAGAAGAGCACAATGTATATATCAGTGGAAAAGCAGAATGCTGTTATAAGTAACACCCAGGACATTCAACATGTTCAACATGAATTAATATAGTTGTTACTGGAATAGTGAAATGTGATACAAATTTTTAAATTTTACATGTTGTCGTGAAGTTTCCATCGAAAGATATGAAAAAAAATAGAATTGGTTTCTATCTTATTTACTTATAACATCTTTGTTTAGTTTAATTTGATATTCAGATATTCAAAAAAATTGTTGTGAAAACTTTTCCGTACACTCATAAATCGGATTTACTGTGAGTTTTAGTAAATATATATGACTTTTTAAAATAAATTTTGTTGTCACATTGATGCAGAGGAAATTGTTTTTACCTTTTTTATTAATCTAATTAATCGTCATCGATATTTCTGTTTTTTCATCTTTAAGATATTCGGATGTTTTTATGATCTTTACATTCACATTTTAATCCTGTACAGTTTCTTAAGAAATTAGTGAGCCATATAATTGGCAACATTTAAGTATATCCCGCACCTCCGTTATTTAAATAATTATTATTCTGGAAGTTATTCCGAGCTTTTACAATTGAAATGTTCCTGATCTTAGTGCATACCTGTTAATTTTATTGCGACGTTCGAAAAGGTTTTCTAAACCTGTTCATATATCAAAGAGGCGATGCCTAAAGTTTTCCTAGTAATCTGAACTGTTATCCTGCAAGTAGGTAAGTAGTTTTGTTCTATTAGAAATTATACCTAAAAAGTGCGATATCGATGTTAATGTATAACGTTTTGCTGTCAATATGTTATTACATAATATGATAAAAGTCTGAATAGAGGTTTACTGAATACAGAATAATGGGGATATAATACTTATAAAAGGGGCCAAAGTAACAAATATTACAGAAAGTTTACAGAAAAAGAGGCAATCAAAATACAAAAAACAGAAAACTGGGGTGTTTAACATAAATAGAAGAGAAGTTCAAATTTGTTATGTTGAACTCGTTAAATTGTTATGTTGACATCGATTATAAGTGCAGGTAAAATTTTAAAATTCAATTCACGTCATTTGAATATAGTCTTGTGTTATTCTATCAAATTATATCAATTGAATATGACAATTCAAAAACAACTTGATAAATATAGATTTCAATAACATGAGTATAATAAGCCGGGTCAATTTGCCGTACATCACACATTCCATTGGCGGATTTCTTTATCAGAGATTATCGTTTTGAAAATGCTTCCTTGCGATAGATACATATATTCCTAGTTTTAAGTTAAGTCAAATGCATAGCGTTCTCTCATTTCATGTAATGTAATTGACGAACATTCAAAGGTAAATGATGGTATTTCAGATTTGAAAAATTGTTAAGGGTGTTCGTTTCTCTTGTTTTTGAATTTTGCCAGATATTCGGAATCCTCTGGTTTTATCCATGTTGTGCCATTAAAAAAATTTCCCTACTAACCCCTACTTTCCATAATTTTATTACATGTAATTTAAAAACTCCTTTTTTAAAATCCAATAACCCTATAAGTTTTTTTTTTCTTTATTTGTATGATATTTTAATGTTTACTTTAATCTATTTTTATACAGGGTTATTGAAGATAACACACATTAAAATGAATGCTGAGATCGTCAACCATATAGATTGTTCCAGGAAAAATTTAACAGCAATGCCTGATGTTCTGCAAAATTCTACAACAGATCTAAATCTCCGAGGAAATCTTTTACACGTAGTTCCTGCATGGTCTTTCCAGAAATCAAAAATATTAAAAAACATAGATCTATCTTATAATCGGCTGAGGTTGATTGAACGGGGAGCTTTCGATGGACTAGTCGAACTTTCCATTCTCAACCTTAGAAGTAACTTATTAACTTCAAAATTATTTAATGTGAATATTTTTCAAGGTTTAATTTCTCTTCAGGAACTAGTTATAAAAAAAATCATTTTTACGATAATTATACATTTTTTCAATCCGAAATATCTCGAGTAAAATCATTGGTCAAGTTAAAAATGGACCATACCAAATAGATAAATGTCTTTGTAATTTATCAAACCTACAGAACCTTGAAATGTTAGGACTGCCTGGACAAACATATGCAGATAATTCATTTCAAAACCTAAAGTGTCTTTAAATAGAAACATTATTGCTTGATTTTGTGATTTCACTAGCACCAAACACGTTCATATTTTTTCCGTATTTAAAAACGCTAGGGATAGCAATACACACCGCTCGTGCTACGTACGACGTAATAAGCAACATATTTAGTTCTTTGAAGATTTTCAAGGGTAGAAATATGACGGAAATAAGCGTTCCTGGAAATCCTCATAGAAACGGATTTGTATTGGGCCATTCTCACTTTGCAGTACTTGAACAAATATGTCTACAAAAGTTGAATTTGGTGGGTGATAGTATACTTGGTGTAAAGTTCAATCCTTTTTTGAGATATGGATATAAGGAGAATTGTTTAGAAGAATTAAATTTGTCCGATAATTTACTGTTCGATAGAAAAGATGGATATTAGCTTGCATTGTGTGCATTTAAACATTTGAAAATAATCAGAATTCCACACGAAGTAGATAAAGACAATAGAGTAAAACGATCCACCAAAAATGACGTATCTTACTCGTTTTGCTTGCCAAAAACTATAAAAACAGTTGGACCTCCATTCGCACGTTAAATCATATAACAGTAGGAGAATTGCTAATCTAACTATTATCAACGGGTCAAATTTAAAAGTTTTAAATATGGCTAACGTGACAGTCCAAGATTGTAATGGTACGGTTAATGGCATTGAAAACTTAGAGTATTTAGATATGTCAGGATTTAACTGCAAATTATTGAGTGAACATCGTCTCTCGCATTTACCTTAACTGGTTACTTTCATTGCACAAGATGCAAAACTTGGAATCGGGTTGAACTCCCTTGAAACTGCCTCAGATTTCTTTAAGATGAATTTAGATCTCCATCATATTGATCTGATGCAGAATATCATACATTCATTACCAGATGGCTTGTTCCATCATCCTTTTAGACAAAAGATTTTTATAATATTGGATAAAAACAACTTACAATCACTACGAAACTTCCCGTCAAAACCGAATACTATTGAACAAATCAGTTTAAAATACAATAAATTTTCGTGTCTTAGCGATGACAATATCGCTAAACTTGACATAATAAAACCTGCAAGTGTTTTTCTTCGTGGAAATCCGATTGAATGCTCTTGTAAGACGTTAAGTTTTCTGAAATGGGTGCTCCGTTCAGGTATTATAGGTGATGTCGATGAAGTAGAATGCGTCCTCCAAAATGGAACTCTTGCAATTTTGTCTCATCGTTACAACTCTAATTTGGCATTAAAATGAGAAAGATCATATTATAGAAAACATTTGTACTTAGTTACAAGTTGATTGGACTTCAAGTTCAAAAAAGACTACCGTAACCAAAAACTTTAACATGAAGCGGGACAGACGGACGAACGAACGAACGGACAGACGCACAGACCGAAACACATTTTGCCCCTCTACTTTCGTAAGTGGGGCATTAAAAGGAACAAAATAACAGTTGGTAAGCTCGATCAACGGTTGCGTCCTAATATATATATATATATATTAATTTGCATATTTACATATTATCTCTCGTTGTGCTGAATCTGTCATTTTTTGTATGTTCAGTTAAGATTTTGTCTGGATGGTTATTGCTTTTTCCCCCATATTGCACTGATAAGACAATTTGACTTGTACAATATACAGGTATATGACTGTCACTAAACAATTTACACTGTTCACAGGCGTTGACATTAAGCGCTTTCTTTCAAAATGTCCCATAAGAATTGACATCTTGTCATGGGTTATTGTCATTTTCACTAAAAAAATTCTGCATCATAGATTTATGTTCTTCGGACTGAATGCACAATGAAATCATTTTTTTTTAATCTTATAACTGATAAAATTCAAGGGATCGTCAGCCAAAATATCTGATAAACCATTTAAAAAATGATGATTATGTTATAGACTACCCTTGATTTATGAAAATGAAGAAATAAAACATCAGCAACACTATTTGAATCGGGTTTAAATATTGTAAAAACTCAAGACAATTTTGTATATTTATGCTGTACAAAATCATCCTTGTCGAAGAAAAGAAAAAGATACCAAACCTACATTCAAACTTGTCAACCCATTCGTATGTTGATTGCCGAACACTTTAGCCTGAATTAGTCCACTTTGGCTCTGAGTATTTCTTATACATCATGCTAACAATAGGAATTCTTCTTGAGGTAAAAGATAATCATACTAGATCAGACAATTGAAAAATGACCCTGATTTATGCTTTATTTATATATTTGCAAAGGAAGTTTATTCGACGGTGTACACATGTGATTGTCATAGACAATGAAAGATGTACTATGGTAATCAAGTTTTATAATCCTACTCAAATGAGATTGATATCTTTTTCAATTATTACACAAGGAGGGAGACCAAACAACATTAGGTCATCTTAATATACTTATACTGTACGACCTTGACCTTGAGATTTGATTTAAATAAATGTTGTACAATTCTTTCTTCTTTGGTAAACAAAGGTTACCCTCTGGTCAATGAGCAGTTTCATAAATATATAAATCATATAAGATGAGTTTCACAAAATAACTAAACCCATTCCCTCTAGTAAAGAGTGATTATCAAAACTATAAGATCATTAAAATAGAGTCATCGTGTTATTCAGTAACATACAAAAAAAGAAAAAAACACAAAAATACACAACTCCGAGGAAAATTCAAAACGGAAAGTCCCCAATCAAATGGCAAAATCAAAAGCTCAAACACATCAAACGAATGGATAACAACTGACATATTCCTGACTTAGTACATACATTTTCTGATTTAGAAATTGGTGGATTAAACCTGATTTTATAGCTAGCTAAACCTCTCAATTGTATGACAGTCGCATCAAATTCCATTATATTGACAACGATGTGTGAACAAAATAAAGAGACATAATAGGTAAACATGTCACAAATAAGGGTACAGCAGTCAACATTGTGTTATAATCTTAATCACTATAAAAACAATCAAATATGTAACAAAGAATCATACAAGGTATATAGAAAAAGCACATTAGCAAGAATGAAAGACAAGAATACAAAATTTACAGCAGCACAATAACACAATGACTGGATGTAAAAGTACAGAACCACGTCATATGTATTAAAGAAACACAAAAAAGGCATAAGACAAAGTACATAAGCAAAAATGAAAGGCAAGAATACAAAAATATATCATATAACAATAACACAATGAGGGATGTATAAGTACAGAGCCACGTCATATGTTTAAAAGAAACACAAAAAGGCATATAGACAAAGCATATAAGCAAAAATAAAAGACAAGAATACAAAAATATTCATAGAACAATAACACAATGAGGGATGTATAATTACAGAGCCACGTCATATGTTTAAAAGAAACACAGAAAGGCATATAGACAAAGCATATAAGCAAAAATAAAAGACAAGAATACAAAAATATTCATAGAACAATAACACAATGAGGGATGTATAAGTACAGAGCCACGTCATATGTTTAAAAAAGGTTTATACACATCAATGAAAGATGATCCATAATTAAATGTTATGTTTATCCTAGACAAATGGACGTTGTCTTTATATCAGTTGAAAGTGGAGACCGATACGACTTCAAGTCATTGTTTTATATCCATCCTTTACAACTGTTCAATTTTGTAAAACTCAACCGGTACATGGTAAACAAAGTTGATAGCCTCTGTTCCGTGAGTAGAACATTCATATACTAGAACATTTACCACATAGAATAAATTTTATCAAATAACCTTACAGAAAGAAATTACCAGCGAAAAGGACAATGGAAGAAGACCTTGAACTCTTGAGTTATCCATTTATATACAAAAGGGTGTATTCATGTACGGAGTAAAAACAAATGAAGATGAGCCACATCTCATTGAGTTCTGATAACCATAGACAGAAGTGGATGACTTCGTGTATAGTTTTTGGAATAACTGTTTGAAGGGGAAAACCGAGACGCCTATGAGGTATGACCTAAAGTCAAAATTTGTTCTGTACATAGTAAAGAAAGGGGATGACCTCTGGTATATGTTGTACACTTATAAAAATAGGGTATAAAGGATGAGTTTTACCAAACCGAACCTCATTCCTTTGAAAAAGAATTATCAAAAAGTACGGCAAGAAGTATGGCCCAAATGGAGATTACAAAAAAAGAAGATAACGGCAGAATCAATAATGAAGGGAGAAAGAAATTACATGTAGCTTAAAAAAAAGAGAATTATGGGTGCAAAAGCATAAAGTGAAAAGTAAAAGAATTGGGTAACAAAATACTGATTACAGAAAGGAATGATGTGCAGAATAAAAATACCATAAATAGAAAAAATATAAAACTATAATCAGGTTCCTGAGAATTTTACAGAATATACCTGGTTTTAAAAGACAAAGACATAGTGCCCTAAAAATTTTAATAAATACAGAAACTAAGGAACCCCAATCTAGCCTCTCCTATATCTTGATATGTGAATTTTGCTCACAAAACACTCAAGGTGTTCGTACATTTTGTAATTAACATAAGCAAAGGGTCCTACTAACAAACTAGTGTAACACTCACTGCTTTCGATGTTCTCAAGTCTCCTAGTGTGACACACCAGTTACTGGAAACCATATACAACAATAATACATTCAGACACGCATGACAAACACATACGCCCGTGTGTACTGTGATGTCATAGATTTTAACGAACGTAATCAATGCATCACTGGTGAATTATTAAGTCAGGGATTTCGTTACCACAAATTACCTTAAATATTTACTAAATTCTTTCATAGATACAAGGATTTGATTATTAAATTTGGAGGTATCTGTAGAAAACTTATTAAAAACGGTATTTCACATCCTAAATTTTACGGTAATATTGTTCTTAAAGCGAGGAAATTACTGTGTGATCCGTGTAAACTCATCGAACCTTTAAACCAACTTATTAGTAAACGTTATCTTACAAATGTAGTAATTAGATCTTTGAATATAGTTAACCTTGGCACAAATATCGACTTTGTCATCAGCAATTTAACTCCTAACTATCTTACAGCATTTCCATACTTTTATTTTTGTCATTGCACAAGTCATGTCTTCTTTGACTGTCCATGAAGTTAAAATAATAAATCCCTGATTTTAGTCTTGGATGCATGCTTTTTATCATTATCAGTTGATTTTGGCTTTTAACTAGCTTTCAGTAACTGCGAGTACTCTCAAATCGTACTTTCATGTTAATTGACCTTTTGGTACAATTGTACTGTTTTATGTTATTTGAAGTTTCTCTATTTTTAATATATACCAGCTATGATAAGTGTTTAGTAAGAATATAAATTTTCATTACTGTTTCTCGTACTACTAACAACGAAATTATTAATTTTGTAAAAAAAAATTCAGTTCTCTATTTATACTGTATACCTTACAACTTAATTGCTTTCTTTTACCTGTTATTTTATTGATTTTGTATTTCTATTGTCTCATAAATCAAATTTATTCGTTCAGTGTGTGTTCAATTCTGTTAATCTGTCTTTTGATTGAGTTAAACCATTTCAAATGATATCTATAGTGTTTATTTCTATGTTGCGATGTTACACTATTGTTTTAGGTAAGGGTGAAGGTTGGTATCTATTAAAACGTTTAAACCGCTGCAGTTGTTTGCACTTGTCTTAATTCGGGAACCTGATTTCCAGTGGTTGTGGTAGTTTGGTGTGGTTCATAAGTATTTCTCGTTTCTTGTTTTTTTATATAGAATAGACCGTTGGTTTTCCCGTTTGAATGGTTTTACACGACACTAGTCATTTTTTGGGCCCTTAATAGCTAACTGTTCGGTGTGAGCCAAGGTTCCGTGTTGAAGACCGTACTTTGACCTATAATGGTTTACTTTTCACAAATTGTGACTTGGATGGAGAGTTGTCTCATTTGCACTCATACCACATCTTCTTATATCTGTATTGTACTGTTTTAAATTCACATGCAGAAATAATCAAAGACTCACATGTCTTACTACATTTTATTAAAAATATGGACGGATCATGTGTTTATAACAACTGAGCAATGTATGATTTATAAAATAAGTTCTAACAAAATTTCATACAAATATTGATATGAAAGTTAATATAAGAATGTCAAAATAACAAGTTATAGCAAACAGGTCTATCACAATTCAAATTATGTATGGCATGTCATTTATGGAAATAAATAAATGTCACAAATAACAAAACAATTGTTTTATGTATAAAATTTAAAACTGTTTAACTAATGAATAAAATGAAAATACATAGCATCAATGCAAAAAGACCTATAGTATGTATTTGACAGATTGTACAAATAACTAATCAAAAGAGATAACTGTAAAATTTAACCATGTTTTTACTGTACATGTTTATCGGCACTTTTATTTTTCAAATGAAGTAAAACATGTAACAGCATCAAAATATTATTTAGGTTACTAATTAATGCATCAGTCTGGAATCCAAACCATGTAACTGTGAATTCACAAATTATTGTGAGGTTATTGATAATGCAAAAAAATCAGGTTGCATAATAATAAAAAATAGCGTTCATTATATCAGAAGTGAATTTCCTGCACAAATTTTTCCAAATTTTGAATTGAAAATAATGGAAACAAAAATGTACAAACGAATACGTGTTGAAAAAGTGAGAAAAAAAATAAGTCATACAGAAATGGGACGGAATGTAGGAATTAATCATATTTGAATTGTATCACAGTGAATGTAACAGCTTTATAAAAATATTACTACTGAAGGAATGTCATCTAAACAAACAAATAAATGATACCCTACTGAGTCACTATTATAACAAACATATGAACTAATAAATATAAATGTTTAAAAATATCTGTTTGAAAAATAAAAGGAACATTTTAAGCATTAAATTATATACCTTTTTCATACATTTGTTTTAAAAAAATAGAATCTAAGGAAAACATAATAAGGTAATTCAAACATGAAAGTATAACAAAAACATGGAAATAAAATAAACACTTGAAAGTATCACAATACATGAAAAAGCAATCAACATATGAAAGTATCACAAAACATTAAAATACAATAAATACTTAAAACTATCACAAAATTAGAAAAGGCAATCAACACATAAAAGTATCACAAAACATGGAAATATAATAAACACTTAAAAGTATCACAAAACATGGAAACGCAAAAAACACTTAAAAGAATCACAAACCATGATAAAAGAGGGACGAAAGATACCAGAGGGACAGTCAAACTCATAGATCGAAAACAAACTGACAACGCCATGGCCAAAAATAAAAAGACAAACAGACAAATAATAGTACCGATGACACAACATAGAAAACCAAAGACTTAGCAACACGAACCCCACCAAAAACTGGGGGTGATCTCAGGTGCTCCGGATAATACAATAACATACACATTACTTGATAAAATGTTCATGTGTGAATGTATTATTTTGGCACAATCAGCTATACAAAATAGAATATTCTTGAGATCAGCTACCTTTACAAAAAATATAAGAGAGCTTGGTTCACTTGTCAAGATTGTTAACACATTCTACTATCAGTATAACAAATCGTCTTCACTTCCATTTTAGAATTAAAAACAAAACTCAAACGATATAAATTAGATTGACACCTTGTTGCTACCTGGAAAATCTAGAAATGCATATGCAAAATTTAAAAGTTGTAATGCTCCTTTGAAAATTGAGACTGAAATGTATGAAGGTCTTTTAATTGAAAAGAGAATTTGTTTCAACAGCACTTGTAATGAAAATCTTTTATTGAAGATGAAAAATAATTATAAAGATTTGTTTTTTCAATTTCTTTTATCCAGCATCTCTACGTACTGTTAATTCTATACATTTGTCAGATGAAGATAAATTATACTTTATACTGCTAAATTCTGCAATGACATTCTATTGAAAAGAAGAAGTATTTTATATTGCCAATTCAAGTATACCTAATGTATATACTTTTATGAAAGTCTCCCTTTTTAGAGTTGCTCTTGTATGTTTTATGATTATGTTTTATTAACTATTATTATGTTTTATTAATTAAATAAATTAAATATTGCCTACTCTTGACTAATACATTAAATAACATGTAGCTTAGTCCAATCACTCATATCGTTTATACTTGCTACCGTCAATAGATTTCTGTCCTCCAGAGAGTTAGAATATTTGTGTATTGGATTTTCAATTTTAAAGGAAAATTTGAGCTGTACTATTTGATAAAGATTTAGTTTTTAAGAGTTTTGAATTTACTATTTATTAAAGACTAGTGACGCTTGTAGCCTTGAAAGGAAACATTTAGAAAAAATTAAAACTACTTTTGATTTTTTATAGGACAAGATCATTGATAAATTTAAAAATGCATTGAATGTGATAAAATGTGTTGTAAATTATTAACCATGTTTATGAAATATGTGACAATTTTAAGAAAAAAAAATGTTTTAAGGGGAACAGCCAATAAGCAACTCGTCCACATTTGGCATCCAATAATATACATGTCCTTAAATACTAAATTCACCCTTTAGAATAACTTTTCTGACTTACAAGTTTACAACATTATACCAAAATTTTACATTAACTAGCACAGGTTATATTGATTTATTGCACTACAAAGTAATGCTTGTCCTTTAGGATACTGTGTGTGTTTCGGTGAAACATGCAACTAACATATTTACCGCTTATTAAATTTCTCCAATCCAAACAAGGTTTTCCAATATATAATTTGAGGCAAAGTTAAGCAACTGAATAATAAGTAACTTAGACCCTGACATTTGTACTTAAAATACAAATATGTGTGCGTAGTAAACCGTTCCCCGGTAGCATCATCATATTTTAATGTTCAGATAAACGTGAAATTGGCATTCAATCATACGAATTTAATATATATAATGAACATGTGAACAATGTGAATAAAACTTCGTGGTAAAATACCATAACTTAAAACTCACCGGATGAACATAACAATAGTATGTCGGGGGGAATTCCCTAAGTTTTATCAAACTACAATAAAAAAACATTATACATATTCTAACTTTCTTGCCACATGATAATTTGAAATCTTTCAACTATTCTGAAAATAGCTATTTCATATTATTATATGTGGGAGTTCTATATATGTTGTTACAAACATTGACAAAAATTATTAATATTATCTAAAAACTACAACTACATTAATTTTCATTCATCTATACATACACTCAAATAAAGCCATTGGAAAACATTTTACTTAAGCTTCTGCCTCATAACAGAAAGTCTGGATGTGGGTTTCTATACTTTTTTAATTTTTCTCTTTTCTAAGTAAATTTGGTCAATTATTCTCTGTATTTTCTGCCCTTTTTCTGTAGCATTGACCCATTGTTCTCTATTCTGTAAACCCAATCATATATCTGTTATTCATAACTTGTCAAGTATTGAAGTGTATGAAAACTTTAACACCACTATCGTATTTTTAGTATATTTGCTACAAACTAAAGTAAACTTTAAAAATACTTTTTAAAAATCAACAATAATCAAAATGAATAAATACATGAAATAGGTATCAAAACATCCAATTTTTTGTAAACAGCCTTACGCTTGAGCTTTACAAAATTATTGAAACAGATTGTAACACTATTATGACCATACTAGGGACACTGACACGAACAAAAATTTGGCACCATTAATTAGAGTCACTGTCATTTTTACGTGTCCTTTTCTTTCTCAACTTTTGGCGTAGTTTTGAGCCTCTGTACTGCAGATCTTCTTCTGAGAAAGAATCTTGTGGTCGACTTCTACTCCTTCTTTTCTTTTTGACTTTATTAAAATTGTTTGAATCAGAATTATCATCGGAGTCATGTTGGATGTTCATACGAAGCGATCTGGATGGTTTGTTATCATCACTATCAGAGTCCGTTGTCCACGTTTTACTCTTTGTAGGTGATTTGCGTCTTGGAGAAATAGGTAATGAGGAAGGAGCCAAAGTATACTCTTCATCGGATACGTTTTCCTCCAATAAATCAACAACTTTTTTTATCTGCTTCTGGTTTCTGTATGTCTTTGTCTATGTTTAGCAATTTGTCCTTTTCTTTAATTTTTAACAATTTGTCTTCGTCATCTTTAGCCTTACACAATTTGTCTTCGTCATCGTTAGATTTGAACAATTTGTCTTCGTCATCTTTAGCCTTAAACAATTTGTCTTCATCGTCTTTAGCCTGAAACAATTTGTTTTCGTCGTCTTTAGCCTTAAACAGTTTGTCTTCGTCATCTTTAGCCTTATAAAATTTGTCTTCATCAACTTTAGCTTTCAACAATTTGACTTCATCATCTTTAGCTTTCAACAATTTGACTTCATCATCTTTAGCCTTCCTCTTTTTTTTCTTCTTCCTTGGTTTCTTTTCTTTTTCGTATTCCTCCTTTGTGTCTTTTGGCTAAATTACAAATATTGACAAGTGAATTAGGAGTTTATACAAATAATCTATAAACCCCATGGAAAGTGTAATTTTTGGTTGGTTCAAAGTTATATTTTTTTATTTAGCATTCTACAATCGAAAGTGCCTATAAATAAGTTGCTTTGTGGAAAAACAATTTCACATGAAAACAAATGAAATAATGCATACAAATATACAGATTTTTACTCTCAAACCATGATTTAAACTTTATATACATGTGAAGGTTTTTTCGTAACTAAATTAAAGTTCTTGGTGCATTGCAAATTTTTAGATCCTCCATGTTCTGAATGAAATAAATTTACCACTGGATGTTAAGCAAGCAGCAATCAACCAATTCGACATCATCAAAACAATTTGCAACGAGCATCTATCAAGTCTTTTATTTAATACAATAGTATAACTTTATTTGCAAATTTCTCTGACTGTCAGTTAGTTTTTTATGTTTTATGCAAGTTGGGTTATTTTTTTCTAACTTAAACCAACTCAGCTCATCTTGGCAATTGACAGATGTTGTTTAATACTTAAAACAAAACACCCCTTAAACATAAAAATTAATTGTATATCAACATTTGTAATGAAATGAATTAATTAATTAACAGTGATTGACTCATCACATAACTTGTTTTACCATTAAAATTTAAAATGATTACCACAGTCTCCTTTATAGATTCTCTTTTTGATATGTGTCTACGAAGAGTATCCTCCCCTATTGTGCTAGGTCTGTATAGTGTTTCAAATCCTGCCTTGGAAGTTTCCTGGTCTACTGTTGCTGGATCATCATCTAAAAATTCCTCTTTTATCATCTTGTATAACTCATCAATTCTGTAAAATATATAGTTAATGAAATCAAATCACATAGTTTTTACAATGAAAAGTTTTATTACATAGTTGGACTATCCCTTTGGTATATATTGCCTCTTTTTTAATGTTCATCAGTTAACCAGCTTCAAAAGCAACCAAATTCGTAAATAATTGATTTGAATTTGAATCTTATATTCTTTGCTAGTTGTTTTAAAATTAAAAAGCAATAATTTTAACTTAAAATCCTTTCATTTTCTGTATGTGATTTGTAGAGCAGTCGTTGAAGCAACGTCATGTGTGTTGTGTTGCACGGCAGACAGCAAACTTGTATGTATAATATCAAATACAAAAAAACCAGTAATATTGGTCCTTACCTCTTCTGCATACTACTGATACTAATATCTGTAGAACTTTTAGCTTCAGCTTTCTTTTTCCTCAAGTAGTTAGATAATTGTTCTTTCTCAAACAGCTGTAAATATTCTAAATGGCGAGAACCGTATTGGCGACCTAAAACAAAATGGGTTACAAAGTAAACACTGATATGACTTAAATTGAGAATGGTTATGCGGATGGGCCAAAGACAACAACCTGACCAAAGTGTAAAAACACAAACAGCCGAAGGCCACCAATGGGTCCTCAACACAGCGAGAAAATCCCGCACCCGGCGGCGGATTTCAGCTGGCCCCTTAACAAAAATGTGTACTAGTTCAGAGAAAATGGACGTCATATTAAGGGATCATAGATTTATTCTTACGAGGAAGCTCTGAACATGCTCGAAGGATGCTTGGAGCTTTTAAGAAGGTTCTTCTCAGCACTTTATGTGATAATAATTATCATGATCCATTAAGATGTCAATCAAATCTATAGCACTTATATGATAAGGAAAGTAGAGCATTATAGAGGAAGCTCAATTAACACCTGTGTAAACATCTGGTCTATTCAAATACATTTTGCATGAAATTTTACAAAACTATAAAATAGATTAGAAATTCTTCAACAGTACTGTGTAATGCTTGGAAAGAAATGTGGTGTCGCCACAAAAAGTAAAAGTCATTAAAATATTTTCTTATTATATTTAATAATCCTTCTTTTTTGATAATAACAATTTTTTCAAATTTTATAATTAGATTATATAATTTTAATATAGTTAATACTATATAATATGCTGCATAAAAGTCATCAAGACACAAAAATACAGTTAGAAGCATGGACTAAAATGTAGTTTTTAAGAATTTTGATATCATTTTATTAAATGAAATTACATTTGTAAGTATTTATCAAATTTGAAATGAGTATAGAGATAAATTACTTTGAAAATAATGACAAAAATATTACTTTTATAAATTATTTTATACATCTTTAAAATACTTAGTACTTATATTATTTAAGGAACACTATGTAATTTTTTTAGATTACAAATTATAAATAACTTCAAGTCTTAATAAAATCACAAGGTTCCATCTATTTATATCTGTCTACCTTTAAGATTTTAAAGGAAAATGATATTTTAATAGCCCCGTGAGACCAATCTTTGACCCAGAAGCATGGCTTCAGAAAGACATTATTGTTTCAGGAGGATTAGTTTTATATTTCATGGGGAAAATAACCAGATGTTTGTGAAAATTTGGTAAAGCTGATAAAATCTGTATGAATGGACACCTATAATATTATTAACAAAAGTTACTTAATATACATGATATAGAAGTAATATTTGAAATAGCCTTGTTTTCAACATAACTTGTATAGGTAATTTTGAAAATTACTTGTTTAAGTAATGCCCCTAACTAAACAATGGTAATACATTTTTTTTTTATAAAATAGCAAACTTATTTTTTTATAGAAAATTATGGCTAATTTAGGAAAATTTGTAATTCATTATTGGAAGGCTGGTTTGAGGGGGAAATACCACCATTGTTTTTCCCCTAGTACGTGTCTGTTTAATTGACATTTTTTTTAAATTGTGCAGAATTTATCTTTGTTTTAAATAAAGAAATACTTGGCATGAGTAAAGTTTTATCCTGTCCAGTACTACAGTGAAAATTTTACATAAAATTGTTTTTCCCCTTTAAGTCTTTGTTTAATTGGCATTTTCCAAAAAATTGTGCAGAATTTATCTATGCATTGCATATAAGATAGTAAACGTCACAAGAAGATAACCATTCAAATTCCTCTCCCCCCTTTTTCCCCTGTTTACAAGCTTTAGTAGCCATGTCCCCTTACATTTCCTAAAAAATTTATAGAAACACCAAATAGATTTTTTTTATTGCTTTGAAAAACACAAGATACATGTACATGTTTACGACCGCAAAAAATAGATCTGTTCACATTTATAAATAGAAAAAGGAGGTTAAATCTATATGAAATAGAATTCTTGCAATTATCATTTATGGATATCAAATGTAATTATGACTTTCTGCATTTTGATTAAGCTTAAAACAGATATTTGAAAAAATAAGTTGACATTTTTTATACAAATCAATGTGTATTGATCGTGAAGAACTAGAATTAAACATAAAATTAAGAGCGTAGAGCTATGAGCTTAGAAAAAAGATGCTCCAATACTTTGTACATTTAATAGTATTGATAGTTTGTATGGGCAGTTGAAAAAATAATGCACCTTTTAAAGTTATTTTGTTACTAAGCTATGAAAAAGAAAAGTAAAGTCATAAAAAATTAATAAGAAATTATATAAGCTCATAATTTCTTATTAATTCCATTTAAATTTGTGTATATTTTTTTTAAACATAAACAGTATCAATAAAATATCTTCTCAATACTTTCCTGTGGATATCATATATACAATATTTTGAGAAAAGAAGTTGTATTGCATAGACAAAAGGGATTCCAGTACAAAGTATAAATTTTTGTTATAACATTTTTGGTTTACTGAATCCTGTTAATTATCTTAAAAACAAAATCAATAAACTGCTTCGCCGAGCGCAGCTGGACACGACCGCAGAGGTCCAACCCTGAACAGTTGGGGAAAATATGGACACAATATTCAAGCTTGATACAGGTCTGAATTTGGATTGCAATTAAATATTTGACACATTATAGGTTTCTGACACAGAATAAATGTAGTCAAAGAACTTGAAATTGGTTATATGATTTGGATTTATATTCAATTATAGATTTCTTGCTATTGTG
Organism: Mytilus californianus; assembly: GCF_021869535.1. Taxonomy (NCBI): domain Eukaryota; kingdom Metazoa; phylum Mollusca; class Bivalvia; order Mytilida; family Mytilidae; genus Mytilus; species Mytilus californianus. The sequence goes on from NW_026262734.1 coordinate 37,174,361, forward strand.
CAATACACTGTGCTGTTGCGCAATACTGAGTTAATCTGTTTTCAGACTATATTAAAAGAATAAGTCCAATTTTTGGCAATTTTTTTAATCTTGAGGGAAAAAAATGACCCCCACCCCCACCCTAAATTTATTTTTACCCTCTCCTTTTAAAGAAAATTATTTGAAGAAAAACCTTGAGGAAAAAAAATTGCGCCCCCGCCCCCCCCCCCCCCCCCCCCCCCCCCCCCCTTTTCCAAAAAAAATAACATTTGAAGAAATGTTCTTTTTGTAAAATGTGGTACAATTTAAGAGACATCAATACACTTAAACACAAGTTATTGTCTGAAAACTAGAAAAATGCTTGTTTTAGACCCTTTTTGGCCCCTAATTCCTACACGGTTTGGGGCAATTATCCCCAACATGAATCCAAACCTTCTACTTGTGGTATTGTACCTTGTGTTACAATTTCAGAGCAATCATAATACTTATATTCAGGTTATTGTCTTGAAACTAGAAAAATGCTTGTTTTTTTAGGCCCCTTTTTGGCCCCTAATTCCTACACAGTTGGGACCATCATCAGACCCCCCCCCCCCCCCAAAAAAAAAAAACAATCCCAACCTTCCTTTTGTGGTATTGAACCTTTTGGTTAAGTTCATAGAGATCCATGCACTTAAACTAAAGTTATTGTCTGGAAACCTAATGTCAATAAAGGACTCCAAAAAATGTTTGCGGTCGTATAAAAATGTTATTCACGAAAAAGATATAAAGAAATGCTGAACTAAAAACAATTTATCCTAACCATTATATTGTGAAAAGTCTTTTTACCTAGCCTATACATTACAACTTTTCCCAAAGTAGCCATCATTTTCTATTTAAGAAGTTTGCTATTGCATATAAAGTTTAACAAATGATAATAAATCAATTACCATAGTTTCTGTCTTTGATTACTTTTATGTGTTTAATACAGTATAAATTTAAGCTATATTTATATTTAAAATATAAAATTTTAGTATTTTTTTTGTATTGAAAAAAAAATGATTATTGAAATAAGAAAATGTTTAAAACATTTTCTTTCTGTGGAGACTTGATATTTATTTTCAAGCATTGAACAGTACTATTGAAGAATTTCTAATCTATTTTATAGTTTTGTAAAATATCATGCACGATTTATTTTGAATAGACCAGATGTTTACCAGGTGTTAATTGAGCTTCCTCTATAATGCTCTACTTTCCTTATTATAGGAGTGCTACAGATTTGATTGACATCTTAATGGATCATGATAATTATTATCACATAAACTGCAGAGAAGAGCCTACTTAAAAAGCTCTGAGCATCCTCCGAGCATGCTTGGAGCTTCCTTGTAAGAATAAATCTATGATCCCTTAACTCCAAAACATATAGTTGAACCAACATTAAAAATAATACAAGACTACAAACGGCCAAAAGATCCTGACTTTGGACAGGCATACAAATGCGGCGGTGTTAAACATGTTTTGTGAGACCCCCACCCCCCCCCCCCCCCCTCCCCGTGTACCTTCTCCCAATGTAGATTAAACAAACACACAGCAATACACACTGTAAAAATCAGTTTAAAAGAAGTCCGAGTACGATGTCAGAATAGGTAACAAAAGAAACTAAGCAAAACAATGATACAGAAATTAACAACAAAGGACTTCTGACAGTTACTGATGGGCCAGCTCCAGACCTCAATTAGATTGATTGAAAGAGTATGTCTTCATCATATGAAAATCAAGCAAAATTCCTACTGTAAGGGGTTTAGTATCATGCCACCATAAAATATATGAGAAGAACATAACCCGTATCAGGCACACAACTGGTTTTTGAATAAATGTGTTTATTTCCTATGCAAGGACCCTATGAGTGAATCAATATTTATACAAAAATATGCCATCTTTTATGACCTGACAAAAGTATCCCTTCTTTTCCTCAGGTAGTTAGATAATTGTTCTTTCCAAACAGTTGTCAATATTTTAATTGGTGACAACCGTATTAAAGACTTGAAAATAAAATGAGTTACAATGTGCTGTCTCCTTTGGACCAGTATCAGTTACTCTAATCAATTGGTGTCTGTTAACATTTGACTTTTACAAAACTTATCTCCTAATAAACTTCAAGGTCAATAGCATAAAAAAGGTTCACAATTATCCTTAGAGGATACAGTATATATATATTGTGATATATTTTGATAACGATGAAAGGCAAGAACAATCAGTTCAAGACAGTCGCATTACTCGCAATAATAACAACCTACAATAGTTTTTGAATTTATAGCATTCTAACCTATTTTATAAATGATTATAATTGATCACACTTATGCTCAAAATGATAACTAATTTCACACTTAAGTAAAAGGTGATTTAATAAAACTCCATAGAGAATAATTTAACGATAGCATATATACATCACCCCTTTTCAGACTATAAATTACAAATGCAGAACTGTAAAATTGATTCATTGAAAATAAATAGAAATATGGAGGCACTCAATATTGACAAACTGTGTTAGTTACGTTCATTTCTATAGTAGATACATATTTAGGTTAATAAGCAAAAATTATTGAAATATTTTCTATTTTTGAATATTTTAAACATTTTCTTCCAAATGAAAGTGTAACAGTTTTTTTGCACACTGGTACGTATAGATAATAGTATTTTTGTTTTTTCTACTGACTTCTCAGAGGGAGCTGATAAAATCAGTATAAAAATAAAATGAAATTATTCTTTTTATCTGCAATTTGTATTCACTTAAGGCTTTTTTGGTTGAAAAAATGAACTAAAATTAATAGGTAAAAAAAAAAACCTTTTACGCCTACAAGATGTTGGGATAGTTCTGCGGTTGTATGAAGACGCATGTATTTTATTAATAAGTTGATGAGGACGGACTTGATTATGTGACGTCTATTAAATCCAACCGTATATGCAAAAAAAAAAACTATCTAGTTGTGAATCCGGTGATAACCAATGCAATCCATAGTTCTTTCAAAAATACACATTTGCCTTTACATAACTGTGTCCCATATTCATACGTCGACAAGATAAGACCCCCCCCCCCTTCCCCCCTCAGATAAGGTAAACAAAATTTACGACAAAAATGTCTGCGTACCTGAACATGTGTACTTTAAACCGTAATTGGGTCATCTATAGTAAAGGTTGTAAATTGTAATGTTGTTATGGATGAATGAAAGTTACATGTGTTTTATTCAGAATGAACTATGAAGATTAGAAACATTAGCATTAAACATATGGTTTTGGTCAGGCAGACCGAACATAGAGAATTCTCTCTTTTTGTAATTTTTGTATTTTTGATATGTGTTTCTGTATTTTTTTTCTACTTAGTTATATAATGTTCAACTACGTTAAGTGTATTACATATGAAATTAATAAGACTGTAAAGCCAAAACTAGATAATGGCTAATTGTTGTATCAATTTATCTTCTCTTAATGTAAATTGCTTTGGAAACGATTTTAAACGCAAATCCATGTTTCTTTGGTTGATAACAATTCAAAGCGGCATCATTTTTTACAAGAAACACACAGTATTGAATGTTGAATCCTATGAATCTATATGGAAAAGGGAATGGGGTAGAGATATTTATTTTACGCACGGGGAAACGAATTCTAGAGGTGTTGCTATTTTGTTTAACAGCTCAACAGACTATATATAAAGGAAAAAATAGCAGATGAAAACGGAAGGTATCTCATTCTAACTGTTGAAATTGATAACACAGATTTCGTTTTTGTAAATTATTATGCGCCTACCAAAAAGTTTGAAAATGAACAAATTGAGTATATTGAAAAAATCAAGATTTAATTAAATGAAAAGTTAGATCACAATCTTGTTTTGGGAGGAGATTTTGATACGATACTAAATCCATCTTTAGACAAAATTGGTGGTTCAAAATATAAAATACCTGTCAAATATATGAGTAAACTAGAAGATTTTATAGAAGAATTTGAGTTATGTGATATTTGGATGACAAACAATGTTGATTCTAGATTATATACTTGGCGTACATATTTAGATAAAGATATAAATACACTTTTGATTGAACTAGACATTTTTAAAGAGGATTTAGAGCAAATAGTAAACAATCAAACAAGGGGGGCTATTATACGATCACACACCGAGCACTACGAAGGCAATGAAAGAAATTCAAAATAATTTTTTTCATTAGAAAAACGAAATTATAAAAATAAATGTATCAACAAATTAGTTGTAAACGACATTGAAATTGTGTCACAAGAAAAAAATCTAAACGAAGAGAGAAATTTCTATGAAAATCTGTACTCATCAAAAGAAGACACTGATAAATATTCAGGTGATTCTATTTTTTTTTTTATTTAAATTTTATTCCTAAGCTTACAGATTTGAAAAGGATATATGCGATGCAGATATTTCAGAATCTGAGTGCGTTAAAGTTTTGAAAACATTTAAAAATAATAAACAGACGGGCTAACTGCTGAGTTTTACAAATTTTTCTGGATTGATAAAAAAAAAAATATGTTTTAGAAAGCTATGAATATTCCTTCGAGACCGGAACCCTCTCGATAGACCAAAGACGAGGTATTCTGACTCTTATCCCAAAGAAAGATAAAGATAGAAAACTCTTGTCGAACTGGCGTCCTCTTTCTCTCTTAAATTTGGATTAAAAATTATAAGCCAAAGTTATTGCGGAAAGAATGAAATTATTTCTTCCAAAACTTATAGCTCCGGACCAGACGGGATATGTGGCTGGTAGATACATTTGTGAAAATCTACGACTCATTGCTGATATTATATTGTTTACTACTTTAAAGAATTATCCAGGTTTTATATTACTAGTCAATTTTGAAAAGGCGTTTGATACGCTAGAATGGAAATTTATTCAAAAAGCATTCGTTTAATTGTTTTAATTTTGGTAGCAAGTTCCGGAAATGGGTTTTAACTTTATACTCAAATATATCTAGTCTTGTCGTTAATAATGGATTTAGTTCTATTCCATTCCAAATTGAGAGAGGTGTTCGACAAGGATATCCTTTGTCTGCTTTTTTATTTATTTTGGCCGTTGAACTGCTGGCAATAAGTATTCGTAAGAACAATCAGATATCTGGTATAAAAATTGGGGATACTGATTTAAATATTTCACAGTTGGCTGACAATACCACTTGTTTTTTGAAAGATGTATTTTTCGCGCAAATTTTATTGGATTCCTTTCAACGATTTTGAGAAGTGTTCAGGGTTAAAAGTCATTTTTTTCTTAAACCGAAGCAGCATGGATTGGAAGAAATAAATTTAACAAAGAAGGTTCCCTTCCTATTAAATGGACAGATGGTTTTAAAACCTTAGGTTTAAAATTTATTGCTTTTGAAGAAATGGTTTGTTCTAATTTAGATACATGCATAGAAAAAATGGAATCAATAATTAAAATGTGGAAGATCAGAAATCTTTCCTTGATCGGTAAAATTGTTATTCTTAAATCACTTGCAATATCAAAGCTTATTTATGTCATTTCATCTACACATGTACCAAGATCTTATGTAATTAAATACAACGTGACAATAATAGTTTTTTTATGGAATGGTAGTACTCCGAAAGTTAAATTGGAAGTTATTCAAAAGTCTCCTAGCGAGGGGGGACTGAAAGCCCTAAATTTTGAAGTATAGCTGTTATCCTTTCATATTATGTTGGTAAAAAGATTTCTGTCAGAACATGACTCCAAATGGAAACATGTTTCCAAAGCAATCTTCTCCCTCTTTGATTTAGAAGATTTATTTATGAGCAGATGTGAATTTGAGTTTTTAAATTTAAAAGTACCTCTTTTTTATATAGAAGTGTTATCTGCTTGGAAACGTTTCATGGGTATTTTCATTCCGTTGAATGTATTTCATGTGAGAAAAGGATATATTTGGTTCGTTTATCAAAGTTGACAGAACGAGTATTTTTTTTACAGATCTTGGTACATGAAAGGCATAAAGTTCATTAATGATATTGTAGATGATAAATGCGAATTTTTGTCTCATGACGCTATTTACCAAAAATATAACCTGAATGTTACTTTTGTAGACATTCTATCTATTAAACTTGCTATAATAAAAAAATGCCTATCAGTAAATTATTTGCTAAAGATGTGTATTCACTTTTTATCAATCAGGGAAGCGTTTCTTATATTTCACAGCAAAGGTGGAAAGAAAGTTTTAATACAGAAATTAGTGACGAAAAATGGACAAATATTTATTCACTGGCTTTTAAATGTACTATAGAAAGCAAACAACAAGATTTCCAATATAAAATATTACACAGAATAGTCTCACATAATTATCTTCTGGAAAAATATAAACTTTCCTTAACTAATGAATGTGCCAGTTCTAAAGAAATAGAAACTTTATAGCATAATTTTTTTGAATGTACAGAAATAAAACAATTTTGGAGAAAATTTTCTCATTGGTGGTATTTAGTTTTTGGAGTAAGAATATTTTTGAATAAAGACAGTGTCATTTTTGGTGTATTGAATTCTGATAACTTAGTTTTAAGTTATTGTATTCTACAGGCAAACTATTACATGTACATTAATTATGTAAAAAAAAAACACAATTAGACAGACTGTTAATATTTGTGCAAGCTTTTCTTAAATTTATGAAAAGACGTCTGGAAATATTAGAATATTTATATATTTCTAAAGACAAACACGAGTCATTTGTCGACAGATTTTTGGGGGGATTTATGGAAGTTATTTAATGAAATTTATTTTGAATATTATTATATATTTAATGAACTCCAAAGTATTCTTAAGATGTATCATATACTGTGTATATCGTTAACTTTTAAATTTTTACTATATCTTATTCGCATAATAACAACAGTATAACAATGTCATAAATGTCATGTCATTCACTTATATCCTGTATGCACTGTAGTTTGAACACCAAAAAGATCAATAAAAAAAAAAATTATGTGACATGGCTGCACTGATACATGACGACATTGTCTAGTATTTTCGAGTATCAAGTTCTGTCCTTGATCGTATAAATATAAGACAGAAGATCAAGGGGGGAAATGTACTAATTGCCGATAACATAAAATATCAGCAGAGAATCACAGTGTAGATCATTGTTATCAAACAGCATAAAAGACAACTGAAAATTCCCATTATGATTTTCATACTCATAAGTCGAAGTAACAACGTCAATGGCAAAAAAACATAACACAAACAGGCAGACAAACTCAATAAATTCTGCTTATCACAACAATTCTGGTATTTACATTTTTACCGTGTTAATTTATACTCTCACACTGTGTCTCCGCTGAAACATGTTAGTATCTCTAGATTATATAGACTTTGGTAATAAAGATATATATCCACAAGCAGTGATTCAAAAGTTACAGAGTGACTGAACAAGGCAGAATGAAAAAAAGTCTAATATAAATCTTACTATGTCAAAATTAGTAATACTATAGCAAAAGCCACAGACATCTGCAGTCTGTAATTACTCAATATACAATTACTTACAGAAATCTGTTAAGAGGGAATATAAAAGAAAAACTCTCAATTTCATGTTATTTCGAGTAAAAATATTTTAAAACGTTTACAAAAAGGTTAGATGAACGAAAATCTCTGAAATTACATATTACCCAAAGTATAGCTGTTTTTTTAAGAAAAACAAACCAGCTGCATATTTCAAAGTACAGCATTAAGAATACCATTTTTCCCGTTTTAAATATATGTTGAAATATATCTGCCAACTTACACCATTCATGTTTTTTTTCTTCCATCAGAGGTGTTGACATTCTAATGAGTTAACAAGGCATTGAAACAAATACATTTTCATTGAAACCCATATGAACATTTGAAAAGTGGGCGTAGGAGAGGGGTTCAAAATGATTCATATCGTGTCGAGCAGCTGTTATCTATAAGGTATTGTGGTGTTTTTATGATTGAAAGTTCAAAACAATGTTTTTGTATTCTTATTTTTTATTGAATTTACTGTGGGATTCAAGTTCAAGGTTTTAAAGTCGGGGCAGCTTATTTAATGTCACAAAGCCATGATATGCAATTTTATGACGAAATATGAATATGAAAATAATGATTATGAACCAAATAGTAAGCGCATGATATTATATTTCATATTACCAGTCAATAGCTTACCCTCTGAAAATGAAAAAAAAACTAAATGTTAGACCTATCCTAGCTTTTGACTGCTAAAAAAATAGCAAAGGTAAACAATTTCTTCTCGAGTAAATGCACAATATTAATCATGTTTTATTTTTCATTTCCTTATTTTCAGTTTAATTCATGAGTTGCAGATACTATCATATACATCATTAACGAAATGTTACCTACATATAGCTGGCTATGCAGGCTATACTTTGTGCTTTATTCGACTTTGGAGGATTGGACACCACACGTATATTTTTAGAAGGAGTTAGGGGTGGCGGGTGAACAAATACAAATATGTTGCAAATAGAATGAAACGTATGTTGTTTGCAACTGTTTGAATGTAAATTATATGATATATTTATTCTGACAAAAGCTTGCATCTAAAATGTTCTTAATTTATATATTCATTATAAGTCATATAAAACAAATAAGAATAAATGAAATATGGCTTGTCAGTGGATTCTGACGTAATGACTATAAACTGTTTAAAGACTAATATAAGTATACTAAGGTTTATTAATTATTTCTCATTTTCATTCATGATTTTACAACTTATTTTGTTATAAATAAATTGGACTTTAAAATCAAATGTTTTCTTATTGTTTTTCAAAGTTATTGAATTCAATATTTTATTGTGAATACGATATTAAAAAATATAACAAATATGACATATTGTTTGAAAAAATAGGAGTTAAAGATTTTAAGTTTTCTTATTGTTTTTGAAGTTCACCTCATACACATGATAAAGTGAAGATATAAAGCATAGATATCCCATACACCTGGAAGTTCTATGATTCCCTACTTGATTCCACTAATACAATGTATATAAATTCAAATGTTGATAGAAGCCCAAAAAGTTGCTCTTATATGTATTACAGCACAGGATGAGACTTTATGTAAAAACATTTTTTTTCTGTAACTGCGTTCTCTTATCAACTTTACTATATACACACCTTTAGCTTTTCTGCAGCAGGTGTGTCTGAAGACCCATTTAAAGATCAGATAGATATGTATAAAAATACTGAGGGGTGGTACCAGAGAAGCCTTTGTATCAAATTCCATCACCAGTAAATACATCTGGTACTTCCAAATTCTGTTCGAATTAACCTGAACTTCGTGAAATACATTACTAAAAGAGAATACAATGTAAAATCTTAAAACTCGATCATCTGGTACTCGATCATTCTGTACGAATGCATACTGTTCATTCCTTCCTTTATTTTCATGGGTACCAGTATTTGTAGATTGACGATAAGTCGTATTTTCAGGATTATTTTTTTTTGTGGTTTGATCAAAGCCTGCCTACATGCCTATAGAACATCTGCACTTGGTTGAACATTTACATTCTCTATGTATGTGCCTGTCCCAAGTCAGGAGCTTGTAATTCAGTGGTTGTCGTTTGTTTATGTGTTCCATATTTGTTTTTCTTTTTTTTTTGTACATGAAATAGGCCGTTAGTTTTCTCGTTTGAATTGTTTTACATTGTTATTCGGAGCCTTTTATAGCTGACTATGCGGTTTGGGCTTTGCTCATTGTTGAAGGCCGTACGGTGACCTATAGTTGTTAATTTCTATGTCATTTTGGTCTCTTGTGGAGAGTTGTCTCATTGGCAATCATACCACATCTTCTTTTTTATATTCATAGCTGTAGCAATGCAAATTGGTATCCAACAATTAATAATGAATCAACAGTATTCGAATTTAATTCAACTTTAGGGAAACTAAACTGAACAGTTCTAAAGAGTAACATTTGTTTCCATCTCCTGCGATACAATACTGAAATATAAATTGCTATATCAAAGTAAAATTGAGAATGGAAATGGGGTATATTTCAAAAAGACAACAACCCAACCAAAGAGCAGATAACAGCCGAAGGCCACCAATGGGTCTTCGACGCAGCGAGAAAATGTTTACCGATGATAAAATTTAGTTAGTTTTTTGACTAGTTTGTGTAATCGAAAACCCTAGTGTAATAATTTTTTTTTAAAGAAATTTCTTTCGTTAAAATCAAATACGTTGTGCAATACACGAGCGAATCGCATTAGTTGAGACATATAACCACCATAAGATGGTGACAAGGAAACGTCATCATATAAAAATGGTTAATTAACAATAGGAAATGAAAAATCATCTCTTTTATCATGTTTATTATAAATTTTAGTATTGAGCTTCCCGTTAAAGAAATAGAGATAAAGATCCAGGAAAGGGCAGTGTTAATTGTTAGTATTAGTTTATTTAAATCCAGTTACATTTGTAGGCAGGATAAATTCCTTTAGTGTACATACTGAAGTCGTCATTATTGAGAGCCAATATATAATCCAAATATCTAAATAAAGGCAACAGTAGTATACTGCTGTTCGAAAGTCATAAAAGTGTTATTAAAATTTTGAATCAAATGTTGTTTAGATGGGTCTTTGCTGATTTAAGTCATAAATTGTAACTCATAACAATACAGAAAAAGGTCCGAAATAAGTAGTGCACAGTTAGTCCCTATGGACATTCCAATAACTTGACGAAATACGGAATCTCCATGGCGAACAAAAATGTTATCTAGTAAAAATGTAAGGGCAGTTATAGTATGAAAGCAGGTCCAATTGACATAGTTATTTTAGTTGTTGTTACTTAATTAACCTAAAAAAGTTCGAACATGTATATTTGCATTTTGACTTTTAAAATGCCCATATAATGAGGTTAGCGTGTCAAAATACAAGTAAAATCGCATTGTGAAACAGATAAAGGGGAAGGGGACTGTGCCCTCCACAAACAAACTTAGCTTTCAATATAAATAATAATAGAAATGAACTAGGATGTTTGTGTACAATCAAACAGTAAAGATGTTCATGACATTTACCAAAAATACTTAAAGTAACTTGTACCTGAAAATTGCTATCAGCAAGTTAAGCAACAGGATATTTCCAATCATCAAATAGGCTGCCAAGAATACAGGAACCAGCCAGTGAAATGTTCTACAGTACGTTGCATCGGGAACACCGTGAGTCACATTTGTCATATTAGACTTAGTGGTATTGTTATAGATGACACAATTTTCGTCTTCCATATATGAAACATAACGAATTATTTTGTACAACTTTAAAAACATTTTAGTGTTCTTCATTACTTGTGAGTTTACTCCCTAGTGGTAAGGTCTGTTTATGATATTTCCAGGCAGAGTCTCATTGATTTGTGTCATGATGTGGCTATAATTTTGGCATTCTATTTAGAAGTGCTTGATGTTTTCTACTCAACGACATAAACCAATGTGTGAATGTATAGTCGAACCTCGTTGTGTCGAAATCGGTTGTGTCGACAACTTGGATAAGTCGAGTTTTATGAAAGGTTCTTGTCCTTCGTGACATTTTAACTGATGAGTTGAACGCGGTTGATTCAAAGTAACAGTTGAGTCAAATATATTTTTAGTTTCATCGACAGAAAATTTATGTAAATTGACCCCAATGTTTCGAGGTTCGAATGTTAAAACCTAGATAAATGTAGACTATAATAAAAATTCAGAACTGTTTTCTAATGTAACCGAATCATTTCATAATTGATCAAAGCTGTGTAATCATATATGTGTGTATAACAGTTAAAATGACATGTTTATGGTGACCGGTAGTTACACCTTTGTTGATTATATTTAACCTGATACAAAACAACGAAACAAATTCAATTAACAAAATTATTAAACGTATTTTTTTAATTGAAATTCAAATTCCTGAATTTCAATAATTGAAAGGATTAAGACAATACAGACCACTTAACAATACTTGAATGTAAAGTAGACAGCCCTCATCCGTAATCTCACATAACTTGCTCGTTATATGATTTCTAGCGACTGACCTTTTTTTAATATATGTATACTGACTTTATAATTTTTAGTTTTGGTCCCTTCGACTGTTCAATATGTATTTTTGATATTTTTACCTATTATGGCTGTTTGTTTTGTTCATGCATCGTTGTCAATATAATGAAATTTGATGCGACTGTCATACAAGTGATACCTATAAACATGCTTTGATTAATATAACCATGAGTTATAAGATGCAGTGGAAATTAATAGTAATATAAATATATTCGGGGATTTCATGGGTATCGGTGAACCTAATCTACTATTTTATAAAACATTAGCTTTGAAACAATGAGCCTAGCTATAAAACCAGGCTCAATCCACCATTTTCTACATAATAAAATGCCTGTACCAAGTCAGGAATATAACAGTTGTTATCAAAATATCATTAAAAATGTTCATTTAAACCACTGGAGTCTGGTGTGTAGCACTTGTCAACAACCAGTCTCAGAATAGTTTAAATAGTGTTAAAGTCATTCGTTATATTTTACATGAGGTCAAGGACTGTGGACATATGACAGACAGAAACTTCGTAGCATAAAGCATCTCAATAGTATTGACATCTACATCATACAAAGTATGAAGCATTCACGTCTTCATCGCTCTGAAATATAAAGCTCACATAAATGTTCTGATATCATGGCTATCTAAACTATAATTTTACTAAATAAAATACCCTCTATTTCGTCTAAAGACAACTCTCCGTACAACTGCCAGTATGGAAAGTAAATAACATCTTTAAGAATCCTCCATTCAGATTGTCTCTGTAGATGCATTAATCCTTGACTAGCTACTCCATAAGCTACCAAGAATATAGTCAACACTGAAATAAACATCACTAATTCCAACATCTGAAAAATAGGGAAAAAGACAGGTACTACTACAATTTTTCTATTACTTGAAAAAAATCTAACTGTTTTATGACAATTCATAAAAAAACAATGTATTAATATAAAATGCTTTTTTAAACAAACATGACTAAAATTTTAAGCCAGCTTTACCGATCATGGTTCAATCTCATGTAGAAAGTCTTTTAGATGAAGACATTACTGTAGGTATCACATAACAAAAACAACATCAGGTTAGATGAAGCCTGTCATACAGATATGTTCACCTCACAACTCGTCCATACATAGACTTCATCACCTAAACAGAATGTTGACTTTGTACATCTGTAAATCATTTAGCACTGATATTTCATACAAATGAGCTATTTCGTATAGTATATGAGAAACTGGTCTAATTACCAGAAACTTTTATGTTGACAAATGAAGCATGAAAGTGAAATCATGGTCATATAAACCTTATCAAACGTTCACTTTAAATCATTCCGTATATATAGTTGACCTTCTGTTTATATTATCTTGGAAACGGACAAAATACTGACCACTGGACCATGAAAATGAAGTCAAGATCAGTTGAACACATATATAGTTGACCTATTGCTTATTGTATCTGAGAAATTGGCTCATCACTTACATTTTTTCCCTCCTGAAACAATGAGCTATATTTTGCATTCTGTGCGATTTGTCTCGGGCATGACCCAAATGATACATATTTGAAAATATATTTATATTACTATAAATTTCCACTGCATCTAACTCATGGTTAAGTTAATCAAAAAAGGTTTACAGGTATTTTGGATTCCATATTATTCGTTGGATATAAATTTTCGGGGATTTCATGGGTATCGGTGAACCTAATCTACTATTTTGTTTAAATTTAAAGTCATGTCAAGCTAGAATATCATCAAACTAACTTTTAGTGTTTAAGTATAATATCCTTGTTCTATATATCCGGTGATTTTTTTCAGCTGTTAAATGGGCACTAGCTGTCAACTTTATGTTCACCGATTTGACTCAAATTCTCATATTAGATTTATAACAACGTAAAACGTTTATCCAAATTATAAAAAGTATAAAATAAAAAATTTACAGGCATGGGCGCGATAACATGTAGCTTCACTTCGTGTGTATTTTAGTTTAGATGCCATCTTATTGACTATCGAGATGAACCCAAAAACAACTGACGGTCACATGACACGATATAAACATAAACATGAATATAACAAGATATATGGACCTCGTGCAAATGGATTTTTCTATGTCTATTTGAATTCAATTTTAAGGTTAAAAAAGTAAGTTAATTAACGATTTTATCTGTATCAGAAAGATTTCTTTGGATCGAGTCAGTCAATCAAATGATTTTTCTTTGTTTCACTTTCAATGTTGACATTCTTTTCTTTTAATAGCCTAACACGCATTAATCATGCATTATCCATCTCTAGCTAAGAGGTTTAATTGAAGTTCACATGAATACAGACTCAATGAGGTCAAATTATTCACTTGCAAGTGAATAATTCACCATCGATGTTTCGTAGCTTATTTTGACAAAATTGATCCATAGTGGCTGCTAATAGCGAATTATTATTTAACTATTTCACTTTCATGAACAAACAAAAATCATGATTTAATTTTTTTAAGTATCTCGTAGCTAGTGCCCATTTAACCATTGAAGACAATTTGTTTACATCTAGTAGGCTTGTGTTATTTTTTTCATTATGTTGCATACTGATGATTCGTAAATTTAGTGAATACAAATGTACTAATTTTCGTAGAATGAAGGAAAATCGTATTTTCGTGGATAATTGATTTCGTGGTGATACCAAAGTCTGCATACATGTAGCAGCCTATAACAAACCTGTGTCGCGTCAAAATATTTTTTTGTGGCTCACCTTCAACCACAAAATCCATGAAAACTGGTATCCTAGGACTAATACGAAATCCACATAACCATATATCTCCTTTTAATCATATCCTCTTAAATCAGTTTACAATGTAACATACCATTTTTTTAATCATCACCATTTTAGGTCCTAATCTACTGTTCACTGTATAAATTTCCAATACTCTTATGTAAAATACAACAGCATTGATGCAAAATATAGATTTTGCCTCCGTAGCTTTTGTTCCTTCTGCATGCATGATAAATGCTACAATAGCTAATATACAGTTTCCAATGTCTAGAAACTTTAGCAGTCCAAACCAGTCTCTGATGGTACCCGTTAGTGTCGGGGATGGAAATGCCAGACACTGAAACAAACAGAAATCTCTTAATAACTATAAATAATCTTTATAGAATATTAACTAGTTTTACAGGCTTGGATGGTACCTGCCAGTCTTTCATGGAAAACATATATATATATATATATAAATGTGAACTTATGCAAATAATTTAATTCTATATTAGTATGTAACCAACTGAAATATATTGTCTAATTTGACCATATATTATTTCCTTTAAATGTGAATGTCTTAAGAAGAATTGCTTTTAACGGTGGAAAATGCATTGTTAGATCTTATATAATTTATCAAAAACAAAATTTTATAATTTATTTTCTACTGTATCTAAAATGCTTTGAATTGAGACTTGGACTTTTGCAATGAGGAAAGTTGCGTGATCTGAAAACTTGTCAACAAAAAAATAATTCCTTCAATTCAGTTGACATATATCTAGCTACTATTGCTTTGTTAGTACGTGTACTTGAGTTCTAACTTAATATAACTGACATCTAATACTAGAAACCAATTTTATGTGGAATGACTTACTGTGTATACATTGTCTATAATGAATGTAGATATCCAAACAATACACAGACATTCTATAGGGGTAATTTCAGATGTCCGAAACTCCACTAATACAAAATATGTAAATAGCATCAGAAAAATCAAATACATCAACTGAAAAACAAACACAAAATATGTAAATAACAACTAAAACATCAAAACATTGCCGGAAAATTAAATATATTTGATACGAAACAATCATTACATATTTCCTAATAAAAAACAGCTTTTTATTTCAAATACCATAATTAGTATAATAAATGTATAATATAGATATAGGGAGATGTGGTATGAGTGCCAATGAGACAACTCTCCATCCAAGTTACAATTTATAAAAGTAAACCATTATAGGTCAAGGTACGGCCTTCAATACGGAGCATCGGCTCCCACCGAAAAGCAAGCTATATAGGGCTCCAAAAAACTACTAGTGTAAAACCATTCAAACGTAAACACCAACGGTCTAATCTATATAAAAACGAGAAACGAGAGACACGTATGAACTACATAAACAGACGACAACTACTGTAATCAGATTCCTGACTTAGGACAGGTGGAAATATTTGCAGCGGGATTAAACGTTTTAATGGTACCAAACCTTCTCCCTTTTCTGAAACAATAGTATAACATCATAACATAGAAAACACACTATAAAATATCAATTGGAAGGCTTAACTCAATCAAAAAACGTAAATTAACACACAATGAACGAATAAATTTGACCTGTGACACCTGATAGTCTATAAAGTATACAAGCTAATTTATCCTCATTTGAGTTATCAAGAAGGTGGCACCGAAAGTTAATTATACGTAGTTTGGCATTAATCTCCATAAACCATAAATTTGGATTCGAGTGTTTTAGATTTAGAATATAGCTTCCGAATTTAAAATGCACTCGCTCAATTATATCAAGTTTTTCATATTCCCAAATTTTAACCTCATATAGAAGAATAGGGATAACGGCTTTATCAAACATTTCCAGTTGGCATACAGGATTTAATCTGCGTTAGTAGCTTTTTTTCGTACATTTGTCCCTGCTTATAAACTGTACCAGTGCTTAAAGTCAATAACAAGAAAATATAGGATTAAAGAGTATTTAATTACTGCGAATCAATTGAGATAAAAGTTTGATCTCTTTTTTTCTTCTTTTGTTTCATAACATTCCAAATATTATAAGAGGTGAGTTCTATACATGGTCAACTACGGTATGTAAGTAGAATCAAAGGACATCAAATACATCCAAAATTAAAAATATCAACTGAAAAACATCTGCAAAATATAAAAAAACAGCATTAAAAACAAAAACAAAAGTATCAACTGAAAACCAAATTCAAAATTTGAAATAGGATCAGAAACATTAAATAAACAACTGCAAAGCATCTGCAAAATATGAAAACAACATTAGAAACATCAAATACATCAACTCAAAAACATATGCAAAAATGGTTAACTGCATCAAAAACATCAAATACATCTATGAAAAACACATACAAAATATTCGAAGAAAAACAGAAATCCAACGAACTTCAACTGATATACCAATTTAAAATACTTCAAATCCAAAAAAACAAAACACACTAAGGTGTTACCTGATTTTGACTAGCAAATAATACCTTTATATCATCCAATGTTGGAATTCTGGCATAAAAAGATGTTTCTTAAAAAAAATTATTAAGTGTAAAAGAGCTATCCTCCATTTTTTACCCTGGCAATAATTTTTTAACCTGAACAATAAGTTTTTAATATGTTCAATTTGAAAAAATAACTAGAGGCTCTAAAAAGCCTGTGTCACTCACCTTGGTCTTTGTGCATATTCAACAAAGGACACTCTAAAACATTGTAGATGAGAATAGTGATCATGACAAAAATTTATTTTGTAAATCATGCATTGCGGATCATGTAGTCTGTTTAGTGTCTATCTTTCAATCTAAGTTTAGTTAAAAACAAAAAAGAGGGTAACACAATCCTCATTGAATTGGCATCAATCCTATAAAAGTAGTAGTCTACTTACTATTTCGGCAATATTTGACTCGATAGAAGATCTTGACTTGCTAATCTTTTTTGTAATTTTAAATAAAATTGACAATGGAAATGGGGAATATGTCAAAGAGACAACAGCCGAAGGCCACCAATGTTTATCTGTAATAATTTGTCGTATAAGGCAAAACGCAACAAACATATGGTGAAAATCGTCATAAAGGGCAATAACTCCAATTAAAAGTTGTAGGATAATTTCCTCCATTTGTCTTAATTGTAGATCTTGTCAGCTGATCATTCTTGCTTATTTGAGTTTCTATCTATCTTTTATATTTATCAAGATAAAAGGCAAAAACGCAAAGTATGGTAAACAGGAGTGGACTGGTGATCTCAACCTTTACACAGACTTTTTCGGAAAGGATAAAGTTACGATACTGTTGTCAGGTCATTAAGTATTGCATATTTTAGTATTATTATTGATTCCCTCTTTGCATCGGAAATAAACACATTTATACTAAAACCAGTCTTTGGCATGATACGGGTTATGTTTTTCTCATATATTTTATGATGGTATGATACTAAACCCCTATCGGGAGGGATTGTACTTGATTTTTATATAACGAAGACATACTCTTTCAATCAGTTTAATTGCGGTCTGGAGCTGGCATATCAGTAACTGCTAGTAGTCCTTTGTTAATTTATGTATCATTGTCTTTTTGTTAAGTTTCTTTTGTTACCTATTCTGATATCGGACTCCGACTTCTTTTAAACTGAGTTTTACTGTGCTTTTTGCTATGTGTTTTTTATTCTACATTGGCCAGAGGTATAGGGGAGGCTTGATATCTCACAAAACATGTTTTACCACGCTACATTTTTGCGCCTGACCCAAGCTATGAGCCTCTGGCCTTTGTTGGTCTTGTATGTTTTTTTATTTGGTTGATTTGAGTGTTTTGAAGTTGAGTGCGGCGTCCATTTTCACTGATCTAGTACATAATTTGTTTTAGGGGTGAGCTGAAGACCACCTCCGGGTGCGGATTTTCTCGCTGCGTTGAAGACCCATTGGTGACCTTCGGCTGTTGTCTTCTCTTTGGTTGGGTTGTTGTCTCTTTGAATATTCCCCATTTTCTTTCTCAATTTTAGACTTATTTGTAGCATTTGACACGCTGATATTTTTGCAATCTCGAGATTCTCTCTTTCTATTATAGTTTTCAAGAAAACCGACAGTAATTAAAAATGATAAAATCTGTCATCTAAGAACAATCACACCTATAAGAAGTCATCTGACAGTTCTGACATATATATACATTCAGTAGGACTCAACATTCTGAATATTTGTTTTTCAATCAGATTGTCTCTATTTTTCGGTTTTCAAAATGATACAAAACTTGCATTTTACCCCAATGCTCTATTTTGTGGCCATGTCGGCCATCTTGGATGACATGCAAGGTCATCGGACTTATTTTTTATACTAGATACCAAATGATGATTGTGGCCGAGTTTTAGAGGGGAATATGTTGTAAAAGTAAACAAAAAGTGATGAAAAAAAGCTCAGTTGGCCATTATATTAGGTTTTTGGACGAGAAACCAGAAATAACATCTGACAATTTTGACAAAAAATCTATGGACGTTAATGTTAAAAGACAAGTTCAGATATGAAATTCTGTATCTTCTTCACGGTAAGTTTCTTAGTTTCTTTCTAATTAAAATAACTAAATTCATTTCATGAAAGGGTTATGAACTGCCTGTTTCTGTATTGACCCTGTTTAAAATTCTCGATCAGCTGTATCGGATCTCGACTCTTCGAGTCTCAGGTCCAATACTGCTAACCACGAATCAGGGCCAATACAGAAACAGCCAGTTAATAACACTTTCGTATGACTTAAAGAAATTGCCATGCCAGGTCATCAATTATTGTGTGTGATTTTCAATGTCCAACATATCCAACTCAGGGGTAAATATACTTCTTTATTTTTGTTATGTGTGTAAGTCTTGTAACCTTAGCAGTGTGTACAGTTGCTTTAGATAGTGCTTCATAGAACAGTTGGATTATGAAAAGTCCTATGCGTGTACTATTGGATGTATTGCTACGGATTTTGCTATGTATTCAAGTTTACTTCATGTACTTAGAAATATTATAAACCAACTTCAATGTTCAAGCAATATTACAGAAATTTCAGTTAAATTATATACCATTAATATAAGCAGATGTGGTATGAGTGCCAATAAGACAACTCTCAATCTAAGTCACAATTAGTAAAAGGTAAACCATTATAGGTTTTAAGAACGGCCTTTAACACGAAGCCTTGTCTCACGACAAACAACAAGTTAAAAAGGGCCCCAAAATAACAAGTTTAAAATCATTCAAACAGGAAAACCAGCGGTCCAATCTATATGAAAAAAGAGAAACGAGAAAACTTAGGAAATTACATCAACAAACAACAACAGGTTCCTTATTTAGGGCAGGTGCAAACAAATGCAGCGGGTTTGAACGTTTTATTAGGCGCCAACCGTCACCCTAAATTGAAGTTGTGATGTATCATTACAATACAGAAAGACACAGTATAAAATATCAAGACTCAGTCATGTCTTCAGAAATATTTATTGTATTTTAAAGATCAATGTTAAGAGCGCTTCGAAATATGCCTGGATAGCAAAAGAATCAAAACAGAAAATATAATTTCACGACAGAGTTACTAAGAAGTTATACAAGACTATGTTTGTATATGGAACAGTAAAACTTCTTAGCCAAATCTTTGAATCGTTGGAAGAAAATCCCTGACTTCATAATTTAGAAGTAATTAATACATAGACTATGTTCATTGAAATCAAAAACGGCACAACAGACACTGGGATAGCGAACAACGCTGTAACATGGTGACAAAAAAACATCACCATAAAAAAAGGAAAATTAACAATAAGGAACGACAAATCGTTCCTTTTGTGTATAGTATCCCATGTAAAACTGTAATATCTAAATCTAAGAAAGCCTTTGGGTAAATTTCGGCAGTATATAGAGAAAATACTGTTTTTTTTTTATGTAATTACATAAACTTACGGAGTGGTAAGTAAACTTTGCTATTGGTGAAGTAAGAAACGTCAGGAACTTATATGTAGGTGACATCTTGTTGTCTCCAAGTTTGTCTATATCCAGGACTGGTGTTGCTGCTAGGAAGGGGAACAAACTCACCAGAAATACCTGTATAAAAAGTCAGATTGATAAATGATCATATGAAAAACCTAAAATCTACCAAAAAAACACTTTATCATAGATTGATACTGTAAACATTGATATTGTTTGTTGGTTTTTGCCTTTTAAAGGATACAATTTTGCAATAGCGTTAAATAAGTGGATTAACCATAGGTTCCATTTTAAATTACTATAAATCCAAACAGTATTGCGTGCAAAAAATGGAACGGTATCAGATTGGCAATAATAAAATTTCACATTTATAGTTTCAGTAGTGATTTTCCTTCATCGAACGTTTGAAATCACATGTATAAGATGTAATTTTTTTGCCAGCGGTCAAGGACTGAACAATAATAAATGCACACAAAAATTTCCTGAAATGACAGTATATTACAAGCCAGTCACTAAGCAGATATTTTGCATGATCGTGAAATAAGTGGGAAAATACCTGAGTACCAATCCTCATCTGTGTAATAGTAATGCAGCACTGAGGCGATCCTACTTTTGTTGTTTATCATGTGGTATATCACATTTTTCAGTACAGTGCCTTAAAAATTTGTTTTCCCAAAATAGTGCTTTTCTGTAAGTCAATTTTAAAATGGCTTACCTTTTGCCAGGATGACCCTATTCCCCTCTTCCATGTTGAACTGATAGAATTTTGGCACACAACGGATGCCAAAAAAGTCTGCAAATATAGAAATAATAGGCACATAAATAAACCTCATGTGATGTCATTGGCTTATACACAGTAACTAAACAATATAATATATATATACGAAATTAAATGGTATCAGCAAAATCCATGGAAAGGTACTGTCGGTAAAGAAGGTAACATATTGCGCTTTGTGCACGAAATGGCCATCTTAAACAATACAATAGCACAAATTCCAAGGTTCCTCAATCGTTTACCTAAATCTAAATTTGCAACCATGGCCAATCGCTATAACATTCATGAATAGCCAATTTGTCTTGCTGTCAAATAACATCACTATTAGGTTTTTCCCGTCCAGGGAAACGTCGCGAATTTTGAATAATCATCTTATAATGTTCATAATAATAACATAGAGTACATAAGAACACAGACTTATCTTTATATGAACACAAACAAAGAAAGATATTAATAATTATTTATTTCGTTTATTGGAATTTACCAGTCAAATTTGATGTTTTTTTTTTAATATGGGATATGCCGGAATTAAAATCAATTTCATTTACAGACTTATTCCCTTATCATCGTTTAACGTAATCTAAAGCGCTGTAGCAGCGATGACCGTTTTGAAATGCTTATAACCAACTTGAAATAAGGAAATATAAAATAGACGTGTTTCTCTTTGATTTTCATTTGTTAACATTCCTATGGTAGAGACCGATATAAATTTATAATATTTCATATGTAAAACGTGCTAAAAGTGAATCGAATTATAATATTTTTCTGTGAA
The DNA here is from genome assembly GCF_021869535.1 of Mytilus californianus. Lineage (NCBI taxonomy): Eukaryota > Metazoa > Mollusca > Bivalvia > Mytilida > Mytilidae > Mytilus > Mytilus californianus. The sequence continues at coordinate 37,196,565 of NW_026262734.1, forward strand.
ATATTTTTGAAGATGGATATATTAATCTGAATGTGTTTAGAAAAGTAAAAACTGCATTTAATAATTTGGTGCGTTCGAAGCGCTTTTCACTTCATCGGAAACACTTTAATTCTACTATTTGAAACCTCTCTTTGTAAAAAAGAAACTTGATTTATATTATCTACGGATGTAAAAAAATATCCAAAAACTATCTATGGTTAAAATTGCCTTATTGGAATGGAACAAAAAACAAGACAAAATAAGACTGAATATTATTTTGAATCTTTGTGCATGGACATAATGATGCGTCTGTTTTTTTAAAGTCATAAAAAAGACTTCTAATTAGCAAAATACCGATGTTGATCTCAATAATAGAATAAATTATAAATATTGTACAAGCTTTTTTGGTTTTGTTTTTGTTAATATGTCTTTTGATTGAGTTAAGCCATTTCAATTAATATGTTATAGTCTTTCTATGTTGTGATGTTACACTATTGTTGCAGGTAAAGGTGAAGTTTGGTACCTATCAAAACGTCCAAACCCCTTCATTTGTTAGCACCTGTCATACATCAGGAACCTGATGTTCAGTCGTTGTCATTTGTTTATGTGGTTGATAAGTGCTTCTCGTTTCGCGTTTTTTATATAGATTAGACCGTTGGTTGTCCTGTTTGGGTGGTTTTATACTAGTCATTTTGGGGCCCTTTATAGCATGCTGTTTGGTGTGAGCCAAGGATCCGTGTTGAAGACCGTACGTTGACCTAAAAAGGTTTACGTTTACAAATTGTGACTTGGATGGAGAGTTATCTCATTGGCATTCATACCACATCTTCTTATATATATTATTTGATTTCAAAGTTTTCATTTAAATCTCTATTCCTATTTCTATTATTTATAACAGAATATTTACTAAAATCAGTGACACACAGCGCAATATGAGGAGCAGGATCTGATTAACCTTTCAAAACACCTGAGAACCACCCCCTGTTTTTAGGGGTTATTTTATCTCTTTCCTTTATTTTGTACGATTTTGTCACTATGGACAGAACGCCATTGATGATGTATTATGTTGAAGGGGGATAAAGGTTCTATGAATAACAAATATTGCACCTAGATTTTAATGTGTTAGTGGTAACCATCAGTTCTTTTCCCATGAGACTTTTTTATGGAATATATGTGTTTCATAGACTTGTTTTTGCCATGGCATTGTCGGTTTGTCTTCGACTTATGGGTTTGGATATCCTTTAAGTATATTTTGGCCCTCTTTTATTGATATAATATTTACATTTGTGATCATATGATTATTCAAACTTGTACAAGCTAAATTCATGGTTATTTCTTTTACCTGATTGTCAGCAGAAGCTGCCATCTGCATACTTGTCATATTACTCCATGTAGGGGATCTCCTCTCAGCAATCATCATTGCTGTGGTAGGATCTCTAGAATGACATTCGTCTAGTACGTCTGACGCTAATTCATCAAACTCTCTGTAAGATAAAAGAACCAATGTCCCCTGCGTTGCACATATTTTATATTTCCAAGGGGCATAAGTCTTTTTTAAGGAGTTGATCGTCCACCATTACAAAATTTGTCTGCGGTATTACTGATATTAACCCATAGTATAAGTTTTATAAAAAAAAATTGGGAATAGAAAGGACGCCATTTCCATAAATTTGATGTTTCCTAGGTTCATTTAATAAAAGTTGATCGTCCACCATTATAGAACTTAACTGAGATATTGCTTATATTAACCTAAAGTATAAGTGTTCTTTAAAAAATCTGGCAAGAATTGTACCTGTGAGACCGAACAAACGAACGGACGGAAAGAGGGACGGACAGACGAAAACACGGAAGGAGAGACAACGGTATTTCCATGTACCATGTATCGCGTTACGACGGGGACACAACTAAAAATAAGTATTCATAAGTGACACAGATTACAGATAACATAACAAAAGCAGGAAATCATTGATGAGTATGTTTTTATACATTGTTTGCTGTAAAAAACAGATGAGGGGTAAAGTTTTATTAGATGAACACCTACAACTTGATAATATACTTCATGTTCAAAACATCAAGAGAAGAATCAATGTCAGTCAGAAACTGACCAGGCTTTTTTCAAAAATCAAGATCTTACATAAAATGTGCCTCTTAATTCTAGAAAAGAAATATCTACCTCAAAAGATGACACCTTATTCTAGATATAGATATAACTTCCTCAAAAAAGAAAAGAAAGTTATTACTCGAAACCTGAACAATATTTATTCGAGAAGACAGACATCTCTCGAAACATGAACAATTATTCTTCAAAAAATATTTTCCAAAGAAAATGTAACTGTAGACCTTAAATCAAAATTGCAACATGAATGTTATACAGGACTTACATATGGACAGACAAAACAAACAAATAGAATCACAAACCAAAAAACTTAACGCATGTACTAACAATGAAAGGAAGGTCTAAAACTTTTTAAATGTTCTTCAAAAGTTTGGGTACAATTGACTATAATGTTGACTAATGTAATTGGGTTTACAGAGTAGATAAAAGTGAACAAAGAGTACAATAGAAAAGGACAAAACACAAATAATAGAGAATAATGAGGTGCTACAATATTCAGAATAAAGAATAATGGGCCAAATAGATAAAGATTTGAATGAAACAAAAACAAAACTTCATAAAAAGAACCCTTTTATTTGATAAAATTTTATTTTTTAATAACACGAGACTTTTTCTCTATCTACTTACTCTTTATATGCTAAGACTTTATTTTTGACAGACAACTCATTTCTGTGTACATATTTGGCTAAGGAGAAATGTATTCTGGAAGCTGCTACTGTACTTGTCACTGGTTCACCTCCCATCTTTAATGCAAAGTTGGCCATCTGCTGTCTGAAAATAATGCAAAATCCATGTTAATTGTCGGATATTCACTACCCAAACAAAACATAGATTAACCCTTTCTGACATGAGTATGTTAATATTCAGCTTATTACATGTTGTTTGTAGGAAAAGATATCGTGCATTCTTATTATCCTCCATTGGCAAACATCTCATGAGTCTTCCAGCACAGTGGTATAATTTAAATAAATAAATGGTTTCATGATATCTTTCAAATGACTTTCACAAACTTTAACATGTAAACAGTACATTTGTTCAAAGTAAATTCACCATTATTGAAAGGGTGAGGTCAAAATATCTTCATAGAACTGAGATTCACTAATGCTAACATATCTGCATACTAAATGTCATTGTCTAACCATAGGTGGTTCTCCTCAAAATGAGCTATTTACAAACTTTAACACTTAAACTCAGCAAAAATATAAAGGCAATATACCATAATTGATGGGACAGGGCCAACTAATATTTATGAAAATAGGCTATGTCAATGCTTCACGACTTTATTTAGAGAAGACAAAAACCAAATTACATGAATTCCAGTGGACTTTAGCATGTTTAGTAAACAAGGATATTTTTAAAGGTTGATATTTTAAGTTTTCATGTGTTTGTTAAATTCATGGATCAATAATTAATTTGCATTCTACATTAATATACTGATCGACCGTAGAAACACAACACTAGCTTATTCTTTTTAATATCTCTTTTAAAATATGCATTTTTTGTTAAACAAATGTATGAACATAAATTTCATTCATTACCTCATTGTCTTATAGTTTAAAAGACTTATGTTCTAATCATGTGGTATGCGCTGAAACTACGGTTTTCCCCTTATTATTGGATGTTTCACCGTCGTAGGCAATGCCTGCCTGTAGGTTGCATTTCTGTAAATATAGACAATGCAATTTCTCATAGGAACTCCCTTTGCGGCAAAAACTGTGACACTTTTACTATAAAGTTTCGTGAAAAATTATATCCTAGAATAGAAAGTTGATATACACTACTATTTTTTTCAAAGGTCAAAATATAGGGCTGTGTGGCATATTTTCAACATTTACATGCCCCGAACTTTTAAGAGTTTAAACTTATACTAAAACTTTGTACTACCCCAACTTTTACTATTTGTCTGCTTCAGAATTCATATTTCACCGCAATAGTATGTTTTGATACTGGTAACAGTCCCAAGTTATGTCCCTATGAGATGAAACATAGAGATCATATCTGGGAACCAGTATGTCAGCAAATCTAATTATTTATGAATATTATATATCTCCCCAAAAGAGGCGTGGTTTGAGAAACAGCTGTATTTACAAGTGCAACATGTAATCAAATCCAAAATAATTGCCAGAAATGTCAACGAATTCTGTTGGGCATGTTTTGAGTCCACATGTTCCATTTTCATACTTTCTAATTTTGCCATTGTCCCACCCATTACAGTGAGTTTTGGCCATTATGCAGTTAAACTTTAAGGCTTTAATGTTTTTCTATAGATGATTCTTTGGCATTTTTAAATCTAGGGATAAATTTTAGTCATGAATATGTCTGCCATGGCATTTGGCGATTTAATTCGTAGCTGGACATGTCTTGTACATGACGATGCGTACTCATTTTGTTTACGTGGCGTTGTCACTGCATATTGATCTGCTCAGTGATGTTCACCAACAAATCCCGTCTACATGTATCGTTATTGGAAGAACAGTTAGACAAGTTGCTGTCGTCAAATTAAAATTGAGAATGGAAATGATGAATATGTAAAAGAGACAACAACCCGACAAACGATCAGATAACAGCCGAAGGCCACCAATGGGTCTTCATCGCAGCGAGAACATCCCGCGCAAGTATGTGGGCCTCAGCTAAATAAAAATGTTTCATACTTAGGACTGCAATATGTAATTTATCAAAAGGCCTAGGTAAAGAACAAAAAATTGTCTGATTACAGCACATACACGTTTTCCTGCTGGCAATATTCTTAAGGGCTGATTAAAATGTTCGTTGCTCAGTCTCTGCAATATTGAGATGCAATATGTTTAACTGACATAAATGCAGATTGTTTCACAAAGAAACAAAAATCATATATGGGTTTCAAACTTCGTTTTAAGAAACTCGTGCGACTTTGATAATCCGCTATGTTCAATAACCTCAGGTAAGTCAGATATTGAGTTTTTCTGAACAGAAATAAGTATGGTAAGCAAGAATAGTAGTTATTTGATGATCAATCATGATTTGGTTAAAATAAAATCAACAAAATATGTGTTGCGTTTTTAAAGTCCGCCAGTATATCATCGCTTTCTACACACCGTTTGAACGGGGACATGATTGTGCATTTTACCTAATGGCAAAATTTTTGTGATGTTTTAATGGAAGCAAAAAATCCGACAGAATCATGTTTTCAATTATAAAAAAAACTTACAATCCTAACTTCATCAGTGATTTTCTGATAATAACAGATATGTAATCGATTTCAGTTTGTGCGAATGTTCAACATTTCACAATAATGAATACACTAAATTGCAAATCATTTTTTGTATTAAAAAGTCTATGGTTACGTGAAAATAACACCTACACTACAATTCCGATGTTTACAGTGATTGGTCCACCTTACATGTAGTATGAAGACCAACAAGGTCAGAAAGTGTTTATATGGATATTTAAATTGTCCTGTTTGACGGTATCTACATTTATAAAAACTTACCTAAGTAGTAGTGCTGACCAGATAAGCAATTGTTTGTATGGATATTTAAAGTGTTTAGGTTCATTCTTATTTCTTTCATATTCATTAGCATTATCATTCTCATCGATATCTTCTTCTTCTTCCATGTCATAATCAAACTTGTCCATTAAATAAACCACAATTATAGACAATTTCTCCATTTTCATTTCTTCATTCTCGCTCATGCCCAGTTTAGTGATTAACTGTTTTAAGGGCATGTTATTTATATCTATTTCTTTCAATGCCTAAAATTGATAAAATTACAAAATGTTTATTTTATATAACTACACACATTTAAAAGACAACTATTTATATAGCTCCATATAAAACAATTTGCCATTGGGAAACTCTAAATTTAAGTTAAAATATCTTGTAAATATTGCCCTCAAATTTTTAGACAAATTCAATGCCAGTTATCTACTATTCAATATTTGTTGACAGAATCAACAAACAGGAAGTGGTTGTCTGAAAGAGAGAACATTAAGCTGCTGACAAAATATGAAGTCATTATGTTCAATAGTATATGAATATGAGAGAAAAAAAAACTAAAACAGGTTTTGGGTGAACAACACACAATTGAACTGAACTATATACATGATATAACCATATTTCAATATATCAAACACAAAACAAAAGGCGCATGCCATATAAAGTTATCTATGGATATTTGTTTCAAAGATCACGTGAAAGAACTTTTCATTGACACATTTTATGTTAATTAACAAACACAAAACTTATTATCAGAATAAAATATTACCAAGTCATAAAGTTTTAACAATCTTTTGCTGGTGAGAAATTCTCTCATCACGACTCCTTGGTTCAAAATTATCTGTACAAATTTTACATTATCAGTTAGTATGGCTGTCTCCATCGCTTCATCAAAACTTCCTATAAAATAGTGACATAAAATGTAAAAGGTTGACATCAACGCATCATCAAAACTATATACGCATTGTGATACAATCATAAATGAGCCATTCCATGAAAAATGGTAGAAAGCGCAACATTTAACAAAATTATTGAAGAAGTGCATAGTTATTTGTTGCGGACTTGTGATCAATGAAAAGTAAAATAACAAAAATACCAAACTCCAATAGAAATTCAATAAAACACTGCTACTTTTCCTCATATAATTAAGATGTAACCAATACACACTTATCAGTGCTTTCTTTGTTTTCACATTTCACAGCGGTATACTATTGTAACTTTAATTATTCATCCCTTTTTTATTGATTTTGTATGAACATTGTATCATAGATCAAATTTATTCGTCTATTAATTGAGTTAAGCTATTTCTATTGATATTTTATAGTGTGTTACCTATTCTGACATCGGACTTGGACTTCTTTTGAACTGAGTTTTACTGTTGTGTGTTTGTTTTTCTACATTGGCTAGAGGTATAGGGGGAAGGTTGAGATCGCAAAAAAACATGTTTAACCCCGCCGCATTTTTGCGCCTGTTCCAAGTGAGGAGCCTCTGGCCTTCGTTAGTCTCTATGATTTTTAATTTTAGTTTCATGTTTATATTTCGAAGTTTAGTAGGACGTCCATTTTCACTGAACTATAAAAAAAGAAGATGTGGTATGATTGCCAATGACACAACTCTCCACAAGAGACCAAATGACACAACAAATTAACAACTATAGGTCACCGCACAGCCTTCAACAATTAACAAAGCCCATACCGCATAGTCAGCTATGAAAGGCCCCGAAATGACAATGTAAAACAATTCAAACGAGAAAATTAACGGCCTAATTTATGTACAAAAAATGAACGAAAAACATATATGTAACACATAAACAAACGTCCACCACTGAATTACAGGCACATACATAGAGACAACAAAAAGACACTAGGTACAGATCTGAGAGTACTCGCAGTTAACTGACAGCTAGTTCAAAGCCACTAACAACTAATAAAAAAATCATGCATCTAAGACTAAATCATCAATCCGTTCACATCCAACATAATATGGATTTAGTGTAAAGACGTCAATAAACAGTCAGAGAAAAATACAGGTATCGACAGATTGTAGATCCATGAATGTGTATATGTATATAACATACTAGTAATATTTAGTTTGTTTTTAATGTACTGATAACAAAATCAATATTTATACCAATAAAAACAATATTCAATGATCTTATTATAGTGTTGAATTGGTAACCTTTAGAATAATTTATCTAAAGGATCGATAAGTTTACCAGGATCGTTTCTAAATTTCCGGGCACGGTTAACAACATTTCCGTAAAAATGAGGATGTGCTATCCCGTTTTAAATAAGTTTTCTACAGGTACAACCAAACTTCAAAACCAAATCTTTATATCTATGGAAAAATTTAATAAAAGTTTAAAATAATTTATGGTAACGAAATCCCTGGCTAAATAATTTACCAGTAATACATAGATTACGTTCGTTAAAATCAAAAACGTCACAACAGACACGGGCATAGCGAACGAGCTGTGAAATATAAACACCGTAAGATGGTATACATTTTGTTTAAGGGCCAGCTGAAGCATGCCTCCGGGTGCGGGAGTTTCTCGCTGCATTAAAGACCCATTGGTGACATTCGGCTGTTGTCTGTTCTTTGGTCGGGTTGGTGTCTCTCTGACATATTCTCTATATCCATTCTCAATTTTATGTATTTGTATGTTGATTTAAACAGTATTTTATAATGAATTATACAAATACATTTTATAATCACTTTCACAATTAGGATTCAGAAACAAGCTTTCTATGTTGTGATGTTACACTATTGTTTCAGATGAGGGTGAAGGTTTGGTACCATTAAAACGTTTAAACCCGCTTCAATTGTTTGCACCTGTCCTACGTCAGGAATCTGATGATGTTCAGTAGTTGCCGTTTGTTGATGTATTTTATACATTGTAAGTGTTTCTCGTTTTTTGTGTTTTATATAGATTAGACCGTTGGTTTTCCCGTTTGAATGGTTTTACACTAGTAATTTTTTGGGTCCTTTATAGCTTACATTGCTGTTCGGTGTGAGACCAATGGTCAGTGTTGAATACCGTACTTTGACCTATAATGATTTACATTAATAAATTGTGACTTGAATGGAGAGTTGTGTCATTGGCACTCATACCACATTTTCTTACATCTATTTACACCCGCTCTTCCTTTTTATACGAATTTGCTTTATTTCAAATTCTATATTTATATGTATTGTTTAAGTGTCCTCACTTTGCACTTGATATTGTGCTCTTATATAGCAGTGGAGAAAAGGCTCTCGCTTAAAAAGCATATGAAAATGCAATTTATTTGGGCAACGGTTGGAATCTCATTCAAGGACGGTTGATTTAAAATGACTTTACTTAAATTTTAATTTCCAAAAACAAAAAGATGATATCCCTTTGTACATGTTGTCTTAAATTTAACTGTTGTGTCTATTTCTTTACGCATAGGTAGAAATAATAGATATTGGTGATTTAACACTTGCTTAAATACAAAATTCAAATATTTCAACGTTTTTTTTTTCGTTTTAACTCACTGGAGCAGAACTGACCCTTTATGAATGATTACATCAATACCAATTTTTTAAGGATATAAATTTGTAAACGAACTTAAGCAACGTGATCTGTAAATTTCATGAATTACAGTTTGTGTGCCTTTTCACATGACGTGGCGCTTATATAAGTATAATAAATGTACTGTGATCTTCAGTCCTCAACAGACCTACCTTCAAAATGTAACATGAAAATACTCTGATTAAGTTGAAAGTGTATGGTTGAGTTAATGTGTAGATCTTTTGGTGAAGTTCATTTGGGAATGAAAACATTATATTTGAGGCCAAGTTGGCCCTACAATTTCAACTGGCAATGCTCCACATAATCAAAAATTTAATCTATGTACCTTGCAGTTGCTTTGAAATTGAAATATATCATATACAGGGATAACAAAGCCAAAAATAAGTGATTTCAGTACAATGTCGAAATATGGTAAAATCTTCATTTTTTCTTTGCACTTGAGTAAATAAAATGAATAAACACAATGGTCACCCAAAATATTCACACAAAACTGGTGCAACATATGGTGAAGGATCAACTCACTCTTCCAGACCGTCTGAGATCACCATAGTTTTTTTAGTTTTTTTCTCCAATCTGTATTAATATAAGGAGATGTGGTATGATTGCCGATGGAACAACTATCTACCAAAATTTGAATGAAGTGGATGTATGCAAATAAAGGTGACCGTACGGTGTTCAATACTAAGAAAAACCAATACTGTATAGTTGGCTATGATAATTATGAAACAATTCCCGACTTATGACAGGCACATAGAGAATGTGGAGGGGTTAACATGTCTGTGAGCTCTCAAACCTCCCCTAACAAAGAATGAACTATAAAAATCGATTGAAAAGGGCTTAACTCATCAGATCGACATAAAGCAGAAATACATCCTACAAAACAAAGACGAGACATGGCAGGGTAATTATATATCCCTTACAACAAAAATGAACAGTACACATGTAAGAGTACTCACAGTTACTAGCAGCTAGTTCAAAGCATATAACCACAAATAAAACAATCATGTATCTAACATGTCTAAGACTTAAATGTTGCACAGTAGACATAACAAAACATAATCATTTGTTGATAATATTCAAATGTTTTTCTTTCCTCTTAATTTTAAATATGTTATAGACAATGGTAACCTCCAATTCTAAATTTTGGTAAATATGCCGGATTTGGTGTTGAAAAATTATGAAGCATGGTGCATCATTCATTTTACAACAATTTCCCAATCATGCAAGTGAACATGATTACCTGTCAAAAAGGGTTAAATTTCTAAATTGTGTACTTGATTCAATAGATATTTCTAAATTGTCATTATGAACATAGAGAATAGTATTTGGCTTTTTCATCATCAGATCGGGTTGATACTGGTATTGAAAAAGCTATATCATATACACTGAGATATATACATCAAGTAGATGTTATTTTTTATGCGTGGCATGACGTTATTCAGATAAGGGGTGTTATAACGCCTTTACAACAGTGACTGATATTGATGACATGAAGTTATACTGATTAGGGGTTTGATAAAGCCTTTGCAAAAAGTAAAATAACACAAATACAAAACTCCGAGAAAAAGTCAAAACGGAAAGTTCCTAATCAAATGGCAAAACCAAAAACTAAAATACATCAAACGAATGAATAACAACTGTCGTATTCCTGATTTGATACAAGCATTTTTGTTGTGTAGAAAATAGTGACTGATATCGATATCCTTATGGATTGGCTGATACAGCACGATTGCTGTTGACAGTATTCCACATACAATGTATCTGTGTTTACTACTAAGTATATAAAAAAAAGATTATTGCATTGTTTATATGTGTATATTTTCCCCCAAAAAAAATACCACTAAACAAATTACTCAGTGAAAGCTGGAGTCTTTGATCAATTTCAATTTGGTTTTAATTTGCATAATTTGTGTAAGTATAAATATTAAGTATAAATATACGAGCATAGTTTTTACACACAATCAAAACCTTTTCTAATGGAAATCTCATTGAATTTGCTTATATACTTTGTATAATTTCCATAATTTCAATTTTTTTCAGCATTGAAAATTAATGATCGTAAGGTGTTCATGATTTTATGATATTGTACGTCAAATTAATTCTTTAATATTTTTTTTAAATCGCAAGGTCTTATAAGATTGATTTATCAATAATTTCTATGTTCTGGTAATTACATAGGCAATATTTTTTGAAAGGAAAAATATGAAGTTCTTTAAAATTCGGTGAACATGGTGAATTTAAAGATCGACATTGTTTTGATATGATGTTTTATCGATAAAAGAGAAATAGTTGAGAACAGATTTTGTTTTTTCCAATGATCTCGACTTTTATTATATTATATGTTTTTTTGTCAATCGTACCAGTACGCTACAGCTGTGAAGACCTTTCTCCCCTGTGATGGAATCGCTGTGAAAAGTGTATCATAGAGCTGATGTGAAAATATATGGTGGATTTTGATGTGTTCAGGTTATAAATGATTTGATGTGGAAAACCTATGATGGAGTTATAGTTGGTATATTTGTCTAGCGATGTTTCACAAACGATTTGGTTTAAATTTTTCAAGTAATCATGTTTTCTCTATACATCTATAACAAACCTCTACTCCACAAAGCATCTTCTCTGAATATTTCTTCCTGTGCTATGTCAGCCCTATCCCATTTCAGAGCCAGTTTTAATCTCTCTAATCTCTGTTTTTCTGTTACTTCCCCAGCTTTAGCTGAAATAGATTTGAATTGGTGCAGGAGTTTTATAGACAGATATTAGATAGTTGCAAGTGATGCAGGTTCACCATGACTTTACCTAAAGCATGTATAACGTTCCTGTACACCATTTTTCTGTACAAAAAATACTAACCTCTATCTATATAGCTATGTATCACTGTGCCCGGAAAATATTCAGATATTCAGATTTTTTCTACAGTGCATTGATCTTTGAAATAAATTAACTACTCTTATAGTTTGTGTGTATCTTCATATGCAGATTATTTTGGTAAATTACATCATCATATCTGTTTACAAGTTTTTTTAATCTTAAACTTGACATCACATTAATGAGATGACATTGAATATTTGACAGCGTAAAGTCATTTATTACTCTTCGGTAGCAAAATATAGTCCTTTATGCATGTGTTTGAGATATTGTCATTTTTAAATTGGTCAATTGTTTATGAAATGTAGAAACATATATATATATATATACCTTTCAGTAAAATCTTCAGAATTTCATTATCAAGTTCTTCGTGTTTGTTTATATGAAATATACTGATCTAAAATTAAACAATTAACTCTTACAAACTAATAAATAAATCTATCAAAATTGATATGATTGATAAATTAAGAATATAGTAATTTGACATTTTAACATGTTTAAATCAATTGATTTACTCCAAAATATAATGCAAATATAAGTCTATGACACATGAATTCTCTAGATTTGGTCATTTGAACAATCAATGAACAAGCATTCTGAGAGTATTGTGTAGCAATGCATTGTCCCCTATCTGATCAAACTGTATTGTATTGAAACAAAATGCTATTAACTAAATTGTTAATTTGTAAATTATTATAAAAGAAAAACAAATATCTCCTAGTGCAAATGTTGATCAATAAATCTGTTTATATAAAATCATGAGTAAACATAGTTATCAGCATGACTTTTCTAAGTCCAAGAACCATAACTCCGAAAAAACAAATCATCAGAACTGAACATAATTTAAGCTTGATCGGTATGTTGTCATGGTTTTACTAAACATCATATCGATATCTTCTAGCATGTCAGAAAAGTGTAAAGAACTGATTAATTGTCCAAGGAGCAAACACATCTGACCTAAACAATATTCAAATTTTATCTATAACTTGTCATGGTTATATAAAGGCAACAGTACTATACCATACTATCCGGCTTACGAACTTAACCCCAGGCAACTTTAAGAGGAAAACAACGGAACAACGGAAACCTTAATCACGGAAATATGGACAAATGAAAATAAACAAATTCAGAATTTTGCTCTGGAAACCATGGTAACTGTATATTGGTCACATACAAGATTTTCTAAAATTCCATGAAAGTTTGACCAAGTTATTGATTACTGAAAATCTTTGACTTCAGACTAAATCTGAATTTTAATTGTAAAAAAAGGTCCATAAATCCTTAAAATACGAGAATACGAAAAAATGAAAATTAATATTTTCTACGTTTTGCTCAGTCTACTGTATTTTGGTGATGAACACGTTCCTGTCCCATTTTCCGAAAATTCCATGAAGGTTTCACAAAGTTATATATTTTAAAAAAAAACTTTAAGTATAGACGCAACTTAAATGTTGACACCGCCGACGACGAAATCTGGGATAACTATGTCTCGTTTTCATGACATAAATGTCACAAGGTAGACAAAAGTCAATACACACATATTTACAAAAAGTTAGTCACTACAGATTATGGGATACCTCACGGAAATAATCAATTCATGAGAGATCACTGCTTTGCATTCAATTTTTGTTATTTTTTCATAGTTGTCTAAATCCTTTTAGTTTTTGTAATAAATGTTTGTATATCCGTTTATGTGAAACATACTCATGACACTAAAGCTCCGCTTGAATGAAGAACATAACTGTTAATTATTGGTCACCGGAAACATGTCATTTGATTGTTATACGAACAAGTATGTTTCACGTGTGTTATTCGGTTTATCGATAACACAGATCATGAAAGATTACCTAACGGTGGTCAAGTATTACGACTGGATCGTGAATTCAATTTTTTCGAGAAGACGTATGCAAGGTCAATTAATAATCTAATATTATGAAATATACGGACAAATTTACAAAAAAATAAAACTTTCTGTCAATATGGTTTAACATAATGGTCAGTATCTGAGAAAAATCAAGGTTTAAAAGAAAGCCGTTCTTACAAAACTACAAAAGGCAGATTGCTCCTCGACATTTCAAAATTCCAACCCGGGAATATTGTATCAATTGGGAGATATATACTCCGTATGAAAGCGCTGCTGGAACGTTGCTACATAGAAATGGAAAGTTTAAAATTGGTCGTAAAATTTTGTTTTCAACCGACCCTCATTGTCAATCTCTAGATGTGAGACAAGGTATGAGGCAGACTTAACTGTATCTGTTGTGTCTTTTATCTCTAGTTCGATGGGATAGATGCGTTCAACATAGTCACCAAATTTTGAATTAGTTAGTGAGAATACATCATCTACATAGCGGAAAGTAAAGTTAAAGGATATTGCTAACTTCTTATCTCTCTTCCGAAGAAGCTCTTGTATGAAGTTAGCCTCATAATAATAAAGAAACAAGTCGGCAAGAAGAGGGGCAAAATTGGTTTCTATTGGAATGCCAACAGTCTTTTGAAACACGTCCTCCAAACCTACCAAATATGTTGTCAATCAAGAAATCAAGAATCTTAATGAAGCAAGTTTCAGAGAATTTTTGGTTTGAATCAGAGTGATTCCTTACAAAGTAGTACAGAGACTATCAACGATTTGGTATTAATCAACTGCTTACCATGTCTTTTTTTGCAATACAACTTTTGACACTTTCAAACACATTATTGATCCCATCTTCAGCCTTCTGTTTAGCCTTAGGATCGTCCTTGTCAGCTGGCTTCAATTCAAAATATGCCTTCTTTATTAACTTACGAATCTTAGTCCTGATGAAAACATGAAAATAAAAAATATATGTTGTAATGACTGGTTTCAAATTGGTGTCCTTATTTAAAATCTACGATCAACTTGAGACCGGTTCAGAACATTTTGGTTCATCATTTTCGTTCTTTTTGGAATCAAGGTGCTTTTCTTGACTTTAACATAGTATAAAGAAAAGATGTAGTTTGTTATTTCTAATCAGTCGAAAAGATTTTTTTTTACTTATCATTTGTATCACAAAGTTGAAGAAAATCGAAAAATTAACATGTGTTCCAATTGATTCTTTATATAAATTCTGTTTTTTTTAGATCCTTTATTAAGGCAACAGTAGTATACCGCTGTTCAAAGGTCATAAATCGATTGAGAGAAAACAATCCGGGTAACAAACTAAAACCAAGGGAAACACATCAACTATAAGAGGAAAACAACGAAACAACAGAACACTGAAGTGCTAAACTATTTAACATATTTTTATGATGATGACATTATTCTTCACTTCTTGATCTTCTTGACCCTAATGTTGCTAATATATCCATTGGTAACAGAAAATTAAAAGAATGATTATACAAAATACAAAAAAATCCAATGACAGATGATTACTTATGTAGTAGGTTTAGCAGCAAGAAGAGCATGCATCTTGAAAATAAAACATGTGTAATGAGAGACTCATTTACCCCCTCTCTGGATTGGTGTAAGCATACACTAGTATGTCAGCAGCTCTACCAGTACCCTCACACAAGATAACAGGAATATGTTGTCCCAGAGAGGTTTTAGCATCCTCTATAGCATCCCGACCTCCTTCTACTACAATCAATACCACTGGTATTCCCTCGCCTCCTGTAAAAACAAATAAAAGAAGAATGCGTATATAGGACATTGGTGCAACGCATTTTTAAATAAACAAGAGTAGATGTACTAATTCAAACCAATTAACGCTTTGTTTTTTCTCTGAAACTTATTGCAGAAAGAACAAATGAAGTAATTTTCCACTTTAAAAGTGATATTACTTGAGAGCCCCTGATACCTAGCGGATGGGCATACAAATATCAACAGTCTTCAGAGATTTACTCAAACTTCCTATATATATATAGCTGGTGATTAAAAGATTCATTTAACTTCTAAAGTTATCATAACTAGTTTGAGTGATAAAAATATTAGTTACTGAAATATTTTGTCGTATTCACCTATTAACATTAAGAATAAGAAATAATATAGATTCATTATTTTTGTGGATATCGATTTTTGTGGATTAATGTTATAACGCAAAGTTGTCTTTTCATAGTTATTTGATCGATTTTGTGGTGTTGTCTAAGTCTGCAAATCATTCATGAACTTATAAATTTATGGTTCATCTTTAGCCATGAACATAAGTATCCAAGGAATAATTGTGAATCCACAGTATCACAAACCATGTATGTGTTGTTAACTGAATTTTTAGCGTGTTGTTCATTAAAAAAGTATATGGTCATATGGCCATACTTGGATGGAGAGTTGTCTCATTGGCACTCATACCACATCTTCTTATATCTATTTATAAATAATTGCAGTGTGTCAAAATAAATGGCTATTTGGGTTTAATTTTTTATAAATCTGATCAGCAGTTTTGTTGTAAAATACAAGCTGGATTGTATTATTTACAAGTTATACATGGTCTTTATAGCTTAATGTACGGAATGGGTCATGCTCATTGATAAAAAATACACTATGATCTGTTTTGTTTCCATAAATAGGTTTTGGTTAATTGTTTTCTCATTGACAATTATCTCACATGTCCCTGTTTTTTTATTATGTCTTTAACCTCACATTCCAAACAGTCGACATATACTCTTACCTTTTTCTATAGAATCAGACAGTTTCTTTTCAAATCTAGCTCTAAATGTAGCTACACCCCTATACAAGTTTCTATATCCATCATCAACAAAGATGAAATGTGTATGATCAGAATTCAGCGGCACTGGTTTTGCATGTTCTATCACATTACTGGTTAAGTATTCAGCTATTTTATCAAACTTTCCCTGAAACATACAAATGATAGCGGATATGTTCCTTATGTCGTAACTACAATCCCGTTCCCTTTTCACGAATGTGGCCTACCTGATTCAATTTATTATCGGGATTGTACTAACATGAGCAACACGACGGATGTCTATTTTGAGCAGGATCTGCTTGCCCTTCCGGAGCACACGTTTTTGGTGGGTTTCGTAATGTTTAGTCTTTATTTGTCTATGTTTTTTTTGTGTACAATTGTTCGTCTGTTTGTCTTTCTCGTTCTTGGACTTGGCGTTGTCAGTTTGTTTTCGATATATCAGTTTGATTATCCCTCTGGTATCTTTTTCGGTGTCAATAAATAATGACTGAGAGACTGATCCAAATAATGTCCGTGGAATAGAGATGAGCCAATTCTAAAACATCTGCATTACACATATAATTGGCCTAACACTAGTTATGGTATTTTACTATGAGGAAATCATGTGATTAGGTAAAAACCTTTCATGTAAAATCACACAATACTTGCAGGTGCATGAATTCCTTTTTAAAAGGTGAAGGGTAATAAAACCTTTATTTGGCCCAAAAAGTACAAAGTGTTTAGAAAAGAAAAACAAATTTATCATTTATCATTTATCGTGGCAATAAAGGAAAATTGCATAAACTTAGAAGTTTCCTTTTACTTGTGCATTTTATAAAATAATTTTGACGTCGTAACATTAAAAATCTTCTATAATGTATTTATATTTCTTTAATTTCTGTTTTTCCAAAGACTTCTTTGCAAATTTGAAATAGTTCTAAAACACTTTATTTTCTTGTGTGCTAAAACCAAATCTCAAAGACCGTATATAAGTACTTTTTCTTCTGGTGGTCAATTCACATTTACTATTTTATCCCTAGCTTTAATTTGAAACTCAAACAGATATAATGCTGAACATTGTTTGCAGAATAATGCATCAACGAAACGACTATATAGTAGATTACTTCCGAGACAAACGCGAAAATGCGAAGTCGAAAACGCGATAACGCGAAGTCAAAAATGCGAAATTGAAAAGAAAAAAAAATCGCGTTTACGCAATTTCGACTTCCGTTTCCGCGTTTTCGATTTCGCGATTACACGTTTTCACGTTTTCGCCCTATAGAATATGAAGGGTGAAAACTCGAAAACGCGAAATTTTCTTAACTGCCCACAATATGAACCAACAAAATCATTGAAAATGTGTATCCAACGAATAGTAATGAATCTACTTTATAAATTTTACCTCTACTTTGATAGTGTGGTCTGTCAGACAATTTCTATTTTTAACATATCCCCATGGAGCTATTCCAATACAACGCAGACCATGGGCAAATCTGTCTTTATACCATTCGAATGACTGGCCTTCTCTCACTGCTAATCCTACTTCCTTCATTACTCCCATATTAAATCCTGATGTTATCAGCCAAGCATTTGTTGTTTGGGAAGCCTTTAAAATAACATAAAGCATTTATTGCATTGGTAAGAGTGACAAACCGTGATTTCTTTATAACAGTCAAAAAAAATTGGTATCTCACATAGGAACTAAATCCTGCATTTTACCTCTCCTGACATCAAACAACAATCGGTATGGTCAAGTTGATATTCGTTAAGTTGCATAATAGTGAGAACAGATTTAAGATATATAATAGAATTGTCTTCTATATCGACTTAAAAAAACCAAAAACCAAAACGACAATGTAATAATATTAGATATTAACTAATGGCATTCTTGAATTGATACGTTTTTTTAGTCACTTATTGGACACTTATTACTTTCAAATTTTTGGAATTAGTTGTTCTATATCTTAAAGCTAAATAAAGAACAAATGCTGATATCTAAACGAGATGCAGAAAATAATAAAAAAAAAAATACAAACACTTGAAGCTGTTAACTGATTTTTTTTTTCTCAGTTTGTTCTTTTTTCTTTTTTTTTTTGTAAAGGAAATAAGCACTCACAATTAAGTTCAACCCTTTATAGCATAAAATTAATATAAAATTTAGCATTAATTACGCCACTGTTGATCACTGGTTTTCTCTTTCTATATTGTTTTACATTTTCTCATTCAGGGGCCTTTTCAGCTTTTACAGCATCTTATCTTTATGGGTTTCAATATTTTTTTAAGGTTGTACAGTGACCTATAGTTGCTTAAATCTTGGTCCTTTGGTCTCTTGTGGATAGATTTTTATTCTTGTCAAATCTCATTTCTATAAATAACACCCAAAACATAATGTTAGCAGATAATTTGGTTTAAAATTGTTTTGACAGGTGCATTTTATTCCTCGTTCTTCTCTTTATGATCCATAACGACTTTCGGATGTTTGTTTTATTTTCTGTGTTTCGTCGAGAATTTATAGCTTAGCAGTCAGATAGCGGTCAGATCATAGCCGTTAAAATAATTATTATTTAAATTATTTTGATAGATAACGCCTGCCTGCCATGACATCCAACGACTTGGTAAAAGTTGACGTTGTAGCCGTTATACTCTGTTGCAAATGACGTTGCCTAATTTAATTGAAATGACGTAACGTTAAACTACAGGTTCACCAGATCCATAGGAGGTCACTAACGAGTTATGACTACCTGCTCTAAAATTTCAGGGGCTTAAAAGTAATTTTTTAGCGCGAAATTATTCTCGAAAGAACGTGCACTTAATTATGTCTGTTAATTTCTAATGACTTAATTTCAATTTTCAGTCCTCTGTCGTGACAAAAAGGAAAATCAACAACTTTTTACTGATTAAAACTTGGAAATGAATTCAAGGAAATGTTTAACGAAGAAAAAATTCTCAAACAAATCTTGTAAGCGCTTCTAATTTCGGGTCAAGAAATCTGCGCAACGTCAAAATTCCGCGATGTTTGATTGTCTGAGGAAATTCAGGTATTGATTTTTCTATTCGAAAAGGAGTACTGAAAGCATGATATGCAATGAAATGAATATAAATCACGATTTGATGGGGAAAAAAAGAAATATTTGTTGCATTTTTAAGTCCGTCAGTATATTTCTTTAATAGACTAGCGTTTGGTTGTAGGAGCTCGCCAATTATGTTCGATAACTTATCCACAACAATTTGATGGATTGCTACTAATATCTACAAAATTGAATATATATTTCACCTTTAAGACGATTTCTTGACTATTAACCGATTCTTGCGCAGGGAGAACTATGGCATTAATGACTACTATTTCTAAAATACTCCACTGGCTAAACACATGGTTGTTGGCCTTTATACAGATATTGAATAATTGGGTATTATACTTGATACGGAAAAGATGGAGACCCGCTTGCCTTTAGACAAAACAAGTCGTCTCAGTGAATTTATCAAGAATTTTTTTAACAGACAATCTTGTACTAAACGTGAACTAGTTCAATTGTTAGGGCATTTAAATTTTGCCATGCGGGTTATAGTTTCGGGTCGTTCATTTGTTTCATAACTGATGTCTTTATCAACAACTGTCAAGGATCTCAAAGACAAAATCTATTTGACCGACCAATGTCGTACCGATTTGCGTTTTTGGTACTCGTTTTTGGTAAACTGAAATGGCATTAGCATGTTTTATGATTTTGACTGTACTAGTGTTAGGGATATCGAATTACATACAGATGCGGCTTCTATCATTGGTTATGGTGGTTATTTCAATGATATTGCTCTCCTTGGCCGGATGAATTATTTTCTCCATGGAAAAAGAAATATTCCATGGCTTTTCTAGAACTCTATCCTATAGTCGTTGTAGCCATCTTATGGGGTCATTCACAATTTTTTATCCCCCAAGTTCTATCAACTTACAACTCACATTTCATAAGTTATACTACAGTTGTTAGGACATGTCACGTCGAATTTCCTGTCAACCACTGTTTCGCAAGCAACAATAGTTTGCGCAAACTACGCTTTACAACAGCTCAGGATTCAGAGAATTCGACGGGAAAATATTTTCAAAATTAGCTAAAATATTTCAAAATTAGTTGAGATGATTTCCAAAAGGCAATACTATATTATTTCATTTTTTGTAATTAATTTTATACTTCTTTTGTATTTGTCAGTTTTCTCTGTTGAAATTATTCGTTTTCGTCAGCCATTTTGTTACTGTTAAAGCATCATCAGCCACTTAATTACAGACAGCTAAACTTTACTTGGTACAGGTCATTAAAGGGAAACTTCGCAAAAAAATTAAAAATTGATATTATGTCCATTCTGTATTAAAAAGCACAAATTCATAAATATTAAAGTTTTATTCTGCTAGATAAGAGATCACCATCGATTTTAAATTTAGAGTATAAATTCTCTGCGTGCGGCCATTTTGACATCTTCTCCGTTTAGAAACAACGATATGTCTATAAACCACAAAGGACCAAGCTAGCAGTAACCTAACGTAGTCGTAAATGCGGGTTGATATCTTGTCAAGCGTACGGTGTTTTATCCGACTAACTAACTTGATACGGAAAATGAAATTATTTTTTTAAAATAACTATGGTCTGTCGTTTTAAACTTTTTTTTTTTTTACTAAGTTAGTATAAACAAGAAATTTATATGGGAATTTGTTAAAAAGTCAAAGTTCAAAGTCAAAAATTAGTGTTCCGTGTAAAATTGTTTTCGAAAATCTAATTTGTTCGTAATTCTTTTATGTAACACTTATTTAAATAAATTCGGACCTATAGGAATTATTCCCAGAGTTATTGTGAGGTGACACGTCCAGGTATTCAAGCGATTTCCTGTCGGGCTTAAAAACTCTTATTTCACAATTACATGAAGCAAGTTCATGCATCGCTTCACTTCTGAGGGTATTGATCAGTGTACACGACCGATAACTTGTAACTTTCCGTTTTGAAACTATCAGGTGTATAACATACATCTCTGTCTTGCGTGTCCGATAGTGATATATTAGTCATTACTAAACTCATACGCTTGTTTTTAGATAACATTTCTGGTGTAAAGAATGATATTTATGAAAATCTAAATAATTCCAAAAAAAGATTTGATAACATAAAAATCTCTTTACATATTTTTTTTCAACGGTAAATTGGGGAAAATATAAGTATATACTCGTTTTCAATAATGATTGACATTTTGAAACATGCAAGAAATATTGATTTAACAAAAATGTACGCACTTGTCCATCATTGGCTTATACGCCTAGATAGAAAGTTACGGAACTATAGATAGTCGCAATTTAAAATATATACATGTTTATTGAATATAAGAAAGCATATACGCTTTGTACGCTTTGATAAAAAGTGGTGCCGCAGTTGCATATTATTCATCATAAATCTATTTCAAGTTTATACTTTCCTGTTATTCTTATCAGTTAACGCAGAGACATGTAACTTTACATCCTTAGTTAACGACAATCAACCATATAAATATCTGAATCTGATGTGACTTACTGTTCATCTCTTTCTTTTTATTTGGGCAGGAACATACACATTGTTAGATATACTGTTACCAGGTTTGGAGGGGGGTGGGGGGGTGCGTGGGTTGCAGGTGATGTCTATCGAAAGTTACAAAATAAGAACGTTGTATTTATGAATTTACAAGAAGTATTCTGTTCTTGGACGTAGTTTTTTTCTTTTTTTTTTTAATTCAGTGATTTAAATTGAGAAAAAATCTAGTCAGAATTTAAATCTTTCTAGCAATCCCCCACTTAACTTAAGACTCCTCTAAAATCATGAATAGCCATGCTTCACAATCAACAGAATTTTCTTTGCATTGGTCAATTCTGTATCAGTAGTGAATCTCATTAACCTTGACATTTCCGGGTATAACAGAGCTATTTGAATATAACCAGTATGTGGTTAGGTGTCGTCCCATGAGGTCTTACGTATACAGGTTCACATTTATAATGGTTTCTGATATAACAAGGTTTTATGACATTCACACTTCTGCATGTTCTGTATACCACATTCTTATCTTATTTTCAGACCGAATGAGGATGTGAATATTTTCCAGGAAAAATATTGAGTATCAAAGTATCAAATTAATTTCGGGATTTTTTTCTTTCTTGGTATTAAATCACAGAAGTTTAAAGAATATACTGCTTGTCCGCTTTAGGAGTATTCTTGTCAGTTAAGACAGACATATAATTATATGTGTATATACGTCTCTGGTATAGACATGGGTTATGAATGAATGATAAATCTTGCAAAGGTACAGGATATAAAGCACATTGAAAATTGATTTCGCCGGTCTGTCTCCATTAAAAAAAGAAAAGTTGACGTTAGATTGATTCTGTAATTTTTTTTAACATCGTTGGTCAAATAGCTAAAGTATTTATACGTTGTGAGATTTAGAATATTTCAATGAGGACTTTCCCGATTAGGTAAATGTAGATCGCTTTGGACGGACCAAACTATATTAATGTAACTGATTATTTTCTCTGCACATTTAAATATTCAAGGTTACCGATGATAATTCAAAATAGTACAGTTTTTGGTTTATATGCTCGTTTTCGTGGGCCATTTTTATTTATAAAATTATCTAATTGAAAGTAATTCAGAATTCCGAAGTTACAACAAAATACTCACCAATTTATTTAAAAACTGAGCTAACGTAAAATATGAAAAATATATATAACGGCGATTCAGGTATTTTACCACCATATTCCTCCCAAAATAATTTAAACAAAATCTTTCTCAAACCCACATTTCTCTTTTGTCATTTTTTTTTTTATGTTTTTCACACCTGAAAATAATTTTTGTTCGTAATTTTTCGATAAAAAGTTGACCTTAAATTTCCTGTCAACTTTTTAAAAACATCTTTTTTCAAATAGCTGAAAGTATTTATACGTTGTGAGATTTAAAATATTTTGATAAGGACATTACTTCCTAAAGATCGCTTTGGACGGAGTAAATTATATAATTGCAATTGGTAATTATCTATTTCAAAATTCAGTTTACCGATTCTAATTTAAAATAGTACAAATTTTTGTTCATACACTCATGTTTAGAAAGCCAGTATTATTTATAAATTTATTCAACTAAATTAATTCAGTATTTCATTGTTACAAAAATATTCAGCGGTCATAATTCATTTTAAACTGAGCTTACGCAAATATAAAAATATACCACGGCCATCCAGTTATTGTGCCACCATATTAATCCCCCAAAATAATACCTAAATATATTTCTTTTTTTATTTTCTGCGTCTCAAACTATCACTCCCGTTTATCATTCATACGAAATGTTGTTCACACCTGGAACGGTGAACCGTGACGGCTAAAATTCACTGAGTGAAGATCAAAAGATTAGAATTACAGAATGCTAATCTTTTAATTACCTTGAATTCAACAGGTAGTCACTAAGTGTCACAGTACAATACACATAGTATTTACACAGTACTAGCGGGAAATGTTTGCTAGACTGAAGTAAAAGGTGAGAATACAAACATGCATTTTTAATACACTATCAGTTATATATGTTTGTTCAAAATATCCGTCGGAAAAAAATTTCATGAAAATATTCTATTCTGTGATTTACTTTTTTTACTATAATCATATCAGAAATCCTTAAAATATAAATTGTACATTTTAATTTTAAAAGTTGCACGGCTGATCACTTTACTTTCTTAATTATTAGTTGGTTAATAGCTACGCCAAAAGTCGTCGATGCGCTTTAAATCGCGTTATCAGATGATTAACGAACAAGACTTTTATGAGATTAATTCCACTCCCGGCATGCAAAAAGACTTAAACTACGTCACAGAAGTCAGGAAGTTCGAATAAATAAAATTAATAATTCCCAATTTTCTTCTTTATTAGTTTCATATCCAGATAAAACTTGGTGAATATGTTGTTTATGGTATTATGAACATAATAAGATGCAACCTTCAGACGATAATCTACGAGTTCTTAACTATGTCAGAACGTAGTTTATTTACGGTATACCTTCTTGAAGACACTTTGTGGTTATAAACATCGCGTAAAACTTAGGATTTAAGAACATGAACCCGCCAAAAATGTGGATGCTCCAAAAATGGTTATTGAAAGTAGTGTAACTTCTGCTGAAATGTTTTGGAGTCCATTTTAAATGAAGTAGTACACATTTCGCCTCCGGATGCTGGATATTCCGACATTTTATCGCAGACCATTATACTTACCGTATTTAGATCAGACTGGAAAATTTCCCTCATTTTGCAGCAGATCACTTTACTTACTTTAATCAGACCAGACTGGAATGTTTCCCTCATTTTACCATTAAGCTTGAAGTTTTTAGCACCACCAACAACAGATATGATCAGACTAGGTGTATTTGGCTCCATTATTCTCCAGTGGTCTTTCATCAGCTTAATAGCCAGACTAACTGAATCTGGTTTTTCTTCATCTGTTAAACGTAAGTACTAGAACGAACACAGATTTCAATGGGTTAATTAAGAAATTTTGTCACATGACGGAAAACCATTGTTTTTATAATTTTTCGTCGGTCAAGAGGTAATCAATGACCATAAAATTGTAAAACATAATTTAAGGATGGAAATAAAATTCAAATTGGAAATACTTTAACCAGTTTTTGAGTTAATTAAGTTTTTAATGAAAATGTATATGTGTGTTTTAGAAAATAATAAAAAGAAATATCATGATTCCAAAAAACAACACCTACAAACATAGTTTGTTATATGGAAAAAGAAAGCTGTCAAATTGACAGCAAACCATGTTTTCTGTAATTTAAATGCGCTTTTATGCTTGTTTTAACTGCAAATTTTTGTGCCGTTTTCTTAATCAGCAATACGGAATTTGACCTACATTTTGTCATCAGAATCACCATATAACATTTTTACAAGCATTGATGTAACGTTAGGGCATGGAAACGATATAAAGTGCAATTTTCAATCATTGAAAGATTATACGAGTTTATTCATTATTATTTAAAACTGAATCTTCTAAATTAACATACCTTTGCAGGTTTCATGCCACCAACTTGTTCCATGCCAGTAAATTTTATTTTTCCAAAAGACGTCGTAATTTTTACTTTTATCGCATGATCAGCTTTCCATTCCACAGGAGGGAACTTTTCAGGAGGTTTAGATCCAAGGTTGTTGGGATCAATAAAAGGCTTTAAATCTATAAAACACATTGAAATCTTCTCAGCATTCATAATATAATAAAAAAAATCATGTTTGTATTAATTTAGAACAAATTTGACAGCTAATCGACTTGTATATATTGAAAGATAACAAGATATGGTATGATTGCAAATGAAACATCTCCCCACCAAAGACCAATTCCCCATTCCAATAAATTTTGGAACAGCCCTTACACTTTATGTCAACCATGTTTGTTCTTACAATGTTTTTGTATTTAGGAACGTACTAAATATACATGTACAATTGTTAAATGGTAAAAATATTCCTTTCAAATTCTTGATTTATCATATATTTAAATGTCTGTAATTAATAATAAATCTGTGGGTTACTATCTAGTAGTAAAAAAAAATAATTAAAATCCTTAAACATACCAGATGGAATTAGGTTTTCATATCTATATGTCGTTACTTTTCGTTTTCCCGGTTGGGTTGATACGTTAAATTCATATGGAATATGATTTTTGAAAACTTCTCCACAGTGACATCTAAAATAAAATTTTAAAAATCAGATTTAAAAACAATTACTGTTAATTTTGCCAAACAATGAGTTTGTAAAAGGCAGAAATGGATGAGGTCGATCAAACAGTTTTTTATTTTGACTTATTTTTTTAGTATTTACATTCAGACTGTTGACTACAATTGTTGTTTTGACATAATGTTTAAGTATTTTCTTTTACACTATTTACTACATTTGTTGTTTTTTACATAATTTTTGTGTATCTGCAATCAACTAGACTGTTGACTACATTTTATCAAATACTTTTATTACCAAAAATAACACCTTTCTTTTAACAGATGAACATGATAATGAATGTTCTCTGCTTAAAGAACGGTGGCAAATATTACATGCATATTCCGAATGATATAAAGATTATGTGATGATACAAGAATGTACCATTCATATTATAGCAGTCATATTTGGCTGCAAGTATCATTTATTACCTATTGTTCTTTTTTTCCTTAAGTGGGTTTCTTTATTGATTACTGACGGATTGTTTTTAACATTTTAATTGAGGTAAACAAAAAGTAAAAATAACAAAAATTCTGACCTCCGAGGAAAATTCATAAGTGAAAGTCCGTTATAAAGCGGCAAAATCAAAAGCTCGAAAACATCAAACGAATGAATAACTACTGTCATATTCCTTACTTGGTACAGGCATTTCCTTAAGTAGTAAATTGTTGATTAAACCTGGTTTTATAGCTAGTTAAACCTCTCACTTGCATTACAGTCGCACAAAATTCCATTATATCGACAACGATGTGCGAACAAAATAAACAGACAATTAGGTGAAAATGACAAAATAGGGTACATCATTCAACATTTAGTTCTAATCTTAATCACTTTAACAAAAGATCTCACCAAAATATACAACGGTACAAGTATTTACAGTTGTATGTTTGAGTGAGATGTTTCAATGGTTGTAGATGCATGTAAGCTGCATTTGTATGCATGTGTATTTATTGTCATAGAAATATACTTAATGGAAATTAGTGAATATAAATAAATCAGGAAAACATTACATCAGTTTTGTTTTTTTCATTCAGTTCCCGGCTCGTTGAATTCTACCCTCTTCTCCTTTTATATATTAGAAGAAATCTTGTAAGGAATCTACATCAACGTGTATTGCATTATAACCTAAACAAATTCAACAGCTTTTTGGGATTTGTGTCATTTCATTTGCCACACAGTAATGCATCTGAGCATTAGGCATATCTTTAGATATTGGGGAATACTAAATAAATGAAAATTATTTATAATGTCATACACTTTCATTACAACACATACTTTAAGGCTCCTGTTTTCTCTATTTTTTGTTGATTTGGTGCAGGAACAAATTGCTGACATTCTAACTGCCTGAAGTTTAGTTTGATGAAACTAATGTGTTCCTTCTTTTGCTGAAAAAAACAAACAGTTTATTTAAATTGTTTATTAAAGTTATAAAAATGACATGGCAAATGGAAAACATTCAATACAAAGCACCAATAAAATCACAATGATCTTCAGCAGCAACAAACGACTGCCTGTGTGTGACATGAGACAAGTGGAAGGATTAAACATGTCTGTTGGCGATCGACTCTCCCCCGACCTATGACAATTTACTTTTCTTTACTGACCTAGTGGTGTTTTTTTTTTTTTTTGTCACAAGTGTATTATTGACATAGAACTAAGATCCACGTATATTCATATATATTATATACCTGCTCAAAAATATCGTCCACATCAGAAGCCATCATTTTACTTTGTGGGACCCTTCCGAGTAAAGGAACTTTCTTTCTCATGTCTGAAAATCTAACATCCTCTAATGTAAGTCTTTCCTGTGTTTTAGCTTTTTTTTTGTCAGTTTCATCTCTTGTCATCATCATCCGTGAATTTGTTCCGCCTCCTGTGTCAAACTGAGACTGAGTGCTGAAATCGTGCCTTCCAAAAGCCAGTAAGTTTTTATCACTAGGATGTATCTTTGATTCCATCAGTCTATTTCCAATACCTGCCATCCTGAATCTAGTTATTTTATGTAGTCACCTGAAACAAAATAGCACTGAGAATAACAAAACTCATGTCACACGGCGGGGCATACAAATGCTATTTTCACACACTACATACAATGATCATCATAATCAGTGCTTCAGATTCAAAGTTTCTCTAACTTGCAATGAAATCACAAGGCTGTTTTATAGGGTATTTTCGCAGGCAGTGCACAACTATTTTCACCCAAAAACTACAAATGTGTAGAAAAATCGATATATACTAATGAATTGAAAATCATTAACATTTTTTTCCACGTTTCCTAAAGAACGCCTTTCCTTATTACCATCGGATAAGTATCTGTATTTCGGTTAATTTTTCAACAGACATTACTTTTTTTTTAGAGGTATTTATTGTTCAGCCCTATGTCAGGAGGCCAATGATGTAATGTATCTCAAAAGTAAGGGATTGTTAAAATGATAGTGATTTTTTGTATTTTTTAATGTTACAATTAGTTAAATGAAAACATTATTGATGAGTCAGTCATTTAATTGTGGTTTTTATTTTACAATAATCAGTATCCGAATTAATATTTATACGGACATAGTCCTCTTTCACAGAAAACAATTGCTTCGTGTACTTCATACCCATCGTACATGTATAATAAAGATACAATTGCAAATAATAGATTACATCCACTTTTGTGGATAGTTGTCTCATTTGCAATCAAACTGCATCCCGTTTTCTTCTACTCATGTATTAACCTTGAATTTATTTATTCGTTTACTTGGATAAAATCAGAAACTTCCGCAATATACCCTGGACATAAATAACTCAGAGATAACAGGTATTTGGTGAAAAACAACAGGTGGCTGAAGTGATATATGGAAGAAAATTCAGTGTTTCTTACAGGGGTTTTTGGCATGCTTAAGCGCAATATCCTATTTTCACGATGCCTTGACCATTTTTGTGGAAAGAAAAATAATGGCACCATGCCGTAATTAAAGATTGATTCTGTCATTCATCTTATAGGTTAAGAGCATTTTGAGTAATTTCCCGTTGGACGAAATCAAAATTGTTTGGCCGACTTTTTTTTTAATTGATAGTTATGTTTGAACAAATTTGAAGCATCCGAGTACAAATACGGTTCATGATTTAATCTAATTAAGGACAAAATCGACTGTACCTATGCGAATTCAGTATGTAGACAATTTCAAAGGGAACAAAGCGATCGTTTGAGTTACAATTTTTCGATGCATTGGATAAAAATTACGTAGACCATCAGCTGTTTTTTTTTTGTTACTCATTTTTAAGTACGACCACTTTTTGTATTTGGTCGGATTTGGTGTGAAATTATAAAGGCTTTTTTGCATTTATCTTAATGAAATTAGAGTTAACAGAATAACTCATTTAGTTTTGACACCATTGAATAAATAATAAAAGAAACCGTAGCATTTGTTGGGGGGGGGGGGGGGAATGAATCGCCTAAAAAGTTGTGTACTGATGAAAGCCAAGGTTTTGGTAACTTTGATTGGTATAAACATGTCAGATCAAAAACGTATTAGTTTATCATTGTTTTTTGTAGCTAAAAGCAATGCATACAATTTAAGCTCTTGGTCATGCAAGTCTCAACACTTTCATTACTTTCTGTCATGTAGTGTTGACGTTTTATCGATATTTTTAACCATGTCATAAAGCAGGTGGTTTGGCAAGCCATTAAACCAGGTTCAACCCACCATTTTCTTAAAATGTATTGTACCAAGTCAGAAATATGGCAGTTGTTATCACATACTTTGTTTATATGTGTGTTGGTGTTTGTTTTTTGTTGCACTTCGGTGTTCCTGTTGTTCCTTTGTTTTCCATTTATAGTTGATGTGTTTCCCTCAGTTTTGGTTTGTTACCCGGATTTGTTTTTTTCACAATCGATTTATGACTTTTTGACACCGGTATACTTCTGGTGCCTTTATTAATTCATATCATAGCTTTAGAAAATTAGGGATCCAGAATTTAAATTCATAGGAAATTATTGTTTAATGAGGCAGTTGTACTTTCAAGATTCTAATAGCAGCGTCTTGAAGCGATACTTTTATTAAAAATGGAATAAAATTAATAACCGTACATGAATATCTATATTTCTTACTAGTAGAAATGAAACAAAGGTACCAAAATGTATAGTTTGATGAAATTCCTGTCCATAACAGTGCTTTCATATTTACACAAAATGTATGTAAATGGTGCTCTGAAAGTGTAGTCCTCCACAAAAGGTTTGACCTTCAGGTGTAGCCGATGGCGCTAAGAGTGCCTCTCAAAAGCTTATAAGTTCTAAAATTACCCAACTTTGTCAAATCAGTTGAAGCTATCTGGGGTGGTTTTTAAATAATATATTGTGCATAAAACTTTTCATAGAGACATGTTTAAACCATCGTAAACACATCAAACAAAGGATTTTTAATGATTTGAATAAGTATATTAAAATATGCTGCTTAAACTATCAAAATTTTAAAATGTTCACTTTTCAAACTTTTTCCTCTCTTGACTCATTGCTGAAGACCTTTGGTTTTGCAACATTTGACCTCACCCAGAAGTTGTCTAAGTAGCTGCTTTTCTTGGACTAAAAAATGATAAGGTGTATTGATTTCACCTTTGTATATTCTCTCTTTCTCTTTTGTCAGGTATTCAAGCCTAACGCACATATTAAAAAAAAAATTACCTAGTGATAATTGCTTTCTGTGGATTGATTGTTCCCATATGGTGTTAATGCTTTAAAAGCTGTAAAACAACTGTGAACATAAACTTGCTGATGAATGAAGTTCCTTGTTTCGATTTCTGTATTGTCACGTTCTCGCTTTAACACTTTTTTTACTTGAATGACAAGTTTATTTATTATCCATAGAGAAGCTGTTAGACTTTATATATATTGATGAATACATTACCTAGCACAAGCTTACATCTCAATTTATTCTAATAAGCAAGGAAAGTCAAGATGAAAAAAACAATATCAAAAGACACCCGGAAGTTTATTGTGCTGCTATGCGCTGCTGGATCAATATAGGGGACCGAGATAACATTAAAAGTAAAAGTGAAGATTGTGATCAACGTCTATCAGAATTGCAAACAATATCACAAAAATCATTGTATAATTTATGTGTTTCATAAATAAATAGAATATAAGACCAGTGAAAAAGAAAAACTCTATATATTAAAATGGCTTTTTTTTGTGTTTCTTTGAATGTGTGATTTTTCTTTTATTTTGCTGTACATGTTCTGATGTTTTGTCTTGGATGGATACCCCATAAATAATTATGTTTTTCTATTATTTGTTTACATTTGCGAAATTAGTTAAACATATGTTTTAATATGATATAGTATAGTAAACAACAGACATATATATAATACATTGTCCCCCAAGGACATAATTTCATGACGTTGTATCATGAAATTTTGTCCTTATTTTTAAAATAATGTGCAGTGAACGATGAAATTCCATATTTATCTTATAAATGAATGGTACGAAATTTTGTCTTGTTAAAGGGATGTTATACAAGAATGTATATTGAGATAATATTTTATAGATGAATTGTCATGAAATTTGAACTCATGAAATGGAGGTTATAGACATTTAATATTTCAGGTAATGATATAATTAAACAAACCTGCTTAATTAATTGATGCAAAACACACAAACAATTAAAACAAACATTCCGATAAACCAACAATTTCATTGCAGAGGAATCCTCAGATGAAACATAAATAGATTGTTCAAAGACAGTGTTTCACAGTCAAAAGTTTTCGTGGACAGAATTTCACAGTGCAATATTGTCATTGACAATATTTTAATGCGCAATATTGCCCAGAATGTGTTGACAAAGTTTCATCGACAAGGACACTATTTCATAATGAAATGGAAAGTTTTTCATGGTGAAATACTGTCCATGGACAATATTTTATATGAAATTTTGTCCGACGGGCATTTTTTCATGGAAGACATTATGTTATGTAATACATAGAATACACATCAAGACATAAGAAGATCTGGATGGCGGGTTCTTAATATCTGTATTACCATCGTGGATAGACAAGGTTGATGAACCTTCTTTTTAGAAGTATTCTTTATATTTTTAGGATTTTTTTTCTTTATATTTAAACGCATATTCTGTAATATTCTCATTATTTTACTAATATTTTTTCTGTAATTATATGATTTCCTAGTTCTGTACATAATTCAATTCTTATTCAATATTTTATCACTTAATTTCTTTGTTTTCCACTATTATTCTGTATACTTATGCAACCATCAATTTTACCAGTCATAGATTCAGTATTGAAATATAAAATTTGGTGACATACTAGTAGTCATTGTCATTGAAATATTTAATATATTTGTATTCTAGCTTCAAAGCATAGTTTTGGGCACTAAAAATAGAATTTTATTTAATGTTAAAATTCTGTTGTCGTCTTCCTTTGTAAACTACTATTGTCTAGGATAAATCAAACACGATGAACAAATGTTTTCTTCCGAGGATATCACCAGCCCAGTAGTCAGCACTACGGTGTTGACATGAATATCAATTATATGGTCACTTATATGAATACCCTGTTTACAAAAGTATATTTTTTTTTCGAAAAACTAAGGATTTTCTTATCCCAGGTAAAGATTACCTTAGCCGTATTTGACACAACCTTTTTGGAATTTTGGGTCTTCAATGCTCTTCAACTTTGTACTTGTTTGGTTTAACAACTTTTTTTATCTGAGCGTCACTGATGAGTCTAATGTAGACGAAACGCGCGTCTGGCGTATTAAATTATAAGCCTGGTACCTTTGATAACTATTTACACCACTGGGTCGATGCCGCTGCTTGTGGACGTTTCGTCCCCGGGGGTATCACCAGCCCAGTAGACAGCACTACGGTGTTCACATGAATATCAATTAGATGGTCATTGTTATAAATTGCCTGTTTACAAAAGTATGAATTTTTCGAAATACTTAGGATTTTCTTATCCCAGGCAAAGATTACCTTAGCCATATTTGGCACAACCTTTTTGGAATTTTTTATCCTCAATGCTCTTCAACTTTGTACTTGTTTGGATTTACAACATTTTTTATCTGAGCGTCACTGATGAGTCTTATGTAGACGAAACACGCGTCTGGCGTAATACATTATAAGCCTGGTACCTTTGATAACTATTTGCCTATGATCAGAACAAGTATAAACCCTCTTTGTATTTGGCCAAAGGTCATACTTGATTTTTTTTCTAATCATTCTCTTGCAAATGGAATGAGGTTCATTTCGTTAAACTCATCCTTTATAACCTTTTTTGCAACACATTCCATATGTGAGGCAACAGTAAACTGACTAGAGGTCAACCTTACTAATGTAAAAGAAATGACTCCATATCAGTCTCATTTGAGTAGGATCATTAACTTCATAAACATAGTAAATATTTCATTAGTATATTGTCTATGACAAGTACATGTGTATACCGGCGAATATACTCCCTTTGTATACAAAGGAATATAACATAATTCAAGGTCATTCTCGATTGTCTTATCTATATCAAAATTATTCTTTACTTGAGGGAGAATAACCTCAGTACGTCTGGTTTTGTACTAGAAATTTTTCCAAAACCAAATAGATGAATTCATTCTAAAGTGTTTTACAATCAACATTTAAATGGGTTGACAATTGGAATGCCCTTTTTTAGTATCTTTCATCTCTCTTTGTCAAGCATTAGTATAAATATACAAAAGGGACCGGGTTTTTTTTTTCATAAACAAAACCCGATTCAAATCGTGTTGTTGATTGGTTGTTTTCTTCAAATTCCTGATTCGAGGATAGCATATAACATAATCATATTTTTTCTAAATGATTCATACGATTTTTTTAGCTGACGACCCCTTGAATTTAGTCAGTTATAAAACGAAAGTATAATTACATGTATGCATGTGCATTAAATCCGAAGAACATAAATCTTTTTAGAATTTTTCTGTGAAAATGAGGGTAATTGATGACCTGATGACGGTTCTTGTGGGACGTTTTGAGAACGTGTTGAATGTCATCACATGTGAACAGGGTAAAATCATATCTTTGTATTTTGTATTGTATTACTTTAAAATATTAGTTTGTCATTTTTAATTTGTGTATTTTACCTTGTATAATACTGCTGACATTTAATGGGAATCAATCTATGTATCTATCTCATCTTCCCAAATAAAAGAAAACATGATACATCGTAATAACAAGTCTAAGTGGTTTTATCAGTGAGACATCTAAAACGACCAGAAAAAAGACAAACACCTAACCAGGCAACCCTTAAACTGAAAAAAATGAACAATGACATTTATTGGTAAATTACAACGATAAAATTGATAATCTGTTGATATGAACATTTATATAAATTTTGCACACAGAAAATGCTGATCCAGTTTACCAACCGATTTTGTTACGTTTTGTCGTATATTTTTCCTATATTTTTCTTTTCTTGATACACGAAGAAACTGTTTTTACTATACAAATCCTTGGTCACGACATTCACAATGTTTCACTCATATTCATATTTTGGTAAATATGTGTTGTCATTGTTACCTTTGAATAACAGGTAGACATCTCAAGAAGTCAAGGAATCGAGTGCAGAAGTTCGTGCATGGGTTGTAAACCAGACTTAATCAATCAAAAGATTTTAAACCGGTATTTGATGATTCCCGATGCAGAGCAATTAGGAATAATAGCATAGACTGCCTCTGTGTTTGCATAAAGTGACTGCGTACAGCGATTTGTCTTTCTGTATACTGCTAATTGTTGTTGGTAAGCACCTTTAAAACTAATGTCAACGTGTCGGTCTAGTAAAAAGCAGGCAATTCTATTATGGTATTAGCATGTATATCGTCCTTAACATTCCTGTTATATTTGCAGCTCGACGTGGGACAGACATCAATTGATTCATCAGCCAACCGATGAAAGGTATAGAAAAGATTGCAGACATAACGGGAACCAGTCAACGAACATAGGGATTCAATTATACTTTGTGTAATCTTTACATTCAGAACAAAATGTATCTGATATTATCAAAAACAAAACGTGTACCAATCAACCTACACCTTATAAGTAACACCATTGCTTAAAATGTGTCAAGTCAAATCTCGATACCTGTTGGGTCGACCAAATTTTTATATAGAAATATTGTCCGATCTAGTTTTTTCATAGATAGATTCTATATTTATAGATTATTTACATACGTTATATTCTAGTTAATTTTGTTTTATGAGTTACAATGAGTTTTTCAACGCTGTCTCAAAACAAAAAGTTTATTTGTATTCGGCTCAATACTTATAAATTACGTTCATTATAATTAACATAACAATATGTTTCTTTTCCCTTTTCTGTATGAGTTTTATGTTTTTCTATATCACTGTGTTATCATCGCTTAATTTCAAACGACCGTCTGAAAATTTTTCGTAAAACGTTTCTCCCGAATTATATGGAGCCTCGGAATCAGATGGCCATACAATACAAACCACATATTTTTTTGTAAACCTTAGGAAGTTTATCTTTTTTATGTCATCCATCAGTATAACAATAACCACTGATTCATGACCCTCTCTGAAACCATGCTTTCTTATCATTTCTATTTCACACGTTCCCCCAGATACTCTCAAGGAAATCCTTAGTGATAAAAATATTACCTTTCTGCTTGAATGTATTGCTTCCACGATGCACTCGGCAATAGGCGTTTCACCTTTACTATCCTTGAGATATAAACAAAGGCAGAAGCCTTTCAACTGCAGATTGTCATAGAGAGATTTAATCTATGGTATGTCTTTATGACTGTATGAAATAAACGCATCATGGTTGAACTTTTCCAAAATAGGCTGATTATGCCGAAGTTTCATCTTAATATTCAAAAAGAAATACTCAAATGGAAATCGGTAGCGGTAGTACATTATTCCAAAGAGTAAAGCTAAAATGATGACAGAAGTAATGCTACTTGCCAGTGTTATCCATGGTTTCGTTTGGCAACTGATTTCATATGTTTTTAGATACTAGAAAAGTCCCATTTTGGAGGACGCATTCTATTTCAGCTACATCACTTATAATACCTGAATGGTGAACTGATATAAAAAAACGTAACGTCTTACAAGAGCATTCAATCGGATTTCCACGATGAAAAACACTTGAAGGTTTTATCATGTTAAGTTTGGGGATATTGTCATCGCTAAGACACAACAATCTATTGTATTCTAGACTGATAAGTTGTATTGTATTTGGTTTCGACGGAAGGTTCGGTAGCGATTGTAAGTTGTTTTTTTCTAATATAATATAAAGCTTTTGTGTAAAAGGATGATAGAATAAGCCATCTGGTAGATAATTTATGCTATTGCGCATCAGGTCAATTGGGAGGCAATTTGAAGGGACGTCAAACCGATTCGAAGATTTAGCGTCTTGTGCAGTGAGGGTAATCGTACTAGAAAATGTGACAGAAGATGAACACTCAATATTTTGCAGTTGAATCCTGACTGACTCAAATGCTTAAAATTTTCAATGCCATAAACCGTACCATCACAATCTCGGACTGTAACTTTAGACATATGTAAAACTCTCAAATTTGACCCGTCGATAATGGTTAAATTTGCAATTATTCTCCTATTATATGATTTAACGTGCGAATGGATGTCCAATTGGTCCAATGGTTGAATGGCAAAACGATTTTTCAGTGAATCGTATTACTCTCTTGTCTTTAACTATGTCATGTGAAATTCTGATTAATTTCAAACGTTTAAACGCACAACATTCAAATACTCTATCTCTGCTACCGAATAATTTATTATTGGACAAATTTAGTTCTTCTAAACAATTCTCCATATATCCATATCTTAAAAAAGGTTTTAACATTAGACAAAGTATACTATCACCCATCAAATTTAACTTTTATATACATATTTTTTCAAGTACTGCAAAGTGAGAATGGCCTCATACAAATCCATTTCTATGCTATTGCCAGAAATGCTATTTTCCGTCATCTTTCTATGATTGAGAACCTTGAAAGAATTAGATATGCTGCTTATGACGTCATACGCATAATGAGACGTGTGTTTTGCTATCCCTAACATCTTTGAATTTGGAAAGAATATGAACGTGCCTGGTGCCAGTGAAATCAAGCGATTAAGTTTCTATGTGAAGACACTTTAAGTTTTGAAATAAATTGTCTGAATATGTTTGTCCAGGCAATCCCAGAAATTCAAGGTCCTGTAGGTTTGATAAATTACAAAGAAATTGATCTATTTGGTGTGGTCTACTCAGATCAATTTTTTTAACATGACCAATGAACTTGCTTTATATATTTCGGATTGAAAACATCTATAACCATCGTAGAAATAATTATTCTGTATTGCTAGTTCCTGGAGAGAAAAAGGTGAAATAATAAAAATACCGAACTCCAAGGAAAATTCAAATCGAAAAGTCCCTTATCAAATGGCAAAATCAACAGAAACGAATGGAAAACAACTGTCCTATTCCTAACTTATAAGCGGGACTTTTGGCTAGCCATAAAACCAGGTTCAACCCACCATTTTGTATTAAAATGTCCTGTACCAAGTCAGAAATATGGCAGTTGTTATCAAATAGTCCGTTTCTATGTGTGTTGGCGTTTGTTTTTGTTGCAGTTCAGAGTTTCTGTTGTTTCGTTGTTTTCCTCTTATTACTGATGTGTTTCCCTCGGTTAAAGTTTGTAACCCGGATTTGTTTTCTCTTTATCGATTTATGACTTTTGAACATTGGAATACTACTGCCTTGATTGGTACATGCATTTCCGTATGTAGAAAATGGTGGATTAAACCTGGTTTTGTAGATAGCTAAATCTCTCACTTGTATGACAGTCGCAGAAAATTCCATTATACTGACAACAATGTGTGAACAAAACAAGCAGATATAATAGGTTAAAAATGTCAACAATAGGGTACAGCAGTCAACATTGTGTTATAATCTTAATCACTATAAAAACAAACAAAAATGTCAACAAAGAGAAACAAAATGGCATAAAGACAAAGCACATAAGCAAAAATGAAAGACATCATACAAGAAATGACAACAGCACAACAACACATTGGCGGGATGCATAAGTACCCAGCCACGACAAAAGGATATTACCAAAAATGGACTAAATAGTGAAGTTTTACAAAGACAAATAAAAGAACACTATAACACGTAATTAAAATGATGAACAATGTCACTACATAGAATCTATACTTCAAGACCATCATGTATTATTTGTGAAGTTGATACAGTATATTTATCAAGAAGGTCTTGGTATCTTCTGATGAACATTTTTTTAGAAAAAGGACGAGACGTCGTAGAAATAATTATTATGTATTGCTAGTTCCTGGAGAGAAATTAAACCTTGAAAAATATTTTCATAAAGCGAATTTGAAGCTAACATGTACTTCTAAGGTTGGGAAAGGCGAGTTCTACTAGTCCCTAGAAAGCTCCCCCGTTCAATCATACTAGCCCATTATAAGACAGATCTATGCTTTTTAATTTTCTTGGTTTCTGGAAAGACCATGCGAAAAGAATGTGTAAAAGATTTCTTGAAGATTTAGATCTGTTGTCGAATTTTGCAGAACATCAGACATTAAAGTTATTTTTTTCTTAGAACAATCTATAAGGTTGACGATCTGATCATTCATTTTATTGTGTGTGGCATTTATTAACCCTGTATTAAAATTGATTGAAGTAAAAAACATTCAAATGGAAAAAAAATACGTAATAAAATGTTGTTCAATGTAGTATTTCATTAAAGTTATAATCCTAAATCAATGTTTTAGATAGGGAATTTTTCCCAACGGAAAATCAATTTGAACAAATCGTTTCAAATCTTAAACCTCACAAAATTTCAATACATACATGTATCTATCGTTGCTATCGAACTTTAAAATATCGGACACATTTAATTCTTCTAAACAATTCTCCTTATATCCATATCTTAAAAAAGGTTTAAACTTTAGACCAAGTATACTATCACCCACCGAATTTCACTTTTAAAGACATATTTCTTCTTCGTCTTTGCAATAAGTCTGTTGAATGTGTATTGATAGATTAAATGAATTTGAACAGAAAAGTCACATAGTACAAAATGTATAATAAAGCAGCTTTGTCAGATTTTGTTAAAGTATAAATGCATATATGAAGAGTCGCGATCGTCATCGTCCATGAACATGATGAAGAAGTAGCATAGATATTTCCGTGGATTGGCCTTTTATTGTTGGTCCCTTAAGGTCATATCGTTCTTCGCGTTCTTCGATACTTTTACATGCTTGGCTTTCAAATATTTGGTTTTTAATGTTTCGGATGGAGGTTAATCAAGAAAAGCTCTTCGGACAAATAAAATTTATATTTTGTCGTCGTTTTCATCTTGTTTTCGGTCATTGACGAATTCAAAATTAAACAAAAGATAGTCATTCCGAAAAGATTTTTTTTTTATTCCGATGTAATATTACACTGTTATGACGGAAGCCAAGACTATTTTACAATCGATGATGCTAATAATACCGTACTTGGAATTTATAGAATAGATTTTGAGTGCATGGTAAAAAGCGTCGAACTTTGTAATTTTCAAAACAATTGTACTCAAACTAAAATAAAATAATACAATATCGCTATGTAACTTTTCATTCATATAAAATATATATTGGGTTCGTGAATTATTTCTTC
Organism: Mytilus californianus; assembly: GCF_021869535.1. Taxonomy (NCBI): domain Eukaryota; kingdom Metazoa; phylum Mollusca; class Bivalvia; order Mytilida; family Mytilidae; genus Mytilus; species Mytilus californianus. The sequence goes on from NW_026262734.1 coordinate 37,236,589, forward strand.
AGATCGATATTCATGTGCACCTAAACCATATCTAATCCGAAATACCACCATTAACTATCATTTTAGAAAAGAACGTTATAATACATTCTTTTAACTAGTATAGTATATACTAAAATAGTTTTTGAAAATGACTTTTCAAGGTTTCAAAGCGCTACAAGGATACGATTACTTCTTTGTTTACTGTAATGCTAATCTATTTAACGTAATTTGGAGATCCTATATCATATAATTTATTTATTTTAATGGCAGCAACATACGATTTTGTAGTAAAATGGAATACATCCTTTAACTTACTAATTAAATATAATGTAAGAGCGTTTTGATATAAAGCACATTGTAAAAATAAGCATTTACCTTTAGAATGTTTTGTCAATCATATTACCTGAAATGAGAGAACTCTATACACAGCTTTATATTAGAATTAAACCTTATTTAAATTGAATTTTAAAATTTGACCCAACGGATTTAAATTACATTTATCTGCAGGAAGTATAATAGACTTTCCCTAAACATTGTAGCATAAGTCAGTCGAAAATTGTCCTAAAACTGAAATAATATTTTTACTCAAAAGAAGAAATATCTTTGTTCTGATTGATAACAAGTTGTTTCAGGAGATACTTAAATATGTTTGTTTTATACATTTGAATCCTTAGCTAAATGAAAATAAAACTTTATAAATAAACTCATCATAGATACCATGATTATAATTGTGTACGTCAGACGAAAGTTTCTTTTACAAAAGAGAGGCGAACGATACCAAAGGGACATTTAAAAACATTAGTCGAAAATAAACTAAAAACGCAAGGCAAAAAAAGAGAAGATATTCTATATCATATATCTTATCATTTTTATGGCAGCAACATACGATTTCGTAGTAAAATTGAATACGGGTAGTTTTGGATATCTTATTATTTGAAGATAACGTAAGAGTGTAATTTATACATTTCGTGCGTACAACGCGCTTTTCTGGATTAACCTTCATCAGGAACTCTGCAACCTTAATATTTAAAAGCCAGGGATGTGTAAATACATAGAAACGGTAGGTACTATATGACCAAAAGCACAACCTAGCGCGCGGGAATTGCAACCTTAGTTTCTTAATAATTTCTTAAATTAAAAAGGGTAAACTTTAGAAAGTAGGTTTTCAATCATGTCAATACTGACTACTGAGCTGATGATACCCTCGGGGACTAATAGTCCAACAGCACTGGTGTCGACACACTTCTAGTAAATAAATATAACACTGCATGAATTTCGTGCATCCGTAGGGCTTTTCTGGATTTACCTTCATCAGCAACGCTCATACCTGAAATTTGAATGCCATGAATATCACAAAACTCAGAATCGTTAGATATACGACCAAAAAGACGTTCAAAGAACAGCCAAATTCGTCAAATATCAACTGTTCTTCAAGGTTGCTTAATAATGTCTTAATTCTTTAAATCTATTTCGTTTATGTAATTTTTCATTTAAATTCTTTCAATCTTTGAAAAACCCATACCACAAGTTCATTCCTATACATTAAGGTTCTATTTCAAATATCATTACAGGATATATCTGATCATGTTACCTTTTTACAAATGTCTAAAGATTGGTTAAACATCTGTTATTTTAACGAACTTAATGCGAGGGGTGATTCATGCATAGCAGGAATCGCTGTGTCAATTGGCCTTACATCAGACATTTCTATGACGGATTTCTTCATTAGAGACTATCGTTTTGAAAATTCTTCTTTGCAAAACAAACATTTATTTTATAGTTTAATGTGAAGTCAAATGCATAGAGCTCTCTCATTTCAGGTAATATAATTGACAAGACATTATAAAGTTTAATGCTTATTTGTACAATGTGCTTAATATCAAAACACTCTTGCATTGTATTCAATTAGGAAGATATAAAAAAACTCAATGTATTCCATTTTACTATAAAATCGCATGTTGCTGTCATCAAAAATTATAAATTATATGATATAGGATTTTCAAGAACAAGGTAAACTATTTAAATATACTTCTACAATGAGTGTTTTATAACGTGTTTTTTTTAAAAGAAATGGTTTAGGTCCACATGAATATCGAACTGATAAAGAATCCACTAACCCATAATATATTTTATATAAATGAAGATACATAACGAAAGGGTATTATTTAATTAATCTGAGTTTGTGTAAAATTGCAATCAAATGAAGCAACCTCAAAATAATAGCACTATTCTTCTTTTTTATAACACAAAATACTTACCTTATAATAGAGGATCGGTAGGGGGAGTCCTTCATTTCTGTATTATTTAATTTTTAGACCATTTTTCTCTATTCATTATTTTTTATGCCTGTTATTCTCCATTTTTTATATGTAAGCACCCCGGTATTCTCTTTTCTTTATTGTGTGAGCCTATGTTTCTCTATTCTTTATTGTATTGACCAATTTCATCTATTCTTTATATTTTTGCCCTTTATTTTGCAATTTGTGTCCATTATTATGAATTCTGTAAACCCCATCCAGACCCTCATTGCAGTGTACAATGACGTATTGACAAGAAAACTGTATGCATTACCTACCCTCTTTTTATGTATAATTTCTAATAAAACAAAAATAAAACTTACCTTCTAGCAGTATGCAATTCCTTTAGACATCGCTTCTTTGGTATATACCAGGGTTAAGAAAACCTTTTTGAACGTCCCACATAGAACAGGTATGAACTAAGACTAGGAACAATTTAATTTTGATAGACAAGAATAACTACCCGAGTCATAATTATCTGAACAAACGAAGGTGTAGGATATATTTAAATGTCTTCGCTTCAGTCTATAATGTGGTTGACTGATTTATAAAAAAGCAGCGAACATAACTTGTATGTAGAGATTTTAATCTGCATAAATATGAATTCAGCGATTCCTATACACTGAATCATACAATTAGTACAAGTATACAATATATATTAGATTGCAATGATATTCCGGACGAAACATTTAAAATAGAAATGCTAGTGACAGTTAATAATGTTAATCAAAAGATAGGATCAATTTTCAATGAATTAATTTTACAACAGAACAAATTTTAAAAAGTCAATCATATTTACTAAAATTAACAGCAACTCGGATCACATTGAATATATGTATAAATAAATAAGATAAAAGTCAATTTGATCTTAGTCATGAATTAATGTCCTTCGATGCAGACCTTATGAAAGTATGTTAAATTTACAATTGTGTATCACAATATTGTTGCTAAAATAATAAATTTCGCTTTATTAATAAAATTATCTTTAAGATATTGGAACCCGTGATTAAAACAAGTTCCTTGCGAATGACCATACCTATCCGATGTAATGGTTAGAAGATTTCCAAATGTGTATTTGTTTTTACTTCATGACGTATTTTTATTTACAATCGGAAACTGATTTAACCTTCGATGATAAAATGAAATAGGTTTCCGAATCGATTTCAGTAACATCTGTATTTACTTATGTGTCCCGAGTGTTACTTTACAACATGTCACCTGGCCACTGGTATTTACATAGAGCTCTTGTTGCTTTATTGTCAAAAAGAATGTTCCTAACAAAAACAAAAACTTTCTAACCATCTGTCCTTTTCATAAAATATGACCTCAGAGTATTTTACCCGGTAGGATGTATTGTGAAAACAGTCGTTGACTACATGTCATGATTAGTTTTTCTTGAGTACATGTACCACAAAGATAAACTTTGAATAAAAGACATCGGAGATTGCTTTCACTGAATGTTATATTATTTAACATATATATTGTAATGTTCGCTATATGATAAATATGTTCGATGGTCGTTGAAATCTCTCATCTGATCGAGACGGGTTAATGCCATAATGGGTGGATTTATAATAGAATAGATAATGGCATGTTGTTTGGAGTATATATATGCTTACTTTATATCGTATCAATCATAGGGAAATGGTCGTCGTTGTTTGTAATATCGTGTTTGGTTTAGAACAGCAGATATTGAGGTCCTCGTGGTCATTTTTGGTTTCACATGTTTGTAAAGGAAGTCAAGTACTCGCTTCTAATACTACTTCTTCTTGATGTTGTTACTAGGCAATTCGATAGCTTCAAGCTTATCGATTAGAAAGTTCGGTTTTGAGCTATGTACGCTTCAAACCATGAATCTAACAAACAATATAGCTTTATTAATAAAATTTATTATTAGTTTGATTCAATGTTACATAAATATAAGTGTAGAACGATACAATAACTTAAAAATTAATGGTCACGTGATTATAGGAGTAAGGAGAATATTGTTGGAACCAATGATAAGGCTTAAATTTACCTATACTGCTGGCGCTGGCATATAAAAGCTCAGAAGCGGCAAAGTTCGAATGTGGTTAAGCTAGTAATAAAAAGAAGCTGCTTCCCCTCAGTTATACCTGTGCTGTTTTGTGCAGTATCAACAGAAAAAGGTATGTTTGACTATGGTCAATAGCTGAGAAAATTTATGAACATGAGAAAAGGAGAACAATAGAGAAATTTTAATGTTTATTTTGTTTGAGCTTGGGGCTTTTCTCTAGAAGTTACAGAATATTGGGCCATGTGTGTTAATATAGTTGCAGAGATCTTGCGAATGATATGAAGGTTTAAGGGTGTACTTTGAAGACTCAAATATCATGAATAAACCTTTATATCCGAAATTTTTAGTGTGTAACTTGAGGATATGGAATTATCCTATTGCTAATTTTACAAAAGTGAATTTAGCTGGGAGAATAAGTCACCTGTGCTATATTTAAGCTCTTTAGTAGAATGATATTTGTATTTACTTAAGAAAATGGGGGGGGGGGGGGGGGGGGGGGGGGGGGTAGGCGGTCGGGTTTTGAAAAATCTACCTTTTGTCATGTTCAGTGAAAATAGTTGTAAATATCTTTAGTTATTATTGAAGTTTGTAATATATAACGCATACATAATTACTGCTAATGGCTCTGTAAATTAGAGAAAATACCTCTAAAAACAATACAAGAGGAGCGCTCATGTTATATAGAATATATGCTATAATTTATGCCGGTCAGTGAATTGACCTATGGCTGATTACACGTTGTCAGTGAACTGACCTATGGCTTATTACACGTATGTGTACTACATGTATGATATATAGACTGTCAAAAATAATATAATACTAGTATATAGACAGTATGAAAGCCAGTTGAGCCAAGTGGAAATTTCTCCCATATTTCTCTATATGCAGTAGCCATTATAAAATAAATGTTTAGTACAGAATATAACTGAAATGGTTGCTCCCTTATCTAATTATTAACATGTACTCTTGAAGCATCAATAAAATATGAAAACTTACTTTAGTCTTGCCCATCTTCTTTGGTTAACTAGTTTCAATTTGGTAACTTTATTTCGAAGTCAAACGAACGTAATGCAGACTAAAAATGTGGTTAAAATTACCACTAAGCCATGCCGTCACAATATATATAATGTACACTAAATATACTCATCATAGGATTAAAATTTTGTACGCCAGCTATATATTACGAGACATATATATTGTATACTATATATGTATATATATTACTTAGAATAAATATTGTACACTATATATATATATATATATTACTTAGAATAAATATTGTACACTATTTTTATATCACGTAACATATATAGCGTACACTATCTATATATTACTTGGCTTATATATTGTACACTATCTTATATCATGTAACATATATAGCGTTACTTACTATATATATTTCACACTATCTATATATTTAAAAATATATATCATCAATTCAAATATGGGACTAGTATACTAACACATTCTGTCCAAGTTCAAATCAACAGCCATGGCTTTGTCGGTTTGAATGTTCTTTTCGTATGTTCCGCCTTTCTCTCATATAACGATAAGAAGACGTGGATTGGCAATGAGAAAACTCTCCATAAAAACAAAATGTCGTTAATGAATAAGTTATAAAGATCTTCTGTACAGTATTCAACATTGAGCAAAAAATAAACCGCATTGAAATTTATAAGCGGCCCCATATAGACCAAGTGTAGTTTGTAGGTAAAGCATGAATAATTGGTATCAAATTACATTCAATGACATCTAGGGACGAATTATAATTATTCTTAATAATTCTATTTGTTTGATTTTTTTTTACAGGGACAGCTATATTTTGTGAAGAGGGATGTGAGAAGGTTATCAAGAACACGACAATACATGGGATCCACAGTGTCATTTACCTCAGTCCCTAATTACAGAATTTCACCAGCCTTGTATCTTTGAAGAATGCATACAGTGATGAACAGATATATCATGTTAAGGAGGGGTATTTGCGAAAAATACCAGTCGAGAGAATGTTAAATTTCGCGAGCCGTAAGGCGAGGGAAATTCATTCTCAAGACTGGTATTTTTCGCAAATACCCCTCAAGAACATGCTATATCTGTTTAATTACACCGAATGTTAACGTACGAAACGCATTGATGATCGTGACATAAAACGCATTGATGATCGTGACATAAAACGCATTGATGATCGTGACATTACAAGCGTCCAGTCGGATAGAGTATTTTTTGGCAAATACCACGGCAGAGAGGGTAAAAAAGGCATATCCTTTTTGCATATACCCCGGCGCTGTTTAAAAATGAACGATATGCATTTGATAAAAGTAAATTGGTGAAAAATACACTGGCTATCAACCAATCAAAACCCAGGATTCTTACATAAGGTGTAACTATATTCAACAGCCTTTGAAGATCAGGTACACAAAGACTGAAGTCGAGTCTTGAGACACATGCATTCACTTTATCTTTCCCAAACGACTTATTCAGATACGCTTTTAACACTACCACTGAAGTGCTGCCGCGGAAGAATATTTTAGGAAACTTGTCTCGTCTGAATACTGGTACGCTACTTACATAAAAATGGCTACGGTGTACGTTTGACCTTTCCTGTTAGAATTGTACCGACTGTTATCTAAACATGAACATACCTTTTGACGGACGTATTATTCAAAGAAAACGGTCGTTCGTAAAAAATTGAGTTTCATCAACCAATAGAGCAGTTGCAATATGAACAACGAACTTTGTGTGAACTAAATTAACATGTACATGATACTTGTTTTTTTTTTTTTTTTTTATATAATTTTGCATGTCTTTTAAAAATGTCAGACAGTGTATCTCCTTTATCCTTTAGACAATTTTAAGTTTTTGCAATCAGTTCGGTTTACTGAAAATTATCCGAATTTTTTAAATAAATCAGCTGTTAATGAATGTTAGGTTGCATTGACACTTAGCGTATCAAACAATTTGTATGAAAATTAGGCGAAGTATCCGAGACATTTTGCTTGTCTTTGATATCCATGTTGGACAGTCAGATTGATTTTTTACATTTAAACGGAAGTGAGAGATTGGAATCCCGATTGATGGCATAAGTATACAAAGTTTCTGCCAAATCAAGATCTATTAGTGGCAATCAGAGGCGATATTATCTGTCAAAGCTACAGTCAATAGACTAACTTAAGAAGCTTCAGAGTGTGAAAGAACAGTCTTTTGCACTCCATACTTTTGATAGCGAAAAGGCAGAATAGGAGAAGAAATGCAAAGATTTTATGACCAGCTACAAGAGAATGAACAAATGAGTACCATCATAAGTGAGCCAAACATAGATATATTTGCACTTCAACAGACAGACGGAAGAAATGAATCAGCTTAAGGCATAATTTCCGTCCATAAAGAGTACTGCTACAGATATAAACACTTTAACTGCAAGAACATATCACAGGACACTTAAATCATTGAGGACTGAATCAGAAAAAGATCTTTGGTTTACCGAAACAATTCGACTAAAAGCTAGGTTTCTTGTGTTTAAATGTAAAGAAAGCGAAGATGTTTCGATTTATTTCGAATCCAAATCAAAAGTTTTGGTTTTCTTAATGGACAAGTTTTGCACCAATGAAGCAGCATACAATGAACTGACAATGCTTTCCGATGAACTTCCCCGATCCTACATACTGATTGAGTGCCGTTCAGACTTGAACAAGACTATTCATGTTGTAAGACTGCCTGTGTACTTGGAGCTATGATTGAAATTTCTACCGAAGTTGCAACATTAATTGAAAATCACTTAAAGCATCAGGCTGACTCATCACAGATAACGATAAAGATATCGGGAGATGGAGCTCATGTAAGGCGAATTTCAAATTTTGTCATATTTTCCATGTCAGATGCTTCTTCCCAAGCAATACTGTCTTATCAGTAACAAACCATTACAATTGTAGAATGTGGTGAAAACTATGAAAATTTGAAAAAGCACTGTAAACCTGTCTTTGACCAAATTAACACTTTATTATCAAAACAAGTTTTGAATGTTAAAGGGGAAGTAGCTACGAGATATAAAAAAAATTAAAATATGATTTTCTTTTGTATAATCATTAATGAAAGTGGTAAAGGGGAATAATAATTCGCTTTTAGCAGCCAATTTGGTTCAAATTTGTCAAAATAAGCTCAGAAACATCGCGGATGGATTATTCACTTGCAAGTGTTAGACAGGTAGATACAGTTTCTACTTGGAAAATTGGGTGTCTTTCGCCTCATTTTTTTCGTAGTATTTAATCACAAAGTTCGTATGACAAAAAGGTTAGAATAAAACATTACAATAATTTCTGGACCAATGTCTGGTATGAATATGAAAATACGGACTGTCATACAGAAAACAGCCCATAATACATACATTACACAATCTTGATATTCCTATAAACCCACTATGAAGGCTATATTAATCTTCAGCTATCCAGAAATGAATTTTATTGCACACCAGCTTTCATATTTGAAAATTCACAGGGGCCAAAATGCGAAACTGCACACCTAACTGTGGAGTGCTACCAAGCATTCCAGAGGATTCTGCAGTCCTAAGGTAGTCCGCACTCACCATCCATTCCGGTTGTGCACTTTTGGAAACTGGTGGTACAACAAAATCCTTGAACTTGGTTGTAGCTGTTAATTTCTTTGATCTTGTAAATCGTATTTGGTGTGGCTCTGATGTATCATCTTTTTTTTTCGTCATCATCAATGTTCTAATCTTCCGTGCTATCATCATCTGTTACATAATGTAAAGTATCTGCGGCCAAATTATGTACTTTATCTTCTAGTGATTTTTCGTGCTCTGAACCTCCTGATTACTCAGGCAAAGACGCGTCCTCTTCTTATTCAGATTGTTCCTCGGTGCGGTCCTAATCGTCATCAGCGTTACCAGGAACAGTAGTCTCCTCCTCAACCGATACTGTTTCATCATCTGCTTGGATAACGTCACCCGATTGAATAACTTGTTCAACATGTTGTTGAGGCTTTTTTACCACGACAAACACCATTGATTCATCCTCACTCTCTGTGTTAGAATCTGTTGAAACTTCTACTGAAGCAGGTTTCTTCTTTGGTGATGCTGGTTTTATTTTACTTCTTCTTGGCAAAGGATATGGTTTCTGGCGAGTTGTGATCTCTTCCTCAAGTTCCTCGTTGATGCTTCCAATTGGTAGTAAATGGTTTCTGTGAGGCGTTCGTTTTCTTCCTTGGCCATTCTCTCTCTTAACTACATAGACAGGTATTTCTGTGTTAGGTTGATAGAGGATCACATATGGTTCTTCTTCTCATTTATCATGTAACTTGTGGGTTCCATCGAAGGCAAGAATCTTCACAAGTACTCAATCGTCTTTATGTAGAATGACTCCTTTTACTTTGATATAATAAGTTTGCTTCTGTCTACCCTATGATTTCTCTGCAGCTGATGATGCAAGTTGGTAGGATTTTTTTAATTTCTATCTCAGATCTTAACATACTGCGTCATACTCTTAAGTTCTCTATCGCTGTCTATCTAAAAGATATATCCACTGGCAGCTTTGGCTGTCGACCAACTATCAGCTTGAACGGTGTGAAGCATGTAGTGTCGTGCTTGGTGGAGTTATAGGCATGAACAATATGAACAGTGCAAGACTTCAAGTCGTCTTTCTTGTCCCTCTCAAGAGTAGAGTTCCAAGCATGTTGATGAGTGAACTGTTGAATTTCTCGCATTGTCCGTTGCCTTGTGGATGGTATGGCGTTGTACGAGACTTCCTGATGCCAGAAATGTCACATAACTCTTTGACAGGGCGGCTCTCAAAGTTAGCACATTGGTCGCTATGTATTCTTTCTGGAAGTTCATAATGTACCCCGTAGTTCTCGAAGAAAGCTTCAGCAGTGGTTCGGGCCATCATGTTCTTCGTTGGAATGGCCTGTGCGTATCGGGAAAAATGATCTGTAATCACCAATATGTAATGGTACCCGCCCTTGGAAAGTTTAACTTCAGAAAGTCTATACAGACGATCTCCATGGGTGGAGTACTTCTGATGCTGTTCAGTGGAGCTCTGTCGTTGGTTGGAGTCTTACGCCATATACATCTTGGACATTTCTGGATCCACTGCTCAATGTCTCTAGTCATACCATACCAGAAGAAGCGATCTTTGACCAATGATGTTGTCCTGTCTCTTCCCTGGTGTCCCATATCATTATGCAGTGATCTGATTACTGTTGAGAACTGAGACGCTGTCAGTTCAAGTTGATCTTTAATGGTGTCGTTGTCAGTAGTTGTTCTGTATAATATACCACACGTGATCTTCAGCTTTTCAAAATTACTATACAGCATGTTGTTGAATGGTGACGACGGTACATCATGCTTTCTGGGTTTCATCTTGCTACTGACTTTGTCTATCCAGTATCTTATTGTAGAGTCGTTCATCTGCTCATCTTTGTATTGTTCTCATGTTCTTTGAGCATATCTGGTATGTTGTCTAAAGCTTCTGGTTGGTGTACTAAAGACTCTACGTATGCAACGAGTTGAACTTAGATGTAAATGTCCTTCCTCTGAGATGTTATCTGGTTTGATGTGAATACCAGGAAGACGTGAAAGTCCATCAGCATCTGCGTTTTTTTTTTTTGCCTGGTCGATAAACGATGTTGAAATCGAAGGATGTTAATATCTAACTTCGCTGTGCTAAGTGCGTACGTCAGAGGGTTGCTATCTGTGTAGACTGCAAACTTCTGGCCATATAAGTAATCCCTACATTTCTCTGTGACGGCCCATTTTAACGCCAGGATATCTTGTTTGTGAACTGGATAGTTTCTCTCCGATTTGACAAGCTTCTGCTGGCATAAGCTAATGCTCGTTCTTTTCCTTCGTGTGTTTGATAAAGAACAGCTCCAAGTCTATTAATACAAGCGTCGATGTACAGCTCAAATGGATGTTCAGAGTCTGGAAAGGTTAGTATTGGTGGTGATGCAAGATGACTTTTCAACTGTTGAAAGGCTTTCTCCTGTTCTCTATTCTATTACCACGGTTGTTGCTAGTGATCTTTTTTTCCTTTGGTCTTTTTTCTGTTGTAGGCATCAAATCCGTCACATGGCGAGCAATCTTTGAGAAGTCTTTGGTGAACTTCCTGTAGTAGCCAACGAAGCCTAGGAATTGACGGACTTCTTCGGGTGTTGTTGGTCTTGGGCAACCAGTAACTTTGTCGATCTTGTCTGAATTTGGCTGTTCTCCTTTCTCTGAAACGATGTGACCAATGTATTTCACCTTTAGGCCAACTTCTCGGAGACGCTGGAAAACTCTTTCGAGGTGATCTAGATGTTCAGCCAAAGTTTTTGAAAAGATTGTGAGATCGTTTAAATAGATGAAGCAAATTCTTGCATGTAGGTCATAAAGGCATTCTTCCATCAATCTCTGGTATGTACAGTAGCTGGTGAATTCGCTAGCCCAAATGGTAATCTGTTGAATTCGAAGAAACCAAGTGGTCCTACAGTAAAATCTGTTCGTTGCTTATGCTCCTCCTCTAACTCCACTTGCATTTTGATGATAACCTGACTTTATATCAAGCATGACACCTAGCGAGGCAATGAATTTTTCACTTTTCGGAAGTGCGTAGGCGTCTTTGATGGACAGCTGGTTCAATTGACGGTAAGCAACGCACAATCGGAGTTTTCTATCTTTCTTCCGGACTAAAACGACGTAAGACGACCATGGTGAATGTGTGGCACCTTATGATGCCTGCTGACAGTAATTGCTGAAGATGATCTCTGACCTCTTCTAGCATTGACTGTGGTATGCGTCGTTGTCGCTGTTTAAACGGATTGTTGTCTGATAAGTCTATCCGGTGTTTCATTAACGACGTATAACCAATATCTTTGTCGCTCTTGGAGAATATTTAGTTGCAGTTCATCTGAATTTAGATCATCTGGCAAGTGTATTTCTTTAAAGAAATCAATCTGATTGATGTCGTCTTGCTTTACTTGTTCTGTTTTTATTGTTACTTGCTGAAAAGTGCAACGGTAACTGTTCTCGTTGAAATGTTCAAAATGTGAACTGGAATATCATGTCGTTGATTCTGGTCGTAAGTGATAATAGCTGGTACAATATCTATCGTTAGGTATTACTGAGTTTGCAATTTCATATAACAAGGAAAAAGTGAATGGATACGGTAACATCTTATCCATATAGCCTTTGATAACTACTTCGGTGTTAAGTTGTATGATAATCGGTCATTATTGAATACATACTTACTTTTCAGTTCATAATTTTTATTCTTCATTTAGACATCTTTGTGACCTTGAATTCTCCTATACAATATTCTATTTCAAGGAAGTAACTTGTATTACAGGGGAAAAAAACAGGTCCTTGAGTTGTCTTTTTTCTTCTGATATTTCTTTTTTTTTCTTGCACTTCATATGTTAATCACACCCTTTAGTGTTTATTTGTAGTGTCCGCCCCCTGTTTGAATTAACTTGATATTGCATAAGTATTTGCTTCAAATCTGTTAAAAATACTTGTGCAGTTCATTCATTGTATGCATATTGAACTGTTCCAAACTTGTCAATAGTTTGATTTAATAGTTAGAGATGTGATATATGTTAAGGGTGGATTTTTTAATAGAATTGTCTTAAGTTGAATTAAAATTTCCTGTTTTTGTGCAATCATATTTTTTTTTTTTTTTTTGCATCAAGGTGTTTCTTAAAAGCTTTCAGAGAAATGTCATTGGCAAATTTATATATTTTGTGGTGTTTGACTGAGCAGAATGATATATTTTTATCTGACTAATGTGAAAAAAGAAAGGGACGGACACTACATTTCTAGTTGGACGGACACTACAATCATATTTTTGTAAAAAAAATATGACTGTGAAGATAAACTGTGGCCATTTAAAATAAGTCATCTTTGTTCTAATAAAAAAAAAGTAAAATCACAAAAATACTGAACTCCGAGGAAAATTCAATCGGAAAGTCCCTAATCACATGGCAAAATCAAATGACAAAACACATCAAACGAATAGACAACAACTGTCATATTCCTGACTTGGTACAGGCATTTTCAAATGTAGAAAATGGTGGATTGAACCTGGTTTTATAGCGCTAAACCTCTCACTTGTACGACAGTCTTATCAAATGTGTAACATATACCATGGAAAAGAATATAAGAGCTGTCATTTAAGAAGAACAAAGAAGCCAGATCATTTAATTTCACATTCAGATAGATTGATGATATTCTTTCCATTACCAATCCAAACTTTTCTGATTGGGTTCCATTGATATACCCTCCAGAACTAGAAATCAAAGAAACAACAGACACGGCTTTCTCTGCCTCATTTTTAAACTTATACCTCGAATTTGACATAAACGGTCATCTCAGTACCAGAATCTATGGCAAACGAGACGATTTTAATTTTGAAATTATAAATTTCCCCCACTTTAGCAGCAATATACCAACTTCACCTGCATATGGGATATTCATTTTCCAACTCATTCGGCATTCAAGAGCTTGCAGCTGCTACTCAGACTTTATAAAACGTCACCAGTGTTTGAGCAGAAAGTTGATGAGCCAAGGTTATGTCAAAGAACATCTCGTCATTTTTCTAAAAAAAGTTCATCGGAAGATACCAAGACCTTGTTGATAAATATTCCGTATCAACTTCGTGGCTCGGTACTTATACATCCCGCCATTGTGTTATTGTGCTATGGTGAATTTTGTATTCTTGTCTTTCATTTTTGCTTATGTACTTTGTCTATAGAGTGTCTATATGCCAATGTTTTTTTTTTTTTTGTTGAAATAGTTATTTGTTTTTATAGTGATTAAGAATGTATTACAATGTTGACTGCTGTAATGACATTTTTACCTATTACATGTATTATGTCTGTTTGTTTTGCTTACACATTGTTGTCAGTATAATGGAATTCTATGCGACTGTCATACAAGTGAGAGGTTTAGCTAGCTATAAAACCAGGTTTAATCCACCATTTTCTACATACATCCTGTACCAAGTCAGGAATATGACAGTTGTTTTCCATTTGTTTGATGTGTTTGAGCTTTTGATTTTGCCATTTTATAAAGGATTTTCCGTTTTCAATTTCCCTTGGAGTTCAGTAATTTTGTTATTTTACTTTTTTGTTGTTGTTAGGGATGAGGGATGTATAAATACCCTGCCACGTCCGGTCTGTGTTTTTGTTTGATGTGTTGCTGCTGTGTATCGATCTGATGAGTTAAGCCTTTTCAACTGATTTTTGTATAGTTTGTTCTTATGTTGTGCTGTTACACCACTGTCCCAGGTTAAGGGGAGGGTTGAGAGCTCACAAACATGTTTAACCCCGCCACATTCTTTATGTGCCTGTCCAAAGTCAGGTGCACGTAGTTCAGTGGTTGTCGTTGGTTCATGTCTGTCATATTTGTTTTTCGTAAATTGTTTTGATGTAAATTAGGCCGTAAGTTTTCTCAATTGAATTGTTTCATATATTTCATGTCGGGGCCTTTTATAGCCGACTATACGGTATGGGGTTTTCTCATTGTTGAAGGCCGTATGGTTGCTTATAATTGCTTACATCCACTTTATTTAAACTTTAGTGGATATTTGTTTCATTGGCAATTATACCACATCTTCTTATTTTTTTATTGGTCATATTTTTACAAACCAATTTGTGGTAGGACTATAAACATAGTGTTTGCTCAGTCGTTAATGGTTAAATGTACTTGCTCTAAAAAAAATATGTTGATATAAGGTAAACTTCCAAGTACATCAAGAAGTCCACAAAAAAAAACACATGCAAAAATTACATTTAGCAAAATCTTTACAGGTCATCGTATTACGGGGCGCCGAATGGGACTTGAACTTTTTGTAATCAAAATCAATTTTGTGCACACAAAATTCAATTCTGTCAAAAATTCTGTCTTACAAAGTCTATCCAAATTATTTTTGCAAAGATTTCCGCTCAAGCCAGAGCTAGGGGCCGTCTTAAACTCGCAGTGAGGTGAGAGTTTTTTGCTCCGTCTTGAAGGCCTCACCGTGACTTTGAGATGAAAAACAGCAATAAAAGCGCTGTTCCTTTGCTCTTTGTGTTTTTTTTTTTTTTTTTTTTTTTTTTTTTTTGGATGTACTGATTTTGTTTCATGAATGGATATCCATTATCCTTTGTTTTTCTATTATAAATCACAAGACAATAAGACAGTAACCCAAAAAACATCGGAAATCAAAAATAAATATCCAACAATTGTCAGATTTAAACTGAAAAGGAAGCAAACATGATGAATAACATAGCCACATGTTAAAATTGAAATAAATCATAGATATTATAAATATCATGTTATTTTAGTGAAAAGTGAAGAGATGTTAATTGGGTTTTTCATAAATGAGTTGAACTGTTTACAATAATGCTATAAACTAATATAGTTTCTTTAAAACAAATAGTTTTTCGCGATTTGAATTTGGTTTGTTATTATTCCAAAATAACGATCAGGCCACAATTATTTACAACAGACAATCTGGCATTTAAAAACTAAACAAATTAACATAAGGAATAAACACAACTAGCAATAGCCTTCAAAAAGCTTAAGCCATGTGCATTTGTCCCGTTGATATACTGGTTTCTTCCCATTTCGTTTTATGATTAGATGTAATTTGATAGCCTGGGAAAATAAACGCTCTCAAGTGAGTAACTGCAAAACTCAAATATCCGTCCAATATTTTTGTATTTTTTTGTGAATGAATAGATCAAAACCTAATTCATAGTTAATTTGTAAAAAGAAATTGGTACACACATTTGGATATATTAAATGAATTCACATTATAAATATTATGCGATACCCTATAAGACAATGTTTGTGAAATTTGAATACAAAGATGGCTGTTCAATCCTTACATATTAATAATGTACAAATTAACTTCGTGCTTTCTATTTATACCTTACATGCATGAAATATTTGACAGTGGACGTTAAGCAACCAACCATCAATCAATCTATTTATTTTTCCTGGAGAATACAAACTGTACAAATACCATGTTATCAAAAACATAACTGATGATTTTTAACTAAGAAAACATCAACGAAAGCTTATAAAGAATGGCCATTACCATTTGTGAATGACCACTACCTAACCCTAATAATTCAGATTATCGACTAAAATGTATGACAAGTTACTATCTACCTCAGATCATTTAGACTGGCCACTTACATCTGTGACTGACAACTACCTACCATAGACTATGTACCTTGCCTATTTACATCTTTGGTTGACCAATACCTACCCCTGATCATTTAGGTTGGCCAATAACATCTGTGTCTGACCACTTAGCTGGTCTGCTTTATACAATCCCTGAATTTTTCCTGTGTTACCTCACTAGCCATTCGTTAAAATCTAGCCGCTAGATCTCCATCGCCATCTTGAGCATGCATTCATTTTCCTGACTTGGTACAGGACATTTTAAGAAAAAAATGGTGGGTTGAACCTGGTTTTGTGGCTAGCCAAACCTCCCGCTTTTATGGCAATGTTAAATATAACATCACAATGACAACATTACATGACAGGACTACAATATAAATTAGTCATATTGTGCATTTTCTGACCTTATGTCCATTTAAACATTAGAATTAAATTTCTAATGGCTCTGTAACAAAACAGTGTTTCTTATTTCAATCTTATAAAATGGTGTGTTCCCTAAGATTAGATACATGTATGCTGAAGAGAACATTCCGCCAGTTTGAAATACTATATGTAGTATTAGGTTTTTAATGGTTCTGTAACAAGAGAGTGTTTCTTATTTCAATCTCATAAAATGTTGTGTGGCCTGAGATTACATACAGGTCTGCTGATGAGAACCTTCCTTCAATACTATAAAGTATTACATAAATTTTCGTGACATTTACAAACAGAAACAAAAATGTTGCTAATATGTCAAACTTGAATGTTCCAGCATAAAATGTAAATGAAAAAGTTAAAATAATTTTGTAAATAAGTCACTATGAAAAGGTAGCAAAAGGGTTCCTAATAAAGATATCATCTTAAATTAAGTTGGTAATACCATGTTTAGAGAAAAAAATACTTTCATTTAAAGGGAAAATTCGCGTTTTTTTCTTATAGTTTAAATAGTTCATTATAACATAAAATACATATTCATAAAGTTTAATCGCTATATGTGCAGTAATAAAGAAGAAAATCAATGATTAATAAAAAAAAATATTGACTACTTCCTGTAGTACATGACGTTTTCTCCTGGTATTGCATGCCGGGATTTAAAGTACAATCATTTAAGGTCTTGGTCTTTAATCATATTTTAACGTAATCATAAGCGCACCGATGACTAATTGTGATAGCTAATTACCATCCGATAATAAGAAAATAAAATGAACAGACCAGTAACTTTTAAATTTATGAGATAAAATTTTCTATATTTACCGTATACATTTCGATTTATTTTTGTTTACACACATAAAAGTAAATCTTTTAATTTTTTTAAATATTTGCATTTTCCAACGGGTATGGTGAACAAATTAAAATATAACTTAAACTGTAAAGACAATATATAGGTGTACGCTTATTGACCTTTTACTATCTACGCTAGGACTAGGTTTATTTCGATGTGTGTATTATTATCTGGCAATACTCGTGAAAGGCTTGTAAAAATGTATAAGGGGCCTCGGTGGCCGAGTGGTCTAAGTAGTTACTACTGTATTCACTAGTCAGTCGACACTGAGGTTGTGAGTTCGAACCCCGCTCGTGCGGATGCTCTCGACTCCAATCTTAATTGACTAGGATTGTCAGTTTTCCTATCGAAGGTCGGTGGTTTTCTCCGGGCAATCCGGCTTCCTCCACCAATAAAAACTGGCCGCCACGAAATAGCCCAAAAGCGGTGCTTAAAAATGGTGTTAAAACACCAAAAATCAAAATCAAATCAAAAATGTATAAGGTAATTTACAGATCGGCAATTAGCAGGACCTCTAGGGCACACCGTGTCAGGTGTGACTGTCAATTCGAATGGATTATAAGACAGAAGGTCGAGTTTAATACACAAAGTTAAAATACACATTAAAGGTGGTAGCAAATACAAATAGATCGCCGTAGAATATTAAATTATATTTAGGGTTAGATCCATTGTAAACCGAATCACTATTTTGAACATGTATTTCATATACATGTAGAATGAATAAATCCGATGTTATAAAAATGATAAATAAGGTTCAAATTTATGAATCTAAAGGAGAAGATATTAAAATCAAAATGATGTTTTTATTTGATTAGCTTAAAAACGAAGAAATAATCTTGGGAAAACTAAATAATCATGTGTTATAATAAGAGTATATCATTTACTGATAAAAACCAAAGCGCTTTTGATTTACCTCATACGGTTAAAAAATGTACGGAAACAGTCTTATCTAAATATTTGAGATCTTGGTATGTGTTACCTGGCCAAAAGGTATTTGGTCAATATCGGAAACCATCTAAAGTCAACTTTGCTTATGTAGAATTGAACTGAAAAAATACATAGTTCGGCTAAAATGTATCACTCATATATTATTTAGTGCAAGAAAATGGTTGTGATTTGTATTTAAGGATGTATTCTTCTGACTTTCAGTCTCGTTGAAATCTCGTTCTGGAATTATATCCAAAACATGTGATACAAGTGAAAAATATCAATGAATTTAAGAAATGTTATAATCAAACTTAACTCTGTTAAAAAATTGTGTATTTACAATAAGTAGTTTTTGAGTTATAAATTTTTCAAATTTTATTACCAATCAAGTCAGTCTTTTCAGCGAAAATTTTGAGAAAATGGGTGAGGGGTACAAGAAATGATTTAACCAGAAACATATACATCCCATATCACCGTTTTCTTATCAAATTTCTTAGATATGTATTTTTTCAATCATTTATAACAAAGAAGTTGAAATAATATGCATTTTGATCTTAAAACAGAGAAAAATCACAAATTTACAAAATTGACCATATGGTAAATTTGACACAAAAAAGCATCAAAATATGATAAAACTTTTTTTATATTAACACCTACCTATAGTTAAATTTATTTAGATTGGTCCATTTCATCTTTATTGAAAGTATGAAAAAAAGTTTAATTGTGGAACTGTGATTTTTTCACGATAATAGCCCAAAAATGGGTAAAAATTAATGAAAAATGGGAAAATCATCAAAATAGGGTACTTTCAAAGGGCCGTAGCAAAAAAAGAAGCGCACTACCATATGATTTTTTCTTAACTAATTGTTTTTTTACAGTCATATAAACCCAAAAATCAGGTTAAGGAAAAAAGTTTAATTCTAGAAATTTTTGGCTCCTCAGAGGTGTACATCCTTAAGACAGACTAAAAGAATCGGATTTTCAATGTGCTTTATATCTTGTTCCTTTGCAAGACTTGTCATTCATATTCTTCAGTAGGACACATTATTCCCGCTCTAAACAGACAAGAATACTCCTTAATACCGGATAAGCAGTAGTATTTTAAAATTTCTGTGGTTTAATACCAAGTTAAAAAAAAACACCGAAATTAATTTGATACTCAATATGTTTCTTTGAAAATAAACATATTCTCATTCAGTCTGAAAATAAAATACGAAATCGGTATACAGAACATTCAGAAGTGTGAATGTCATAAAATCTTGTTATATCAGAAAAGGGTTTTGATCGCCAGTATAAACGTGAGCCTGTATACGTAAGACCTCATGGGACGACACCTTACAATATACAAGTAATATACATGTAGCTCTGTAATACCCGGAAATGTCAGGGTAAATCACTACCTATACAGAATGTTCCATGTCAAAAAAATTCTCACGATTGTAAAGCATGACCAATAATGATTTAAGAGGGGTCCAGGATGGGGGGAATGATTTAAATTTTCATCTGTTACTTTCGATAGAAGTGGGTTGTTTTTTTAAATTCTTTTCTGAATCAATGCTTTTTATTTTTAGTAAAGTTAAAATCATAAATTGACTCTATAATTAAACAATGTATAACCCCCCCCCCCCCTTTTCCCCCTAAAAAGGAAAAAAAGGTGAACGGTAAGTCACATCAAATTCAAATATTAAAATAGTTTTTGTTGTTAACCATATATATATATATATAAATATATTATTCCTGGGATTTCCACAGGCAAAATTGACAATACTTCCTCAACAGATCTTTCCTTTAAAAACAATCGTATCATTTCAAGAACACAAAATTCTGACCAAACTATTAAATACATAAATTAATGTGTTCACTTATGTTCACGAATTTGTGTTATATAACGCTTTATGCAAATGCACCCTATATGATCAAATGTTAATGTGTAAAGTTCGATAATACAAATCAAGGTTTATACATAAATGTTTCTTGTTTGCTGATCGTTTTCTACAAAATTGTTTCCGTGTTTTCAGCTCATGTTATTACAACCACTTGGTTGATATCCTTGCTAATGGACTGTTGGTACGCGAGGGAATCACTAGCCAAATCATTAAGTACTTCTGTTTAAGAATGACAATACAGACATTGTTTACCAGAAATGTGCTATTATAAATATTCGAAAATCATTCTTAAGAAAGAAATGTATCTGTAGCATGCATAGATCTGATTTTGTTTGCCCTAGTTAAGCTATACGTAATTTAACTTGGATTCAAATCACTGTTTCGTAATTAAATCAAATAAATCAATAAGCTACATACGTAATTAGGTTATTTACAGATGGATTAATTCTTTTTCTTTTTATTGAGATTAAAATTATTGACTACAATAAGTTCTTGGCACTAGAAACTGGTAACAAAAATGTTCACGCTCCAAAGTTAACTCCTTAAAGATGGCACGTTACATGCAAGAAATTATTTTAAAGGAGACTATTCCTGTAAATATAATTAATAAAAAAAAATACAAAATAGAGTTTTTTTTATGTTCTAGATTTTGATCACAATTGTCACCATGAATATTTGTCAAAAAATATAAAAAAAAAGGTTTGATTAATTTTTTTGTTCATGGTTCAATTCAACCTACCCTTGAGCATCTAATGCATCTGAATATGGCAGCCAAAGACACAGTGAAATTTCCCCGATTATACAGCAACTCGTGTAATTCCGCCGAATCATGTTGGATTCCCAATTGAAACTGCTTCAGCAAAGTCCCTATCCTTCTTCATTTTAGCCTATTTATGGAAAACATATTAGTTCAATAAACTAGTAATACATATGCACTATATATACATGCATATTAATCGCAAATCGTTGATTAAACTGCAGATTCTAAGCCACAAGGTAAGATAATAGACAACCTACAGCTTTGAAATGAAAGTAATCGAAACGCTCATGCTCAAGAAACTATAAAGCCCATCACACAGCACATGCATAACACGGTACGCGCAATAAATGAATTTCGTTTGAAAGGCAAACATACATCAAGTAATAAGAATGTAAACAAGAGAAATACTCAAGGGAGATTGAGGAAAATATTGAGCGTTGTTTTGGGAATATGTATATGCTGTTAAAATAATTTAGCAGATGCGGGTTGGAAATGGAATTCTGTAGCGATAAATTGATCTGTCAAAATGTGTGCATGGTTGTGATTGTTATACATATCTATTTTATCACTAAACTGCCTTTGGTTTTACTACATGTTTGTTGTTTTGAAATACTGTCTAACATATTCACAAACTTGCAATGTATTAAACATTTCTTTTTTTCAGATTTGTTATATAGATTTAATTCAGAATGACACATTATTTGCCAACAGTTGTTAATTGAGGAGACAAGACTGCTTCCTCTAACAGAGCACCTGACTTCACACCAGTTTGGAAGGTTTGGGTTGCTCAATTGTTATAACTTATGACCTGTTTACGGCAGCTGAGGTATATTATTCTTTCCAGTGTGTGCATCAGTCTGATAGTCCGTTCGTCTCATATATATTTGAAGTTTTGTTTTAAGAGAGGTTATACTTTTAGTTTGTGACCATATGATCATGAAATTTAGTACACATGGATATGTTTATTATGACGTCAAACTGATTAAGAACTTGATATATTAATTTGAAAAAATATTATGTCATGATATATACCCGTAGACTGTTTAAGTCATGAGTCTGTATATCTGACACAGGCTCACGTAGTGTTTGGACGATATCAACAATACATTCCATTACATCATTGTCATTTTCTGAAATAATAATAATCGTATTAGCATAGGGAATAAACTTTAACATCAAATAAAGCTTTCAACATTCAAAACACTGAAGATACGGTTTTGAAATATTGTGCGTGCTTTGGTAAATTTGACATTTCCAAAAACCATTTCGTTGATTGTATTCTGTATCAGTATTGGAACTATTTTGTCTTTTCTTAGTCTGCATAGAAAAATATAAGTGGTGCTGCTTTGGAGACTGAAAACTTTCAAATAAACGGCATACTTCGAATTTGATGCAAATAATTATTTACTTTCAAAGTTGTATCCTACGCGTACATTAAGCAAAATCAATATAGTCGAATTATATTCAAACCGCGTCATTCAACGTTCTACCATCAAATTAATGGTAACGTAATTGTCAATCATACCACATCTTCTTATTTTTATATGTATCAAACAGTTCTGTGCGAATACGAAAATGGAGCCTCTGTATTAAGTCACTTTACCGCATTTCTTATATCACAAAAAAACGTTATTTACCTGGTTTAAGTTCTATGGTTGATGCTGCAATAGCCTGTAAGGTACTTATTATCCAACATGTCTGTTGTCTATTTGAAATCCCATGCTTTGGCAGAATCTTCGATTGGTCTGTAGTTGTCATAGCATTCATTTTTTGGTGGTTTACATTTTGTTTTAGTTTTTATTATGGTTTTTGGTTTGGTCCCTTTGAGTTCTGTAATTGGAGAGAAGTAACGGCTTTTCCGCTTTCCCAAAGGTGAACCTTAAGTTTCTTTCTTCCAGCTCTCTTCTGCCTCATTGAAGTCTTCGTTGTTTTGAACAACCTTCTGTGGTTTAAATTGTTGCTGATTGTTTTGATAAGCCACTATTCTTCCTTTGAGATTCATGTGTAATTTTCTAACAAATTTCCCTGCTCTTAATCTGACATCTTTCTGTAGTGTATCGCATTTAACCATCTTCATCCAGTTCTCTACGTGAGCATTAGATTCCCTGGTTATACTTTGAACAGAATCGTCCATGATGTTTCTCCCAGAATGTCTGTCTATTGGTTCCAACATTATGCCACTCCATAATGGTAGCAGTGGCATGAAGTCGTTAGAAAGAATTCGAAGAACTTCGTCACAAGCATAGGGATTTTCGTTGTTTCTGTCTGTGTCTGATCCTAGTGTGAATAGATGTCGAAAGGGAGATGATCGTCTGATACCGTTGACATTATTGTATTCTTCCCAAACTACATCGCAAATAAACTCCTTATCATAGATATAAGAAGATGTGGTATGAGTGCTAATGAGACAACTCTCCATCCAAGTCAAAATTTATAAAAGTAAACCATTATAGGTCAAAGTACGGTCTTCAACACGGAGCCTTGGCTCACAGCGAACAGCAAGCTATAAAGGGCCCCAAAAATTACTAGTGTAAAACCATTCAAACGGGAAAACTAACGGTCTTATCTATATAAAAAAACGAGAAACGAGAAACACTTGATTAGACTAGTGTTACCTGCGATAAAACATGCTTCTAAATCTGGTAGTGAGTTCTGAACTGCATTGATGGTTGAAGATGCACTAAAAACAACTTGTAACATTTTCCATAGATTCATTGCCGTTTGTAAATCTGTACAGTTAATAAGAAGAGCAAAAGTACGTGTTATGTACTCCTTTGTTGTCTTGTCTATTTTGATTGATGCAATTCTGTCTCTAAAGGCCTTCAGTAGATGATTGCAACAAATATGGACTACCGTGTATTTTTGTCCCATTTTACCATAATATGCCACATCAAAACACCACTGCAGTTAAACATGGATGTTAATATTATTTATAGACATTAAAACACTATGTATTAATGCCCAAGAGGGAAATCAATAGTTACCCTGCTAAGCCTCAGTTTCCCGGCAATTTTCTTTCAGCAATGGATAAAATTCATTAACGCATATGTGATTGTTGGTGTGTTTTGAGAGTCGCTGAGAAACTCAAGAACTGGCAATGGTGGATTACCTTTCGGTCCTGGCAATACCATCGCATAGTATAACACCCGCTGATTCCTTACTCTTTCAACGACTGTACTCGTTGCATCAAAATAAATAACGGAAGAATTGTGTTTAACCTCCTGTTTCAACACCATTAATTGGCTCTCTGTAAATAGTATTGCTAGAAAAGGGATGAATCCAATATGCTGTACAATAGCCTTTTTGCAGATCTTACTACACACATCTTCATCTTCCAGAATATTCTTGGTGAGTACCAATTCGGTAAAAGGGTCCTGGTGCAAATTTTGTTGTACATTCCATTCAGACTTGGCTTTTCGTAACACTGCAATGGATTGGCAGTATGACACATTTCCAAACTTCAGCTCTGATTCTTGCATGTTGGCGGCCTTTTCATAAAAAAACGTTGCTCACTCCTTTGGATTGTAAATTCTTTTGAGCCTCAGTTCTTTCTGACCTCATTAAGTGGCGCTTGTGTCTGACTTCTCTGTTTGAATGTTTGATGTTGTGGCCTATTACTTCAATTGCAACTTCTTTGCATCGTTTTTTCGGTTTTTCTGCAATAACAAAGTCAAATGTGCCACATTGTGCCCCTATGCACTTTGCCTGGGCTTTGAAATAAAGACAGTTTTTTTTCCTTGAACTCTTTTTTTTTTACTTTTTGGTACTTAAAGGTTAGGGAACAGGAAGGCGTTTCTGCTCTCAACTGACCGGAAAATATATCTGTTCATCCAGTTTGTAGTTTGTGTGAAAGTTTTGAAGGTTTGTTTTTTTTCCAATCAGAGTCTGGAATCACTATAGAACATTTTACCTTTTTTTCTCAAACAATATAATTTCTTCTTCCGACATATCACTGTTATCGTCTGAACCACTGTTATTGTCATCGTTTTTATGTGGTGAACATCATTCCATGAGCTTTTCATTTTTGGATTAGTATTTATGTCCACTAATTCATTCCGTCATTAAATTTATTGTCAATGTCTCCTTCTTTCATTGGTGTTTCACTATCTTCTGACTCTTCTTATTCTTAAAACTGATTCAAATGATCTTCCTCCGAATCTGTTTCAGGATCCATTGGCTTCCTAATACCATGTTCCTTAAATGGCATCCTCACATAATGACTTTCACTACATTCCTAATGTTCCTCTTCATTCGTTTAACATTGCCGATCTTGTAGACTGCTGCTTTTGTTGTCGGCTTCTACCTCTTTACTATCATCGGTTTCTTCATCAGATGTGTCATACCCTTCGTTTGTTCTTCTTGATGCAATTTTAGAAAATTTGCCTACTTTATTTTGTCTGGCATTCAATTTTGTTTTTCGAAAAACAGGACTCTCAATTTTTAAGATTTTTCTTTTCGTCCTGTTGGTGCAAATGCGTTTCAAGGGAGGTAAATCTTCTGACAAAGATTCTTTAGATGACATTATTGTGTCTGATGACCGGCAGTGCCATTCGCTGCCACTGTCATCCGAGAA
Source organism: Mytilus californianus (assembly GCF_021869535.1). Lineage (NCBI taxonomy): Eukaryota > Metazoa > Mollusca > Bivalvia > Mytilida > Mytilidae > Mytilus > Mytilus californianus. Next base: position 37,262,461 of record NW_026262734.1, read on the forward strand.
TGTAGTTCTATACATAAGTTCATTCTTAATTGATCCAACACTCTTCTCAATCTTGCTGTCATCCGAGTTTGTATCGAAAGAAACTTTGCTAATATGTACTTCTTCAATTGAAATTTTTGACTGAATAATTTGCTTATACTTTTTTTTGCAAGTATCGTTCTCTATTTGCTTATCGCCTACTAATTTTTTCGTGTACATTTCATCGTTTTTGCTTTGGTTATCTACTCGTATTGGCCTAAAATTGATGAAGTATTCGGTTGAATTCTTTTAACAATACGTGGTTTCTTTTCAGTGTATTTTCCACTACGTTTTATCAAAGTCAATATCTGTTTATAGTTTTTATTACTACATTCAATGTTTATTTCATTACATACAGCAGGTAAGAATAAATCATCGAGATTCCAAGTAAATATGTCCTTTCCTATAGACAATGTCTTTGCAGCGTTTTTTATGTGTGAAAAGGTAAGTCTGCACTTTGGCTTCATGATAACATTATCTACAAATAAAATAATACAACAGTACATGTATAAAAAAGAAGCGTATTTAAGTGAATATGAATATAAAGATCAATAAACGATAATCTACGCGCGATGTTAGTCGCAAACTTATCGTTTTCGAATTCATTACTTCCTATAAATTCTCATCCTTATCAAACTTTTAAAACGATTTCAATTTTACGTTTTGACAATAAATTAAGAGAATTTACTTAAAGACAAATTTCATATTCTTTAATACATGTAGTTTGAAATGATCACATCCATGTTAATACAATCGACAAGTTAACAAAAGTTAAATATAGCTTAAAACTGAAAACGTCTGTTACTGGTTGAATGAACAATAATTGTTCAGAGAGTAAAATCGATCCCTCGGACACAAAGTAAAATGATCTTAAAGAAACAAGAAGAATAAATGTCACATTTGAATAATATTTGAAGTCAATACATACTTCGTAGCAATTATTAGCAATCATTCCCCCCTCCCCAAACACACACTCCCACAGAAACACAATGGAAGACACGGTAAGTTTTCGCCTTGTCTGTGAATGTCCCATTTGTCCTAAAAGAGAGGATATATAATAAAGGGCTATTCAAACGAAAGGCGTATACAAACGTACAATGCCTGGCAAAAAAATAAAAACGGTCAAAATACAAACAATATTATACAAAACAAAACATAGAAACTAAAGTCTGAACAACACGAACACCACCTAAACATTGGTGTATACGCGTGAGCAGAAAATAAATTGAACTGAATATCGACAACCTCTCGTTCTCTAATTATTATGTTTCCTACATCTTACAACTATTTCTTTGTTACCGAATAATTCATTTCGATTACGTACATGTATTTGAATCAAGGTCTTGTTTCTTGAGGATCAACAAATAACCTAACACTAGGGACCAATTTCTCTTGGTTTCTCTTGGTTTCTGTTGATGTTGATGGTCATCCGTTACAGACTGAAATTGACAGAGTTCATGTTTTATAAGATTTAAATGTATATCTAATCTTACTTAAAACCCAAACTTTATTGACCCCGAGTGATGACGATAGTCATTTAAGCAGTCCTATGTAGTCTTTTTAAATATATGTTTTGAATGTCGTCAAGCTTTAACTTTGTGCACACCAACAATGAAACGTTTTATCGATTTCTTTGAAGGCAATTCTATAGAAATACAAGTATTATGTAACTATATGCCTTTTCATGAGGATTGAAAGACCAGAAGGTGTAGCCAATACCTCGAGCCCCTACTATGGATTTTCGTCGATTCTAAATAATGTGGATTCATTATTAATCGTGGGATAATATTTTTGGTGAATTTTTGTGAGTATAGGTAAACTTCTAACTTAAATGTTCGTTGAAGTACAAATGTTCTATTAGCTTGTATGCAGATTTTTACAAAACCATGAAGTCAAATATCGACGAAAATACAATTCTTCCTAATTCCACGGAAATTGGTACCAAGGAAACTGTTGTACCTTTCGTAAATACCGCTGATGCAGTGGTAATTAGAATTCACTTTGAAAGGACCATTACCCGTCTTAAGTCCAAGTGTAAGCAATATTTTTCTACATTGACAAATTAGGGAGTTAATATAATCATTTAAGCGGCATGTGTTAGTCTTTCCAATGCATTTGAACATCATGCTGGCACTATGATCCCTCATTGTACATTGAAAACAAGGAATTTCTATAAATTCCGTTTGTGGCATTTGTTAATATATGTCTTCTAACTCTATGTCTCAGTTATATGGAGGTTGAAATATATCCACGGTGTTGTAGAATTTTAATAGAAAAGTGACACTTCGCGATCTCTTTAGATATCGAAGATGAAAAATTGATGGTATAAACACGTAGTCTTAGTGTAAGCTACATTTTCTTGCCATTGCAAGAACAGGAAGGATGGACTAAAGGTATACAGTGCTGGACTTTATGTCTAAGGCGCTGAACTTTAAATCTACAGTGCATGACTTTACATGTCATGAGCTAGATTGTACATCTACATGGCTCAACTTTATATCTACTGCGCTCGAATTTTTACAGATCCTTGTTTGTCTCATGCAGATAAAGCATTGTGGTTTTTAAAGTCAAGCGCTGGAGAGGTAAAGTCCAGCACTGTAGATCTAAATGACTGCGCTGTAGATGTAGTCTAACTAGCGCTGGAGTCATAATGTCCAGCGATGTAGTAAATTTTAAATAAAAATCTACAGGGCTGGACTGTATAATTAATCTACATTGCTGGACTTGAGATTTACAGCGCTGGACATAAGATATACAGCGCTTGACCTTATAGCTACAGTGCATGATTTTTTATGGAGCACTGTTGATCTAACGTCCAGCGCCGAACTTTAATTCCACTACGCTGGACTTAAGATCTACAGCGCTTGACTTTATATCTACAACGCTTGACTTTAGATCTACAGTGCTGGACATGAAATCTCTAGTGCTGGATTTATGATCACCAGTGATGGACATCTCAAGCGATAGATTTTGCATCTCCTCATCTGGATTTGAGGTGTACAGCGCTGGATTTTAGATCTAAAATGCTTGACTTTTAAATCTACAGCACATAAGTTTACATCTCCGGCATATGACTTTATAGCTACAGGGCTAGATTCTTTATTAACAGCGCACGAATCTTTACGGAGCCCTAATCTAGATTTTATAGCTACTGCTCTCGACTTTTTATAGATCCCTGTTAGACTCATACAGAAAAATAATAGTGGTTTTTAAAGTCATGCAAGGCAGATGTAAAATCAAGCGCTAGTGATTTAAAGTCTAGCTTTATAGATCTAAATTCCAGCACTATAGTTCTAGCGCTGTAGATCATAAGTTAAGGCTGTAAATAGAAAGTCAAGTCCAGTCTGGTGCTGGAGATGACATGTAATTTCCAGCGCTAAAGATATAAAGTCTACTGAAAATTTCCAGCGCTGGACTTCTCATTATCAACAATTATCTCTACAGTGCTAGACCCTGAATCTATAGTTCTGGACTAGAGATTGATAGCGCTAGACTTTAGATCTCTAGCGATGGACTATAGATCTGCACGGGTGGACTTAAGATATACACCGCATTACATTTTTTATTTTAAACAACTGTAATATTTAGAGAGCCCTGTTAGTCTCATAAAGATAAAGAGTAGTAGTTTAAAAAGTCAAGCGCTGGAGAAGTAAAGTCAAGCGTTGTAGATTTAAGACAAGCGCTGTAGATTTAAAGTCATGCGCTTGAGATCTTAAGTCTAGCACTATACATCTAAAGTCAAGTGCTTTAGATCTTAAGTCCAGTGTTGTAGATCTTAGGACCACAACTATATATCTAAAATCTACCGCTGGATATGTAATGTCCAGAGCTTTATATATATAGATCTTTAACGCTGAACTTAAAATCTTCTTGTTTTACTTTTGCTTTCAATGTACAGTGCATGACTCCACATCTCCAGTGGTTGACTTAATAGCTACAACGCCTATTTTTTTTCTTTACAGCGCTCGAATTTTTACGTAGACCTATTGGTCTCATACAGATAATGTTATGGTTTTTAAAGTCAAGTGCTGGAGATTTTTAAAGTCAAGTGCTGGAGATCTAACGTCCAGCACTGTAGATGTAAAGTTTAGCGCTGGAGATGTTTTATCCATCTCTTTATTTATAAAGTCTCCTTAAAATCTCCCACGGTGGACTTTATACACTTAGTATATAGAGTAGGACTTCAAATCTACATCACTGGACTTTAGATGTAGAGCGCTGCATATAAGATCAAGTGCTGAAATTCAGATCTACATTTCTGATCTTTAAATCTACAGCGCATGCCTTTTAAATGTTCAGCGCCTGATTGTATAAACCGGACTCGATTTTATATCTACAGCGCTTGTTATTTTTTAAGGATCCATGCCTTTATACAAATAAAGAGGTTTGTTTTTTTAAAGTCAAGCGCTAGAGTTTTAAAGTTAAGACAAGTCCTGATGATGGACTTTGGCTCTACAGTGCAGAACATTACATCTCCAGCGCAGTCCTTAACAGCTCAAGCGCTGCACTTTACACCTTCAGCGGCTGCCTTTATAGCTACAGTGCTCGATTTTACATCAACGGCGCTCAAATTTTTCGGAACACTGTCGGTCTCAAGATTAAAGAATCAAGCACCGGAGACTAAACGTCTAGCGCTGGAGAAGTAATGTGATTTCGAGCGATGTAGATATCATGTCTACTTAAAGTCTCAAGAGCTGGACTTGATATCTAAAGTTTTTGACTTCACATCTACATCTCTGAACTTCAGATCTACAGCGCTCGACATTAGATCTACAGCGCTCGACATTAGATCTACAGTGCTGTACTTTAGATCTCCAGTACTGGACTTTAGATCTCAAGTGCTGGACTTTATCAATACCCAGCGCTTGATCTTATATCTACAGCGCATGATTTTACATGTCCTGCGCCTTTTTGTATGGCTACATTGCTCAATCTTGTATTTACAGCGTTCGATATTTTACGGATCCACGTCGGTCTCAAATAAATGAATGTTTTTTTGGGTTAAGTTTTAAAGTCGAGCACTGGAGATGTAAAGTTAAGACTCGTGCTGCTGATGGAATTTCGCTCCACAGTGCTGAACATTACATCCCCAGAGCAAGACTTTACATCTCCAGCGCTGCATTTTACAACTTCAGCGACTGACTTTATAGCTACATTGCTCGATTTTACATCTACGGCGCTCGAATTTTTCGGAGCACTGTCGGTCTCATACAGATTAATAGCTGTATTTTTAAGTGTTACGCTCAAGATTAAAGAATCAAGTATTGAAGATCAAAAGTCTAGCGCTGGAGAAGTAATGTGATTTCGAGCGATGTAGATATCAAGTCTGCTTAAAATGTCAAGAGCTGGACTTGATATCTAAAGTTTTTGACTTCACATCTACATATCTGAACTTCAGATCTAAAGCGCTCGACATTAGATCTACAGTGTTGTAATCTAGATCTCCAGTGCTGGACTTTATTAATACCTAAAGCTGGATTTTATATCTACAGCGCATGAATTTACATTTCCTGCGCCTTATTCTATGGCTACATTGCTCGATCTTGTATTTACAGCGTTCGATATTGTACGGATTCGAGTCGGTCTCAAACAAATGAAGATTTTTTGGTTAAATTTTAAAGTCAAGCACTGGGGATGTAAAGTTGAGACTCGTGCTGCTGATGGACTTTGGTCTACAGTGCTGAACATCTCATCTCCAGTGCTGAACATTACATCTCCAGCTTTGCACTTTACACCTTCAGCACCTTACCTTATAGCTACAGTGCTCGATTTTATATCTACGGCGCTCGAATTTTTCGGAACACTGTTGGTCTCATACAGATTAATAATGTATTTTTTAAGTATAACGCTGTAGAGTAAAGAATCAAGCACTGGACTTCTCGGATCTATGACAGTCTCATACAAATAAAGATTTTGTTTTTAAGTCAAACGCTGAAGATGTAAAGTAAAGACTCGTGTTGGTGATGGACTATGGCTCTACAGTGCGTAACATAACATCTTCAGCGCAAGACTTAACAGCTCAAGCGCTGTACTTTACACCTCCAACGCCTTACTTCATAGCCACAGTGCTAGATATGATATCTACGGCGGTCGAATTTTTACGGGGCCCTGTCGGTCTCATATCGATCAGCAGCTGTGTTTTAAGTCTAGCGCTGTAGTTATAAAGTCAAGCGCTGTAGATCATAAGTCAAGCGCTGTGAATGTAAAGCCCAGCACTGAAGACCTAACGTCCAGTCCTGTAAATCTTAAGTTCAGCGCTGTAGATCTAAAGCTCTGCGCTGTAGGTCGAAAGGTTAGGACTGGTGATGAAATTAAAATTTAGCGCTGGAAATGTAAAGTAATGTTGAGCGCTGTAGATATTTAGTCTACTCAAAAAGATCTAAAACCACACTTTATATCTACAGCGCTGGACTTCACATCTACATAATGTACAATGCTGAACTTTAGATCTTCATTGATGAACTTTACATATACAGCGCTTGACTTTAGATCTCCATCGATGGACTAAAGATCTCAAGCGCCAAACTTTGCATCTCCGAAGCTGGACTTTAGATCTACAGAGCTGGATTTTATATTTACAACGACTTTGCATCTCCGGCGCTGGAATGTACATTTTCAGCGCTTTACTCTAAATCTGTAGCGCTTTATTTATATTCACATCAATTAACTTTTTATATCTACAGCACTGAGCTTTACATCTAAAATGTTGGACTTTGGATCACTTGCGCTAGAACTTACATTTACAGCGCACGACTTTACATATCCGGCGTTTAACTTTATATTTAAAGCGATCTACTTTATATCTACAGCGCATGAATTTTTGCGGAGCACTGTTAGGCTCATAAAGATAAAGAGTAGTGGTTTTTAAAACCAGGCGATGGAGAAGTAAAGTCTCGCGCTGTAGATGTAGTCTAGTGCTGGAGTTTGAATCTCGGAAGCTGTACTTTTTATCTTCAGTGCTTGAATTTGTATCAGCAACGCTAGACTTTTTATCCTAAAAGCTGGCTTTACATCTCGAGCACTGGACGTTGCATCACCAGCGCTTATTTTGATTTATTATATACTTAGAGTAAATAATTTGTATGTTTTACCGTAGGATAATAGCATTAAAAGTACGTGAATTCCAAATTTTCCGAATTGGTGTTTCTCTAATTCTTCGTCAATTTATCCCTTTCTGCACCCATTGTATAAAAAAAAATTTAATCAACGTGTGGTTCGTTTGATCTCAGTTCTTCATTGGTTAAAATCCGATTATGACGTCGAATTTTCTTGCATTCCTCTGAATTTCCTATTGTGACGGCATGAAAAAAAGCGACCATGCCTGATGACGTCACATAGAAAGAACACATCTTTTTGCAGATCATTCGAAAAGAAGGAAAAAATTTGCCTGCGTATTGTTTGAAAATCATTAGAGAAACAGATCCCACCACCAAATCGCGTGTAATACGATATTTATCCACTCTCGACAGTTAAATTTTAAATATTTAAAACGCTCGGCGAGCCTCGCGTTTCAAATTTGAAACTTTAACTGTCTCGAGTGGATAAATATCGTATCACACTCGATGCAGTGGTAGAATCTATATTTAGCGGGCCGATATGAAAAATTTATCCCATGCTTCAGCTATTATCACATGCCTTTCCGTAACGTTATCGCATGGTATTCCGGCGTTACTCGGCAAATTCCGGAAAATACACCTCAATGGTACGGTTTCAGTGAAAAACATAACAAAGAAGGATACAAAACAATTAAAAGGAAACAGGAAAATATATTATGTTAAATGCAAAAAAACAAATGATACAATAATTGCATTTTCAAAGTTTCCAGCATAATTTAGAAAGTTACTTTACAAAATTGTTATTGACCTTTCCAAACATTGTTCATTACGTTAGTTGAATATTTTTGTTATTACTATATATATATAAAAATATTAATTTTCGCGAACCATTTAGGTCACGGAAATTCCATTGTTTGCCATCAGTAAGGAGAGTTGTACAAATAATGTGAATACACAGAACCCCGATCCAATTCATCTTTTGCTAAAAATATTTATCATTTTCTGTTTTATATCTCCTAACATCATTCCATTTTTCTCTAATTTCGATTAAAATATGCCAAAACCTGCAGTAAAAATAGATGTATGCCCCAAATAAACATTCCCCGATTGGTTGAACTACTATGGCGTTAATGTAAATTAACGCAAGCCTCGATGTAATGGACACGCTTCCAAAGAGTAAGGAGAGTTGTACAAATAATATGAATTCACAGACCCCCGATCCAATTTATCTTTTGCTAAAAGTGTTCATCATTTTCTGTTTTGTATCTACCAACAACATTCCATTTTTCTATAATCCCGATTTAAACATGTCGAAACCTGCAGTAAAAATAGATGTATGCCCCAAGTAAACATTCCCCGATTGGTTGAAAAGCTGTGGCCTTGATCTAAAGCAACGCAAGCACACGCAAAAATTTCCGTTGATATGTTGAACTTCGACCCCGGGATTCAGCCGATTCACATAGAGATTTTCTTGCGCTCAAATGTAATTCTAAGTGAAGTATACTGGTAAAGTAAAATTATATTCTTTTACAGAAATATTTACACATTTTATCATTAATGTATTGTCATGCTTTTGCATATTTACGCTGAGCTTTAGTAAAATATAATTCTATACAAATTTTTGTTACGTCAAGCATTAAGAGTAAGAATATATTTCGCGCCAAAACAAGAAAATAATCTGTGTCACCAAATAAGTTTATCAGCATCTTTCTCAAATTTTCCAACAGAAAATAGCGTTAATTATAGAGAAATTTTGGTGAGTATTACTTATTAATGTTAAGGTTCTCCAGAGGTGGTTCTCTTCACCTTCTTGGTGGTCAATTTAATCCCATTTATCAATTATCCCCGATGGCGATGACACCCAGTCAATTTGTGTCAGGAGTGAAAATCTTATCTATTTGATGAAATAACTTCTTCATTAACTGTACATGCAATATTTTTGAAGTTTTTGATAACCGTGCACATTCCCATTGCATGTCCGCAAGATAAATGGGTTCTGCATTTGTGAATTGTGCAAGTACAGTAATATTGTGTAATAAGCTGATAAGAATAATGGCGGAGGATAAAAATTTGTGACGGTCAGTGCGTGATCACGTGACATTATTATTTGTAAACAAACGGGCTCCCCATGTAACACGTGTCGGAACTATGCATACAAGGTGCAATCAATCTTATATTTCACTATTTGATGATGTTTCTGTGTCTGTTTGTAGGTTTTGCAGATCAGATGTCATAGTGTAGTTTCATAGACAAAAAAGTACCATGATTGTTCCTGTTCAGTAATTGTGAATTTTTTTATAGAATTAGAAGGTAAGTCTACATTAGTCATTATTTAAATTAAGTCTGAAAAAAATGACTCAACTCTGTGTGTAATTTTTCCCCAATTTTTGAAACATGCATAATTTAAAGAGCATTTGCTTCCCTTGAACCCTCTCCCCTACAAATTGCCTAAAACTCATACTCATAGTCCGAGATTACTCTGATGTCCAACATCTGTTTTTGCGATTCCGGCATTTTAACTCTTTATTTTCAAATTGAACACACTCAGCCATTCAGCTTATTTGTATCATAAATGAACGAGGTGTTAGATTATGTTTCCCTATTGAATAAGGGTCATTTTCATAAATCAGCTCTCATAATGCATTGTAAATTACTTTTTCTGTTGGTCATGTCACAATCTTTTAAAGTTAAAGTAAAAATGCCAGTATTGATGTGTCAATGTGAAAACTGTCCAAATATGAGAAAATAGCGGGTGGCAGGTCGATTAAATTTACTTAAATGAAGAGAAAAATGAACTAATTGAGGCTCGATTTATAAAGATTATGTTTTCCTATTGAATAAGGGTCATTTGCATAAATCAGTTCCCATAATGTTGGTCATGTGACATTCTTATAAGGTGAAAGTTAAAATGAGGGTGGTAATGGGGGTACCTTCGTGACGAATAACGGTAAACAAGGTTGGGCGGTATTTACCACCCCCGGTATTTACCAGTGGCATTTACCGGTATTTACCGCCCCGGACAATACTCCCAAAGTGGTCAATACTGGCAAATACCGGTTAATTGAAATTTTCATGCTTCTTTTGACTGACTTATCTATCAATTCTAGTAAACAATTGGTTGATGAGGGAAAATTTTATTCCTTTGGGATGATTCAGTTTATAAAAATGAATGATGTTGGTATGTTATTAACTATTAAAACATTAAAAATGACTTATTTAGTTCTTAGGGGTAATGATATTACTTTTGGTATACATATAAAATTGCTATATCAGTTATTTTAACATGTATAAATCAAGATATTTTTTTCTTGAAAAGGTTTGAATTTTACAGGTAAATAGAATTACAAGTGACTAGCAATATAGATTATCAGAGCATTACCTATAATATGGCTAACAGGTGTCAAAAGTTTAATTACTATAACAACTGTCCCCTAATAAATGTTGACACAACAGGAAAAAAGTCATAAAAGCGATTTCTGAAGATTGTTTTAAACAATGAATTAATTCCTGACTTTTCAACAGCATGATAAAAACCTTCTAAATGCAGGAAAGTTTTTTTTAATTTTTTATTTGCATCTTTCAAAATAACTGTTAAGAAAACCAGATGTTATATAGTCTCTTTTAAGTGACTGACTTCATGGTGTTAATGACTATATCTGTTGTATGATTAAATTAATATTTGATAAATCTTCATTAAACCATGTTCATGAACTAATTAGTTGTGACTTTTTGTCCTAGTACAATGTAGTAAATAAGTGACTTTCTGCCTTGTAACTATATATATCTATCCATTTACCAAGTAATTGACCTGAGGTAGGGACTAGTTTTATAGTAAAGTCCTATCAAAATTTCAGTTGACCAGTATTTGCCAGTATTGACCAGTATTTGCCAGTATTTCCCGGTATTCACCGGTATTTACCGCCGGCATGGTCAATACTAGTATTGACTGCTTTTTTGCCAACCTTGACGGTAAAAAATCTTGCCAAATGACGTTAACGGTAATTTTTGGTGCATGACGATAAAATGAAGACTTTCTTCAAGACGATAAAAAAATCGACAGATTTGACGAATCACGTTAATTTTTTGCCAAAAATAACGGTAACGATAATTATTTGAGACCTCTGACGAATCACGATTAGGATATGTTGACGAATCACGGTAAAATGTTAACTTATTTGACGCTAACGGTAGCTGAAAATGACCGATGGACGCCTGACGGTAAAGGGCATTCATACCCTCTAAAATGTCCGTATTGATGGCAGAGGCGGATTAAGGGGGGGGGGGGGGGGGGGGGCTAGGGGGCCCCGGCCCTCCACTTTTGTGGGAACAATTTGGTTGATTATATAGGGAATCACTGAAGCATGACTGGAGCGGGCCCCCTCTTATGAAAATTTCTGGATCCGCCACTGGATGGGTCAATGTGAAAACTGTCCAAATATGAGAAGATAACGGGTGGCATGTTGATCAAACTTACTTAAATGAAGAGAAAAATGAATAAATTGAGGCTTGATTTATATGGTTCCAGTTGCCTCCAGAAGCAACGAAGCAGCACATCCACTTTGGACGGGCAAATATCATCTATCTGATATGGGACCAGTTGAAGTCCCACTGCCCTAGCTGATGTCGCAAAACAGTCGTTGGAGGTTAGAGTAATCTCCGACTACAAAACTCAATTCCAATGACAAAAATGCCCTAATCTTAAATTGAAAGCATTGGAAAAGTAAACTGTAAATTATAATTTTGACAATGACCACAATTTGTTTTAGTTCAATGTACATGTAATAATATGCGGGATAATACATGAACTTAATACTGCTTCAAGGTTATACAGGTTTGTCAATGTAAATATAAAATAATTTGTTTGCCAACGTAGGGAGCTACCATTTGATTTTTAGGGGGGGGGTCTAGGATGAAATTTGAAAAAAAGTCCGGATAAACTAATAGAAAAAAAAGGCAGGACAAAAAAGAGTGAAAAATAAAAAGGCAGGACAAAATTTTTCATCCTTTTCAACGCTTTCACCAATTTGCATGAAACTTGTGAATTGATTATTTTATAAATTTTAGGTTTCCTGTTTCAGAGTTATATGGGATTATATTCTGACATGTATTAATGTGAGCTCCCTTTAGATTGTTTTGGAATTTTAGAATTTACATTATCCAGTTACAATGTAAGGGGTTTTATTCATTCAAAAAGGAAGATTTCCATGTTTTCGGACATTAACTCGAAAATGCTTTAAGCAGTTGCCATTTGTCATGAAACTTTGGTTAATTGTTTATATATATCTATTGATGCAAGCTCCCTTTCAATTTAATAAATTGTGGAATTTTATTCATATAAAAGGATGGCTTTCCCAGTTTGCAGATCAAATTCAAAAGTGTGTACTTGCACTTCTCTGGCATGTTTCAGTAAATGTGTAAATTATAACTGACATAACTAACTTTGACAATGACCACATATTTTTAAGTTCAATGTACATGAAATATACAAGGTAATGCATGTAGACTCGATACTGCTGCAAGGTTATACAGGGTTGTCAATGAAAAAAAAAAATGTTTGCCAACTTAGTGTTTCCTTCAGAAGGTTTTGGTGTGGTATGACACCCTGTCATTTTTATACGCCTGTTTACGGGACGTACTATGGTATACCGTTGTCCGTCGTCAACATGTCGGACATTAACTCAAAACCGCTTTAACTAATTTGCATAAAACTTTAGTGAATTGTTTATATCTATTGACATGAGCTCCCTTTCGTTTTTTATAAATTTTAGATTTTACGTTTCCGACTAAAATTAGGTGGAGGTATGTTCTTATTTCTGACACAGGGGTACTCAACCTATATCAATTTGGGCATGAAGCGATTGATAGTTGCTAGATACTGAATAATTTTACCACAAATTTGTGAAAGTTTTAACCAGTGTATATACTTAAAATATGTTAATAAAGTTCATGTCTTTTTCAGGACTTCTGATCCAACCATGTAGTATGGCATGTTTGTGAGATATGGTTTTGACCAGTAGGATGTTCATGAAGGACCTGTAGTACAAAGTATATCACTGGATTGAGCTCATTGTCTAAGTGTATTATTAAAGTGCTTTGCTTTGAGCTCAGTTCATTGTTATGCAATTCATTCTTTGTGAAATAAAGATTTGACAGACAACTCTCGTGTACAAGGAATTGTCAAAGTAGTATCCATTCAATGTACAATGTAAGTAATAGGGAGATAAAAGCATTTTATTTAGATTTGAACCAAACATTTTTTGTCCATTAGCCAAACTAAAAAAAAAAGCACAAATTCACCAAACAATGCTACTGGCGTTACTAGCAATATGATGCTAGGTTCTTTTGTTACACTTTATTTTTATGCCCCCGCCGTAGCGGATGGGGCATTACGTACGTACGTCCCAAAATTGGTTTCCGTTCTCTAACTTTAGTTTGCCTCAACCAAATGTTATGAAACTTATACACAATGCTTATTACCACAAAACACAGATCAAGTTTGAATTTTGGTAGCGTCACTTTCACCGTTCGAGAGTTATTCCTCTTTACAAATGGAAAAATTGTTGAATTTTTCGTTTCCGTTCTCTAATTTTAGTATGTCTCAACCAAATGATATGAAACTTATACTTAATGCTTATTACCACAAATCAAGTTTGAATTTTGGTGGCGTCACTTTAACCGTTCTTGAGTTATGTCCCTTTATAAATGGAAAAATTGCTAAATTTTTATTTTCTTCTAAATATCAAGTAATTTTAAAATTGGAGTTATCTTCCTTTGTCCATGATTATTATAGTTGAATCAACTACAATCAATGCTTTATACAATGCAATGTTTAATTTTGACTTCCACTGATAAAATACAGATCAAGTTGAATTTGTGTAGGGTCACTTTAACCATTATTGAGTTATGCCCCTTTATAAATTGAAAGATTGCTAAATTTTTAGTTTCCATTCTGTAACTTAAGTTTGACCCAACCAAACATTATTAAACCTATACACAATATTCATTACCACAAAACTAGAGTTATGCGTGTTTACAAATAGAAAAATTGCTGAATTTTGAGTTTCTGTTCTCTACTTAAGTTAGCCTCAACCAAATGTTATTAGACTTACACACAATGCTTATTACCACAAAACTCAGATCAAGTACAAATTCGGGTAGCGTCACTTTTACCGTTCTTCAGTTATGTCCCTTTATAACTATATGATATGCAAGCGGGGCATCATCTGTGTCCACATGTGGACACTATCCACATTTGTTTACATCTGTACTGCCTACTGGCGACTCAGTCCTGAGTGTAAATGGTCATTCAGTATGTTAAGAAAAAGACCAAAATTTATAAGGCCTATCTGGCCTAATTGATTTCTAAAATATATTTCATTGTACATGTTCAACATTTATCATTCATTTGTTTATTTTTTAATTTGTGTGAATTAACAGTAAATGCTAATTACTACACTTTCATACCATAACAAAACTGCCTTACTGTATTGGTATCACTTATATTTGTATCCATATAACAAACAAAAAATGAAAAGAGAATACTTTTGCAATAGCTTTTTCATATTGAATACTAAAACTTTTTAGATATTTAGACATATTAAGTAGATGTTCATAATATCCACTTGACATTTTATCATATGACTTCTGTAGTTAGTTATGTGTCTTTGAAGCATGCTCACAAAGGTTCTTTTGTTGATATCATTTTCATACTGGTCAATTTTTTTTTTTGCTTTGACCAGCTTTGGAGGAGATATTTTCAAAGAATTAATAAGAAATAACACAGAAATTCACTTTCTAGCTCATCTAGCCCCAATCATCATGTCAGGCATCGTCATTACTAAAAAACATTAAATGTCTTCTAAACTGAGAAACAATTTCCACATTTAACTGAGATCTCTTACTTATGATACTGACAACCCCCCACAAAGTAATATAAATAGAACCATACAAATAGTAAGCAAATACATGTTCTCAGATACCATCTCCCATATAAAAAAATCACATTAAGAAAAAAATGAACCTATTATGTGTTCCTCTCCTAGCTACAAAATGTATCCAAAATCAAAGATGTGGAACATATATATTCTATCATAATCATTTGGTAATTAATGCAATTAGTATCTCTTCCATGCCCCTGTTGAATATAAAAAACTAAATATTACATAAACAACACCCCTAATGCTCATGTTGGTTGTCATTGTGCAACACAGTTAATACATAGAAAACATAAAACATAGAACTCCTTTTGTCATATAAAACACTGTCAAACATCCAATCATACTATCCACACTGATCTGTGTCCACACTTGTTGTTAATATAAAAATATATTATACTGTTGTTTTTTTGTTCTCTGTTGAGGCATATGATAGTAAGATTTCATATCGGATGCATATAGATTATAAAATGGCATTTTTCATATCAGACCCCTTATCAGCCCTAGGTCATGATATCAGCCCGTGAGCCGACAGGCTTGAGGGATGATTTTGACCATGTTATGTTCTTTTTATCATATACTTCAGCAGAAGCCATACAGACATGAAAACTTTTTTAAAACTTTATAAAATTCATTTATGTATTATTTGTTTTGCGTTTTATAATAACATATTTTCCTGTTTCCTAATATTCCTTCTGTTATTCTACTTAGCTATGTTCTTCACTTAAATGTACCACTGAGGTTTTATTTCCGTAATTTGCAGAATGACGTCGAAATGCTTTGCGATTACGTTAAAGAAAGGCATGCGATAATAACCGGAAGCAGTTGATATAAACCGGAAACAGTTGATATATACCGGAAGCAGTTGATAACAAAAGTCATATCATACGGCTAAGACAATTCTTCAAATTTATTGAATAAATATATGTTTGAATTAGTTTTATCAAGGGATACAATTATACCATTATTTTCTACAAGTATATGATAAAAAATCATAACATGTCAGTTTTCATATCAGATGTATTATCAGCCCTCGGTCAATATTAGCCCTCGAGCCTTCGGCTCTTGAGCTGATATTGAACCTTAGGCTGATAATACATCTGATATGAAAAATGTCATGTAATAATCTGATAATATACAGCGGACGTTACATCTCTAGCTTTGGAATTCATATCAACAGCCCTGGCATTTAGATCTACAACGCTGAACTTTATACAATGTATCTTTAGCGCCCGATTGTACATGTTCAGCGCTAGATGTTACAGCTCAAACCGTAGATTTTTATTATATCTACGGGCGCTTGACTTTACATTTTCATTGCTGGACTCTCTCTCTCTCTCTCTCTCTCTCTCTCTCTCTCTCTCTCTCTCTCTCTCTCTCAGTATAAATAACTTCTCTCTATTTATTAAAATATAAATACCTTACATATAATAATATAAAATGATAAGTAATAGCGTCGCATTGAAAAAAGGGCGGGTATCAAAATACAAATAGCTTACATATAATAATATAAAATGATCAGATATAGCGTCACAAGGAAAGGGGGGAGATTTTATTCGAGTGACACATACATGCAGTAACAAATGCAGTGGTTGTTGAATTGTAATTGATTAACAAATGGTTGCTTGCAGAACGTCAAGTGGCTAATAGTTCATACATGTTCAGAGTGAATAAATATGGTATATGTATATTCTTTTGTGGATATTTGACGAATAAACAGATCACAATTTAATCACTAATATGAATTCTTTAGTTTTAGCAACAGCTACATTGAATTCTAGTTCAGCATTACTTAAATTTATGACACTAATTCTACGCCATACATTCGCGTACAATCTTTGAGCATCTAGTTTTTAATTGCGCAGCATACTAATGTACTTTCACTACCTTTACCTATGACAATTCTTTATGTTCTTCGTAATACAAATCTCTACCATCAGGATTACTTTTTTGTTTAATTTTTTGTGACTTTCTCTGACTTGTATATGCAGTGTGTGTGAAAGTAAATGACTTCCCTGTAAAATCGTGTCAGCGCATTACAAAGTCAAAGTTAAGTTGTTTCTAAGACACTATAAGCAACTACATTTAGATTTGGAGTTATAGTAGATGTGCTTGTCCGTCTGGCAGTGTTACTCTGACCTGGACCTCATTTTTATGGATCATTGATAATGTGAAGTTTATATAATACCTGTAGTAAAACTTTGATCATTAAAACTTTCAACATTGAATTCAAGCATGATGAGTAAAGCAGGCTAGACATTTCAGCGTGTCCACTCTTGTTTTTTTAGTGTTTCAACTATTGAAAATAATTCAAGGACGGACAATGGGCATAAGCCAGATGAGAACCTTTGATAGTAAACTTAAGGCAGCTGCTAACACGAAATAGATTTTCTACCTTTTGTCAAAGAAATCATTAATAATAGTTACCTCAAGACTCAGCTGGCATCTAGATAGATGTCTTTTGTTCAGAGACATTGGAGGTGACAAAACTAATAATTAAACTATATCAGAGTTGGTCACAAAATATGTGTTTAGGGCAACACAATTATGACACAAACAAAAGTACTTTCTGTAAAACCTGCTATAACAAGTTAAATTTTAGTTTAAAGTAACTACAAACCCTTTATGTATCTACCCCATTTACATGGCCGCTTTTATCTTCTTTATTGTGCTTTAGATTTATTTTTGTATATTTATTGTGTTGTTAAACCTGTTTTTCTTTAACATTGCTTCCCATTTGTCTGAATCATGACAGTTTTGTTGATTTTTTTCCTTCACATCCTTACGTTTTCTTCATAACTCCCAATTTGAACAGAAACTATTCACCAATCTTTTAAATTCCATTCAGATTTATGCCTACAAATATTGTATATATATATATATCTAAAACAGATGAACTCTGGTGGATAGTTGTCTTATTGACAATCATACTACATTTCCCTTGTTTATATCATAGGGAATAAAACAGAGAATGGAAATGGGGAATGTGTCAAAGAGACAACAACTCGACCAAAGAGTAAAAAAACAAACAAATCAAAATTTTCTACCAAGTAAACATAATATGGTGGTCGCCAGATATATGGCAAGCCATGTTACTATTTATTCCAACTTCAAGATATCTAATAAACTTTATAAGATATCTGATTTAGTTTATAAGATATCTCATATAATTTTCTGTATAAGATATCTTATCAATTATATGAGATATCTTATAAACAATATGAGATATCTTATAAACTATATAAGATATCTTATAAAATATATATGAGATATCTTATGAAGAATATAAGATATCTTATATAAAAATATTTATGAGATATCTTATATACTATATAAGATATCTCATATAATATATAAGATATCTTATATAATTTAGTTTTTATAGGATATCTTGTATAATCTAAATTATATAAGATATCTTCTATATTGTATGATTATTTAAGACTTTAATTGAAAGCTAACTAAAGTACTTTTTATCAAAAATGTAAATAAACGGAATTCTCTGCACCACTATTTTTTAATCTGCTAGCTAGCCTGGTAAATACTCTCATAGGAAACTTAATAGCATCCTTATGCTTGCCACTTTAGGAGCAGGATCTGCTTACCTTTCTGGAGCCTATGAGGTCATCCCTGGTTTTCGGTCAGTTTAATGTTGTTTTTTGTGGACAATTATTTGTCCTTTTTTTCATTTTTCCTTGTTTTGCCTGAATTTTCCGTTGGTCTCTCGTCAACGTGTGACTTTTGAATCTCACTTTGGTATCTGTCGCCTCTTTTTTTTAATTTTAAACAGAGCATCGGAGAAACTGTTTTAAGCGGAAGATAATGTGTGTCATACAAACATCAGGTGAATCTGTATCTATTATATAAATTCTGCCAATGTAGGCACACCTCTTCCGAGTATTCTAGTTCACACGAATAAATTTCTTCCACCAATATCACTGTACACTATTTACATCATATTCCTGGCGATAAAATTAGGCTTAATGTCAGTTTAAGCTGTACCAACACTTTTAAATACTTTAAAATCTAAAAATATCTATCTAAAGATATCACTGTTTCAGAGTAGACAACCATTAATCACTTAAAGATATATATTCAGTCAGTATCTACTTTTTCTTTATATCATCTAATTGCAACAATCTATACCTTTCACAATGAAGATTATAACATAATCGTCTACATTTTGGTTCTATAAACTTCTGTAACACTTTAAAAGCCTTTTCATTTCTAAATATTACTAAGTAAACAAATGGAGCTATTATCAGTTGTAAAATGTCAAATTGTTCATCTTTCATATCAAAAATAGCCAACTCTTTACTACAGGAATTAATTAAATCTTCCTAAATCGGTTTTCTAATATCTTCTAGACTTTTATATGTTAATAAAAAATGTGATAAAGTTTCTTCTGTTTCGTTACACAATTTACATAAGGACAGTTCTGAATTATTTTCAAACTTGGCTCTTACTGCTTGTAGAATGTAACTTCCAGTATCTATATTAAGTTTTGTAGGAATTCTGATAATTTCTCTTGAATTCATAGTGTTTGTATTAGTAATAGGATGACAACGTCCTGATGTGTATATCATTGATACTTTAAACTGGTATAAAGTTTTGCTTGATTCAATATCTTCTGAGTCCAAAATTTATGAATCTTGGAAGTTATTTCACTCTTCCATTGATATTTAGAAATTGGGTTGACTAAATATTGTTCAGGATCATTCAATTCATATTTCAAAAATGTTTTTCTCAGTAAACTAAACCAACTATAACTATTAATAGATTTTACGTTTAATTGCCTTTCCGCTAGTTGCCTTTCAATAGAACTTTTTTCTTGTTTAGTAATATTTCCATAAAAAGTTAAAATTTTAACATCTATTTGAGCTTATATAGGTAACATCCCAGAAATTATATATATTGCAGGATCAGCTACTGTTTTTGGTAAAGATAACAACTGTTTCAAAAAAATTTAAACTGGATATTTGCATGAAGTTCTAAACATCTTCCTCTTGGGATTACTATTTCCAATCCATATAACATTATTGGTATTATATAAGTATTCATAATTGACATTGAGGTTTGAGGATCTAATCCATTTTCTCCATAAAGTCCAACCCCCATTAAACTATAAAGTGTCCTTGCTGTCTTTAAATTCTCATCTATTGTTGCTTTACATGAATCATCGTCTAAACGACAAATTCCAATAAGTGTTGCTTTACTAGAAGTTGGAAGAATAGAATTGCCTAAGGTCCAAAAATGTTCATTAACTTTCTCATGGTGACGAGATTTAGACTGAATAACACAACTTTTTGCTGTTTGTAGTAAGTATGCCTCACGTTTACTAAAATCAAAGGCCATATTAATTAAAATCTGTGTTTCATATGGACAATTACTAAGTATGGCTAAATCATCTGCGCAAGTTGGAGCACAACAAGAAATTGATCCAATTTTCCCTCCATATTCTGAATCAGCTAAAATGTCTAAAAGTGTATTTATATAAATTTTGTACAAGTCTACACTAAGATCCCACCTTGTCTTACGCCTTGCTCTATTCTAAAAGTGTTTGATATTTGGTTATTCCATCTTACAATGTCTTACACAGGAAACAGCATTTTTATATAAATTATAAATAATCAAAATAGATTGTTCTGGAATTTTCATTTGATATAATCTTTTTGTAAGCCCTGCATGTTTTACTGCATCAAATACTGACTTTGCATCTAACATAGTAATTATTGTTTGATCATTTAACTCAACACATTCTTTATGAAATTCTTCTATAATTAAAGGATAGTTTAATGGTGCAGTTCTTCTAGTGAAACCACGTTGTAATGGATTTTGATATTTTATAATGTCAGGATTAATTCTGATCTCTAAAACTGCCTCAATGAGTTTAGATAATGTTGGAGTAATTGTAATTCCACGATAATTTTTACTGTCTTTACAGCTTCCCTTATTCTTAAAAAGCGGAATTACTAGTAATTGTAATTCCACGATAACTTTTACTGTCTTTACAGCTTCCCTTATTCTTAAAAAGCGGAATTACTATCCCTAATTTCTGTTCATCTGGTATATAACAAAGTCTAAAAGTACTATCCAAAAGTTCTGTAAGATGATAAATAAGAGATGGTCCACCATATAACACATTTTCAGTTGAAATTCCCAAAATATCAGGTGATTTATTTAAATTTAATAACTTCAAAGCTTCTTCTATTTCATTTTCAGTAATACTTTGGTGCTGAAACATAGTTCTACAAATGTCAATTATATCAATATATTCTTGTTCAACCTTTTGTTGATACTTGTGTTCAAAATGTTCATGAATAGAATTTTTCGTTAAATTTTCGAAATGGTGTTTCCAACCAATCAGAATATTGTCTTCTGTACTATACACTGTGTCACCTACAGATAATTCATCTATGTGATTACTTAATCTTCCCCCTCTGTTTTTTTAATAAGTCTTCAAAATTAATTTTTATTTTTAGTATTTGCTTCCATTATCTTTTCTCTTTCATCGATTCTATTCATAGCAACTGCCTTGCGACAATGTTTACGTAAATTATAAGTTGTCTCTTTTTTCTGGATATAAAGTTCATTCCTTGGATCTACAATTCAATAATTGCACTTGATGATAACTATATCCATGGTTTTGAAGCTTATAAATTTACTATATAGTTAGATGGGATATATCAAATAGAATACTATACAATTAATGTCTTTCAATGAGGTTTAGCTATGCGATACGGGGTATGCGAAGCAAGGTAGATGATACCGACTGGAGAAAAGAACCTTTATCAAATATACAAAATTTCTGTTTTTAGTACTAAATATATGATAAGTGGTTTTATTTACTTTTGTCAAACTGATATTCACTGAGGCCAACTAAGTCAATCACACCACTTATTTATCGAAACAAATGACAGTAATTGATTATTCCAATTTCTGAGAGAAGACAATGCATTTAATGACAATTATTTATCTAAACTAATTGTAATTCCAATATTTAACATTATTATACATGTAAAAGCATGACGTTTTGCACAGTGAATATCACTTTCCTTCATGCGAATATGCTGTTTTATTCAAAATCTATTCATATATAATAAAATGCTCCACAGGTTGCAGTTTGATATGACTGCAGAGGTCGAACCATGAACAGCTGGGGCAAGTATGGACACTTCCTTCATGTTTGATACAGCTCTGAATTTAGGTTGTGATTAAATATTTGACACAGCAAAGGTTCCTGACACAGAATGAACGCGGTCTAAAATTTTTAAAAAAATTACAAAAAAATGAAAAAATATCATTCATCATTAATACAAAATTGTCTTTAAAAAATCTATAAAACTTACATTAATTATTTTTTCAAAACATCAAATAATAAACAGTAAATTTCAAAAGATATTTATATATAATTTCTTCTCTGAAATTAGAATTTGAATTTGATGCTGTCTCTATTTTCAAGTATGAATCTGCTTACAATTTCTATTAATTGTGCAATACAGCTCTGAATTTGGATTGTGATTAAATATTTGACACAGCATAGGTTTCTGAAATAGAATGAATGTGGTCTAAAAACTTAAAATTTTGAAATTCAACTTTACCTTCTATGGTCCAATATCTAAATCTAAATACATGGTTTGATTCGGCATATCAAAGAACCTTAAGAACTCATTTTTTTATGAAATCAAAGAAAGTTTAATTTTGGACCTTGATTTGGAAAACTGGGCCCAAAAATCCAAAATCCAAAATCCAAATACGTGTTTAGATTTAGCACATCAAAGAACCCCAATAATTCATTTTTTGTTAAAATCAAACTAAGTTTAATTTTGGACACTGGATTTTAATGTGGACCAATTTGAAAACCTGGTCTGCGAACCAAAAACACAGACAACACCATAACATAATACGAATGCAAATAAATTTACGGTCATATAAAAATCAGTTGAAAATGGCTTGACTCATCAGATGGATACAAATAGAAATACATCTAACAAAAACACAGAGTGGACGTGGACGGGTACTTATACATCCCCAAAACTAAAAGACACTAAGTACAGATCTGAGAGTACTCACAGTTACTGACAGCTAGTTCAAAGCCAATAACAACTAATAAAAAAAATCATGTATCTAAGACTTAAATATCAATCAGTACACATCCAACATCCAAAGGATTTAGTGTAAAGACGTCATTAACAGTCAAAGAAAAACATGACCTTGTGCAATGCCAAACTATAGGTATCGACAGATTGTAGTACCGTGAAAGTACATATGTGTAATATTTAGTATGATTTTAATTTACTGATAACAAAATCAATATTTATACCAATGAAAACAACATTCAAAGAATTAATTACAGTGGTGAATAGGTAACCTTTCAAAATAAATTTATTTAAAGGATTGATAAGTTTATCCGGATTGTATCTCAATTTCTTGGCTCGGTTTACAACATCACCGTAAAATTTAGGATGTGCTATTCCGTTTGAAATAAGTTTTTTTTACAGGTACAGCCAAACTTGCAAAACAAATCTTTGTATCTATGGAAGAATTTAGTAAAGGTTTTAAGTAATTTGTGGTAACGAGATACCTGACTTAATAATTTACTAGTAGTACATAGATTACGCTCATTGAGATTCAACACGTCACTACAGACATCAGTCAATACGTTTCGTCCTTTTTGGTTTACAAGCTCTTCATTTTTTAATAAGTTTTTGATTTTCAAATATTTTGTCATTGAACATCACTGAAGAGACATGCATAAAGCAGCATTTATTGTAGAAATGCGCATCTGGTGTAGAAAAATTGTTACCATATTATTCTGTTATTTTTCACCTGAGCCTTAGGTTGATAGGCAGGTTTTTTGAATGCTAAAGTTTCATTCATTTAAATACAATATTAGAGTCCTATCGTAAACAAACAAAAAATCATACAAATATATTAATCATTTATTAGAACATATTCAAACACAACAGTCAGTAATTTAATTTTAAAATGTAAACTTGTACAGAACACAATTTTGTAAAAGAAAAATTTTAAACTTCATGTAGTTAATTAACAGTCCATTAATTTTACACATAATATTCCTCCATGTCCATCCCTCATGTATACCACCCCTGTGTTCCATAGCCTGGATATTGTTCCTCTATGTTGGGATCTTCATTCAGAAAGACTGGGAAAAATGAGAATGGACTGGTACCAAGGAATGGAATTATTCCCAATAACTTCCCTTCCGTGGAAAAATGAAACAAATGTTCTCTTGCATAATGGTTTTCTCTTTCACTGATATGTTTCCAAGAAACAAGAAAGCCAGCTGAAAAAAATAAATAACGGGTAAATAACACTGATTGTGAATGATACTATGAGTGAAAATAACTTTCATAGAAATGACAAAGTTCTGTATTCAAAGATCTTATGGAGAAGAAAATTATTGGAGGTTTGAAGTTATACAAACTTTATAAATCAATGTATACATCCTGTTAACTGTTTATTTTCAAGAAGTACCACGGTAAGCAGTTTGCTTCTAAATAAAACTATTTTTTGCCATTTAACAACACAGTTTTAGAAAGCAAACTATGAGTCATAAATATATTATTTATTGGATAAATGCTATAAGTAGTGCACGGTTTCAGACACAATAAAACTGCATCTTTGGGCCAAGTGAACTCTTGTCATTACTAGGTGTCTGTCATGGTTCATTGTCCATTTGTCATAAACTTTTCCAGTACTAATCTCTAAAATCACCTTACCAATCTTGACCAAACTTTGAGACACTTATCGTTAGGTATCTAGGTATAAAAAATAAGCCAGACATGAAAAAAAAACATGGCCACCATGGCTAAAAATAGAATAGGGTAAAATGTAAATAATCATCAAATTCTTTCAAATGGTTACAGATTTGGCAAATCTAAGAAAGCAAAAATTCTCAGACAGTCAAGATCTACCTTCCATCTTTTAAAACCAAATTTTGAAACTTCAACTCCATGTACAATGTTATTGCCCATGAATGAGGATTCTTTTACCAAAATTTGAATTGTTTATTTATAAACTTGAAAACTATCACAGATAGACAGAAACGGTAAACAGCTAAAATTATCAGCTAAAAAGATATACAAATAAGTCAAATTATTGAAATTATCAATTGACTCCTGACAGGAGTTTATAATCTTAAATCATGATTTTTTTACCCATTAATGGTTTTTTGTCTATTATCTTGAAAAGTATAATAAAAAGAAACATTAAACAACTAAAAGAATTAGCAGTACAAGATCTACAAAAGTCCAATTTGGCTGAAACCATCAATTGACTCCTTATAGAGTTACTACCTTTTAATAATGATTTTTGATGAATTTAAACGTTTTTGGCGATTATCTTGTAAACTATAATAGATATGAACTGTAAACAGCTAAAGGATAAAAAATAATAGATCTAACAAGAGAAATAGAAACAGTAAGAATGACCAGCAAGACAAGATCAACAATGGTCAAAACATTCCAATGTTTACCCAAATCATAAACCGACTCTTAATAGGAGTATATGCTATTTTTCTCTTTTGGCTTAATATTAGCATAATGAAATCAACTTCTCATGGGAGTATATGCCATTTTTCTCTTTTGGCTTAAAATTAGCATTATGAGATCAACTTCTCATAGGAGTATATGCCATTTTCTCTTTTGACTTAAAATTAGCATAATGAAATCAACTTCTCATAGGAGTATATGCCATTTTCTCTTTTGGCTTAAAATTAGCATAATGAAATCAACTTCTTATAGGAGTATATGCCATTTTTCTCTTTTGACTTAAAATTAGCAAACTAAAATCAACTTCTCATAGGAGCATATGTCATTTTTCTCTTTTAATTTAAAATTCGCATAATGAAATCGACCAAATTCTGTAAAAAATGTGTGAATTAATAGTCAAAACTTAAAGGACAAAAAATGCCTGATTACCTCCATTTAATTGGTTTATATCATATTAGTAGTTTTAATCTGT
Source organism: Mytilus californianus (assembly GCF_021869535.1). Classification (NCBI taxonomy): domain Eukaryota; kingdom Metazoa; phylum Mollusca; class Bivalvia; order Mytilida; family Mytilidae; genus Mytilus; species Mytilus californianus. The sequence continues at coordinate 37,288,454 of NW_026262734.1, forward strand.
ATACTGAATGCATATGTTTTACTTTAATTGTAAATCAAAACTCACAAAGCAGAAATCTGTTGGATAACCTGGCAGATGTATTGCTGTAGTTACGGAAGCTTCGTAAAGTCTAAAACAAATATAATCCATTTTCATACTGCAAAACAATGTGATAGGCCTGGATATTAAAAATATGCATTTTTACATCTGGTAATAGCAAAAGGTAATTATCTCAATTTTAGAAATTTTGATTTATGACAAGAAAATGGGTTTCTAAGGCTAAACCTGTTAGCCTACCCAGTAGTTTTATTATACATGTATATATTGCGTTTTCGTGCATGTCTGTAATTCTGATCCTACTTTAAGATCAAAGTTACATAAAGGGTTATTTTTATGAATTAAACTTAATTGTGAAGAAAAAAAAACCCTTCAAAAGAATATCTTACTCTAGTATTTTTGATTGTGAGAAGACTTACTCATTATTATGCTCTTCTGGTACCTCCAGGACCAACAATAAGGTTTCAGCAACCAGTACAACTTTGTTAATTATCTTATCATCACTTTTGATCGTCTTTGTCTTCAAAACAATAACATCAATGTCGTGAGGCAAATGGATGATATGTTCATCTTTTACTAACAAGTCCCTGTTAATATAAAGCAAAAATTAACAATCAAATTGGTGGTACATACTGGCGGAGGACGAGTTACCATCAGTTACCAGTTACAGTCACCTAGCATTTTATGCAATAACAGACTTGTTTTGTAAAAACGGCATACTGCTATTATTTGCACGCAATAACTTTTATTTAATTTTACAAAGTTTTTTTTTTTATCAGATTAGGACAAGAAAATGCTGAGTTTTCCCTTTTTTTAACACATCATTGAAAGATACGACTGCGGAGACATGGACCAGTACAATGAGATTGTTGAAGATTAAAAACAAAATAAATAATCAATTTTGTGATACCGCATACCTACAATGAAGTTATTGAAGATTAATCTCTTTATTGACATCAACAAATTGGCAAGCTAACTTGAATTAACACTTGATGTGGTATAACATGTTTGAGCTCTTGCAAACATATTTGAAACCCATCTGTATGTGCCTGTCCCAAGTCAAGACCCTGTATTTTAGTGGTTGTTGTTGGTTGCTGTCTGCCATATTTGTTTTTTGTTTATGGTTCTCTATATAAATCAGGCTGCTGGTTTTCTTGTTTGAATTGATTGAATTGTGGAGCAAGATCTGCTTACCTTTCCAGAGCACCTGAGATCACCCCAAGTTTTTGGTGGGGTGAATGTTGCTCAGTTTTTAGTTTTCTATGTTGTGTTTTGACGATTGCTGGGGTTTGTTTTTTTTTTTGGTTGGTTTTCGGTTTTTTGACATGGAGTTGTCAGTCTTCAAGTTATGAGTGTGAATATCAATTTGGTATCTTCTGCCTCACTTTAAAAAATGTTCAAGTCTGAACCTCTTATGGCTTACTATACAGTATGGGTTTTGCACATTCTTGAAGCCTGTACGGTGACCTATAGTTGCTTACATCTATGTTATTACATCTATGGTGAATAGTTGTCTAATTGGCAATCATACCACAACTTCCCATTTTTATAACTATATTTAATGTGTTATTTGAATAAAACACTATACAAAAATATTGATCAAACGTCCTATAGATTCATGGCGCAAAAGTTATTTTGAGCTGGGAGGCCTGCAATTGATAAGAAGCAGGAGATTTGATGTACAGTGAAAAGTAACTAAACCAATTCCTTTTAGTCGCAGGTGTCTGTATAAAGTCAGACTAAAACAATTAGTTACCAAGAGTATTTTAAGATATATTCTCAAAAGTAGCCTGTACACAGAGACATTTTTTATTTACATGATTTAGGGCCCTTTAGTTTAATACATATACTAGTATTAACTATTCTCAAAAGTAGCCTGTATTCATATAGACACTGATTTTTTTTAAAAGCCCCTATAGCCAAGATGTCTCTGATGGAGGTAATGTGGGGTCATGACGCTGACTGACTTCATTAGTCAAACTTCAATTTGATTCTCTAATTTAAGTCTGAAATTGTATTTTTGTTTGAAGGTGGGTTTGTCTGAAACTGATCTGATATGGGTTTGCATTTATTTTGGATTTAACCTATATGGTTAATTATGTACCTCAGTCAGTGTCCTCAGTATGTGTGTTCTTTATTTAGAATGAAGTATTATATAGTGTTATGTTCATCCATAATTATTTCACTAACTATTTGTCATTTCAGTCAATAATTTCAAAGACTTGTATATAATTTATAACCATAATAAAAAGTTTTGTTTTTATCGCTAGTTTTTCATTATCAATTTATCATATTTATTTCTGCTTGCCTGGCTTTTTTTGCATGATAAGGTAAAATACTGAAATATGGGTCTCACTTATTAGCAACAAGAAACAACCTGAAGACAAATTTATGCGTATTTTTTTTTCTTTACCTTTATTTGAACTTGTAATAAATCAACCTTTCTTGCCCTTTAATTATTATTTCTCGCTTCTTGATGCTTCTTGTCACTAATTAGAAGAAATATTGAAAATTGGAAATCAATGCATGGTATATAACCTAATACCTGTACGCAGGTGCTCATTTCAGTCATGATCTATGTCTGTTTTAAAACTAGTAAATTATTCAATGTCTTAAAATACAAGAAACACCTACATAAAAAGGAGGTTCATCTTCTTCTTCAGTGATTCCACTTTGGTTGATTGTTATAAGCTTATTAATATTTGTATGCCTCTATACGATGTTTGTTATAATGTTAAAGTCTTAATTAGGGAGTTATGTTTTTTCCTCATTTTTTTTTCTCATATTTTTTACTTTCATCAATAGAAATTTTTTTTCCAATACATACAGGAGCAAGAAGTTTTTTTTAACTCAACGTAAGTTGTTCTATACAAACAAAAGAATAGTTTATTGTCACTGATTCAATGAATATTTATTGTAAAAATATATTTCTATAAGCTGTATTGCTTTTGAATAAAATATTTTTATCATTATCATAGCACCTTAAAATGCTTAGCATCAAGTAATGATTATTGAAGCAATATGAACATCTGATTCACAGTTATGTTTTTATAGCAGTTTACCTGTGGTATTTAATGAGCTGATATATTGGTTTGAAATAACAATATAAATACATACTACAAAAAATACGGGAATTCAGTTCATTTTAAGAGGACAGGAAGGAATCTAGTTCTATAAACTAAGGAACTTACAGTTAGGTTAAGTAACATAAATCCTTGCATAAACAAAATCAAGTGCACATAATGAAAAACAGTACTAATGACTTTTTTGACAACAGAGCTCCTGTCTATGTAATATCTGTTATCGAAGGATTAGGAATAATTATTTTAAATACAGTCATTCTTGTAGTTTCATGCAAGATTAAAAAGGAAATCAGAAATCAGCTACATATATTTTATACATTTCTTGGAGTATCGGACCTATTGAATGGTTCCATGTTACTGGTGTCTTCATTCACCTACATTTATAAAGATTTTTATCTTTTTCATAACTACAAGATTTGTTTTTCAATTGCCTTATTGGCCCAAAGCCAGATGTTCATAACTGGATATTTACTTTTATTACTGACATTTGTGAAATCTTTTTCCATCATCACTCCTCTGAAATGTCTGAAATATGTCACACGTGAAATGGCCATTGGTCTATCTTTTGGAGTGTGGATTTTTACTTCTGGACTTGTAATAATTCCATCACTGGTCTGGGTACAAAACCAAGTTAATACATCAGGACAAGAATGTGATCTGTACAGTGTGTATGGAGACAAATTTGGACATTTTATAACTTTAAGAAAATCAGCCATGGGAATTTTTATTTTTTCTCTGATAATATTGAACTCAAAGATTGTTATGACCATAATAAAAAGAAACAGAAGGGTTGGAGTTTTGAAAGGTAAACTAGAAACTTCCATTTATAAACCGGATATTAAAGGAGTTCTTGGAAGTAAAATGAACACTTGTTTTTCAGTTGCTGGATCTTCAGTTGTTGAACCTGATATTAAAGGACTTCTAGGAAGTAAAATGGACACTTGTTCTTCAGTTGCTGGATCTTCAGTTGGTGAACCTGGTATTAGAGGAGTTCTTGAAAAGAGAGTGAAAACTAGAACTTCCAATGATGAACCTGGTCACAAAAAATATTTGGAGAGTAAACTGGACACTTGGGGTAATGTTGCTGAATTTGGTACCAGTAGAGTTTTCAAAAATGTACTGGATAACTCAATTTTAGTTGATGAACCAGGTAACAATGGAATTCAGGAAAGCAAACCACACATCAACCGAGTTATGGAAGGAAAACCAGATAATATGTCTACGATGTCTGTTCTAGAGCCGGGTACCTGTGGAGGTCTAACAACAAAAATGGATACTTCCAGTACTCTCGATGAACCTGGTACTAGTCATAAAATATTTAACACTAACAACACAGAAAATTTGTCATTGCCAAAAAAAAAAATAACAAAGTTACAAGTAAATATAATGAGTAAGTTGGAAAGTCAAACTAGTGAGCAGAGGAGAACAATAAAGGATCACGATAAAAAACGTAAAACAACGACCAAGCAGCGACTAATAGGAACAAAGACCTACAATTTTCTGAAGTCGAAAAACTTTAAGGCCTATTTGACAGTTCTCATGCATGTAGGATTCAATTTATTAAGTGGTATGCCATCATTTGTATTTTTATCTAACAGACAATTACTGTCTTATTATACCAGTAGTAGAAGTATCAGATTTGTTTGTGCTTTGTGTAGATATTTTGTATCAATAATTGATCCCATTCTGATACTACTCAGAATACCAGTATTCAGGACAACATTGAAGACATTGTGTAGTAAATGTATACAAAGACAACCCAAATATTACTGACAATATATCTATCAATTTTTGTCATGGTTGATTTGTGCTTACAGGGTATTCGGATATAAAGTATAGGCACTTAAAAGGTAATTATAACTGGCAAAATCACCCTTACCTTTTGGTAGGGTTAGTCTTGCGCAGTCTTTAGTTTTCTGTTGTGTTTTGTTACAGTTCGTCTTTTTCTTTACTAGTCATGTCATTGTCAGTTTATTTTTCAATTTGAGAGTTCGGATGTCCCTTTGGTATCTTTAACCCCTCTTTTTCAGTTCTCTGTCATACTGCTTTGTGGCATCCCCTTTTTTAATGGATTTTTTTTACAGTTATCGATAACAAAACATGGAAATGATGATATCATCCAGAGGGGATAAGAATCTAATATTGACAATAAAATTGAGAATGGAAATGGGGAATATGTCAAAGAGACAAAAACCCTACCAAAGAGCAGACAACAGCAGAAAGTCTTCTATGACCATAGACTTGATTTAAATGAAAATGTCATGGAATCTGTTAACAATTTATTCTGTTATCAGAATATGTTATGACATTTCACACAGCAAACTTTGTTATATTTTACCAAATGTTGTAGCAAGTTTATGGAAAGTTTATTTATTTATTTCGTTTGTTTGTTTGTTTGTTTGTTTGTCTATTTGATTGCACTACTAAACTTAATTTAACAAAAACATGTTGTCTTTAAATGACACTCTCTCTTGAGTGCTATATAATCTTTTTAACAATATTTTTGAACAATCTGTTGACTGTTTTGATAAAGTTGACATACATGAAATATTTGTCTGTATTTGATTTTATTTCATTATAATTTAGTTAAATATACATTCATTGTATTTTTCAATTTTATTTCATTTTAATTTAGTTATCAAATATATGTTCATTTTATATATGTCGATCTGCTTTTAATTTTATTTCATTATGATTGATTTAAATGTATATGTATTTATTCTATTTGTCTGAATTCAATTTTATTTTGTTATAATCTAGTTAAATGTATATTGATTGTATGTGTCTGTTAATTCTATTTCATTATAATTTAGTCAATGTTTGTAAATATTTTATTGCTTTAATTTGCTAATATTATATATTTTATTTAAGGATGTTCGCTACTCTGTTTCAAAATAACAAGCTTTTTAAAAGACTGTTATGCATTGATAGTATTTGAATAAAGAAACTAAAAAAGCAGAAAAAAATGACGGGTATGTGTGCTGGTTTTCGAGATATAAGCCATTGAAAATTTGGCGGGAAATAATTCTCTCTAGATTTTTCATACATTTAACATTGACACCTTTTTTTCTTTTAAAAACGAAGAAAAAATGACAAGGATTTTATAAGATTTTCAAAGATAACATTTTAAACTATATGTAATCAAATTCTGGAAAGAAAAGTAGGGGTTAATGGGCAAATTTTTTAAATGGTACTTCATTGATAAAACCAGAGGATTCCGAATATCTGGCAAAAATCCTAAAGCAAGAGGAGCGAACATCCTTAAGTTAATGTGTCAAATTATCAAATTGTGATAGATTTTATTTAGTTGATTGCTTTCATTTATTAAATTTTAATTTAATCAGAAGTATTACTAACATACAATGTATTTATTTGAATTTTGTACATACTATTTTGATTAAATATTGATTGCAAAAATAATTGAGAATTTTGATTCAAGAATGCAATTCGTGGTAGCTAGTTTTGCTTTTCACACATTAACACTTAACACGGTATGCAACACACATTATGTAATATATTGTAATAATAATTAATTAAGGACAGTGTCAACTTCAAGGAATCAAGCTGTAACAAACATTGCAATGTACAAAATATTAAGACAATGTGAACAAATGCTAGTGACAGTCACAGCAATGAAAATACAATTCCAATCATTTTCATGATTTAAAAAAACATTATTCATGTCTTGTTGAATCAATGTATTTATTCTAATTTGATTTTTTTTGTCAAAGTCAGGAACCTTGTCATTACAACAATAAGGAGATGTAGTATGCTTGCATCAGATTGCTAGTTTTAGACAACTATTAAAATGACGCAGACGTAAGCAACTATAGCTCACCATACCGCTGTGGTTATTCCAATGTTTTTTGTTCTGAAGGATACTTAGATGAGGATATTCAGTTCTTGATAGTTTACCTTGTCTAACCTAGTAGCAGCGTACAACTTCCTTGCTGATACTTCCCTGTATAGTAATTAGTGTATTATATATAGTGAAGAAGGAAAGTCATTGGTTTTTTTTTTTATTGAATATGAAGAGATCTAGGGTATATAGCAATGAGACAGCAACCCAATGACATAAAAGCAAGAAATTTACTAAAAATCTGACCAAAATAATATAAGTATTCTCACATAATCTTTCATCAAATGGACAAACAAATTTTTAGTCAAAGAGAAACCAACAAAACCAAGGCAAAATATGAAACACGACAAAAATTTAAAAAACAATCTACAAATCACTACAAAAATTTGTAATTGGACATTCTCTAATTTTTGTGCTATTTTCACATTTCTTGAGCGGTGTGAGAAAAATATTTCTCCTCACTAGTGATATATCTGCTCTCGGCAAATGATTAGTCGAAATTTGATTATGACGTCAAAATTTCTTGGTTTCTTCTGAATTTTCCTATTGTGACGTCATGAAAAAAGGCGGCCATGCCTGATGACGTCGCATATAAAGAACACAACTTTCTGAAAAACTTTGAAAATGAAGGAAAAAAATCATTTAAGAAACAGATTCCGACACGATATTTCTCCACTCTCAACAGTTAAATTTTAATTATTTAAAAAGCTCGGCAAGCCTCGCGCTTTTAATAATAAAATTTAACAGTCTCGAGTGGAGATATATCGTAACACACTTGTTGCAGTGTAGGAATCTATATTTTACCCATATTATTGTGTAATATCCAAAATCTATATACATAGTTATATTCAGCATATAAAAAACAACCCAAGAATTCAATTTAAAGTTTAATTTTGGACCCCGCTTTAGACCAAAAATGAACATTTAGAGACAAGAACATCGACAACGCTGACAACGTCTTAACATTATACGACCCAAAACATTTGCAGCTGTATAATAATTGATGCCTGATGAAGTTTTTTTGTCACACTAGTTGACTTTATATCAATTAAAGGTAGGAGCCGTGTAGTAATGAAGGAAATATGAAACTTCTAATTATGACATCTATTTGTGTCAACAGTACAATGAAATTGACACATATAAATTTAAACAGATTGTATGATGGTGACTAATCATCCAGTGGCAAATATTACATGAATATTCAGGACATTGCTTGCATTTGCAGGACATTACATGCATATTCAAGTCAATGACATGCTAATGAGTTAGGAATATACCCCACTTTGTACTAGATTGAAACCCAGTTTTTAAGATGCCAGTTCACAAGGTAGCAGTCCACAAGAGAAGTTATTACCCCTAACAAGGCACATGTTTGTTTTAATTCATGATGGTAAGTGTTTGTTCTTATTCTAAAATGTAGTGTGCTTGGCTGCAAGTGAGTTAAAAAATAAGCATCAAATACCAAGTTTTAAAGTCTTCAGTTGAGACAAAGCAAGGGATCAAACTCATATACAACCTACTGCACTTGATATTCAAGACTTTAGAATATGGAAATTAAGGCAGTTGTTTTAGTAGACTATATTGCTATCATGAGGTAAATTATAATGGATTGAGAGGGTGATGGACAAGGGGTAAAATTTATAAAAAGTAGAAAATTTATTCTATAACTTTCTATACTGTCTTCTATCTTTAAATCAGTTTAAAAACATTTGCTGGTTTTGATGTTATACATACAGACTCCTAAAGAATCACGTATAATACAAACATCAGCATTAGTAACATAGATCGTTTTAACACCAGTAAAATTAGCAATGGGTATGTTCTGATGTTCCTGTCGAATACACATTCTGAAAGAAACAAAAATCAGTACTGATTACAAACATCTAGATGTCTTTTGGTTATTTATGTTGCCCCCACCCTGATTAAAATGAAGATCCTGTGTCCAACCTTTGCTCAAAAAGATTTAAATACACTCCTTTCAACTTTTTGCTCTGATAATTATTACATTAGCCAATGAAAATTCAACCTTCAAATTTTAGATGGTGTGTATTGTAATGACTAAACCAGAGGATTCCAAAGGTTTTGAAAACAGAGAATAGAATGAGCAAAAAAAATTAACGGGGAATATGTTCATAGACACAGGTGATGTCTCTGCTTGAATATAATGCTATAGAGTGACATAAATCAAGAATGGTAAAAGTGACAATACCCAAATTCCTGCTTGATCCGAGTTTTGTGGTAACAAAATCCATCATTGGATAAAACACAAATTACCTTAGCCAGCCGGATGTAACCCCAAATTTGAGTTTTGAAAAATATTTTTGTAGTTAATGTGTTTTTTTCTTATACATTTCACTATTAAATAGATTATGGGCAGTTGTTTTCATTATTAATCTCTTCAGGATTTTATCTATTTGTTTAATTTTAGTTTTTATTTATTTTATTTATTTAATTGTTGCTTTTCCTTTCCAAATATTTTTCATTGTTGAAATTCTTGTTTTGCTCAGGTTTAATTTTTTTTTTTGCTTAATTGTTTTAGCTATATTTTTATCTGTTTTTTCCATGTTTCAAAAATATATATTTATAATTATATACATCCCATAAATTGGTATCTTCAAACTCATATTTCTTTGTTCTATGTCATATTGTAAACCAAATTATTTCTCTTTATATAAAAGTTGTATTTACCTGTCCATCATGTTAATGTTAATACAGTTATCTCCCATGATACAGAACTTGCTTACCTGCCATTATTGTCAATGTAAACACAGTAATCTCCCATCATACAAAACTGTCTTACCTGTCATTACTGTTAATGAAAACAAAGTTATCTCCCATCATACAAAACTTTCTTACCTGTCATTATTGTCAATGTAAACAAAGTTATCTCCCATGATGCTAAACTTTCTTACCTGCCATTATTGTCAATGTAAACAAAGTTATCTTCCATTATACAAAACTTGCTCACCTGCCATTATTGTCAATGTAAACAAAGTTATCTCCCATTATACAAAACTTACTTACCTGCCATTATTGTTAATGAAAACAAAGTTATCTCACATGATGCTAAACTTTCTTACCTGCCATTATTGTCAATGTAAACAAAGTTATCTCCCATTATACAAAACTTGCTTACCTGCCATTATTGTTAATGAAAACAAAGTTATCTCTCATGATGCTAAACTTTCTTACCTGCCATTATTGTCAATGTAAACAAAGTTATCTCCCATTATACAAAACTTACTTACCTGTCATTATTGTCAATGTGAACACAGTTATCTCAAATGATACAAAACTTACTTACCTGCCACTATTGTCAATGTAAACAAAGTTTTCTCCTATTATACACAAGCTGTTTATCTTTTTTTTTTATCTTTCTTTTAAGTACTTCCTCATAAGGAATTTTTTCGTGTATCTCTCCATTCTGGTTTAATAGGATGATTTGGCTTGACTTTCTGTAATGAAAATAAAACCTGAACATACAGTCTTCAACAATAAATAGATGTCTATACATTATGTCAAACCCTTTTCATTAGTCAATCGTCCCAGGAGTCTTAAAAGTTATGAATAAGTTATACAAAAAATATTAAATAACTGCCTTCAAAAACCAAAAAAATTAAAAATAAACAGAGAATGTGTTAGAAAGGACATAACTCAAGAACAAATTCGAACTACATCTGTGTTTGGTGGTAATAAGGATTGTGTATAAGTTTCATACAATTTGGTTTAGGCAAAGTTAGAATGCACAAACAACAAATTTAGCAATTTTTCGCTTTATAAAGGGACATATCGTACAGCGGGTTATTTTTGCGGGTGTAAAATTTCGCGATTTAGGGGCAACAAAGTAAACAAAATATTTTGGCGGATTCTTTAATCCCAATTAAATATTTTGGCAGATACTGAAATGGTTGCAGTTTAAATGTTGTAAATATTGACAAACAAGGGTCTTTTGTTATGGTTAAATGATTGTTTTACCGGCATGACGTCTTATTTATTGTTTATATTTTGATTTAGTTAATCAATAGAATACCGGTACATAGTTATTTGTCACAGGTGTACAAACGTCTTGTAAATGTTACGGTTGATTAGTTACGAAATTGACCGGACCTTTAATGTACTAATTAGATTATTAAAGCTATCATGAGTGACTTGCAACTCTTATATATTTTGACACTGATTAGTAAGGATAAAATCCTGACAGTGTACCTTGCACTCGTATATTATTATTTATTTTATTATGTAACCAATAAACTAATTAACACCTGACAGCCAGTGAACAATGGCCTTTGGCATTGATGTTGTTTAAATTAACATAAACCGTTATTGATCCATCGAACGGGAAAAATAGATAGTTTACAAAATGCTTCAGCTATTAGAAAGTATCGAACGTATGCATACATTTTTCGTGGAACTTATTTTCGCGATTTCACCTGACCCGCCAAAATAAGCGAAAATAAACACCTAGCGAAAATAACCCGCTATACGGTAACTAGAGAACGGTGAAAGTGACGCCACCCAAATTCAAACTCAATCTGTGTTTGGTGGTAATAGCATTGTATAGAATTTTCATAACATTTGGTTGGGGGCAAATCAAATTTAGATAATGGAAACTAATTTGGACATATGGATGGACAAATAGAGGGACAAGGAACACTTAATGTGTCCTCTGCAGGTGGGGGCGTAAAAATAACCAATAAAATATATGATATTTATAGACGATCACTGAAAGTTAATAAGGTGAATTCTTTCTAGCTTTTAACAAATGACACAGAGGTTAAACAAGGATTCAAAGCAACAGTTAAGGTAAACAGAGTTATTTCCAATTATACAAAAACAAACTATCTTAAAACAAACACATTTCATCATTCATTGTTCAAAATTGTTTGCTGCATCTGACTTTATCTGTTCTTAAAAGATTGCTAGATACGATTACAAATTGAATTCCCATACACCATTTGACCTCAGCCAGTGGCCATTTTGAATTTGCTTTTCAGCATCAAAGTAACAACACTTGTTAAATTCCCTTTGAAGCATCATAACTGTCTATTTTGGTTCCCAAGTTGTATAAAGTACGAGTGTCTGGTCTTTTATTTTTTTACGGAAATTTTTAGACCAATGCATGCATGTAAACTAATTTTTTCATGATATTTTGGTGTTTTTTGGAAGACTTTTCTACTACAAATTAAATAATTATCTTTTTAATTTATTGGTCTATACAATGACATAAAATAGTTCAAGCAAACGTTTAGAAAATCATGAATACTTTCTAAAGTTACTGCAAGAAACAAAAATTAAATTTAGGCAATTAAGTCAAAGATTCAAGGAATCTTTGAAGTTCCTGAAGGGGTGAATTAAATACAACCTCGTCATTTTTACTCTGCTATTTGATACCTACCCATGTTCTATAGACCAAGCTAATTTTGCTCCAACAGTTTTGTATGGTTTTGTTTCACGGATCTTAACTGTATCTGTGGAATTACACCATTGTATTTTAGGACTTTGAAAGCTTTCTTTGTCACCACATTTAATAATCTGAAACGAAGACAATTTTACAATCAATTTTAAAACATGTATGCATCTCTAAGGAAATGTGCATTTCATTTGCATTTCAAGCACAATGTAGTTGTTTTCTGTATTTTAATAACATGAAAAAGGCAACCTTAAAAGGGACAACCAGGCTTTTTTTTTATTTATTTTAACTGGGTCCTTTTTTGTGTATCCTTTGTTTTTCAATTGATTGAGACAATAAGATTTTGGCCATAACAAATTTGACCCCACAACATTTGAAGAATCTGTTTTTGGGGGATTTTTACCAATATTTAAAGTGTTGTGTCAATTTCTAAAGAAATACATCTATCAAATATAGTCTTTTCTTTCTATCAACCACTTTATGATAATGTCAGATATTCAATCATTTCATTAGTGAGAGCTAATAAAACAAAATTAGGTTTTGATATCTGTGTGTAGAAAGAAAGATAAGAGCAAGTTATAGCTTTTTATGTGAATTTATACATCTATTTATTAGTGAGGACTTATAAAAAAAGGTTTTTTTATCTGTTTGTAGAAAGTTAAGACTTCCCATAAACTTGCACCTTGACAAAATATCACAATGTAAGCAGAAGTGACAATGCTTCTATCCTTTAATGATTGTTAAAATTATGGTTTAGATAACAGTAAAAGATCAGTGCAATGAAATTGCTCAAGGGAATTACTGGGGAAAACTTCCAGATACACTTTAAAATAAGATGCATGTAACAAAGTGTGTAAGCTTTCTTGGCACAACCAAACACCAGAGTTCTACACAACCTTTAAATTAATAAATTAAATAAATTAAATGCGATGTCTTTGAATTTTTTTTTTTTAGATATTACAATTTTAAAATTATCGCAAGGTTTTTATTAATGTGTTTGATGTGACTTCTTGAGTATTGCAATAATAAGAACTTGTATTCTGTTATCAAATACATACAAAACTTTTCTTAAAAATGCAATAATTAAACTCACATTTGTGTTCGTTCTTCAAAAATCGCAATAATAAATAGACGCTATAATTACTGAATTTATAGTTCTGGACAATTATGTGTTTTGACAAGTACAGCTGTCCAGGAATAGGCTGTCGGAATAGGGGGACAGGGTAGGCCATTTATGAGCCAAATGCTATGTATATGAGACTTACCACTCTTAATTTATCTGTCCACAAACTCTTATATTTAACCAGAAACATTAGACATTTTCCATAAATAACTGGTGGTTTTTGTATTTTCAGTTCTGGTTTGAAGCTTGATATTGTTTGATAATATTTTTCTTTAGTTTTTGCTAATTTTCCCTCGTAACCTTTAAGATGTCCTGCTGCTAACATACACACCTGAAAATATATAAAATCTTTGCTGCAAGAAAACTAGAAAGTTATCATTCCATTTTCTAATCATTTCCTCTTTTTATATTTTAATTTAAAAAAAAAAACATATTCCTTTTATATGAATGTTCCAACTTTGGCATTCACATAAGTTCTTAACCATTTAGTACCAGCAAAAATATTTTTAAGTTTTTCGATTTTATCAGCTATCATATCTATTCCTCAACCAGAGGGGTGGAAGGACCTTTTTCGTGAATTTGGGATTGAGCTTTTTAATTTAATATGCAGGAATTCAGGAACAGCCAGTTAAATCATCGTGAACTTTGGATTTAATTATATCATGATACTGGAATGGACACACATATAATGGGGTCATATAATCTCCATGGACATTAGACTTGCAAACACAATATAACTGCATACCAAAAATCATTGACATAAAATAAGTGGTTCGTCTTAAACTGATTTAATCACAAACTTCAACATGTAAACAATACAAAACATTCAAAGTCAATTGACCATGACTAAGGAGCCATGGCCAAATAATATCCATGGAAATGAGATGTGTCATTGCTAATTAATGTACATTTGTGTATCTGCATACCAAATATCATACCACTAGTGGTTCACCTCAAACTGACCTAATCACAAACTAATACATGTTAACTATGCAACATTCTCAGAGCCAAGAGACCATGACTGATAGGGCGGGGCCAAATTATCAATAGAAATTTGATGTGTCTATGTTTAAACAACTGCATATCAAATTGACCTACCACTAGAGGTTCCCCATAGTCTGAACTAATCACAAACTGAAACATAACACCAAAGTCTAGCTTTATTAACTTCATTGAGGCGAGAAATATATCTATACCGATCTGTTTCTGCTAACTTACAATCCAATATGGTGGAGGACCACCATACCAAATGGTCTAGTTAAAGAAATCTTTTATGAGTAGTTGTCACAACAAAGTCTTCCTAATAATGTCAGGACTAGAGTAAACTTGCACGATCTCCTTATTTTTACTGTTCATGAACAAGACAAGTACTACCAGTGAATCAGAAAACTTCTAACCTTTAAATAGCTCCCAAGTTCTATTAACTTCATCCTCTGTTTATGGTGAGGTTTGTGTTTTTCGATCATTAGTTTTCTTATTATATACCTATATGGAGTTATTTTCTTTCAGAACGATAGGTCATTCTTTCGAAGAATCAACCCAAACAATACCATGTTTCAATGAAATAAGCTCCAAGGCATAAAATAATGACCTGTGTGAGGTCATTATTTTCCTTGATAAAAATGCAAACTATAATTTAGTTCAAAATTATATTCGTCTGATAGTTTCTGTTGCCGATTTGGGAATTTATTTTTTAAAGTTCAATCTATGATAGGTGTAAAAAAAATCGTCATTGCCCGAATTTTAATTTTAGAAACAAATAATGTGAAGTTTTGTTAATTTATCGCTACAATACAGAGATATTATCATATATGCGAGATGAATTTTAATGTAAAACTTTCATAACACTTTAAAATAAAGCCAGATTTAACAGATTCGTGTGTAAGATTTTGAAAAAATTATTGATTCACACTGATTAGGTTGATTGATTGATGGTTACTTAACGTCCAGTGGCAAATAGGTCATGCATGTTCAGGACGATGCACACTGAATATGAAATCATACTGTGACCTACATGTATTGATATTCGTTTTCGTGTAACATGTACATGTATCACGATTTCGTGCCCCCTTCGTGTCAGTTCTTAACTTTTTTACATTTATGTATACCTTTTACTCTATCAATTGATTAACTAATAAAATATTCTTATATTCTATTAAATAACATTTACGTACCTCACAATGAGGTCGGGTGGGGGGAGGGTAAATAATTATATCCTAATTATCTGTTAAAAAATGTATTGCTATTCAAAAGAAAATCATTCTGAATATTTCATTCGATTCAATTAAAATTGTTTAAAAAATAATCACTTTTCCGCGATAAAATGTCATTACAAATAGACAAAAAAAAAACATAGCACCTCCCCCTTTCCATAAACTAAGTTGGTACGATAAATTACTTACAAAGTGTCTTGTATTTTTCATACAACGTTATCAGATGGTAACAATTCATTTGTGTCTTACTTCATGCAGTAACAGTAATATTTTTATTGTGTATGGATAATAATTTCTAAGGTTTATATCTAGATTAATTAGTGAGTTTTATTTCACATTAAAAATGAGCCGTAGGCGTATTAAAACCTGAACGCATTCGAAAGGAATATCCAACTTTAGTGTGGTCGGTAAAATAGGATGCTAAATTTTGCAAATCTTTATAAAAACAATATTTGTTTGACGGTATATAAGTCAGATAATGCATATTGTAAGGTTTTTCTTGTCGTAGAACACACCTCGGGGTGTGAGGATTGCCCATTTGATCAATCCTGACACCCCTCGGTGTGTTCTACGACAAGAAAAACCTTAAAATATGCATTATCTATAACGTAGTGTTTTGAATATTTCACCAAAGAAACCTGCTGTATTGAGATATAATTTCTATTATTATACCTTACATATATTACAAACAATTCTATTGGGTAACATGTTATCACGTGACATATTTTGGAATAATTCAGCTATTTTCATTTAATTGCAAGGAAGGACTAGTAACCCTAAAAATTTACACCAGCGGTGAATAACCCTATTATTCACCGACGAATAACCTTTTGAGTTTCTTGATTTGTACACGAGTTATCTCCCATGAAAATGACGTCACAGACGTAAATAAACAATTTGGCAACGTTCATGTTACAAAAAACCCATCGAGAGACGAGGCAATAATTCTTTGGACATGCATCTAGTGCCGATGATAACTCTTATAAACGGTCCTTTTCAGGGCCATCAATATTTTGCAAAAAGATCTAGCTTTGTTGTACATACGAGAAATTATAAGACTTAAATTTGATTTTCAAACGTCAACTTGTGTAAGGCAAGTGCTTTATCAATGATTCAATAGGCCCTTCCACTGTAAGCTCGGTATAATAAAACAATTGTGGCCCCTTAGAAGCAATGAATATCCAAAATTGTCAACCCTAAAAAATTATTTCACTTCTGGCTGCGCCCTCAGTGAAGGAACCTTCTCATGTTGACAATTTTGGATATTCACCTTTTCTAAGGGCCATAATTGTATATTGTTTAGAATGTGTTTTTCTTTCTTTTTAGAAATGTCCATATAAAAAGAGATTTTAAGTGAAGATCAGTGTCCAGTGGTCTCTTAAATATTTGTTCTAAACTTTTTTGTCATAATTCTACATGACAATGTACATACCTGCCAACTGTCACTATTTGTGGGGGATTTCCTCCAAGGAAGCTCCCAATTGGAAATTTTGAAGGAGCTTTTTTTCCCATAATTTAAAACAAAACAATCAATTTTACCATAGGTATAGGATTGTAAAAGTATTAAGAAGAAGCAAGTAAACAACATTAAAATAAATTTAAAGGCCTCTTTTAAGGTTTTGTAGGACTATGAGAGCATCATGCACGTAAAACCCCCATGGGCATTTTGAAATGTTGGCAGGTATGAATGTAAACAAGGCTAGTCTTTCTCAATCATATATAACTGTTTTCTTATCAAAAGAATCGATCATTAAAAAATGATTGAATGTAAAACTTAAATGTAAAACTGCCATACAAGTGAGAAGTTTAGCTAGCTATAAAACCATGTTAAATAAACCATTTTCTACATAAGAAAATGTCCGTACCAAGTCAGAAATATAACAGTTGTTATCCGTTTAAAACGGAGTACAGTGTACAAGGATCCTATTGAAAACATACGATTAGCTTATACTTTTTCTTCTTTTATTTTTAGATGAACTAGAATAGAAATTCAACATATCAAAATCGTCTGCCATATTTATTTATCACATTCACACATATATACAACTGCCATACAAGTGAGAAGTTAAGCTAGCTATAAAACCAGGTTGAATCCACCATTTTCTACATAAGAAAATGACCGTATCAAGTCAGAATACTTGCTTCTTCATACTTTTACAATCCTATACCCATGGTAAAATTGATTGTTTTGTTTTAAATTATGGGAAAAAAAGCTCCTTCAAAATTTCCAATGGGGAGCCGCCTTGGAGGAAATCCCCCTGCAAATAGTGACAGTTGGCAGGTATGTACATTGTCATCTAGAATTATGACAAAAATGTTAAGAACAAATATTTAAGAGGCTACTGGACACTGTTTCAAGAGAATCCACATGAAGTGTCACATGTACAATTTACATTAGAATTTAATATATGTGTAATATAATGTCGACATGAATTAAAGATGACGAGAAGATGTTCCTTTAAACAGGTATCAAAATCGTCTGCCATATTCATTTATCACATTCACACATATATACAACTGCCATACAAGTGAGAAGTTTAGCGAGCTATAAAACCATGTTGAATCCACTATTTTCTACATAAGAAAATGTCCGTACCAAGTCAGAAATATAACAGTTTTTATCCATTTAAAACGGAGTACTGTGTACAAGGATCCTTTTGAAAACATACGATTAGCTTATACGTTTTCCTCTTTTATTTTTTAGATGAACTAGAATAGAAATTCAACATATCAAAATCGTCTGCCATATTTATTTATCACATTCACACATATATACAACTACCATACAAGTGAGAAGTTTAGCTAGCTATAAAACCAGGTTGAATCCACCATTTTCTACATAAGAAAATGTCCGTACCAAGTCAGAAATATAACAGTTGTTATCCATTCGTTTGATGTGTTTGAGCTTTTGATTTTGCCATTTATTTAAGTACTTCTCGTTTTGAATTTTTCTCGAAGTTCAGTTTTTTTGTGATTTTACTTTTCACACAGATTTATACAGATATGTACCAGGAAGATCCCGGATAGTACTGGCTGATTCTTATAAATATTGTTTAGTTAAAGAGAAAATGTGTTGTAAATGTTTTGAAGAGTACACAATGAGTTGTTTTTTTTAAGTTATTGTTAAATAAGGAAAACAAAGTTTGCTTAAATATAATGACAAGAATAAAAAAGTAATTGAAGTGTTTCGATACGAAGGTTGTTTCATCTGATTTAGGAGCAATTCATTCAAACGCTGGACCAAACCAAATTTGAAGATAAAAACTATAGTTGAGAAACAGCAATTTGATTTGAAAAAAACATTGATTGACAATTGTTTCAAGAGAATCCCCATGAAGTGTCACATGTACATTTTACATTAGAATTTAATATATGTGTAATATAATGTCGACATGAATTAACGATGACGGGAAGATGTTCCTTTAATAATTGAATGTATGTGTTGATGGCATGCACATAATATGCATGAGCATACAGAAAGACCCAATCCGAAACAAGTTTTTACATTCAATCATTTTTTAATGATCGATTCTTTTGATAAGAAAACAGTTATATATGATTGAGAAAGACTAGCTTTGTTTACACTATATTACTTATTACCGTATAATATTTAATGCTTTATGAATGAGAATATTTCAATTTTCTCTCCGTCGTCTGCAGCAATCATCTGTAACAAAAATATACCATCACGATTGAGGAAGTCAGTTAGTTTTTAATAGAGGAATAGATTGTTTCCACAATTAAATTGTGTTTAGACAATTAAAGCTTTGTGTATGACCAAATAATTTTTTTTCGATATTGAAAGTAGTTGTAATACGATGCGACATTACGATAGAGGAAGTATTTGAACTTAAAACTGCTTCTAAAAGTAGAACTTCCTTTTTGTGTTTGTGTTTTTCTCATTTAAACCACTTTTTTCTATTCTTTTTTTTTACATTTTTACCCTTATTCCCTATTCTTTATGTTTCCAGTCATTTTTTGTTCTTCATCTGTTTTTGCTAGTTTCATCTCTTTTCTGTTTATAGTATTTTCCTATGTTCCCAATTTTTCCCCATTGATCTATTTGTAAATAAACAGTCTACTACAATATCGTGTATTCAATAGTTAAATCTAGCTTTGAAATAGCTTTTGGTAACAAAAAAAAAGGTTCTCTAAAATTGGCACATTTTGGGTAAATTATTTTTGTACTTGTACCTCTTTAATCGTCAAGCCCTTCTCAATATTTATTTATTGTTATTAAACACCGTACATTCACATGTAATTATTCACATCTCTGACTCTGATCTATAGATACTTGTCGCATCGGCATTGTCATTGGCAATTACACAATACCTAGGTTAGGAGCCTTTAATCAAGTGGTAATCAATTCTTGGCGTCTATCATAATTGTTTTTCTTTGGAATTGTTTCATATTTTGTTTGTGAAGATTGCTAATAGTAAACAATATAAACCCTGCTTATTTTTTCAGTTTATCGAAAGAAGTATTGCATCGGAGTTCAGTATTTTTGTGATTTTACTTTTTGCATCGGCAGTCATGTAACATCTCCTTATTCATATACGTTTTAGCATTATCAATATAAATTTATCTGTATATTTGTATTTTTGGGCCATTTATAGCTTTTTACACATTATGACTTAGGTGGAGAGTTGTCTCATTGGCACTCATCAATTCCCTCTGACTTCCAAAAATGTGATGTGGAAACTTGTCCATACACACATACATCGGACGTACTGTACATATTAGTATATATAAATGACTTTTATAAATTAAGTCTTGCTGTAACATTGATTCAGCGGAAGTCAATCCTACCTTTTTTATTAACTTATTAATCGTCATAGATATTTCTTTTTTTAACATACATTGTATTAAAGATATTCGGATGTTGTTTAGATCTATACATACAAATTTGATTTCACAGTTTCTTCAGAAATCAGTGAGCCATATAATAGACGTCATTTAAGTATATCACGCACCTATGTTTATTTAAATAATTATTTCTTCCGGAAGTAATTCCAGTCTTTTAAAAGTGATTGTTCCTGTTCTTAGTTAATATCTGTTGATTATATTGCGACGTCCGAAAAGGTCTTTTTAACCTTGTCATATACAAAAGAGGCGATGGCTAAAGTTCTCCTAGCAATCTGGACTTTTATCCTGCAAGCAGGTAAGTAGTTTTGTTTTATTAGAAATTATACATAAAAAGTGCGATATTGATGATAATTGATAACGTTTTCCTGTCAATATGTTATTACATACTGTTATGAAGGTCTGGATGGGGGTTTACAGAATAAAGAATAATGGGGAAATACTACATAAAAAGGGGCCAAAGTAACACAGACTACAGAGAATGAGGCAAACAAAATACAGAATAGATATTACTGGGGTGTTTAAATAAAAAAATAATAGACAAAACATACATACATGTAATACATAAAGAATTGTGCAAATTGTCTGTTATCATCTTTTGATTTTCGTTGTCTACAAATATAGTCCCTAGTGTAGACAGTGTGTTGTTTTTATACCCTTTCCAAACTGATTTCTTCATGTTCAATACCTCATATAGCAAAAAGGATGATGAAACGACACCGTAAAAAAATTGGGTCATGAATTTAGGTCCAGCTAAACAAGTTTAAAAATTAGTATTCCGGAAAGTGTCAAATAAATTGAAGACCACCTTTATATAAGATTGTCTATATTTTGAGTAAGAGCTGATGACTTTTTCTATAGTTTTATAATATTTGTCTCAAAAGTAGTACACCACACTGTAACAATTATATTGAGAATTTCCATTTATTGTCTAAATAAATGTCAAATATGGTCTTCAACACGGAGCCTCTGCTCACACCAAACAGCAAGCTTTACAAGGCCTCAAAGACTGACCAGTGTAAAACCATTCAAACGGGAAAACCAACGGTCTAATGTATATAAAAAACGAAAATCAAGACACATTTATGAACAACATCAACAAACGACAATTACTAAACATCAGGTTCCTGACTAAGGACAGGTGCAAACAAATGTGCAAACAAAACGTTTTAATAGGTACCAACCTTCAACCTTACCTGAAACAATAGTGTAACATCACAACATAGAAAGACACATTATACAATATCAAATGAAATGACTTTATTCGATCAAAAAACATATGAAAACAAACAAGTGAATATACACTAAACGAATACATTTGATCTCTGACACAATGTTAATACAAAATCAATAAAATAAGGGGTGAGATAATAAACAATTTCAGAAAGGCAGCCATATCCTTGAACAAAATGCCGCCGTATAAATGATATAACGATGAAAACCTTAAACAAAATGCCGCCAAATAATACTGTACACAGGTAAATGAAAATAATGTTGTAGAGTAATGGCGAACGGAAATATTTTTTACAAAATTTGCAGGAGTGAAAATGTATAGTCATACCTAACATTATCAAAGCCGGTATAATTAAATGACAAATAGAGAGACGAGATATAACTTTAAGAAAGTAAACAATAAAAGAAAAAAAAAACATTACAAATTGTATCAACGGGTCAAATTAACACGAAAGTACGATTTGAGAGTATTCGCAATTACTGAAAGCTAGTTAAAAGCCAAAAACAATTAACTATAAAAAAAAGCATGAATCGTTACTATATAGTTTACAAAGGCTACTTTGCTATACAAACATAAATTCCTAGTTTCTTGTGAAGTTAAATGCATATACATTTTTGTAGTTCTCTAATTACATGTAACATAATTGACAAATATTCATCAGGTAAATGTGCTCAATATGAAAAGGCTACTATAGTATATTTTTATAGTAATAAATCTAAGATTACGTTTTTTCAAAATAAGATATAGAAACACCCAATTGCGACAGATAGATATGCATGACAAGGAACACAGAACAAATCGTCACATGTAGCGGTTTAAAACCGAGAAACGTCATTTTCAAAAATTATAAGTAAACTAAAACCGTCCTTTTTAAAATTGAGAGTAAATGGGTGTAATTCAGATTAGAAATAGTTAAGATGAACATGAATATCGAACTGGAAAACAAAACCAATTACCCCATAATAGAAATAGGAAGTTATGGTATGAGTGCTAATGAGACAAATCTCCTTCTAAGTCACAATGTGTAAAAAGCAAACAATTGTAGGTCAAAGTACGGTCTTTAACACGGAGCATTGGCTCACACCGAACAACAAGCGATATAGGACCCAAAATGACTAGTGTAAAAGAAATCAAACATGAAAACTACGGTCTAATCTTTAGAAAAAGAAGAAGAAGAATTATTTATTATAGTTTAACCTGAATATACAAATAAATACATGTTTTAAAATACAAAATAATCAGCCAGCCAAATTGGCTTATGGTGCACTTTCTGATAACAATAATATATACTATATAGATAAAAAACGAGAAACGAGAAACACTTATCAACTACATCAACAAACAACAAACACTGAACAACAGGTTCCTAACTCAAGACAGCTGCAAACAATTGCATTAAGTTTTGTTTATCTATTTGTGTGATATTTGTACGTTGATTTATTCTTTTTTATATACAGGTTTTTCAAAGACAACGCACATTAAAATGAATGATCAGATTATCAACCTTATAGATTTTTCGAGGAAAAATTTAACAACAATGCCTGATGTTCTGCACAATTCTACAACAGATCTATATCTTGGAGGAAATTATTTACACGTAGTTCCCGCATGGTCTTTCCGGAAATCAAGAATATTAAAAAACATAGATCTGTCTGATAATAGGATTAGGTTTATTGAACAGGGAGCCTTTGATGGACTAGTTGAACTTTCCATTCTCAACCTTAGAAGTAACTTGTTAACTTCAAATTCTCTTTATAAGAATATTTTTCAAGGTTTAATTTCTCTTCAGGATCTAGTTATACATGATAATTATTTTATCGATAATAATACATTTTTTCAAACCGTAATATCTCGAGTAAAATCATTGGTCAAGTTACACATTGATCTGAGTAGACCACACCAAATATATAAATGTCTTTGTAATTTATCAAAGCTACAGGACATTGAAATTTTTGAATTGCATGGACTGACATATTCAGACAAATTATTTCAAAACTTAAAGTGTCTTAAAATAGAAACATTATGGATTGATTCTGTGCTTTCACTAGCACCAAACACGTTCATGTCTTTTCCGAATTTAAAAACGCTAGGGATAGCGATACACACCGCTCGTGCTACGTACGACGTAATAAGCAACATATTTCATTCTTTGAAGATTTTCAAAGGTAGAAATATGACACAAATAAGCATTACTGGAAATCCTCATAGAAACGGATTTGTATTGGGCCATTCTCACTTTGCAGTACTTGAAAAAATATGTCTACAAAAGTTGAAATTGGTCGGTGATAGTATACTTGGTGTAAAGTTCAATCCTTTTTTGAGATACGGACGTAAGGAGAATTGTTTAGAAGAATTAAATTTGTCTGATAATTTACTGTTCGATAGCAAAGATAGCTATGTATTTGCTTTTTGTGCGTTTAAGCATTTAAAAATAATCAGAATTCCACATATGGTTGTTAAAGACAATAGAGTAAAACGATCCACCAAAAATGACGTATCTTTCTCGTTTTGCCTTCCAAAAACATTAGAACAATATGACCTCCATTGTCACGTAAAATCATATAATAGGAGGAGAATTTCAAATATAACTATTATCAACGGTTCAAATTTAAAAGTTTTGAATATGGCTAATGTTACATTCCGGGATTGTAATGGTACGGTTAAAGGCGCTACAAATTTGGAGTATTTTGATATGTCAGGATTCAACTGCAACGTTTTGGGTGTTAATCTTCTTTCACATTTTCCTAAACTGATCACTCTCATTGCACAAGATGCCAATCTTGGAATCGGTTTGAATGCCCTTCAAAATGCCTCAGAATTTCTTAAGATGAACTTAGATCTACAACACATTGACTTGATGAATAATAACTTAAAAACTCTACCAGATGGCCTTTTTTGTCATCCTTTCAGACATAAGCTTTCTATCATATTGGACAGAAACAACTTACAATCCCTTCCGAACTTTCCGTCGAAACAAAATAAAATCAAACTTATCAGTCTGAAGTACAACAGATTTTCGTGTCTAAGTGAAGACGATATGGCTAAACTTAACATTATAAAACCTTCAAGTATATTTCTTCGTGGAAATCCGATTGAATGCTCATGTAATACACTACATTTTCTTAAATGGGTGCACCAATCAGGTCTTATTAGTGATGTTGATGAAATAGAATGCGTCCTCCAAACTGGGACTCTTTCAATTTTGTCTCAATTCTTGCGAAATCTAAAAAAATTTGAAATCAGTTGCCAAACGAAATTATGGGTAACACTGGCAAGTTGCATTACTTCTGTCACCATTTTAGCTTTAATCTTTGGAATAATATACTATCGCTACCGATTTGCATTTGAGTATTTCTTTCTGAGAATTAAGATGAAACTTAGGCATTACCAGCCTCTTTTGGAAGATTTTAACCATGACGCGTTTATCTCATACAGTCATAAAGACATATCATGGATTAAAACTCTCTACGATAATTTACAGTCGAAAGGTTTCAGTCTCTGTTTGTATCACAAGGACTTCAAAGGTGGAATGCCTATTGCCGAGTGCATCGTTGAAGCCATCAATTCAAGCAGAAAGGTCGTATTTGTTATCACTGAGGATTTCCTCGAGAGTAGCTGGGGAACGTATGAAATAGAAATGACAAGAATGCATGCTTTCCGTGAGGGTCGTGAATCAATGATCATTGTTATACTGAAGGATGACATAAAAAAAGACAAACTTCCCAAAGCCTTGAAAGAAATTTGGTATAAGGTCGTCTGTATTGTGTGGCCATCTGATCCCGAAGCTCCGTATAACTCTGAGGAAATATTCTACAAGAAACTATGCACAGCATTATCAGATGGTCGTATGAGAATAAATGATGATAACACTTCAATGTAAAAGGCAAATATCAAACTCTTGTAAAGTTAAGACGAATATACAAATAATATATATTATATCAAGTCCGTTACGAATACATGTTTACATAATTGTATGCGATTTATGTGATAAACTTTTCAAAATTAATTTTATATGTATAACAAATTGTACTTTTTTTTAGTATGAAACTAGGATTAATGAAAAAAAATTAGTTGATGTAAATTTATTTTAAATGTATTGAACGATTCAAATTTTTAAAAAAAATGTGTAGAACCTTGTTGATCGTCTGTGAGACATTTGTCGAGTGAATCAAATTTCAAAATGACAGAAACTCCGAAACATTTATTAAAGCATGGTGCATATTTTACAGTAAGGTGAATATATAATAGCTATATTTTGTCTCAAAGCATAAATCTATGTGTACGATGCTTATATTCATGTAGAATACAATACTTTATCGAGAACTTTCATTCTGGTTCTAATCAAGTACTTTAACATATATGTTTAAAACAACATACGGTTGTTCTATTAATACTAGAAAGTAGTGAAAGATACTTAACTCATTAGTCGAAAATAAACTGCCAATCCAAAGCAAAAATGAAAAAAAAAAGACCTAAAGACCAACAACATTAAACAAAACACAACATAGAAAACAAAACACTGTGCAACACAAACCCACCTAAAACCAAGGAAAATTTCAAGGGAAGGCAGATCCTGCTACACATGTGGTACCCATCGTGGAAATTTAGAAATTGTTTCAGATTATTTTTCTGATAAGATCAATGTTATGTACCCAACAAAACCATTGATATATCATATTAAATATATAATGGATTGTGTCCGATTCAGAAACATTCCGGTAGTGATTCTAAGAATGATTATGATACATGTAACTGCGTGGACAGTCCACTAGTAGAGGTTTCTACTCAGTGGTAGCACAAACCGGTACAAATTTAACTGCACCAGATGCACATTTCGACAATGGATGTTTTTTCAGTGAAATTTGTAATCAAATTTTTTGAAAATTCAAAAATTCATTCAAACGTTGAAGAAATTTTTTCTCCAAAAATGATTAAAAGTAGAAATAAAATCGGACAGGGAATTAGAGATTTGAATTAGAGAGAAATAATTCCAAAAATTAACAACAACAGTGCTCAAAATAAAACAATATCTGATGAACGTATGTCATTTCAATATGTTCCATAATAACTTCCTTAAAATTTGTGTGAACATTGAAGATTTTAAATTTTGATACAAGTGTTGTAATTCATGACATCTGTGCTTAATTTGATATGAAAAATATATTTTCGAAAACCAAGTTATTTAACCACAATAGTTAAAAAAAGGCTTTTATATCAATTTGTATTAAAAATTAAATAGTGTCTAATTTAACAAATGTATAGCTTTGGTAAATGTATTGGTGTTTTCCATAGATTTATGATCTTTTATTTTACTACATCTTTGTTTGCCAAATGTATTTCACTTTAAATCATCATCAAAAACAAATATTCAGTATGATCATCTTTTACTTATTCCTTCTTTTAACTAGCTATTACTTATTCATACCTCAAATAGTTCTGTTTTTTTTCTCTCTCTTAAAACTTCCGTTTTCAGCTGACCTGATCCAAAGTTTCAAATGATCTTTTCTGATCACTAGGCGTCAGTCGTATGTCTTCCATTTAAGAAATCTTCTCTGAAGCTACTCGGCTTATTGGAACAAAACTTTGTCAGAATGTTCATTTGGGTATCTAGTTCTAAAATGTGTACGATGATTTCGACTTTCAACCAAAATTACCGACAGTGTTTACATACTGGTAAAATGTAAGTTTTGACTATCATGTTAAAAACGGCCATAGATAAAGAAAGTCTGATGAGGCAGAAATGTTTAGAATAATGAGATATATCTACTTGTTATTACGTAGAAACTCTCAGAACGTTTCTTATAGGAGTCAAAGCCTTAAATGACTAATTTCATCAGTGTTTTTTTTTCCCGTTTTGCCTTTTATCTTGACATGCATAATGAATATGTTTTGTTTTGCAGTTTTTCATATCTTCATCATATATTTAACATAATGATAGAAACCTTCAAAGCAAAAATTTATCCGGAAATCAAGATCTACAAATTGATTTAGGGTCCTCGTCGGCTAGCATTGTGAGTTTTCCAACCTTGGGTCAGTGCTTCTCTCCGGGCATTCCGGCTACCTCCACCATTTAAAAATAAACGCCACAAAATAGCACATTCAGTTTGATGTTGTTAAACACTAATCAATCAATTAACTAATGAGTTGAACGGCTGAAATTGTCGGCTGACTCATTATAGGAGTTACTAATCTTAAAAGACCATTTCTCTCGATTTTACTTATCTTTTTGAAAACTATAGTAGATAGAGAGAAATTTTAACTAGAAAAAAAACCCACAAGACAAGATCTACAAGCAAGTAAATAGTGCGGAAAAGGTTTGTCGACTTTTTATTCAAGTTATTGTTTTTAATTAACTTTTTTATCAACTTGTTCATTTTTGTCTATTATCTTGAAAACTATGATAAAACATTTAAATAGCAAAAATGATCGACAAGACTTGATGGTCATGGATGCCGATTATAATTTTTCAACAATAGTAAACGAAGCATAATTATGACAAACAGCGTTTAGCAATGCGATGGTCACATACATAATGCGGACGGGTGATATATTTGTGAAAGCACCAACACCCCTAACCTGGGACAGTCTTGTAATTTTATAACATTACTATTAAAAAAAATCCTATAGAATTAAAGTTATACTAAAAACTGTAAAAGGAACTTTCATGTTAAGTGACAATACTGGTTAATTATCTTCCATTGGAAACCAATAATATAAAAGAACTACCATTCAATGACACAGTCATTGAGAATTCTAATATGACGTGCTCTTTCGCTTTGTGAACAAACCCATGCTCGAAATCCAATAAAATTTGTTTGTACATGCGTATATTGACTACTGCAGAAAAATTAATATTATCAAATTGGCATGCATTTAATATATTTCATTATCTTAAAACACTTTCAAACTCTTAAATGATGCACACGTCATTACTAATACATAAACAATGACTGCACAGTGTTACAATTCGCAATTGACATACTTGACCTAGATACAACAACCTGTATGTTAGCTGTTCAAAATCCGTCCCTCTGAAAAACACATTGCATGTCGTCTGCTTGTTTACAAATAAAAAGGGATGTTCATGGAAGAGCCTACACAAACGCTCTACACTCATACACATCGGACATAGAAATTACCGTAATTGTTCTAATCAGAATCGAAATAAATTGATGCATCCTATACTCTATGGTAGTTTTAACATGGGTAGGCATGATATTCGTGGTATTTTAGCCCTCGCTATCGCTCGGGCATCACTTATCACGAATATAATTCATAACCATGTTAAAACTACAATAAAGTATAGCTTGCATCAATTATTTCTTAAATAAAATATATTTTGTGGAATGTTTCGCCTAAATAAATTGTAGATTGGTTTGAAACGTCGATATAAACATAAGAAGATGTGATATGATAAGACAAATCTCCAACAGATCAAATGACGTGGATATATATGTCATGTCATGTAAAAAGAAAAAAAGTATTACCAAAAGAACAAACGTGATCAATTTCTGAATCGTGTTTTCCCAAAATATTAAAAGGGAAAAAAATAATCACCTTGCACATATCTTTATAAGTTTGAAATATGAATTCGAAAAGGCTAATACACTATTTTTAAACTAAATTACTTCCTGGATTGTGATGATGCATTAAATTTTGGTTACAGATCATTTTCGTTAACAAATGAATAAAAATGAAAAGACCCAAACATAGAAAAATCAAATTTCAACACAACTTAAGCCTATGATATTGTAATGTATGGAATATTTGTACATAATTTAAAAACTAAGAATTATGTAGTTAAACAGTTAAAATATAAGATTTGTACAACAATTCATATTTACATTTATCAAATTGATATAAACAAATGTTCATGAAATTATTGAGTGATGATACTTAAATAGAATATTGAATTGAGGTACAATTATTAATTTGCATTTGATATTGCGAAACGAGGACCCTAAATCAATTTGTAGATCTTGTTTTCCGGATAAATTTTTGCTTTGAAGGTTTCTATCATTATGTTAAATATATGATGAAGATATGAAAAACTGCAAAACAAAACATATTCATTATACATGTCAAGATAAAAGGCAAAACGGGAAAAAAAAACACTGATGAAATTAGTCATTTAAGGCTTTGACTCCTATAAGAAGCGTTCTGAGAGTTTCTACGTAATAACAAGTAGATATATCTCATTATTCTAAACATTTCTGCCTCATCAGACTTTCTTTATCTATGGCCGTTTTTAACATGATAGTCAAAACTTACATTTTACCAGTATGTAAACACTGTCGGTAATTTTGGTTGAAAGTCGAAATCATCGTACACATTTTAGAACTAGATACCCAAATGAACATTCTGACAAAGTTTTGTTCCAATAAGCCGAGTAGCTTCAGAGAAGATTTCTTAAATGGAAGACATACGACTGACGCCTAGTGATCAGAAAAGATCATTTGAAACTTTGGATCAGGTCAGCTGAAAACGGAAGTTTTAAGAGAGAGAAAAAAACCAGAACTATTTGAGGTATGAATAAGTAATAGCTAGTTAAAAGAAGGAATAAGTAAAAGATGATCATACTGAATATTTGTTTTCATGAAATACCGGAGGTGACATTTTTCAAACCAGAAGTAACAAATTATCTCCCTCATTTTCATAAAAGTGTATGGAAACCATACATTTTTTAAATCAACGTACAGTGAGCTATCATCTGACACTAGAAATGACATTTTAAACCAGATTTTAATATATATAAAAATATAACATTACCAGTGAAAAGACCTTTAATTGTTCTCTGAACTTTACTTATAGTTTTTTTTTCTTTAAGGTAGATGGATTGGGGTTGGGGATTAATAAAAATCGATAATTTGTTCATAAATTACCAAAATGTAGCTTATATCATGATTTTTTTCTAAAATATAATATAAAGTATGGGTCACGCTTTTCTTTCTTGTTTAAAATTGTCGTGTTATGCACAGATTAGAAATAAAAAAAAAAACAATTTTGAGTGATAGAAAGAAAAAATAAACGATAGAATTTAAAATAAAATATGGGAAGACAGCTCTAATAATTCTTAAAATGAGCTATCAGAAATTAAAAAAAGAAAATTGGGGTTTCTTGCTACAAAACAAAATAAAAAAACTCATAACACATTCCTTTATAAAGTAACATTATTTAAGTAATCTTCCCTTATATGGAAATAGTTGAATTAAACAAAATATATTCTGTTTTTGAAAATAGCAGTTGTAAAAATATGATAAAACACGCATTTTTCTGCATCAAGATGAAAAGAATTACTTATTGATAACATTCTTCTCTGAAAATTTGTACATTTTATTTACGATTTATACGATATTTTTCTTATATGTTATAATCAAAATAACGAAGACCTCCGATGAACCTAAAGTCTTTAGATCATTCAGTACATATTTATCAAATATAGTGCAAAGACGAAGGAGATATACTTTTTTTCCAATTTGATTATGTTATGAGAAGAAATTACCTGTTTGAATTTATTTTAGAATCCTATTGGAATAATCCATCGAACAACAGATATATTTGTTTATAAAAAGAATAAAACATAATTTATGATATTGGTTTTGTTTTTACCTCTGCAGGTTAAATAAAGGCCACATCCAGTAAAATAAACGACCAGCATGTCAATCTTATAGATTGTTCTAGAAAAAATTTAACATCAATGCCTGCTTTCCTGCAAAATACTACAACTGATCTAAATCTGCGTGGAAATTTTTTTACACCTAGTTCCCGCATGGTCTTTCCAGAAATTGAAAAATCTAAAACACTTAGATCTGTCTAATAATTTACTGAGGATAATTAAAATTGGAGCATTCGCAGGACTAGCTGAACTCACATATCTCAACCATAGCACTATCAAGTTAACGTCAAATTCTCTTCATGAGAAAATATTTCAAGATTTGATCTCACTTCAGGATCTAGAAATAGATGATACCTATTACCATGATAATTATACATCTTTTCAATCCGAAATATCGCGTGTAAAATCATTGGTTAAGTTAAAAATTGATCATCGAGGACAACACCAAATAGATAAATGCCTTTACGGTTTATCAAAAGTTAAAGGATCTTGAAATTTTTGGATTTCCCATGGAAGCATACTCAGATAATTCATTTAAAAAATAAAAGTGTCTGAAAATAGAAGCATTGTCACTTGATCAGGTGATCTCCCTAGCACCAGATACGTTCATTTCTTTTTCAACATTAAAGACAATAAGAATTAATATTATGTCTAGATTAGCTACGTACAACATCATTAGCAGTATATTTAATTCTTTTAAGGTTTTCAAAGGTAAAAATATGACAGAAATGAGCATCTCTAACAATCCACGTAGAAATAGGTTTGTGTTGAGCCATTCTCACTTTGCAGTACTTCAAGACGTATGTCTACAAAAGTAGTATTTGGTTGGTGATAGTATACTTGGCATACAGTTTGGACCTTTTTTCAGATATGGATATAAAGAGAATTGTTCAAAAGAAATAAACATTGAATTAATGTTCGACAACAAAGATAGCTATGTTTTTGTATTTTGTGCTTTTAAACATTTGAAAATAATCAGAATTCGACATGTGATAGTAAGAGACAAAAGAGTAAAACGATCGACTGAAAATGACGTTTCTTACTCGTTTTGCCTTCTAAAAACTTTAGGACAATTGGACTTCCATTCGCACGTCAGATCATATAACAGGAGGAGAATTGCAAATCCTAACTATTATCAACGGGGCAAATTTAAAGATTGTAAATATGGCTAACATAACACTCCGAGATTGCGATGGTACAATTTATTGAATTGAAAATTTAGAGTATTTAGATATGTCAGGATTCATCTGCAAAGTTTTGAGTGTTCATCTTCTGTCGCATTTTCCTAAACTGATTACTCTCATTGCACAAGATGCTAATCTTGGAATCGGTTTGAATTCCATTAAAAATGCCTCAGAATTTCTAAAGATGAATTTAGATCTACAAAACATTGACCTGACGAAGAATTACATAAATTCTCTACCTGATGACTTATTTCATCATCCTTTTAAACAAAGGCTTTCTATCATATTGGACAGAAACAACTTACAGTCGCTACAGAACTTTCTGTCAAAACCAAATACAATTCAACAAATCAGTTTGACATATAACAGATTTTCATGTTTAGGCGAAGACAATATGGCTAAACTAAACATAATCAAACCTGCAAGTGTATTTCTTCGTGGAAATCCGATTGAATGCTCATGTAATACGTTACGTTTTCTAAAATGGGTGCACCGTTCATGATTGATAAGTGATGTTGATGAAATTGAATGCGTCCTCCAAAATGGGACTCTTGCAATTTTGTCTCATTTCTTGTGAAATCTACAACAATATGAAATCAGTTGTCAAACGGAATTATGGATAACATTGGCAAGTTGCATTACTTCTTTCACCATATTGGCATTAATCTTTGGAATAATATACTATCGTTACAAATTTGCATTTGAGTATTTCTTTTTGAGAATTAAGATGAAACTAAGGCATTACCAGCCTCTTCTGGAAGAGTTCAATTATGATGCGTTTATTTCATACAGTCATAACGACAAAACTTGGGTTAAAACTCTCCACGACATGTTGCAGACGAAAGGATTCAGTTTCTGTTTAGATGATAAGGATTTCTTGGTTGGAGTGGATATTGCTGAGTGTGTCGTTAAAGCTTTTAATTCAAGCAGAAAGGTTATATTCGTTATCACTGAGGATTTCATAAAGAGTAGCTGGGGCACGTACGAAGTAGAAATGACAAGAATGCATGCCTTCAGATAGGGTCGTGAATCAATGGTTATTGTTATACTGAAGGATAGCATTAAAAGACAAACTTCCAAAGGCCTTGAAAGAAATCTTGTACAAGGTCGCCTGTATAGTGTGGCCATCTATTTCCGAGGCTCCGTATAATTCCGAGGTAATTTTCTACGAGAAACTATGTATAGCATTATCAGACGGTCGTACAAAAATGTGTGAGAATAAGTGATGATAACACTTCAATCTAAAAGCTGAGCATTATAGTTTTGCAAAGTTCAGATAAATGAACAAATTCAGTACACGCATTAGGGACAGAATTTTAAAAGAAACAGGTTAAAATATGTGATTCCTTTGATGAACTTTTAAGACATCTTTATGTGTATTACAAATATATCATTTTCAGTTCATCATTCAAACTTAAAAAAATGTTTTTAAACAGCTTTTGAAAAATTCTTGAAATGCATTAATAATTAAAAACTTATGGCAGGCACGTGATGCCGCTTGATTGTCTGTGAGTACTGTATTAAATTACAAAATATTAGAAAGAAGTTTAGAGTATATCTAGTTTCACATATTTAAGCAACACAAACCATGTATATGGTTAGCAATAGAAACAAAATAATACATTTAAATTATACTGTCCTTTTATTACGCTTTGCCGAAACGTCGCCAGCCTACATCCACTATGTAAGTCCATATAAATAGCATTCTATACTCTAAACAGTCAGAATCATATGTATGCACATCCCTTGCTTATAACCAATTAAACAAATAAATTTTCATTGGTCCAAAGAGCTTTTCTTGATGCATCAAGACTGCTCAAAGGAACATATTTGAAAGCCACAAATGTTGACGAACCAAAGTTGTTGATCTATACGACCCCAATATAACATAAATAATAGACAAATTATCACAAAACAGGTCAACGTACGGTATCTAAAAATGAACAATTTCCTCACCTTACTCCTTTTAGGTAGCTATTAATAGCTTAGATTGACACAATGCGAAATAGATAAAAAGAAAACCAAAAGTATTCAATTTACTAAAACCTAAAACAAAATAAACGAAAAATTATTATAATAACCAGCGTGCAGACAACAACATCCGCCGGACTATTGAATCCGGGGATGGGCACATAAAGAATGCAAAAATATTACCATTTTTTAAAGCTCTACCACCATTTAACCTTGGAAAGTCTTGTAACTTTACGACATTAATATTTGAACAAACTATAAAAGTTACGTGGCAATAACTTTACTGGTCAGATCGGTACTAAGAACAACATAACAAAATAAAAACTTCCCTTTATCACTTGATTTATTTCCTTTGACTGGGCGGTGGTTAAACCGGTTTGCTTATTTAAGACTAGTCCATCTATAAATAGGTGTTTCGGGATGAACTCATCAATAAAGTGTCCAGTTATTCTTCCCATATAATACACTCAGTTCATTTGTATATCAGTTTGTTGGCACTGATAGGTGATTAGAAATCAATTATAATTGTAACGGTCAACATCGTTATCACACACATCTTCAAATAGACTGTCATATTGCAAATTAAAACGTAAGCTCCGCCCGATCAGCTGAAATAACATTGGTAATACCAATAGATAGACCATGTTTTCACAGGATCTTTGTTTCACAACCCAATGCCTCTTTGTGTGATGTTATTGTGATGTAAAAATGTTGACCGAATCAAATTCATACCGCGCTGCATACTAAAAATGTGCGCACGTTCAACGAGCATCTAATTCCTATAATAACATGCTTATGCTATAACCGTGAAATTACGAGAAAAAAGAGAGGCTTTCAGTTATTTTTCTAAGTATTCCTTTAACGTTGTCTCAGAGAGTATTCGCATTAATGACGTCTATTAGTTTCTCGAAAAAGATGTTCAACCGAACAAAATGTTTAACAATGTCTTGAATGTTTGGACTGTCTATACCTTTTATTCCGCCAGGTCAAATACTCTAATATTTCTTCCAATGGAAATGATATTGCAGAATATTTTTTCATAAGAAATGATACTGTAGAATATTTCATCGACTAGTATCATACAGGAATATCTGTTTCATGACACAGACATACATCATTATAGATCTTACATTTTATTGAGAACTTTTGGAATGCCTCGGCCAAAAAGTTTTAAACTTTTATGTAATGTCGTTATTGATTATCAAAAAAAAATAAGGAAGTACATGTACAAACCATTTGAATCGTGATAACTTCCTGAATCGTATTTTCACTGAAGGTTACATTTAATTACTTTATAGCGAAACAAATTAAGATATCGCTTTCCACAAAGTTTTAAATGTTTACATCTTTATTTGATACTTTTTTTAAATACTTCCCAAATTGTTATTTCGTAACATATCATTGCGGTTGATAATGAAGAAAAATAAAAAGTCACACACAATGAACATAAAGGATTGAATTTTAAAAATAACATTTGTATATTGTAATTCTTTCGCATTAAAGTCGATTTCTTATCATGTTATAAAATCATAATAAATAATAAGTTTTTCACCTACTGACTTCTTTACGTTTTTTGTCTGATTCCACATGTTGTACAGTTAAGAAAATATATTCCGCCATAACCCTTTGCACTTCTTAACGTGTATTTTCAGTTATATTATCACATGTAAATGTAATACTTTAGAGGTCGATTTATTAGACGGACGGAGGCTCCTTATGGATTTACATTTATGGTTAGCTCATATCCTTTTTACAAGTCGCAAAACTAAATTGCCTTGTTGATAATCCTGAATCTGAATCTGCACTTGATTTTTTTTTTTGCATTTTTATCATCTCTTGAATCAAATGTAATTTTGTCTATTACCAAAGCAAGTTGTCTTTTTTTACCAAGACATTTTTAATATATAATAAAACACGTTAAACATACAAATGTTTATAGATATCACAAAACAAATATTGGACAACACAGTTGACCCTAACAACCACAACCCCGACTCCTCTTCAAAAAAATAGACCAACAACTAAAGACAAACAAACGTTGACCATGCCTGATTATGTCAGATACTTAGTATAAAAAACACATGTTTTGCAGGTAATCACATTAGAAAGATTTAGTTTGTCATTATATCGTCAAAATATCATTCGAGAAAATAATTCAACTGCTGAAACTCGCGCAATACGACATTACTGAACTATCGACTGTCACATTATAAATGTGTAAAAAGTTCTGAAAGCCTTGAGTTTTAAATTTTACCGTTTCGATTAGAGAAATATCAAATCACGCGCAATCAAGTTGTATAATCTAAATAAACCAATTTTAGGGAGAATGTTGCACTACATGGTCAGATCTGACCCCCAAAGAGTTGACATAAGTTAAACGTTTCAGTTATGTTCAACAAATACAAATTTCTATTATCAGCAATGGGATTGAACTCAAATCTATTTAGACTGGCGTAGACCAACCCAGGTTTTTTGTATTGCTCAATCTTTGCCTTTTTATGTTTTGAATTGTAGTTGTTTATCTGTTGGTTAGGTGTTTTGTTTTGTTTTTTGTTGTCTCGATTTACAATTCGGAATATGCCTTTGGCCTTATGCCTTTTTGTAGCTCATAAGTCTAAGTATCTGAAAACAAATGTTGGACTATGATAAATTAGTATGTTATTTGACGTTACATCAAGCTGCTGACCAAATATTTTGTTCAGCAGTACAGCAGAAATTTGTCTTAAGATATACATTTTATTTCACATATTGAAACATTCAAATTGTCTGCAAAGAGTAGTAAGGGGTCGAACAGACATGATCAAATGTTACAAAAAGTTAAATATTGTAAATCTGCTGACGAAATATGAAGAAGTACAAAAAATGTATATGCGCTGAGTACTTTACAAAAGTGTCATAAAACTCTTAATGGACGAAAGGACTAATTGATGAACAAGGTTCATACAACATAAATCCCAGTCATTGTTGTTACATGTATGTTATTGTTAAATTATCGCTTGTCACATAAATTTCTTGTAATCACTCCGACGAAGATGTTTGTCTCATTCTCGTCAAAGTGTTCAATTCATGCATAGGTTCAATATCCAAACGTCGATCAACCATTAAATATATTAATATACCTTTAAATATAAGTATAAGAGTAAAGTCTGTGTAGCTCCAAACCTGTGAATTTTTATCAAATCCATGTACAATAATATGTAACGTCATCAACGTCATTTTCCTTCTCAAATCTGTGTCCTGTACACCATGGTATGCACTGTTCAAATGTTGAAAATGCACATATGTATACGCCTGTTGTCGACATGGTTATATGCAGCTTTTATTTGTTCACTTTGTCATATTAAAAACAGAGTTGAGGTAAGATTATGCAAAACATAGTCATTGTATATATAAATATATATATGCATGTTTTATGTTGTACTGTTATACCACTGTCCCAGGTTAGAAGAAAGGTTGGGTACTTCAAACTTGTGGACCCCCCGCCATATTATAAATGTGCCTGTCCCAAGTCAAGAGCCCGTTATTCAGTGGTTGCCGTGTATTGTTGTTTCTTATATATGTTATCGTTAATTGTTGTGTATAGTTTGCTCTTGTGTTGTGTCGTTGCAGCACTGTCCCAATGAAAGGCTTCTTAATTATCAAAATAAGTGTTTTCCAAACTGCAATATATCCCATGAAATTTTTCCGATAGAGTGTGTGGTTGAAGTTTTTTTAAATCTTTATATGTTTGTCTAATGGTCAAAGTAAATATTTTGTCAAAATAGAATGATGTACACATGTAAATGAGAATAATTTTGTTGTAAGGTATACAGTATGAATGGAGAACGGAAATATTTTTTATAAACTAAATAATTTTGTTGCTCATAAATCATGGAACAGATGTCAAAATTTATAGTCATACCAAACACTTATCAAAGCTGGTTTATATTAAAAATATAAAGACGAGATATAACCCTAATTAAGTAAACATTAAATAACAGAAAAGCATTTTCAAATTGTATCAACAGGCCAAATTAACAAGAAAGTACGATTTGAGAGTACTCGCAGTTACTGAAAGCTAGTTAAAAGCCAAACACAATTAATAATAAAAAATCATGCATCATAGACTAAAATCAACTAAAACACATCCCAGTGATTTAGTATTTCAACGTCATGGACAGTCAAAGAAGACATTACGTGCAATGCCAAAAATAAAAGTATCGACAGGTAGTGGGATAGTTAGGAGTTAACCTCTATATAGAAAAATGAACGTGGATGCGTATTTATACATCCCGTTTGAAAAGAATACACATTTAGTTATGTTTTAAGGACAAGGTACGATAAGCATCAGAGAACGGCCCCCAATTTTCGTTCAAATTAAAAGTGACATGCAATGGATTTTAATAGTATATTTTTAAAGTTTAAAACCTGTATTTTTGTTAACATCAATAGATTTGTCAACTTCCGTTGATATTATTCATGCTTTGTTGCTGTAAACACCTCCAGATTCGAGAAAAGGGCATAAAAATGGCAGTTTCCAAACCTTTTTCTGTATTTTAAACTATGAGCGTACCTACGGCCCACGATCATATTTATGCAAGATGTTCCTTGAATATTAATGTTGATGCAGTTGAAATATCTAAGTGGGCCGTAGGTATTGTTTTATCATGACAAGTATACGATCATAGTTAAAAATTAAAAAAAGTGAAAAAAAGTCATTTGTTTTAAAAGATGAATATGGAACATTCGAAAATTAACTACAATAAATTTAATGTAACTATAAATGATTTATTTTTAAAAAAAAATACTAAACATATCATCACTTTTATTCTTAGCTGTATGTTTATGCGCATTTAATTGGTGGACCAATTAAGAATCAAATACTAAATTAAGAATCAAATACTTCTTTTTGTAATTGGGGTGTAAAGCGATGACCGAAGCACATTTTGGATGAAGCACGGAAGTTTCTAAAGAGGCATTCAAAGCGTTATAACATTTCAATGATTTAACTATGAAATTTTGAGTTTTGTCAAATTCTTCGTTGTTTTTTCCTATGCATTGTTGTGACGTTGTTAAGAAAAGTATGTGCTGTCATAAATGTTTCATTTTTTTGGGAAATAACATCTAATTTTGGAATGCCTCTCAAGTGTTGTCATGCAATTCAAAATATGGCTTCTTATGAGACATACATGTAATGTGATTATTGATCATAAAAAGTTGAGATCACCAAATGTCATTATATTACAACTTTTTAAATTGCACGATTTGATAAAACATTAAATGTGCAGTCAGTATTAAGAAGACTTTGTATAGTTTCAATTCATTTCTTCAATTTATTAGTCCCCTACCGACGACGTCGAAGGGGACTTTAGGTTTGCATTCCGTCCGTCTGTCTGTCTGTCCATCCGTCAGTCCAGCAAATCAGTTTTCCACATTTTTTTTTCTTCGTGCTTGAAGATATTGATTTGATATTTGGTGTATTGTTTTATCATGACAAGTCACAGATCAAATTCGAATCTCGTTTAGGTCTGATAATTTCTCGGGAGATCCACTTCCTATATATAAGGTGATAGGACATGCCGCTGGAATAGGTCACCTTTTTAATCTTGAAAATATGTGAATAGATCGGGAAAACTATCAGAAATATATGATAAGGTCAATAAACTTCATCTGTCATCTTTTTGGTGTTCCTGGCTTTGTTTTATCAACCAACTTTCTCCCTTTTTCACTTTGGTATTCCATGACCACTGTTACATTATACACGGTGACACCAAACGAAACCAAAACAATATGGGAAAAGGTAACAATTTCACCTACGCAATATATGAAAAGGTATTCATTTTTTTAAATTCAAATAAAAAGGGGGGTAACAGAAACCCAGCCTATCAACTAAGTATTGAAGTCATCTTGATAAAAACATTATAAAAACACAAAAACAAAACGTAAATCAAAGTACTGAAGTACTGAACATCGGATGACCGCAAGTTATTTTGGATGGTCCGACAAGCACTTGTCTCAGAAAAAAAATCACATCTCTATACCTGAAAGTGAGGTTAATGTACAGATATATTTTTTTTCTGGGACAAGTTCGTGCATGGATGATAAATTAATGACAGCAAATGCATCCTCACCGTGATGACTATTATATTGTAGTGATACAAATCAGTATACTCTGGTTTATTGTTATATATTATATTAATACTTGTATATTACAGTAACATGTATATATAATTTTCATGCATTTGTATATCATTCTATTCTACTATATTAATAATAGTGCAGAGCAAGTGCATGGTGGACACCAACTCTTCTGTAATAATTCGATTTTTCTAATAGAATTGGTTTGAGTAGGCATTCGTATTTTCCCGCAAAAAATGTTTAATCATCCATGCAGAGTTATCGTTCCTTGAGATTGCAAACGTTCTTGAGATAATCTTCCGCATGTGTGTGCATAGATATTAATGATTTTTTTACTTTTATGTATATACATATAACAAAACATTTTAATATTATTAATTTATCTTCTTTAAAAAGTATTTGATGAGTATTCATTGAAGAAGTGAATTTATAACAAGCGATAAGTAATGTTAGTTTGCACTTGATGATGTCTACGTATTCATCATGTTTATAGTTCGGTTAAAACACAAAACGAATATTACGTATACGTAATGGAAATCTAGGCGATAGCAATACACCATAATGCCCTCACGGTCATCCACTGTAAAAAAAACACCATAATGCACAATAAACATATATTATTGATTTTACCTGATATTTCACGAATCAATCGACAACGATAGGAAAGAGATATCATTGTTTGTCATCGCAAGTATCCACATCATAATTACAGATAAAAAAATCGTTCCATATTTCATTTCATCGAAGAAACAGCAGTTTATACAATACTCAGTTCTCACTTTTTTTGTCATTTTCCCCTTTCTTCCAAGATGAACTGAATGGATACATTATGTTAAACTTAAGTATTCTTCTTCTTTTTCTGGATTTTATTCTCATACACACTTGTCCGAGCCCACACTTGTTTAATTTTGTGACATTGACTTATAATATTTGGCATAAAGTGTATAGCAATGAGATATCAGTTTGATATCATTATGACCTTTGCCGTTAATCTCAAGGTCAAATAAATTATGTTTTGTTCTTGGTAAAATAATTGAGCTTCATATGTTCAACCCTTAAACCATATATATTCTTAGAAATTTTATTTCCCTACGAGGACTATGTGTGGTGCAAGCCAAGTCTCTTTCATTTCATTAACTGTTGACTATCTTTAAAATCTATTCAGACCCAGCCATAATTAGTAAATCCTTTAAATTCGTGTTTTTATGAAAAGACTTTCACATTGAAACATAGGTTGTGAAGTTGTCTTTAATTTAAGAAAATGTTTGCTGTTGCTTAGCAACATGCGGGTTTCTATGCTCGATATGGAATTCGTAAAAAAATGATTAATGATACTCTTAATGATGTTTGTATTATAGTGTTTCATCGTATGGGAAAGTACATTCTTTCAAAATGACTAAATTCATACTTCAGATAACATTAAGTACTATTATTGAACGGTTGCTAAGCACTTGTTATGTTGCTTAGTTGTTGATAAGCAGTAAGTGAACTGCAATTGAACTTACTTTTCATTTCGAACTTAAAGTTGTTCATCAACAGACAGTCTGCATTACATTTCATTTAGTTTGTTCAATAAAATGACTAATTGATTTGTATTTGTCTTCAATTCAAACATATTTTCCCGTTGCTAAGCAACATTTGTGTTGCTATGCTCAATACGGAATTTGTTAAGAATAAAGATGTATATGATAGTATATGGGAATAAAACACCATATGGAAATGTAAAATCTTCAAATAACTGCTATATGCATGCTTCAGAGAGAAAACACACACATTTTTTAACCGTTGCTAGGCAAAATTTCTGTTGCTAGGTTGTTTCTAAGCATACATTAAACGAAATCAAAGAGGCTTTTTATTTGTGACTTCAAGTTCTTCTTGGACAAACAATATTACTTTTGAAATATTTGAATTTGTACAGATAAAGCAATTCCTATGTGATAATTTAGATACTTAACTAAAACCGTTGCTAGGCAACCATCCTTTCACCGGAACAATGTAAAATCATTGTTTTCTCAAGTTTCTTCACGTAGACCATCAATGATATTCATATAAACTTATTTGGAGAGGGGGCCAAAAACAACCCTTATCATACCTTGTCCTTTGTGGTGTAAGTACGGCCATATTTGCTAAAAGGTGATGATGAACCTTACAGTTTTCCATGTATAGTTATCATTGACATTTTTTCCCAGTTCTAATTAACAATGTTTTTCAAATTTTAATGTGTAATACATTTTCATTGTATAGAAATTATGTTTTCAATCACAATCAGTTCAACATGTTCAAAGGAGTCCTCGAAAACCCTTGTGCGATCACTAGCCTGTCAACACAGCGGTTGTGAGTTTGAAATCAGTTGGTGGCAGGTGCGTTTGACTCCTATCTTAATTAGCTAGGAATGCCAGTTTTCCTGCCGAAGGTCTTTGGTTCTACTAGGGTACTGCGGCTTCTTCCACAAATAAAAACTGGCCGGTGGGAAATAGCAAAGCGTGCTGCAAGCGGTGTTAAACACTAACAATCAATCAATCAGTTTCAACGGGACGTGTTTGTTGGAAAGTTAATTCAGTAACGGTTTATATGTCTATTTTTTTTCGGGCACCAAGTCCATTTGTACAATTTTCATAATTATCAGACAATCTAAGGCAATTAAACACTAGTGATCAAAAAGTCATAAAATGATGGTTTCAAACATAAACCTGATCGTCGGATACCTTCAAAAGATAGTACTTGTTTCCAATGGCGCAACTGATAACCAAAAGACTATAATAATATCTAGAAAGGCATATATATTTGTAATGTTATGGAGCGGAATCAAGGTCATAACCCCCGAAAACTGATCCAGAGATTTGTTGTGTCTAAGGATTCACTATAGACCGTGACATTTTTTAGTTACAGAACATCTTGTATGGAAGATTGAGGAAAAGGTTTTGCGGACTTTGGAGTCTATAATGCACTCTGATGAAGTAGTTTGTTTTACTTAACATTGGAATTTTGGAATAGATT
This sequence comes from Mytilus californianus, assembly GCF_021869535.1. Taxonomy (NCBI): domain Eukaryota; kingdom Metazoa; phylum Mollusca; class Bivalvia; order Mytilida; family Mytilidae; genus Mytilus; species Mytilus californianus. The sequence continues at coordinate 37,332,160 of NW_026262734.1, forward strand.
CATTTAAAAACCAAACTGTGAACTTTTAATGTTTTATGGTAACACTGAAGTCAAGGCCAAATTTTGACAAAAGTGAAAATTGTCGTTTATTCATTAGAAATAGATATAAGAAGATGTGGCCTGAGTGCCAATGAGACAACTCTCCATCCAAGTCACAATTTGTAAAAGTAAACCATTATAGGTCAAAGTACGGCCTTCAACACGGAGCCTTGGCTCACACCGAACAGCAAGCTATAAAGGGCTCCAACAATGACTAGTGTAAAACCATTCAAACAGGAAAATCAACGGTCTAATCTATATAAAAAACGAGAAACGAGAAACACTTATGAACCACATCAACAAACGACAACCACTGAATATCAGGTTCCTGACTTAGGACAGGTGCGAACAAATGCAGCGGGTTTAAACGTTTTAATAGGCGCCAACCTTCACCCTACCTGAAACAATAGTGTAACATCACAACATACAAGACACACTATAAAATATCAATTGAAATGGCTTAACTCAATCAAAAGACATATTAACAAAAACAAGTGAACATACCCTGAACAAATAAATTTGATCTATGACACAATGTAAATACAAAATTAATAAAACAAGGGAGTTAGATGTTTAACAATATCAGAAAGATAACCATAACCTTGGACAAAATGCAGCCAAATAAAATAACGTACACAGGTAAATAAAAAGACTAGATATAACACTGAATAAGTAAACATTAATTAACAAAAATACATTACAAATTGTATCAACAGGTCAAATTACCATGAAAGTACGATTTGAGAGTACTCGCAGTTACTGAAAGCTAGTCAAAAGCCAAAAACAATTAATAATATAAAATCATGCATTAGAGACTAAAATCAACTAAAACACATCCCATGGATTTAGTGTTTTAACGTCGTGGACAGTCAAAGGAGACATGACTTGTGCAATGCCAAAATAAAAATATCGACAGGCAGTAGGGTAGTTAGGAATTAACCTGTTCATAAATATGTATAATGTAATATATAGATAGAGTAATCTCTATATAGAAAATGAACGTTGATGTGTATTTATACATCCGAAAAAACCGTTTGAAAAGAATACAAATTTAGTCATGTTTTAATCTGCTGATGACAAAATCGATATTTGTGCCAATGTTAACTATATTCAAAGATCTTATTACAACATTGGTAAGATAACCTTTACTAATAAGTTTGTTTGAAGGTTCGATGAGTCAAATAATTAATTTCGTTATGCAGCGTGAAAAATGGGTCAAAACTACAAATCAATCGTATCGTGACGGTGTGACAGCTGCACAACTTTTTTTACTGACGCAGTCAGTAATAATTTTGGTTTGTGACGTAAGGACGCTTAACTATGGTAACGGCATTCATGATGTCACCAATCTGTATTCTGTTTGGACTAAATTACGGAATTAAATAAAAACCATTAATTTAGCCCAACAATGTTAGATCTTAAATTTGCGTTAGGAAATATTTGTTCTTCACTCAGCGGGATTCGAACCCTCGCTTCTGTAACATAGTGGTAAGACCGCCTGCACCGTGTCCAGCACCCTGGACCACTCGACCACCTAGGCTATATAGAAATATAGCTTTCGCTGGTCGAGTAATGCCTTCTAGGCGAGATTAAATCCAAAAATGACGTTAGCTTATTACAGTATTATTTGGACAAACTGTTCGATTGGAGTGTTGAATGAATGCTATTCTCAAAAGCTCTTTCGAGCTGGTGTTGTTTAGTTTTATAAATGCTGAAACAAAACAAAATATAATTTTCTTATCTTATCTTACGCTTCAATCCTGATAAAGGCAAAGTTCTGAAAATTTGATAATAAGTGGGGAAAATTTGACACATAGAGTTATCATATGAAAAAAAATGATGGTGGTATAACACCATTAGATGTGATTGATATATATATATAGAAAAAGATATAAGAGTAAACATAGACAGTCATCCGTCATTTGATAAAAATATACAAATACAGGTAAACAAGGCAAACCAAATAGTTGGCAGTATCACCAGGAGAAGATTATAAATCATCGTCTGTTTTTTTATAGCGTTGGTTAGACAATATCTAGAATTTACCAATAGTGTGTGGAACCCATACAAAACAAAAGAGTGATATGATTAAATGATTAGAGAACGTTCAGAGACGAGCAACTAAGATGCTACCATTCTTAAATGACAAACGTATAGGTCCCTACTAATTATTAATTACCTAAACCTATACAAAAAAAACCAGTAAAATATCGTTTCATCCCGGCCTCTAGCTAGAGTTCTACAACTAATCTTTCAGTGCTTTTAACTAGTTCCTTAACTACTATCAAAGAACTTTTCATTAACTTTTGTAATAAAACATATCAAAATAGTGGAATTAACTATTTTTAGTGTGTCAAAAATTCTTTAGATGTTTTAGATAAAAGATACTACAGATACAGTTAAGTCTGCCTCATATCTTGACTAACATCTAGAAATTGACAATGAGGGTCGGTTGAAAAGAAAACTTTACGACAAAAGAGATGATTTCAGCTTCCCAGTTGTGAACTTTCCATTTCTATGTAGCAACATTCCATTAGCGCCTGCATACGGAGTATATATCTCCCAATTGATACGATATTCCCGGGCTTGTATTTCCTATCATGATTTCCTTGATAGAGGATTGCTGCTCACAAGGAAGCTATTAAACCAAGAGTTCCAAATGGTGAAGTTGAAATCATCCCTTCGTAAATTTTACGGACGCCATCACGAGTTGGTTGACAGTTATGGAATAACCGTTTCACAGATGATATCGGATATGTTCCTTATGTCGTAACTACAATATCCTTTCCTTTTCACGAATGTGACCTGCCGAATTAGACTATTTACCGGATTTGTTTTTGGTGGGGTTTGTGTTGCTTAGTCATTAGTTTTCTATGTTGTTTCATCTGTACTATTATTTGTCTGTTTGACTTTTTGTTTTTGGCCATGGCGTTTTCAGTTTGTTTTCGATCTTAAGTTTGACTGTCCCTCTGGTATCTTTCGTCCCTCTTTTACGTGCTTTTGATGGTCCTTTTGATTCTGTGGACAGTTTTTACTTTTCAACTCTTTATACAACACTTTCACACAATCGTATCAAACACAAGATATCCAATTTAATGAAATAGTTGTTTGGTAAATCTGATTGCAAATATATTTGCTGCAACTCATTTAAATCCTTCTTCTCTAATGAGGAAGGTAAATATGCTGATATACTTATTGAAGGTGTAAAGAGATGATTGTAGCCGTTTCTCCTCGATAAAAGTAATGTACGTGTCGGCAATAACGTTTATCGACAGGTTGGATGTATTCCTATGTGCACCAGTTGCGACCTTTTAATAGCAGACTTCTTATTTTACTGTTATGAATCACAGTTTATGACCATACTTAGCAAAGACCCGTCTACATTGCATTTAATTAAAAAAAATCAACTACACCTCCCGTTAACTTGATTATATTGTTTCGTTAAATAATCTAGAATTTTCTAAATACACTGCCGAAATTTACCTAAAGGAACTTACTTTAAATAAATCAAAAAGAAACGGTAATAACTGTCCTTTCCTAGATTCAGATATATTAGTTTTACATGGGACACTCTACACAAAAATTTACGACAAACGGGACGATTCTTCGCTCCCTTTTCAATTTGTTAATTTTCCATTTTTGGACGGTGATGTTTCTTTGATGTTTATACATCACAATTCATTAGCGATGTCGTGTCTGTTGTTACGTTTTGAATTTCAATGAACGTAATCTATGTATTACTGGTAAATTATTGAGTCAGGGATTATGAACTAGCTGTCAGTACCTGCGAGTACTCGCAGATCTGTACTTAGCGTTTTTTATGTTGTGGGGATGTGTAAATACTCTGCCATGTCTCGTCTGTGTTTATTTTTAGATGTATTTCTGTTTTGTATCGATCTGATTAGTTAAGCCCTTTTCAACTGATTTTTATAGTTTGTTCTCATGTTGGACTGTTACACCACTGTCCCAGGTTAAGAAGAGGGTTGGCACCTTCAAACTAGGTTAACCCCGCCACATTCTCTAAGTGCCTGTCCCAACTCAGGAGCCTGTAATGCAATGGTTGTCGATTGTTGTTGTATATCATATTTGTTTTTCGTTCATTATTTTGTACATAAATCAGGCCGTTAGTTTTCTCGTTTGAATTGTTTTACATTTATCAATTCGGGGTCTATTAAAGCTTACTATGCGGTATTGGTTTTGCTCATTGTTGAAGGCCGTACGGTGACCTATAGTTGTTAACTTGTATGTCATTAAGTCTCTTGTGGAGATTTGTCTCATTGGCTATCATACCACATCTTCTTATTTTCATAGAGACACATATTAGAAAGATTATCCTATGAAATGGTACTATACATTTGAGTATGGACAAAACAAGTAGTGAAACCGGAAAAGAGGACACTACGATAGAGGAAACGATAAAGAGGACACTACGATAAAGGAAACGATAAAGATGAACATAGAAAAGTAGCAGCTCTTACGTTCGTAATGAACAAAGGTAAACGTAAGTAAATGTGTATATGTACTATAATAAATAAGTAGAAGAAATTTGTTTTCTCATGAGAACTATCCACGACAGGACAAGCATGTACACAAGTACAGGGCACTGTACGGCGTAAAACAATGAACAAATCCCACACCATGTCTGCATTATATGACAAACAGCATGCAGCCAACGACACCCACTAGACAAATACATCCTGGCCTGGGATTGGCACAAAGAGAATGTGGCCGAGTTAACATGTTTGTGAAAATGCCACCACCTCCTGACCTGGGACAATCATGTAATTGTTTTACGCTTTGAAATTTTAAAGATCTTTTTAAACCCAATTTAGACATACATGCAGGTACTCCTCTGTCAAATACTACTTCCCGGATTGTAATTCTGATTTGAATTTTGGTTACAGATCAATGCCGTAAAAAAGCACAAAAACGAAAAGTCCAATGCATAAAGGATTATATTCAAAACATAACTTAGTATTGTAATTCTTTCTAAATCATATATATTTCCATTCTTGTGATCAAATTTAAAAACAGTATAGTTTTTCCAAGCTTTTTTTCTGGTTGCACTCATTGTACAGTTTTCAATGAATAAGTTAAAGAAAAACGTATCACGCTATACTTATAAAGCTCACCTGGCCCAAAGGGACAATTGAGCTTTTCTCATCACTTGGCTTCCGTCGTCCGTCGTCGTTCATTAACTTTCGAATAAATCTTCTCTGAAACTACAATGACAAATTCAACCAAATTTTAGCCACAATCATCATTGGGGTAACTTGCTTAAAAGAAAATTGGCCGGTGACCCTGCTGGCCCACCAACATGACCAATATGGCTAAAAATAGAACATAAGGGTAAAATGCCAATTTTTTTCTGTTATCTTGAAACCGCTATAAATAGAGAAAATCTGAATCTGAATATTGAGATCTACCTACTGTCAATTTTCAACAAAACTTCGTATATTAGTTATTGCCCTAATATGACAAATCTTACCTTTTATTTCATTTTTGCCAATTATCTTTGAAATTATGATTATTGTTAGACAGCAACTTTAAATATCAAAAATGATCAACAAGACAAGATCTACAAATAAGCAAATAAGCATACATGACAGATATCGTCAGTCAATAACTTATTGAAGTTATTGACCGTTAATGACGATTTTCATCATTTTTGTTTTGCATTTGTACCTATTATCTTTAAAACTATAATAGATAGATAGAAACTTTAAATAGCAAAAATGATTAACAAGACAAGATCTGCAAATGAGCAATATTGTCGAAATATTCAGTCGAATCGTTATTAGATATAGTGTCCTTTAGTGATAATTTTCTTTGTTTTGTTTATTATCTCGAAAACCATAACAGATAAATAGAAACCATAAAAAGAAAAATGATTAGCAGGATAAGATCTAGGAATACGTCAACATGACTGAAATTGTCAGTAAACTCTTAAAAGAGTTATTCCCCTTTAATTATGATTTATACCAAACAGTGGTCATTGTAGAAGATGCAGGTGAGCGACGCATGCTCTTGAGAGCCTCTAGTTCAGATACATTATGATTCAGGAAGTTATTCTGTCCTTTTGAAAAAGTTTTTGTTCGTCTCAATTTTTATCTGTTTTATCTCATAACAAGATGTTAAAATGTTAACTATAGACTGGAACATATTATCAAAGAGATGACAAGGTCTAAAGTTTTCCCGACAATTTGTCAAAGTATACTGCTAGTAGGTCAGTATTTTGTCAACATTAAACTTTTTCAAAGTTTAGTTAAATTAACATATTTAGTACACCCATTAGGCATAAACTTGTAAAATAAACGGGCTAAAACATGTGATTCATTTAATGAACTTATAAGAAATATTTATGTGCATTGCAGATATTTAAATTTTCAGTTGATCAATGATTTTTGTAAAATGTTTTAATTATGAAATATTCTTGAAATGCATTGACAATGAAAACGTGATGCCTCTTGATTTTCTATCAGTACTGTATCAAGTGAAATCAATTTCATAATGAAAAAAGTATAGAATTTACATAGAATCATCTTTTTGAGCAACACAAAAAGGTTAATGGTAAGCAATAAGAATAGGAGTATACAGTTAAATGTGTACCGTCGTTGTTATTACGCCTTAGTGTAACTTTCCCCATCTATGTCCCCTGTGAAAGTCCAAGTAAATGTCATGTGAATACTCTAAATAGTTAGTATCATATATATCCACACCCTTGCCTATAACCAATCTAAACGCTTTACAAATTTCTTGCGTCCGAAGCGCTTTTCCTGATTGACCGTCATCAGGAATGCTCAATACCGGATATCTGAAAGCCAATGATGTATAAGAACCAAAACAGTTGAAAATCTTTATGACCAAAAAGGACCTTAAAAAAGCCAATTCCATCTAAGGTCATCCGTGAAATTCGAGGAAAAACAAGCCTTTCGCTTGCTTTTTTAGTATTTTTTACGTTCTCTCGGAAAATACGTTCATTTCTCAACGTATATTTGTTTCCCGTAACAGAAGTACAACCGGAAATTTTGCTATAAAAATGCCATATCTGTTCGGACTGGAATAAGTTTTCTATACCCTTTATTCCGTAAGGATCAAAAACTGTAATATTTCTTCAAATGGAAATAGTATTGCAGAATATTTCCTCCAATAACAATACTATTATAGAATATGGAACTAATATTTTAAAGGAACTTTTGTTCCATGACACAGACATAGATCATCATAAGTGTTGCATTTCATTGAGAAAGAAAAATGAAACTTTTGGAATGCCTTGGCCATAAAAAATTACGGAATTGTAAAAACTTCAATGACATTTAATTATTGATTATTAAAGAAAAAAACTTATGGAAGTACTAACACTAACAAAAAACGTGATAACTTCCTGATTCGTATTTTCACTGAAGGTAACATTTAATTACTTTAAGGAAACATATCGCTTTGCACAAAGCTTTACATTTGTCACGATCTTTAAACATAATTTAGAAACAAGAACAGGTTACACCTTATTTGATACGTTTAAATTACTTCCCAAATTGTAATTTGGAAACAGATCATTTTGGTTAATACAATGTAATGAACAAAAATAAAAAGTCACACACAATGCACATAAAGGATTGAATTTTATACATACCTTTAACATATCATATTTTATATCTTTTTCCATTCGTGTGGTTAAATATGAATAAATTATCAGTTTTTCACCTACTGGTTTTTCGTTTTTCTCAATGTCCAGTTTTGCACTTTGTTTTTTGTACTTGCTTGTCCATTGTTCGGTTTTCGTTTTGTGTCATGTCGTTGTCAATGTTGTCTTGATTTATAATTTGGAATATTCCTTTGCTTATCCCGCTTCTCTTCTACTAGGTTTTACTCTTAATTTAAAGTATCGGAAAAGAAGAAGTTAGACTATGACAGATTCAAATCGTCTTTGACATTACATCAGGATGCTGACCAACCAAGTACAGCAGAAATGTGTCACAAAATATAAAGTTTATCCAATATATTGAAACATTCCAATTGTTGGCAAAGAGAAAGTAGGTGTCTAACAGTCTAACAGAAAGTGTTCAAATGGAACACATTGTTACATGTTGTTAATCTGCTGACATAATATGAAGTCATTCTATTCATGAGTACTTTGGAAAAGTGTGACAAAAATGTCATTGGACGAACGGACTAATGTGTGAATAAGGTGTATGCAATATAACCCCTGTTCTTTGGTGTGGAGTGATTAAAAAAGAATGTCACAACCATTTCTTTTTGATCATTTCAACAAAGATGTAGGGCCCATTTTCTTCAAGGTGTTTCAATCAGTGGCTCAATATCAAAAAGTCAATTGACCCAATTATGGGCTCAATATCAAAAAGTCAATTGACCATTAAAGAAATGTATGTACCTTTGAATATAAATACAAGAGTAAAATCTATGTCCAGCCTCAAATCTATGTCACTTTATCAAATCCATGTTCTATAATATATTACGTCATATACGTCACAAGATAGTGTTATTTTCTTTCTCAAATCTATGTCCCTTCATTAAATCCATGTCCTATAATATATTACGTTATGTACATCGAAAAATAATGTCATTTTCCTTCTAAAATCTGTGTCCATTGCACCATAGTATCCACAGTTCTTTTTTGCGTCATAAACGTTGAAAATACACGTATGTATACACCCGTTGTTGACATGGGTATGTTCAGCTTACATTTTTTCAGTTTTTTATTCATATTTAAAATAAATAGAATTGAGGTAAGATTTTAGCAGTGGCTCAGTCAATACGGGTAAACATCTACTTACGCAGCAAAAAGATTGGTATTGGGTAACTTCACAAGGAAAAAAGCACCCAATAGAAACACGCAAAACAAATATATATACATACATGTAGGTCATTGAGTGACCTATAATGGTAAGTATAGTAACGCATACTATTAAGTAAGATGACAATGACCCAAGAAAAAGGTAGCAAAGATGAACAATGGTCTCAATAAATTAGTTTTGAGAGATTTCCGCACTGTTCCTACTTTTTTATGCTGGTCAATTAAGTTACTTGGCATTGAAGGCCAATTGTTCAAACAGATTTCCGGTTTTGAAAACAAATTGCAATAATATATATCTTATCATTCAAAACAATATTGTTTTTGGCTACTTTAAATTGACATTCTTAGTAAATATTATTAAAGTCTTGAGACACCGTTTTAAACATCTATCTGTATAGTTATCTATAAGTTGATTAATAAAATTGAGAATGGATATGGGGAATGTGTCAAAGAGACAACAAGCCGACCAACGTTTTGACGTTTTTGATTTCAATTAGCATAATCTATGTATTACTAGTAAATTATTAAGTCGCGGATTTCGTTACCACAAATTACTTTAAAACCTTTACTAAATTCTTTCATAGATACAAAGATTTGGTTTGCAAGTTTGGCTGTACGGAATAGCACATCCTAAATCTTACGGTGATGTTGTAAACCGAGCCCAGAAATTTAGATACGATCCGGGTAAACTTATCAATCCTTTAAATACACTTATTTTAAAAGGTTACCTATTCAACACTGTAATTAAATCTTTGAATATTGTTTTTATTGGTATAAATATTGATTTTTTTATCAGGAAATTAAAAACATACTAAATATTACACATATGTACTTTCATGGTACTACAATCTGTCGATACCTATAGTTTTGCATTGCAAAAGGTCATGTTTTTCTCTGGCCGTTAATGACGTCTTTACACTAAATACATTGGATGTTGGATGTGTACTGATTGATATTTTAGTCTTAGATACATGATTCTTTTTTTTTCATTAGCTGTTATTGGCTTTGAACTAGCTGTCAGTAACTGCGAGTACTCTCAGATCTGTACTTAATGTCTTTTTGTTTTTGGGATGTATAAGTACCCGTCCACGTCCACTCTGTGTTTTTGTTAGATGTATTTCTATTTGTATCCATCAAATGAGTTAAGCCTTTTTCAACTGATTTTTATAGTTTGTTCTTATGTTGTACTGTTTCACCACTGTTTCAGGTTAGGGGGAGGTTTGAGCCTCACAAACATGTTTAACCCGCCACATTCTTTATGTGCCTGTCCCAAGTCAGGAGCCTGTAGTTCAGTGGTTGTCGTTGTTTCATGTCTGTCATATTTGTTTTTCGTAAGTTGTTTTGTTATAAATTAGGCCGTCAGTTCTCTCAATTGAATTGTTTCATACTTTTCTTGTCCGGGTCTCTTATAGTCGACCGTACGGTATGGGTTTTTCCTCATTGTTGAAGGCCGTACGGTTGCTGTAATTGCTTACATCCACTTCATTTGAACTTTGCTGGATAGTTGTCTCATTGGCAATCATATCACACATCTCCTTATTTTTATGTATATTAAAAAGGTTATTGCAAAATCTAACGGTTTCCTGGCAATATATAATTTTATACTGCTACTAGGTACTTTTTGTTCTTTAAAATCAATCGGAAATCAATGCTATAATTGTGATTTTTTTTGTTATAACTATGCCGAAATAAACTCATTATAGATACCAGCATTGAAATTTTGTATTTGCGCCAGACGCGCGCCAATGTATGCCTATCTTTAATCCCTTGATAATATTTTCCAAATTTTATTGACCTTTGGGAACTTTGCCATGAATAAATCTCACTAGCCTTATATCTATAATAAGAGGAAGTTGCCGTGTATTTATTTCACACAAAGGACTTAATGAGAAAGTTGTTGAAACGAATGGAATTTGAACAGTAATGGTACGTTAAGAGGAGTTTACCTATGTTCAAATCTAATTAATCAATTAAGAAGATACAAATCAAATTTCAAACAAGAAATGAGAGAATCGCACAAACTACAAGAAGAACGAGACCGGGTATATCGACAAGGTTATAAACGTCTCCTGCTATGTTTTCGTTACCCGCCATACAAATCAACACTTAGTCAGAATGTCAAAAAGGAAAAGGAAACAATCGGTAAATTAATAGATCAGACAACCACATTTATCAATTATCTAAAGATCGCGAAAACATGTTGCTAGTGAGTTGACAACATATCACATCGGTCAATCAAAATTTGATGATGACCGTGTACTTTTAAAGTATGTATGTCGATGTCTGTCGTCCTTTCTCATGACTCTGTTTGGTCAGTAGTTTGTGTTTAAGAAACACACCCCTGTTGATAAAGCAAGTAATACAATCATGGGGCCTTTTGCAGCTCAAAATATTATATTGGTTTTGTTCAATGAGTCATTGTTGAAACGCAAACTGTGACATGAAACGGTTTACATTTTTGTTTATTATATCTTAAACAGAGACTCATCTCATTGGCAATCATACCACATCTCGATTTTTTAACAAGATTTTTTTAATGAAAGTTCATATATCTATAATTATAAAATATCATGAAAGGCAAAACTTAAGTTTTGGAGACAATTATAATACAATAATGCGAATGTAGCCGTCCCCAAAAGCCGACGAATAAGTTTTGTCCCTTAACAAGACCATGATTTACATTCATTCTTCACAATTAAGGAATATCAAAATCTACAATTTCATTGGTCGAGAGCACTTTGCTATATTCTAAATAGTGAAACAAATTAAATATCATCACGTACAAAGCTTTAAATGTTTAACACAAGTTAGCTCTATTTAATACTGAATTACAACCCAGGTTGTAATTTTTCATTTCATTGGTTACCGATCATTATCGTAAGTAATGAACGCCAAAAAGAAAAGTCCAAAACACAAAGAGCTTCAGTTTAAACATAACTTATTAAACATATCATATTTACATTTATTTTCTTCTGCAATTATATATATTTCCATTCTTGTGATAGTATCTAAATAAATTATTGGTTTTCCAACTATTGTCCTCTAAGGTCCTTTTTCTGGTTTCACATGGTGTACTTGTTTCATTGAATAATTTAAAGACAAATGTATCATGCTATACCTTTTTTACTCCTTACAAAGCTTGTACGTATAGTTTTTATATGCAATTTTGTAGAAGTGACACATAATACATATATTTCATTTCTTGAAACAATTATTAGACTGTCTTTTACCAAATCAAGCTGTTTTATTTACCGACAAATACTTATTGAATAATACATAAAAAAAAAATCACTGAAAAATTTAGACAGTACAATGGACCATACTGTCCACCAGACCGACTCCTCTGAGTGATAGAGACTGATTTATAAAGACATAAATAGCAATTGAATTATCCTTCCCTTGCTTCATCAGCAAGTGAGACAGCATCATGGTGCTGTGGAACGTCATGAATGTATTTGATTTTTTGTGACATTATAATTTAATATTATGTAGATATCGATGTAATAAAATAAAACATTCTTAGTAATTTGAGACATTGTTTTGCATCTACATATATCTTAAAATTTGATTTTATGTTCGGACATTCAAAGTGATTGTTAGTTAATTTATGTAACAGAAGATACACGAAATTAATGCCCCTACTTCATTATAAAAACTTAACAGACTGACACTGCACTATTTCTTTAAAATATATATTCCGTTACAAAAATGAATATCTTTACAATCTACTTAACGAATTTTCCTTGTACAAATTGGACCGGTATAACTCTCTCTCTCTCTCTCTCTCTCTCTCTCTCTCTCTCTCTCTCTCTTTGAGATATCATAAAAGTCAATCAAAATAGTTTAATATCTAAACATATACATTTGAATTCTCTTGGGTTTTTTGTTTTTATTTAAATCAGTAAACCATATGATAGGCGTACTCACTAAAGTATATCCCATGTCTCATTTTATTCAGATACATTATAATTAAGGAAGTAATCACCTGATTCACGACTTACCTGCTTCACTTACAAGATGTAAAACAGTTTACTGAAGATTGTGATATATCATTAAGGAAATGGCAACATCTAAAGTTTTCCTGACAATGTATCAAAGTATATTGCTAGTAGGTGAGTATTATTTATATCATTATCAATAAGTGAATAGTGCCAAGTTTTTAAGAACATCTGTGTGGGTCAAACTTTAACATTATTCCTGCTACATTTACCCTTTAAAACTTATCCCAGAGGCTGAGCGATCGGTACTATCTTCAGGAGATAATATGATACTATTCCTGTGTATTAACTTCATTTAAATCTTTAAAATTAGTTGTAGAATCCAACTGAAATCTGAATATTAAGGGAATTTCCAACCTCTTTGTTGACATGTTAGTGATAACTGTAGATGAACCAATTAAACTTATTGGCCACCATGAAACTTTTAGATTAAAGAAAAATTTCCACAAAACAGTCGATTGTGGTAGGATTTAAATACACGTGGATCTTTTTGTGCATTAGCATATATTCCGCCGATACAAAATCCACAGAAAGATAAGCTTGATCTTTTTAAAGCATTTATTTGCATCTCTGCTCCTGTTGACAGTTTTAGGGGAAATTATCCTAAAAATGGGCCTTAATTTATTCAAAAAGGACGTCATCCCTACAATGGCTTCCATTTTTACGATTGACAAAATTAGTGGTGCAATGGGGGGATAATTTCAAAGAAGTAGGATCCTGATTGTATAAGTCTCGATCTGAAAAAAGAAAAAGATGCAAAGGTAACGTCGTGATAGTATTTAAATCTCAGTACTTTAGTATATGTTTTATCATTAGTTTTATAATCTTAAATGATTCACACAGCAAAAAATAATCTAATGACTCTCTATTATTGATTTCATATCTGATTCATTAAAACGGAAATGTAACTGATTTCTACTTAAAAAAGGAGAGCCATAACTCCATATTAATTTTAGACAAATTAAAAAACACTAAACAATCTCATAATATTTTTAAAAATCTGAGTAAAAGTTTTCGAAACGGCAATAAAAAGAGACATTTTTCGTCGATTTGTAAAACCTAGTCTATAAATTTTAAGTAAGTACACCGTTATATCACGATCGTCAGTTGTAAAATATTCTTGGTATCCAGGTGTACAACAGTGTGATAATATGTGTCGACAACAATTTTGGTTCACACTTTCTAATTCAAATATGAAGAATTGGTTAAATGAAGTCAACTTTTGTTTAACTTTTAGATTTTCTAAAGCTTTTTAAATGAAAGAAACCAATATAAAACCTCCTAAAATTAAATCAATTTGTTTTTGTTCAGAGCTGAACAATGTAAAGTAACAAAGAAACAAAAGTAATCTAACACCTTATACATTTTATTCGTTTGGAGCGCGTTTGCATATTTACCTTCATTAGGAACGCTCAATGCCAAATATTTGAATATCAAGCATGTATAAGACCCGAAACATGTGAAGAGCTAGATGACCATAATGGATCAAACATAATAGCCAAATTCATCTATGGTCAACTTTGCATTTGTAACGCAATCATTACTTACTTAGCTTTTACAGTCAACACGGAACGAACACGGGTAAACGGAGATCTAATTACTCTCTTTAAAGGCGATGACAAACGCGAGTGTTATTATCTGATTTGATCCACTAATATACACTGTAACAAAATCAGACAAAATGATTATCTCACGAAAAGTGTTTTTTAATTTCAATGAAATACTGAATCAAACCAAATATCTGTTTATGTAAAATTTGAAAACTACATTTTATTAATTTCATGCGTCCGAAACGCTTTTCTAGATTTTTTCTTCGTCAGGAAGGCTCAAAGCCAAATATTTGAAAGCCAAGGATGTATAAGACCGAACCTGTTGAAGAGCTATATGACCAAAAAATGATCTCAAATAATAGCCACATCTATATAAGGTCAACTTTGCCTAAAATAAAATTCCTGGAAATGATAAAATAAATTCTATGCTATTTATTTTTGTTTATTTCTACAGGGTTAATAAAGGCCACACACAGCAGAATAAATGACCAGATCGTAAACCTTATAGATTGTTCCAGGAAAAATTTAACATTAATGCCTGTTTTCCTGCAAAATTCGACAACCGATCTCAATCTTCAAGGAAATTTTTTACACGTAGTTCCCGCGTGGTCTTTCAAGAAAACGAGAAAAATAAAACGATTAGATCTCTCTGATAATTTACTGAGAACGATTGAACGGGGAGCATTCGAGGGACTTGTCGAACTCACCTATCTCAATCATGGAACTAACAAGTTAACTTCAAATTCCCTTTATGAAAATATTTTTCAAGGTTTGGTCTCTCTTCAGGAACTAGATATATCTACAAATTACTTCTACGATGATTATACATATTTCCAATCCGAAATATCTAAAGTTAAATCATTGGTCAAGTTAGAAATTGATCTGAGTAGACGACACCAAATGGACAAATGCCTTTGTAATCTATTAAATTTACAGGACCTTGAAATTTTTGCACCATCTGGACAAACATATTCAGACAATTCATTTAAAAACTTAAAGTGTCTGAAAATAGAAATATTATCACTTTACTTGGTGATTTCTCTAGCACCAGATACGTTCATTTCTTTTCCAATCTTAAAGACGATAAGGATAATGATTACGACAAGGTTAGCTGCGTACGACATCATAAGCAGTATATTTAATTCTTTCAAGGTTTTCAAAGGTAAAAATATGACAGAAATAAGCATCACTAAAAATCCACATAGAAACGGGTTTGTATTGGGCCATTCGCATTTTGCAATACTTCAAGAAGTTTGTCTACAAAAGTTATATTTGGTGCGTAATAGTATACTTGGCATAAACTTTGGGCCTTTGGAAGTATACGGATATAAGGAGAATTGTTTAGAAGAATTAGATATATCCAATAATTTAATGTTCGACAGCAAAGATAGTTATATGTATGCATTTTGTATGTTTAAGCATCTGAAAATAATTAGAATTCCGCTTGTGGTAGTTAGAGACAAACGATTCAAACGATCGACTGAAAATGATGTATCTTACACGTTTTGCCTTCCAAAAGCATTAGAACAATTAGACGTACATTCCAACATTAAAGAATACGTTAGGAAGAGAATTGCTAATGTAACTATTATCAACGGGTCAAATTTAAAAGATTTAAATATGGCTAACGTTACATTCCGAGATTGTAATGGTACGGTTAATGGCATTGGGAATTTAGAGCATTTGGATATGTCAGGATTCAACTGCAAAGTATTGAGTGTTCACCTTCTGTCACATTTTCCTAAACTGGTTACTCTCATTGCACAAGATTCTTATCTTGGAATCGGTTTAAATACCCTTAAAAATGCCTCAAAATTTCTAGAGATGAATTTAGATCTACAGCATATTGACCTGCTGAAAAATAACATAAAATCTCTACCAGATGGCTTGTTCAATCATCCTTTTAGACATAAGCTTTCTATCATATTGGACAGAAGCAACTTACAATCACTACCGAACTTTCCGTCGAAACCAAATACATTTCAACATATCAGTCTGAAATACAATAGATTTTCGTGTTTAAGCGAAGACGATACGACTAAGCTTAACATAATAAAACCTTCAAGTGTATTTCTTTGTGGAAATCCGATTGAATGCTCTTGTAATACTCTACGTTTTCTTAAATGGGTGAACCATTCAGGCTTTATAAGTGATGTTGATGAAATTGAATGCGTCAGCCAAAATGGGAATCTTGCAACGTTGTCTCATTTTTTGCAAAATCTAAAATCATATGAAATCAGTTGCCAAACGAAATTATGGATAACATTGGCAAGTAGCATTACTTCTTTCACCATTTTGGTTTTTATCTTTGGAATAATTTACCATCGCTACCGATTTGCATTTGAGTATTTCTTTCTGAGAATTAAGATGAAACTTAGGCATTACCAGCCTCTTTCGGAAGATTTCAACCATGATGCGTTTATTTCATACAGTCATAAAGACATAACATGGGTTAAAACTCTTTACGATAAATTGCAGTTAAAAGGCTTCATCCTCTGTTTGTATCACAAGGATTTCAAAGTTGGGATGCCTATTGCCGAGTGCATTGTGGAAGCAATAAATTCAAGCAGAAAGGTTGTATTTGTTATCACTAAGGATTTTCTGGAGAGTAGCTGGGGAACGTATGAAATAGAAATGACAAGAATGCACGCTTTCAGAGAGGGTCGTGAATCAATGGTTATTGTTATACTGAAGGATGACATAAAAAAAGACAAACTTCCCAAGGCTTTGAAAGAAATTTGGTATAAGGTAGTCTGTATAGTCTGGCCATCCGATTCTGAGGCTCCGTATAATTCTGAGGAAATGTTCTACGAGAAACTATGTATAACATTATCAGACGGTCGAATGAGAATACGTGATGATAACACATCAATGTAAAAAGTAAACATCAAACTCGTGAAAAGTTCAGATGAATGAACAAATAGAATTGATTATATCAAAACCATTAATCATACATGTTTACAGGAACATGTTACCATACATGTATGTGATTTATGTGATGAACTTATCAAAATAAACTTTATATGTACTACAATTTTACTTTTTTAAGTTTGATATTAAAATTGATAAAAAAAATAGGTAATATTCTTAAAATGCATTGAAAGATTCAAATTTTTAAAAGATTGTGTTGAACCTTGATCGTGTTTATCGTCTGTGAGAATTGTATCAATTGAATCAAATTTCAAATTTTTATAAAATCATCGCTATGTACCTACCAAAAAAACATTGATATATCATATTGAATACAAAATTGATTATTCCCGATTCAGGAACATTCCGATTACTGAATTGTAGGCTGGTGATAACCACAGGGACTAACAGTTCAGCAGCAGAGGTTTCTACTTTGAATGTTTTTTCAGTGAAATTTGAGATAAAAATATTTGAAAATCCAAAACTTCATACAAACTTTGAGGAGTTGATTTCACCGAAAATGACAAAAAGTAGAGATTAAATCGGACAAGGAATTAGAGATATGAATGAGAGACAAAATGCCTTTTTTTTAAAATGACTTCTAAATATTAACAACATCAGTGCTCTTAATAAAACAATATCTGATGAACATTGTCATCTCAATATGTTCCATATTAACTTCTTTAACTTGTATGTGTATTTTGAGGTTTTTAAATTTTGATGCAAGTGTTGTAATTCATGACATCTGTGATAGTTTTTATACGAAAACAAAGTTATTTTTCCAAAATAATTAAAAGAACGCTTTTTGATCCAATTTTATTAAAAAAATAAATAGTGTGAATTTTAACAAATTTAAAACTTTGGTACAGGTGTTAGTGCTTTGCATAGTTTTATGATCTTTTATTTCAAGACATCTTTTTATATCAATTTCGTTTACCAAATGTATTTCATTTTTTTTTCTATCATAATCAAAAACAAATATTTAACTATGAACATCTTTTGGCCATTCCTTCTAGTTGCAAACCATCAATTATTCCTACATCGAATAGTTTTGGATTTTTTTTTTCTTTAAAAACGTCCGATTCAGCATTTTCAGCTCATCTGACCCGAAGGGTCAAGTGATCTTTTCTGATCACTTGGCGTCCGTCGTCTGTTGTCCTTTACAAAAATTTTCTCTGAAACTACTTGGCCAATTGGAACCAAACTTTGCCAGAATCTTCATTTGGGTATCTAGTTTAAAAATGTGTACGATTATTCCGCTTTTAAATCAATATTACCGACAGGGCTAACATACGTGTAAAATGCAAATTTTGTCTATCATGTTAAAAACGGCTATAGATAAAGAAAATCTGATAAGGCAGAAATGTTCAGAATAATAAGATATATCTACTTTTTATTACGTACAAACTGTCAGAAGGCTTCTTATAAGAGTTATTGCCTTAAATGATGCATTTTACCAATGTTTTTCCTTTTTTTCCTTTTTGCCTAATATCTTGAAAAGTATAATGAACAGAGAGAAACTTTGAATAGCAAAAACGGAAAGTAAGACAAGATCTCCAAAGAAAGAAGATGGCTGAAATCGTCAGTTAACTTCTTATTGGAGCTAATGGATAGAAAACTTCAAAGCAAAAATGATCGGCAAAACAAGATCTACAAATGAGTTGGGAGCCTCGGCGTCTAGGATTGTGAGTTTTCCGAACGGTCGGTGGTTCTCTTCGGTTATCTACACCAATAAAAACTGAACTCCGCGAAATAGCACAATCGGTTTGAAAGTGGCGTTAAACGCCAATCAATCAATCAATCAACAAATTAGTTGAACGGCTGAAATTTTCAGCAGACTCTTTATAGGAGATATTGCCCATAACAGACAATTTTACCATTTTTTTCGTTCTTACATATCATTTTGAAAACAATAGTAGATAGAAACTTTAACTAGAAAAATAATCCACAAGACAAACTAGTGAATCGTGCGGAAAACGTTGATCTACTTTTTATACAAGTTATTGTTTTAAACTGACGATTTTAATCATTTTTGTTTAATTTTTGTCTATTATCTTGAAAACTAAAATAGAAAATTTGAATAGCAAAAATGATCAACAAGACTAGATGTACTAATATGTCAGCATAGCTGAATATGTCAGTCAACACTTTATATGTGTTATTGCCCTTCAATGATTTTTTTTTTGTATTTTTGGTGAAAAGCTCAATGGACAAAAAAAAATGTAAACAGTTAAAACGCTCAGCAAGACAAGATCCATAAATAGGTCAACATAGTCGAAATTGTCAGACGAGGGTTCAAAACAGGCTGATCTCAGGTGCTCTGAAAGGGTAAGCAGATCCCGCTCTACATGTGGCATCCGTCGTGTTGCTCATATAAGCACAAACCCAGTGATAAGTTTAATTCGGTAGTTCGCATTAAATGATGTTGAGGTAGTTAATTAAACAGATAATTTCATCGAAACATATACTTTATACTATAGACATATTAAACCATATATATGTCTCTACTTATGTGAATGCATCCAGTGCTTAAAACAAAATAAAAATAGAATTGCAGTTAAACTTGAGGAGTATGCAGAGGTCAGACAAATCATGTTACTTAAGGAAAGATCAATCTGTAAATCAGTATGTATTTGATAGATGTACTGGGAGGCCTCAATTGAAAGATTGTTTCCCTAAAGTTAACAGTTAATAGTTTTCTGACAACCAAGGTAATTCTAATAAAAAAGAAAAAAAATTGTCAAAAATAGTTTATTACAAAACAAAACATAACGGTGTGTTAGTGATATTTTAAAGACTGTTTTGTAAATGTTTCCAAAATATTAGGAAAGATGACATTAAGGTTGATGATGATCTAATTAGCATACTACAGCGATTAAAGATAATCATCATGACGTATTAAATAAAACGTTTGTTTTTCATCATATATAGATGAAGAATTGGTTTGAAAATAGAGTCGTGACGCTCCATACTTGGACGTTTTACTTTTGAATAGTTTTATTCAATCTTACTTAAGAACTCAAAATGTATGTGAAAAATATGTTTCAACCTGATTTCGAGTATTTTTAATTGTTAAAATCTTGAAATGACCAGATAATTGCAACTTTAGTAACTTATAATAATTATATTTCTTATATTTATTTTTATATTCATTCTCTACTAACTACTATTATAATACGTTATGACAAAATGCCTGATTTTGATTGGCTAATACAAGGGAGATAATTTGCTCTGTCCCATGACAAATACTCTATTACCCTTCACGGTGACGCTTGGTCAAGTGTGTGCTTTATTAAATACGGATGGTTTATATGTAAGACGTCATAGTTTATTACTTTGAATTTGAAATTTAATATACAGTAATAACAGAACATTCAGTATAATAAATTAAATAACACATATCTGAGAGGGTGATAGAGCAGATTTTTACCCCTCGAAAAGACATTGTCAACCAAAACAACTATCGCATTGTCATTAAATCAAGCGATACGAATTTGAACTTTTTTCTCAAAAAAGAAAAATAGACGTTTTTAAATCTAAATCGAAACAAGAAACGAGAAAATGTCAACGCATTCACTTTTAAATCATACCGCATAATTTTTTTAATTTTTTACTAATTATAAACAACACCTAAGAAGTATATATATATAAACTTGTTTTTTTATGCTTGACATAAGGTTTTTTTTCAATCTTCCCAACGTTATTTTTATTTCAAGGAAAGGATTGCACAAAAGTAAAACTAAATCTCTCTATTCGTTGGATGGTTTCTATTTATGAGCCATCTTTTTTATACTTTTCATCGATTGCTTTATTAATTAATGGATGTCTGCCTAACGTCTAGCTGCAAATATTACATGCATATACCGGACGATATCCATGCTAATAAAATGTTACTATTGCCTGCTTGGTACTAAACCAACAATGCCTTTGGTTTTGAAAGTGCTGACTCACACCTTGACTTGGGAGAGATGTCTACCTGTTCTTCAAGGGTAAAAGAGAGGCGAAAGATATCAAAGGGACATTTAAATTCATAAAGTCGAAAATAAACTGACAACGCCATGGCAAACAAAGAAAAAGACAAAAAGACAAACAACAATATGCAACAAAAAACATAGAAAACGAAAGATTCAGCAACACGATCCCAACCAAAACCTGGGGTGATTTCACGTTCCCCGGAAGGGTAGGCAGATCCTGCTCCACATGTGGCACCCGTCGTGTGACTCATGTTAGTAAAAACCCGGTGACCAGTCTAATTCGGTAGGTTACCTTCTCGGAAAAGGAGGACTGGATTGTGGTTACGACGATTTGAACAAATCGGTCTTCATTTGTGAAACCGATATTCCATAACGGTCAATCAATTTGTGATGGATTTCGTAAAATATTTAAATGGATGATTTCAACTTCACTACTTGCAACTCTTGGTTTAATAGCTTCCTTGTGAGCACCAACCCTCTATTAAGGAAATCATGATAGGAAACTTAAGGCCTGGAATATTGCATCAACTGGGAGATATATACTCCCTATGCAGACATTGTTGGAATGTTGCTGCATTGAAATGGAAAGCTCACAATGTGGAAGCTGAAATCATCTCTTTGGTCGTACTGATTTGTTCTCAACCGACCCTCATTGTCAATTTGTAGATGTAAGTCATGATATGAGGCAGATATCTGATGTATCCTATATTCCAAATTCAATAGGATAGAGTTGTTCAACATAGTTACCAAACTTTGAATTATTTAGTGAGAGGAAATCATCTATATAGCTGACAGGGATGGGGTCGATTATTTTAAAAAGTAATTGATTACATTACAATTACTTTGCTAAGTTAATGTAATCGATTACATAACAATTACACCTAAATTCAAATGTAATCGATTACATTAGATTACTTTTCTTTAAAGTAATCATGATTACTTAGGATTACTTATGATTACAATGTATACTGTGGTTTTGAAAAAAAAACCTTTTTTAAACATTTGATCCTCGCATGAGGGTCTGGATGGAGTTTACAGAATAGAGAATAATTGGAAAAACATGAATAGAGAAAAATGATAAAGAATAGAGAATAATGGGGTTCAATGGAATAAGAATAACTGTGAAAGTAAAAGAATTAGGTAATGAAAAACTGATGTACAGAATAATGAAATCATGTAATAACAAATAAATTTAATAGTAAAATGATTTTCATTGGAATTTTACAGAATAAGCATTATTTTTAAAGACCCTCTCACATAAAAAAGCTAATCTTAGTGAATAATTGAGTTTTTAATAATTTTAATATTTATAAGCCTGTTGTTTATATAAAACTTTGAACAAGAGCAGTGTAATATTTGTATTGTTTTGATGTCATAACTTTACTTGAATGTCAACGTCTCTGTGCTTTCTCTGTTAAAGAAATAACATTGTTTTTTAATATTTTTTGCCCAAAACATATTTTAATTTAAAAAAAGAAATGAACAAATAGTGACTATTTAATGATCTAGTAGAATTTTGTCTGTGGGGACATTATTGACACTTGTATGTGTTTTTACAGGTGTTAATCAGTACTTCAAATTTTATGACAAACAATAGGTGAGTTTGGGTAATTAAACTGAATTGTTTTGATTGGAATAATCAATAAATTTGTATGCAGTTTATTTTTTATTATATACATGACTGTAAAATTTATATTTCTATACGAAAATTTAAGAAAACACATGATAAAAAAATAATGGATTGTTTTTTTAACAAAAATTGTAAAAATCATTGTTGGTTCTAAATTCCATTATTATTTCAAGTCGACCATCAAAGTCAATATAAAGAGAAATATTTGCACTTAATCTTAACAGCTACCCAAGGGAACAACAAAGTATTTAAAAAGCAGACATCTTATATCACAAAGACTCTATCTCAAAACTTTTGGAAAGGTAAATTCATGTAGTAAACTGTTAAAAAAGCAATACATTTACACTCCACATCCCCTTAAGCAATAGTTTGTTGAAACTGAAATTATTAAATAGTAAATAGAATCAATCATATTGAACCCTGATCAATCATAGTGAACAATATTTTGATGATTCTTATAATTCATGCTTGTATATAAAAAAAAATATATATAAAATTTGTAATCAGCAAGTAATCATATGAATGTAATCGAATAGTAATCTAAAAGTAATCATGATTACAGCTGTTTTTTGCATTGTAATCGATTACATTATGATTACTTGTTTTCAGAAAATGGATGACTTCTGATTACATGTGATTACTGTGCAAAATGATTACGATTACTGATTACGGTTACCCCATGCCTGATAGCGGAAAGTAAAGTGAAAGGATAAAAAAAAGCCCTTGCTCTTGCACCTCATATGAATTAAGGAACAAGTCGGCAAGTAGATGAGCACAGTTGGTTCCCATGGGAATGCCCATTGTTTGTTGAAAAGAACGTCCTCCAAACGTAACAAATATGTTGTCAATTAAGAAATCAAGCATCTTGATAATGTCAGTTTATAGAATTTTTGTTTGTTTGAATCAGAATAAATATTTCCAAAGTACGATTTATCCCTCCTTAAGACAAGATACTTGTATCTACGTTGTCCACTCTTTTTTTATGAAACATAGCAGGACCAACTTTTCCAGTTTGTCTTTTAGTTTGTGATGGGGAATACTTGTGTAAAATGTAGAAAAGTCAAATGTTTTAATACTATTGCAAGATGAAAGAGTCTTAGATTGTACTATGTACTTAAACAGATCTTTGGAATTGTTTTGTTACACATCTGATTCACGACCCCTCTAGAATATGTAGTTTCACAATAACTTTGAAGCCCAGTTTTGATTGCTGATAAAATTAATGTAACTATTTTAGAACGGTGGTAACAAAATCTACAAATCCATGAACACAAATGGAGTGAAATATTAAGTAAATATTTGAATAGTTGATACAAATCCTTGCCATGACAATAAAATAAAAAAAAATAAAAAAATACTAGTAAACGAAACGTAACAACGATGAACATGCATGATTGGAAAGACAAAAAACATGAAACCGGTAGGTAAACCGGATCATCGTTTTCAATGGGCAAAACATCAATGTTCATGTTTAGATAGTATCTGTTTCTCAATGTCATCTACCCATATGTTTCCTTTTACTCTGTTTCAGTAGGTTCTGTCACACGGGGTGGGATATTGTCTCTATTTCTGTTCTTCTTACTGAAAAGTTACTTCAGACTTCTTATTTACATCTTTGTAATGTTGTAATGTTTAAAAGATTTGATAGATAAATTAAGTTTGATTTAATGTCAATAGTATATATACAAGATAATATACATAAATGGACAATGACAAACTAAAAGTTTAATTAGGACAATATACTTTTATCGTATTGTCACTTAACATTTTATCCTGCTCACAGTAGCTGACACTTGACATAGAATAGCCCACAAAGCTTATTAAATAGGCTGATGTCCAATAGGGTCCTTAGTGGTAAAAAATATTGTGTACTGCATGAAAAATGAGAAAAGCAATCCATGACTTAGAAATATCAATGAACAGCTGTGCCATGAGCGCATTATACCCCTGTTAACCTTTTTGCTCGTCTTTATGCCTAGAATGAATTGATATGATCAACTAGTAATGCTGTGAGCACTGCTCAAGTAGACCCCTCCAAACCCCCCAACCCCCCCAAAAAAACAAAACAAAACCAAAAACATGCACACAGTGGTACCCATTGACACAAAACATGAATAATTTGGCACTATTAGGGCTACCTCTAGTAAAACTAAGGTATTGGCCTCGATTTTTTAACAAATAAAATTTTATAACCGTCCAAAGTGTGAAAAGTGATTTTTCAACGAATAAAGTTCCACAACTCCGTGATGTCATATCAAAAATTTATTAAATCAAAAGGGAGCTTATTTCAATAGATATAAACAAGTCACCAAAGTTTCATGTAAACTGCTTAAAGCGTTTTGAGTTATTATCCGAAAACTGTAAAATTCCCCCTTTTTATGAGTACAGTCCCAATACACAAAAATATAAAGTCAGAAAATTTTAAAATATTTATAAACAATTCACCAAATGTTCATGAAAATTACTCAAAGCATTTTTGAGTTATAGTCAGAAAACTGGAAAATCCACCATTTTTTCTGAATAAATTCCCATAACTCGGAAGCGTAAATTCTGAAATTTATAAAAATCGATAGAGAGCTTACGTCAATACATGTAGATATAAACTATTCAACGAAGTTTCATGAAATTTGGTGAAAGCGTTTTTGAGTTATTGTCCAAAGTGTTGACGATGGAAGGACGGACAGACGGACACACGGATGGACGGACGGACAAAGCTATACCATAATATGTCCTGTAAACGGGCGTATAAAAATAATTCAAATTATGTTCTTTTATACAGAAAAACACTATATGACATATTGATAATCATTTTTTTTTCGCAGTTGATTAAATAAAAGTCCTTAACACCAAATTTAAAGGTTTCTCGTTTATATTATTGCTTCAAATTTAAACATGAAAATAAGTATACATCACTTCAGATATTGAAATAACTGTTCAAGCCATATTGGGCAAGACTCTGATCGGACGTCCGTCTGGTAATACATGACTCTTAAATATGAGGATAACAATATTGAATAAATTTTAAACAGTTACGTCAGATTATGGACACCGATTTAAAGAACGGACGTCAATAAGAGATAGCACGGCGATACGAGCTAACGTAAAAACTTTCTGAATCGTAAATTCAGAGAAGGTTACACTCAATAGCTTTATAATGAAACTAGATATTATAGCCTTGCACAATATTTTTAATTTTTAAACACAATGTAGAAATTTGAATTATTATTTACCGGTCCAATATTCAATACTTAATCACTCCCCATTTTGTAACAGTACCAATTTTACAGTACCAGATGCGCATTTCGACAGTTTTAAAATGCCTCTTCAGTGATACCCGAGGCCAAAATATATGAAAACCCAAATTTTCTTCTAAGATTGAAGAGCTGATAAAACAAAAAAGACAAAAAGTATAACCAAAGCCGAGCAAGGAATCAAAACTTTGCACGAGAGAGATATCAGATATTCCTTAATTTAAAGTAATTCCAAAAATGTTATAAAAGCAAAATTCAATAACACAATATCCGTATATTTTCATGCCAGTGCCGAAGTATTATTGGCTACTGGGCTGGTGATACTCTCGGAAACTAACAGACCACCAGCAAAGGTGTCGATAAAGTGGTAGTAATACCATTAACAATACCAATTTTACTGCACCAGATGCGCATTTCTACAACTAATGTATCTTCAATGATGCCCGAGGCCAAAATTTCAGAAAACCCAAAATTTATAAAAAAAATGTAGAGCTGATAAAACAAATAGGACAAAAAGGATAGCAAAAGCCGAGCAAGGAATCAGAGCTTTGCATAAGGGATATATATTTCTTGATTTATTTCTGTGTGAACATTTTGTAAATGTTTCAATGAATAGGTAAAACATGTACCTTATATTTTTTAACAAATATTAGTCTGGCTTTTAGCAAACCTTGATGGTTTTTGATGCCGATTATGATTTTTACAAAAACAATAAACGCAAACTAATTATAGCAAACAGCGTTTAGTCATGCTATGGGCACATAAAGAATGTACTAAGGCGGGTCCTAACCTGGGACAGTCATGTAATTTTATGACATTAATATTAAAACAAAGTTTTTAACTATAAAATTAAAGTTACTTGAAAAGCACTTTAATGTTAAGTGATAATACTATTTCAGTATAGTGTGCTGTTTTGTTTGTTCAAATGAAAATAAACTTCGTAAATTGTCTTCCATTTCAAACTGATTATATAAAAGAACTTCTATTCAATGACACGGTCATAGGGAAATAAAATATATCTTTTGGAATGCATCGCCCAAAATAAATTACGGAATGGTATGAAGCGTCTATATAAAAATAAGAAGATGTGGTATGATTACCAATAAGACAACTATCCACCAGACCAAATGACGTAGAGGTCAATGTAATGTAGCAATTGATTAAAGTAAAAATAAAATTACGGAAGTATTACGGCTAGGAACAAACGTAATAACTTTCTGAATCGTATTTTCACAAAATATTTATGGGAAAAAAATATCGCCTTGCACAAGGCTTTAAAAATTTTAAAGATCTTTAACCTCAATTTAGAAATATGAACAGGTTACTACACTGTTTAATTATTAAATCACTTCCCGAATTGTAATGATGTATTGAATGTTGGTTACAGATCATTGTCATTAACAAATGAATAAAAAAATGAAAAGTCCCAAACGTAAAGGATCAAATTTCAAACATAACTTAAACCTATCATATTGTAAAGCTTTCGCCATCAAATCTTTTTCTATTCTTGTGATAAAAGTTAAACAAATTATCAGTTTCCAAACTACTGGTTTCCGGATGATTTTTTCTTGTTGCGCATGTTGTATAGTTTTCAATGAATAAATTGAAGATAATTGTATCCTGCTATACCTTTTTTGACTTTACACGTTCAGTTATAGTGTGAGTTTTATAGGTGACATTTCATACCACGAATAGATTACCGTAGCTGTATTTGGCAAAACCTTTGTCTGGATCCCTTCAAGATCCCTATCCCGATCCGGTTTCTCATTTCTTTCTGACTACTGTTTTAGAATGTATTCGTTATCTGACACTTTCTTGAAAATCTTTCTCTCTTCCTCAGCATCGCATGTTTCTGCTGCCACTCAAGAAAATTGTTCTGTATAAGGAAAACGTATTTTTTTTAAGTATTCATCTAGCATAATTAAGGGTAACCAAAATGCCGCTAGTATAAATATTGAAATTTCATTCTGTATTCGGAGGACTCTGGATCATACTGAATCTAAATTTGTACGGTCACGTTTTATCATTATGAACATGATGAATGTGTTTTTGACTGGGAAATAAACACTTTGGATTTGTGTAAAAGTAGAAGGTAAAAAATGGAATATTTTCCGATTATTTTTCCAATTAGGGCATAAACCACTGTGTATCATCGCCACCGGAAATTGGGTACCAACGAAGCGGAGAGAAAAAAGAAAGAAAAAAACAAACAAGGTAAGAAATCCTTTAATTTAAACCATTTCTACCATGTTGATGATGTTACCGCTTTTGAAACGATGTGACTTGATTTCTGATCTAGATAAGTATTCAAAGTTAAAGTAAAAGTACAAGGTCATCGGAATTTACAAGAGGGTCGGTTGAGAACACAACTTTACGACAAAAGAGATGATTTCAGATTCCCAATTCTATGAGGCAACATTTCAGCAGCGCCTGCGTATGGAGTATATATCTTTCAGTTGATACGTTATTCCAGGGTTTGCGTTCCCTATCATGATTTCATTGATAGAGGGCTGCTGCTCACAAGGAAGCTATTAAACCAAGAATGCCAAGTGGTAAAGTTGAAATCATCCCAATCTGATTAAAAAAACAGATCCAGTGTTTAAGCTTTGCTTACGATGACCTGACAACACTCAGTATTAGTTTCTGTTCTTGTAATTATAACATCAACTAATGAAATTTCAGCCTTCACATTTTTAAATGTGTGTATTAATCCGACAAAGCCAGATGTTTCCGAAAGTTCTTTAATCCAGAAAGTACAACGGAGCGTTTTCAGATCATTGTAAGCAAAGATTGGACACAGGATCTGTATTTTAATCCCTTCAGAAATTTTACAGACGCCATCACGAGTTGGCTGACCGTTATAGAATATCTATAAATGACGATCGATATGTTTCAATCGTCATACCACAGTCCCGACCTCCTTTTTCCCAAATTTGACCTACCGAATTAACCTTATCCGCGGATTCGTACTCACATGAGCAACACAACGGGTGCCACATGTGGAGTTCGATCTGCTTACCCTTTCGGAACACACGAGGTCACCCCCCTCCCCTTTTTTTGGTGGGGTTCGTGTACCTCAGTCTTTAGTTTTTGATGTTGTGTTTTGTCTTTTTCTTTTTTTGCAATGGGTTTGTCAGTATATTAGACTATGAGTATGAATGTCCCTTTGGTATCTTTCGCCTCTCTTTTATGTCAATGGTACAATTTAAAAACAATTGGCAGTATTAGCTCGAGCGCTAAAAAAAGTCTTCCCCTGAACAGAGACATAAAATTAATCAAAATTAATGCACATATGAGATTATAACAATAAACAAACAAAAAAATACAAAAGAACAATACTGAGGGAAATAATTACTTGATTGATAGAATATAAATGAGACAAGTAAAAAAAAACTTCATTCAGTGAAACCTGTTTTAAGAGATAACTTAAGGGGGAACAAAATAGAGGTCTCTTAATACAGGTGGTCTTTTAATACAGGTTTAATCTATATGAAATGCACTACAAAGGAATCTAGAATAAATGGTCTTATAACACAGGTTTTGCTTAATACAGATAGTCTCTTAAGCAGCTTTAACTGTACATAGATATAGGAAGATGTGATATGAGTGCTAATGAGACAACTCTCCATCCAAGTTACAATTTATAAAAGTAAACTATTATAGGTCAAGGTACGGCCTTCAACACGGAGCATTGGCTCACACCGAACAGCAAGCTATAAAGGGCCCCAAAACTAGTGTAAAACCATTCAAACGGAAAAACCAACGGTCTAATCTATATAAAAACGAGAAACGAGAAACACGTATGAACAACATAAACAAACGACAACTACTGTAATCAGATTCATGACTTAGGACAGGTGCAAACAGGTTCAATCTATATGAAATGCACTAAAAGGAATCTAGAATAAATGTATATTAATATATAAGTTTATAACATTCTGAAACTTCAAATGCATTTAAATTTTATATATCTAGGTCCAGCCATGCTGTTATGATGAACCTTAAAGTTATCCATGTATAGTTTTCATTGTCATTTCTTCCCGGTTCTAATTAACCTTGTTTTCCAACCTTTAATGTGTAATACATTTTCATTGTAAAATAATTATGTTTTCAATCTCAATCAGTTCAAAGGAGGCCTCGAATGTATCAGACAATCTAGGGCAATTAAATACTAGTGATCAAAAAGACATAAAATGATGGTTTCAAACATAAACCTGATAACGTCGGATATCTTCTAAATATAGTACTTGTTTCCAATGGCGCAACTGATAATCAAACGACTATAAATATATCGAGAAAAGCATATATACTTGTAATGTTACGGAGCGGAATCAAGGTCATAACCCCCCAAAACTGACCCAGAGAGTTGTTGTGTCTAGGGATTCAATATAGACCTTGACAAGTTTTAGTTACAGAACATCTTGTATGTTAGATTGAGGCAAATGTTTTCCTGAAGCTTTGATTTTACAGAAAGACGCACAAAATCATTGAATGTTGACAGCATCTCCAAACATTGCAGACTGTGGAGTCCATAATGCACTCTGATGAAGTAGTTTGTTTTACTTAGCATTGAATTTTTGGAATAGATTCATTTAAAAACCAAACTGTGAACTCTTAATATTTTATGGTAATACTGAAACCCAAGGCCAAATTTTTACAAAAGTGAAAATTGTCGTTTGTTCATTAGAAATCAATTAATGAATTTCGTTATGCACCGTGAAAAAAGTGGGTCAAAACTACAAATCAATCGTATCGTGACGGTGTCACAGCTACAAAACATTTTTTACTGAAGCAGTCAATTATAATTTTGATGTGTGACCTAAGGACGCTTAACTATGGTAACGGCATTCATGATGTCACCAATCTGTACTCTGATTGGACTAAATTACGGAATTGAACAAAAACCATTAATTTAGCCCAACAATGTTAGATCTTCTAATTTGCGTTAGCAAATGTTTGTTCTTCCCTCAGCGGGATTCGAACCCTCGGTTCTGTGACATAGTGGCAAGACCGCCTGCACCGTGTCCAGCGCCCTAGACCACTCGACCACCTAGGCTATATAAAAATATAGCTTTCACTGGTCGAGTTATGCCTTCTAGGAGAGATTACATACGAAAATGAGGTTAACTCATTGCAGTATGATTTGAACAAACTGTTCGATTGGAGTGTTGAATGAATGGTATGCTCAAAAGCTCTTTCGAGCTTGTGTTGTTTAATTTTATAAATGCCGAGACAAAACAAAATAAAATTTTCTTATCTTATCTTACGCTCCATCCTGATAAAGGCAAAGTTCTGAAAATTTGATAATTAGTGGGGGAAAGTTGACACATAGAGTTATCATATGAAAAAGGATGATGGTGGTAAAATTATATTAGATGTGATTGATATATATAGAAAAAGATATTGGAGTAAACATAGACAGCCATCCGTCATTTGATAAAAATATACGAATACAGGTAAACAATGCAAACCAAATAGTCGGTAGTGTCACCAGGAGAAGATTATAAATAATTCTATCTGTTTTTTTAAGGCGTTGGTTAGACCATATCTAGAATTTACCAATAGTGTATGGAATCCATACAAAACAAAAGAGTGACATGATAAAACGATGAAAGAACGTTCAGAGACGAACAACTAAGATGCTACCATACCTAAAGGACAAATGTGTAGATTTTATTGATTTTGTATTTACATTGTATCATAGATCAAATTTATTAGTTCAGTGTATGTTCACTTGTGTTAATATGTCTTTTGATTGAGTTAAGCCATTTCAATTGATATTTTATAGTGTGTCTTTCTATGTTGTCTATGGTTTCAGATAAGGGTAAATTGTTTGCACCTGTCCTAAGTCAGGAATTTGATGTTCAGTAGTTAATTGTCGTTTATTGATGTGGTTCTCGTTTCTCGTTTTTTATATAGATTAGACCGTTGGTTTTCCCGTGTGAATGGTTTTACACTAGTAATTTTTGGGGCCCTTTATAGCTTGCTGTGCGTTGTAAGCTTAGGCTCCGTGTTGAAGACCGTGCTTTGACCTATAATGGTTTACTTTTATAAATTGTGACTTGGATGGAGAGTTGTCTCATTGGCACTCATACCACATCTTCTTATATCTAGATCCCTACTATTTGGCACCATGTTACGGTATTTATATATCACAACTCGTTTGCTATGCTCGTGCCTGTTGTTACGTATTAAATTTCATTGAACGTAATATATATATATTACTGGTAAATTATTAAGTCAGGGATTTCGTTCCCAAAAAACCACAAATTACTGAAAACCTTTACTAAATTCTTTCTATAGATACATAAATTTGGCTTGGAAGTTTGGTTGTACCTCCAGACAACTTATTTCAATCGGGGATAGCACATCCTAATGTTGTTAACCGAGCACGGAAATTAAGATACGATCCGGATAAACTTATCGATCCTTTAGATAAACTTATTCTAAAAGGTTACCAATTCAACACCCTAACTAGATCTTCGAATATTGTTTAGATTGGTATTAGTACTGATTTTGTTATCAGTAAATTAAAATCAAACTAAATATTATTTTTATATACATATGCACAAGCATGCTTCTACAATTTGTCGATACCTGTATCTTGGGGTTGCACAAGGTCATGTTTTTCTCTGACCGTTAATGTCGTCTTTACACTAGATCAATTGAAAGTTGGATATGTACTGATTGATATTTTAGTCTCAGATGCATGAATTCTTTATTAGTTGTTATTGGCTTTGCACTAGATGTCAGTAACTGTGAGTACTCTCAGATCTGTACTTAGCGTCTTTTTTGTTGTGGGGATGTGTTTTTGTTATATGTCTTTTTGCTTTGTATCGAACTGATGAGTTAAACCCTTTTCAAATGATTTTTATAGTTTGTTCTTATGTTGGATTGCTACACCACTGCTCCAGGTTAAGAATAGGGTTGACGCCTTCAAAATAGGTTAACGCCGCCATATTCTGTATGTGCCTGTCCCAAGCCAAAAGCCTGTAATTCAAAGGTTGTCGTTTGTTGCTGTATATCATATTTGTTTTTCGCTCATTATTTTGTACATTAATCAGGCCGTAAGTTTTCTAGTTTGAATTATTTTACATTTGTCATTTCGGGGCCTTTTATAGCTTACTATGCGGTATGGGTTTTGCTCATTGTTGAAGGCCGTACGATGACCTATAGTTGTTAACTTCTATGTTATTTGGTCTCTTGTGGAGAGTTTTCTCATTGGCACACATACAACATACTCTTATTTTTATATAGACACTTATTGGAAAAGATTATCCTATGAAATGGCAATATACATTTGAGTATGGACAACACACAAGTAGAGAAACCGGATAAGAAGACACTACGGCAGAAGAAACGATAAAGATGAACATAGAGAAGCAGCAGCTCCTGCGTTCATAACGAACATAGGTAAAGGTAAGTAAATGTGTATATGTACTATAATAATTAAGTAGATGAAATATGATTTCTCATGAGAACTATCCACGACAGGACAAGCATGTACACAAGTACAGGGTACTGTACGGCGTAAAACAATGAAAAACTCCTACACTATGTCTGCAATGAAAAACATCATGCAGCCAACGACACCCACTTCACAAATACATCCTGGCTTAGGATTGGCACATAGAGATTGTGGCAGAGTTAACATGTTTGTTAGAACGCCACCACCACCTGACCTGGGACAATCATGTAATTTTATTTATAACATTAGTATTAGAACAAAGTTTACAAATAAATTTACTTGAAAAGGACTTCTTCAGATCGGAACTTAGCACAAAATTAATCCCAAAACAACGTAAAAAAGTCAAAACTGAGACTCAAAGTACTGACACAACCGGTATGAGTCCTCGCATTTACTTAATGCTCATTTATATACCAGGTTATTACAGGTTGTTATTTAAAAATTGAATACTTTTTGTAATTATATTGCGCGGGAGCCCTTCATAATAAAATTTTGCACACGTTCAACGCTTTTACAACCCTTTATATATTATTAAAAAAGAAGCACTCCATTCTTATAAGTACAATTTGGTTAACATGAAATTACAAGAAAAACATATCTACACCCTATATTGCTTCAAGAAAAAATACTGTATTATATTTCTTCCAACGGAAATAATATTTCAGAATATTTCTTCCATTTGTTTCTTATGTTATCAAGTAACTTCTATTCCATATCATCATATAAAGATGTTACAGATAAACTTTTGGAATGCCTCGGCTAAAAAAAATTACAGAATCCCATGAAACGTCTATGTAATGTAATAATTGGTTATCAAAAGAAAATCATGAAGTACTAACGCATGAAGCAATCGTGCTATCTTCCTCAATTGTATTTTCAACAAAGGTAACTTTCAATTACTAAGCAGTTAACAAAAAAACAATATCTTCTTGCACAAAGCTTTGAACTTTTAAAGATCTTTTTAAACACAATTTAGACATACATACAGGTTACTCCTCTGTAGAATACTACTTTCCGGATTGTAATTATTGAATTTTGGTTACAGATCAATGCCGTATCAAATGAACAAAAACAAAAAGTCCAACGCATAAAGGGTTATATTTTAAACATAACTTAGTATTGTTATTCTTTCTAAATCATATATATTTCCATTCTTGTGATCGATCAAATCTAAAAACTGTATCGTTTTTCCAAGCTTTTTTTTCTTGTTGCACACATTGTACAGTTTTCAATTAATAAATTAAAGAAAAACGTATCACGCTATACTTTTAAAGCTCAATGGCCCAAAGGGACAAGTGAGCTTTTCTCATCACTTGGCTTCCGTCGTCCGTCGTCGTTCATTAACTTTTGAATAAATCTTCTCCTCTGAAACTACTAGGACAAACTTAACCAAATTTTGCCACAATCGTCATTGGGGTAACTTGCTTAAAAGAAAATTAGCCGATGACCCCGCTGGCCCACCAACCTGATCAACATGGCTAAAAATAGAACCTAAGGGTAAAATGCCAATTTTTTTCTGTTATCTTGAAAACCGCTATCAATAAAGAAAATCTGACTCTGAATATTGAGATCTACCTTCTGTCTATTTTCAACAAAACTTCTTATATTAGTTATTGCCCTTATATGACAAATTTTACCATTTTTTTCAATTTTGCCAATTATCTTTGAAATTATGATTATTGTTAGACAGCAACTTTAAATAGCAAAAATGATCAACAAGACAAGATCTACAAATTGGCATACATGACAGATATCGTCAGTCAATAGCTAAATAGTTATTGGCGTTAATGACGATTTTCACCAGTTTTTTTGCATTTGTACCTATTATCTTGAAAAATATAACTTATAGATAGAAACTTTAAATAGCAAAAATGATTAACAAGACAAGATCTACACATTAGCAATATCGTCGAAATCTTCAGTCGTCTCGTTATTGGATATATTGTCCTTTATTGATAATTTTGAAAATTTTTTGTCCCCTGAGTAACGCGTTGCGGGGGACATGGAAATGCCGGGCGTCCGTCCGTCTGTCCTTGTGTTCGTCCGTCCGTCCGGTCTTGTAAGCGCTCTCATGGGTACAATTCTTGCCAGATTTTATAAAACTTATACTATAGATTAATATCAGCAGTATCTCGGACAAGTTCTAAAATGGTGGACGATCGACATTTTTTTAAAGAGTTATGCCCCTTGGAAATATTAAATTTATGGAAAATGACCTCGTTAGCGCTCTCAAGGGTACAATTCTTGCCAGATTTTTATAAAACTTGTACTATAGGTTAATATTAGAAATATCTCGGACGAGTTCTATAATGGTTGACGATCGACTTTTTTTAAAAGAGTGATGCCCCCTTGAAATATCAAATAAGTGCAACGCGGGGGATAGAACTCTGTTCTTTTATTTTTCTTTTTTTGCTTATTATCTTGAAAACAATAACAGATAAATAGAAACCTTAAAAAGAAAAATGATTAGCAGGATAAGATCTAGTAATACGTCAACATGACTGAAATTGTCAGTTAACTCTTAAAAGAGTTATTCCCCTTTAATTATGATTAATACCAAACAGTGGTCATTGTAGAAGATGCAGGTGAGCGACACATGCTCTTTACAGCCTCTAGTTCAAATACATTATGATTCAGGAAGTTATTCTGTCCTTTTGAAAAAAAATTTCTTCGTCTCAGTTATTATCCGTTATATCTCATAAAGAGATGTAAAAAGGTTAACTATAGACTGGAACATATTATTAAAGAGATGACAAGGTCTAAAGTTTTCAAGACAATATGTCAAAGTATACTGCTAGTAGGTCAGTATTTTGTCAACATTAAAGTCTTGCAAAGTTTAGTTAAATTAACATATTTAGTACACCCATTACGCATAGACTTGTAAAATAAACGGGCTAAAACATGTGATTTATTTAATGAACTTATAAGAAATATTTATGTATATTACAGATATTTAAATTTTCGGTTGCTCATTGATATTTGTAAAATGTTTTAATTATGAAATATTCTTGAAATGCATTGACAATGAAAACATGATGTCTCTTGATTGTCTATCAGTACTGTATCAAGTGAAATCAATTTCATAATGAAAAAAGTATAGAATTTACTTAGAATCATCTATTTAAGCAACACAAAAAGATTCATGGTTTGCAATAAGAACAGGAGTATACAGTTATATGTGTACCGTCGTTGTTATTACGCCTAAGCGTAACTTTCCCCACCCATGTCCAATGTGAAAGTCCAAGTAAATGCCATGTGTATCCACACGCTTGCCTATAACCAATCTTAACACTTTACAAATTTCATGCGTCCGAAGCGCTTTTCCTGATTGACCTTCATCAGGAATGCTCAATACCGGATATTTGAAAGCCAACGATGTATAAGAACCGAAACAGTTGAAAAGCTTTATGACCAAAAAGGACCTAAAAAAGCCAATTCTGTCTAAGGTCATCCGTGAAATTCGAGGAAAAACAAGCCTTTCGCTTCTTTTTTTTTAGTATTTTTTTACGTTATCACAGAAAATACGTTCATTTCTCAACGTATGTTTGTTTCCCGTAACAGAAGTTCAACCGGAAATTTTGCTATAAAAATGCCATATATGTTCGGACTGGAATAAGTTTTCTATACCCTTTATTCCGTGGGGATCAAAAACTGTAACATTTCTTCAAATGGAAATATATTGCAGAATATTTCCTCCAATAGCAATACTATTATAGAATATGGAACTAATATTTTAAAGGAACTTTTGTTCCATGACACAGACATAGATCATGATCAATGTTGCATTTCATTGAGAAATAAAATGTAACTTTTGGAATACCTCGGCCAAAAAAAAATTACGGAATTGTTAAAACTACAATAACATTTAATTATTGATTATTAAAAAAAAACTTATGGAAGTACTAACACTAACAAAAAACGTGATAACTTCCTGATTCGTATTTTCACTGAAGGTAACATTTAATTAATTTATAGGGAAACATATTAAAATATCGCTTTGCACAAAGCTTTACATTTTTCACGATCTTTAAACATAATTTAGAAAAAAGAACAGGTTATACCTTATTTGATACGTTTAAATTACTTCCCAAATTGTAATTTGGAAACAGATCATTTTGGTTGATAATGAACAAAAATGAAAAGTCACACACAATGCACATACATGATTGAATGTTATACATACCTTTAACATATCATATTTATATATTTTTCCATTCGTGTGATTAAATATGAATAAATTATCAGTTTTTCTCCTACTGGTTTTTCGTTTTTTTTAATGTCCAGTTTTGCATTTTTTTTTTGTACTTGCTTGTCCATTGTTCGGTTTTCGTTTTGTGTCATGTCGTTGTCAGTGTTGTCTTGATTTATAATTCCTTTGCTTATCCGCTTCTCTTTTACTCTGTTTACTCGTATTTTAAAGTATTGGAAAAGAAGAAGTTGGACTATGACAGATTCAGATTGTCTTTGACATTACATCAAGATGCTGACCAACCAAGTCATTCTATTCAGCAGTACAGCAGAAATATGTCACAAAATATAAAGTATATCCAACATATTGAAACATTCAAATTAATGGAAAGAGAAAGTAGGTGTCTGACAGAAAGTGTTCAAATGGAACATATTGTTAAATGTTGTTAATCTGCTGACATAATATGTTGTATAGCTTGTGAGCATGAAAGTGAATCAGAACATATAATAAATTTGGATTTGTCTGAAGTAGCAATAAATTTCAAAGCTAAAATTATTGCCTTTGCTTCAGCAGTAAATATGTATGCGGCAGATGACAAACGGAGAGTCGCAGCTCTGTCTCCAAAGACAGCAGCAGATGTAACTCGGTTACCATCCTTCGATCCATCTGTATAAACAGTTGAAAAATCTGAATAATTTGTCTTAATTTCAGCAAAATGTTGTTGAATTAAACAGATAATTAAAGGGTTTGTTACCGTTTTTTTATATTTACGGAGATCAAATATCATTTTTGGTTTTGGAAGTTCCCATGGAGGGCATTTGCAAGTTTCAACTTGTGCAACAGATTTTAAATCAAACGTGGTTAAATGTGGTTTTAAACGAATGCCTAATGGAGGAATTTTATTTTCATGTTTTGCAAATATATCTTCATAAATGGGATTAAAAACACAGCTGTAGGCAGGATTTTCTGGATATGCTTTTAGCTTGATAGCGTTTTGAAGTCCAAGCTTTAAACGTCTGTTTGAGAGTGAGTGCTCATCAGCCTCTACATACAGACTCTCAACTGAAAGGCGCCAAGACACAAACGCAAACCGTGGTGATGCACAGCATCGAGAATCTGTATGTAGGACTTCCGTGCAAGGCCATACACTATTGAACCATAATCTAGTTTAGATCTAACTAAATTAAGTAAGATGTTGCGATCAGCACCCCAGTCAGTGCTGCCGACAACTTTTAAAATATCTCGATTTTAACATTTTGATATAGGGTAGAAAGGTTAACTTTTTATCGAAAACTAACCCAAGAAATTTGGTTTCATCAACCATTTTAATTGGGTTTCTGTACAAGGATCAAGATGCAATTTCCTTTTGTTACAAAAATGCATCCCAACCGTTTTTGAAGTAGAAAATTTAAAACCATTTTCCTAGGCCTATTTTTCAATTCTTCCAAGACATAATTGTAATTTTCGTTCAATGTAATTCATATTTTTGCCTCTGTAACATATTAAAAAATCATCAACATACAATGAACCTTCAATATTACTTTTCAAAACTTCAACAAGGCTGTTAATTTTAAGACTAAATAATGTAACAGATAAAATACTCCCCCTGAGGCACACCCATCTCTTGATCATACAGATCAGACATGGTTGAATTTACACTAACATTAAATTGTC
Organism: Mytilus californianus; assembly: GCF_021869535.1. Classification (NCBI taxonomy): domain Eukaryota; kingdom Metazoa; phylum Mollusca; class Bivalvia; order Mytilida; family Mytilidae; genus Mytilus; species Mytilus californianus. The sequence goes on from NW_026262734.1 coordinate 37,371,658, forward strand.
TGTTAGACAGAAAATTCGAAATAAAAGTTGGCATATTGCCTTTCAACCCCATATCAAAAAGATCTTTTAAAATACCATACTTCCATGTAGTGTCATAGGCCTTTTCAAGACCAAAAAAGACCGACACCACATGTTCATTTTTCGCAAAACCATTACGGACAAATGATTCGAATCGAACAAGATGATCAAGAGTACTGCGACCCTGTCGGAATCCACACTGGATATTGGCTAATAGCCCATTTGATTCCAGGAACCATACAAGGCGATCATTGACCATCCGTTCTAGTGTTTTACAGACACAACTGGTAAGAGCAATTGGTCGATAATTAATAGGATCCGTGTGATCTTTACTTGGTTTTGGAATAGGCACGACGGTTGTAAGCTTCCAAATTGATGGTAAATCACCAGATTCCCAGATGTTATTCATGAGCTGCAAAAGAGCTTCCAGCGAGGAATCTGGCAAGTGTTTTAAGAGTTGATAGTGAATATTATCAGGCCCACAAGCTGTATCATGGGCTTTTGACAGAGATGTTTTGAGTTCTTCCAGAGAAAAGAGTTTATTATAATTTTCACCATTTTTTTATTTAAAGTTCAACTTCATTTTTTCTTTTTCTTTTTTAACTTTTTTAAAAACTTCCCTGTAGTTGTTAGAAGAAGAAGATTTCGCAAAAGTTTCACCAAGCTTGTTGGCAATATCTTTTTCAGATGTTAATAAATTATTGCCATCTTTCAAATGTTTTACCGTGGCTTTAGAATTTTTACCTTTCATCTTTTGTATCATGTTCCATACTTTTGTCATCGGAGTGCGAGATGTTATTCCCGAGACAAATCTTTTCCAAAACGTACGTCGTACTTGCCTGCAAGTCCGCCGTGCCTTAGCGCGAAAAATACGGAAATAACTTAAGTTGTCCGTCGTAGGATGTTGATTGAACCGTCTTTCAGATTTTTTACGGTCATCTATGGCTTGATCACAAGCCTCATCAAACCATGGTTTGCTGGGATGTTTCGGATTTGCTGAGGTCTTAGGAATTGTTCTGTCAGCAATTGACGTTAAAACTGTGTTAAAAGTTAAAATGGGATCTTGAACAGTCTCAAACATCTTTGACTGAAGCTCCGCTTGACAGAGATTCTCAAACGAGGGCCAGTCCGCCTTGTCCAGTTTCCAACGTGGAACTCTCTGTTGAGCAGTAGTAAACAGATAATCAAGTATTATTGGAAAGTGATCACTTCCACAAAGATCATCATTGACACGCCATGAATTATCCAGAAGAAGAGACGGATCGCAAATAGTGATGTCGATAGCAGAATAAGACTCGTTTCCAGGGTGGAGATAAGTATTAGACCCATCATTAAAAATGCATAATCCTTCTTGAGAGACAAAGTCTTCAATATTCTTACAATTGGCTTTATGATACTTGCTTCCCCACAAGGGATTGTGTGCATTAAAGTCTCCCATAAGTATAAAAGGTGAAGGTAATTGGTCAGAGAGGTTTTTGAGTTTAGCTTTATCTATATTTGAATTAGGTGGAATATATATAGAACATAATGTAATTGTTTTATCTAATGATAAACGAATTGCAACTGCCTGCAGATCTGTGGTGAGTTGAACTGTGCTATGAATGACGTTGTCCTTCACACAAATGGTTGATCCGCCTGCAGCACGTTCGTCTTCCTTAGAAAATGTGCTATAGATGTTGTATCCTTTTAAAGATACATTGTCACTTTCTTTTAGATGAGTTTCTTGAAGGCAAAATGCAATAGGTAAAAAAAAGACTGCACTAGAAGTGTTAACTCGAGAAGATTTATTTTAAGACCTCGGCAATTCCATTGAATGATACTTTTCATAATTTATGAATAGAAGGACGAATGCTATCGAGTTTGCCAGTGTTCTTATTTCGATCAGACTGAGATAATCATCTTTCGGGTGGCACAACACTTTCGCATTCCATTTCTGATTCATCAGTAAGTGTGGCAAATCTATTTTGTGAGGAGATTCGTCGATCTCCTTGACTAGACGAAGTTGGTGTTACTCCGCCTCGACCCCTACCCCGTGACCTCCTATCATTAGACTTCTGAGGGGAGGAATTTGCTGGCGTTTTGGGGATCTGCTGTTCTGGAGAACGGAGAGGAGACGGGGCTTTAGAAGAATGTTTACGAGATGTAAAAGATAAACTAGTTAACTTTGTATTAGACGCAGATGTAGGAAGGCTTTTTACGATAGATGAACTATCTATATCGTCGGGAAGATCCAAGATAGATCCATTGCCCCAACTGTCTGACTTATTTGCATCATTTTTACTTGATTTCTTACTTTCATTTTTTTTAGGTGATGACATTGAGTTCTGTAAGGAAGATTGAGTGGACTGAGTACTGGTTTTGGTAGAATTTGGTTTTCTTGCTGTAATAATTCTGTCAAATGGTTCAGTTTGAACTGGCAACATCGTAAATGTTTCAGCATCAATAGGCCAGTTCATTCGAGTCTGTGTCGACTCGTGGCTGAATGAACGGCCAACTTTGCTGGCATACGAAGGCTTTTTCGTAGCTTTGAAATCATTCAAAACAGAAGCTATCTGTTTAGCTTCTGTGTAACTGATGTTTCGTTCTGTTTTAGTTTTAATTATATTTTTCTCTTTTAAGTAAACTGGGCATTCCCTAGATGATGACAAATGGGATCCATCACAATTTGAGCATTTGAAAGTATCAGGGTGACAGGTTGTTCCCTCGTGTCCTTCCCCAGAACACTTGAAGCATGTCTGCTTACCATGACATTGTTTGGTCCCATGACCAAACTTTTGGCATTTGAAACACCTAATTGGGTTAAGGATGTACATGTCTACCTTGATGCCAATGCATCCCAATTTCAAAGAGGAAGGAGGAGTTGGAGTATTTAATTAAATCATTTGGTCATTCTTATTAATTTTGGAATCTAACAACATCAGTTACACCTTGGTTTGAAAGTTCTTTGCAAATTTCTTATACAGATAGATCAGAAAGATATTGACTTCTGTCTCGAATGATTCCCTTGCTTCTGTTTAAACTAGTATGTGCTGATGCCGAAACAGCAAAACCAGTTATAGTTGTCAATTTCAGCAAATTTGCTGATTGACTTTTGTTTGTACATTCAACTAATAAATTCCCTGATCTCATTTTAGAAACATTTTTGACCATTCCAGCAATGCCTTGATTACATTTCTGTATTACAAAAGGGGACATTTTAGAAATAGGTTTGTCGACAGTACCTGTTATCACAATAAATCGGGGCCAACTATCATCTTCCTGACAGGGCTCAGAGTCATCACATTTTCTTTTTTTTTAATAGAGCTGATTTGGAGTTTTGGTTTTGGTGTGCCATAATGAACGGAAATATATTCACTATTCTTGTCATCCACCCTCCTCGGAGTGCCTACAAGGCGATACTGTATTACCGTGGCGAGCCGGGGTCAAGTGCCAATGCTGAAACCGAGCTCCAAAAACAATGTAGCTCGTCCCCAAAATTGGCACCCAAGATCCACTGCGGAAAGTACCAGATGTTCCAAGAACAGTATACTCAAGCAGAGCGTATCCATCAAGCGCAATAGAAAGCGTACCACTTGATTGACCCATGAGCCACCGCCTTCTTCAGTCATCCTTGTTTTTTAAAAAGCTCTTATTCAACATTGAAAACATCATGGTTACAGGAAAGCTAAATTTAAGGAAACTGAAGGGCTTGGCGTGACCAGTCGATTGATCAGACCGGGTCCATCCCGTTTAGATGATATCGGAGCCAAAGCAGAATATTGAGACTGAAACCTCTTCCATTCGACAGGAGTCTAGCAACAGTCTCTCGTCCATTAGGATCTCGTCAATCATCGACACGGGTAGCAACCCACGGCTTACAGGTTGGAGTGCCTATTTTTATTTTAAACATCGGGCAACTCGTACGATGTTCGGATCACTTTAGTCTGGTCTCTACCCTTCGACCTGTCCAGCAAGGGTAACCCTACCAGAAGACGAAGCTCCAGCTGGTATAGCTCTCAGGGTCATTGAGACACGCAAGCCCCCCGACCACGGCAAGGATAGCGATCCACCGGGGGTTGATAGATAGATTAAGTTTGACTTAATGTCAAAATTATTGTACAATACATAAATGGACAATAACAAAGTTTAAAATGTAATTAGGGCAATATACTATTATGGTATTGTCACTTAGTATTTTATCGTACTCATAGGAGCTGACATTCGACATAGAATATCCCATAAAAGCGAATTAAATAGATTTATTTCCAATAGGGTCCTTAGTGTTGTAAAAAACTCTTGTGAATAAATAAAAAGATAAGACAAACAATCCATGACTTAGAAAGATTAATAAAGAACTCCGCCTTGAGCATACTACGGCTGTCGCCCTTTTTTCTCGTCTTAATGCTTTAAATGAATGTATATGATCAACTAGAAATATTGTGTGCACTTCTTGAATAGACCCCCCTTCCCCCCTTTGAAAAACAAGACATACACACAGTGGTACCTATTCTCACAAAACATGAATAAGTTGCACTATTAAGACTACCTCAAGTCTAACTCCGTTAGTAGCCTCGATTTTTGAATAAATAAAATTCTATTACCGTCCAAAATGTGAAAAATTGACAGTTTTCAACGATTTTTCAACAAATAAAGTTCCACAACCCCGCCATGTCATATCAGAAATTTACCAAACAAAAAAGGGGAGCTTATTTCAATAGATATAAACAAGTCAGCAAAGTTTCATGAAAACTGCCCAAAGCGTTTTTGAGTTGTTGTTCGAAAATTGGACAATCCCCCTTTTTTGATGAACAAAGTCTAAATACTCCAAAATGTAAATTCAAACATTTTTGAAAAGGAATACGTTCATCAATATAAAACAAAATCACACAATGAAGACATATGAACAGTTTACCAGTCCAATATTTAATACTTAATTACTTCCGATATTGTAACAGTATTCATTTTACAGCACCAGAAACGCATTTTGACAATTAAAAACTGTCTCTTCAGTGATATCCGAGACCAAAATATCTGAAAAGAGATATCGGATATTCCTTATATTTAAAAAAATTTCAAAATGGTGTAACAGCAAATTAGTTTCATTAACACAATATCCATATATATTTTCATGCCAGTGCCGAAGTATTGGCGACTTGGCTGGTGATACCTTCGACGACTAACAGACCACTAGCAAAAGTATCAACCAAGTGGTAGTAATACCATTAATGGTACCAGTTTTACTGCACCAGATGCGCATTTCTACAATTAATGTCTCTTCAGTGATGCCGAGGTCAAAATATCTGAAAACCCAAAATTCATTAAAAATAAAGAGCTAAAACATCAAAGAGGACAAAAAGTATAGCAAATGCCGTGCAAGGAATCAGAGTTTTGTATGAGAGAGATATATTTCTTGATTTATTTCTGTGTGAAAATTTTGTGAATGTTTCAATGAATAAATGAAAGAAAAATGTATCACGCAAACACCCTTTTTTTTATACCATGTACGTTTAGTTCTAGTATGACTGTTACAGGTAAAACTGTCTACATGTATCTCATATTTATCAGTCTGACTTTTAGCAAACCTTGATGGTTTTTGATGCCGATTATGATTTTTACAAAAACAATTAACGAAGAATAATTATGGCAAACAGCGTTTAGCGATGAGATGGGCACATAAAGAATGTGGACGGGTTAATATATTTGTGAATGCTTAACCACCCCTAACCCGGGACAGTCATGTAATTTTATGACATTAATATTAAAACAAACTACACAATTAAAGTTAAACCTGAAAGGCACTTAAATGTTAAATGAAAATACTGGTACAGTATAGTGTGCTGTATTGTTCTAATGGAAATAATAATCTTGAATATTCTTCCATTTGAAACTAATAATATAAAGGAACTTCTATTCAATGACACAGTCATTGGGAAATAAGATATATCTTTTGGAATGCCTGGCCCAAATTTAATTGCGGAATGGTATGGGGCGTCGATACAAAAAAAGAAGAGGATGTGGTATAATTGCCAATAAGACAACTCTCCACCAGACCAAAATGACGTAGAGATCTGTATAATATAATGTTTGATTATAGTAAAAAAAAAAGGAAGTATTCCCGCTAGGAACAAACGTGATAACTTTCTGAATCGTATTTTCACAAAATCTTTATAGGGAAAAAATATCGAGTTGCACAAAGCTTTAAAATTTGTTAAAGATATTTAACCAAAATGTAGAAATATGAACAGGTTAATACAGTATTTAAAACTTAATTACTTCACGGATTGTAATAATGCATTAAATTTTGGTTACAGTTTATTGTCTTTAACAAATGAATAAAAAATGAAAAGTCCCAAACGTATAAAAATCCAATTTCAAACAAAAGTTAAATCTATGATATTGTAAATCTTTTGCCATCATATCTATTTCCATTCTTGTGATAAAATTTAAACAAATTATCGGTTTTCAAACTACTGGTTACTTTATGATTTTTTCTTGTTGCGCATGTTGTATAGTTTTCAATGAATAAATTGAATTTAAAATTTTTACGGTCGCATATTATCATCATGAGCATAATGAATGTGTTTTTGACTGGGTAATAAACAATTTGGATTTGTGTAAAAAGGAAGAAGAAAAAGTAAGGAAGGAAGATTTTCCGATCATTTGTCCAATTAGGGTATAAACATGACAATAATATAACATTTTCAAAAGTATCACATTTTAATCAAAAATATAGTTGTCTACATAAAGATATTTGATAAGGCTTATTAATTTGAAAATCGTTTGGCATCTATTTGTATCTATAGTTGAATTTACGTTCGGGAGTTCAAAATAATGTTCAAGCAAAATAATAGAATAAACACTTTAATAATACGGCTTCCTCTTTCTGAAACTTAACTGAAAGTTTCTTTGGTTAATAACGTTTGATTTTATCAGTTTTTATGGACTTCCCCCTTTTTTAATTTACCTTGAAGTTTGGGGTATTTTTAGTAAACTTTTATACATTCAGTTACATAAGTTTATATCATTTCAGTATATTTGTAATTATCATTGTACAAATTTCATCCATTCATGGATATTATACCCAACTCTCTCTTCTCTGTCATTTAGATATCATAACAGTCAATCAGTACAGATTAAGATCTATACATTAAAAAAAATTTTGGGTTTTTTTTTTTTAATTTGTAAACCATATAATAGACGGAAGGGTACTCATTGAAGCATATCCCACATCTTATTCGGACACATTTTGATTCAAGATGTAATTCCATCCTTTTAAAATAAGATCTATACATGCAAACTTATACTTCGCTTTTGGAGTTTTTTAGAACCATACAGAAGCGTACTCATTGAAGCTTATCCCACATCTATTATACGGATATATTTTGTTTCCGGACGTAAGTCCACCTTTTAATGAATTTGGTTCTCCTCTCAGTTCTTAACTGTTTTATTTCATAACACAATGTAAACGGGTTTACTACAGACTGTAAAGTATATTATAAAGGAGATGGCAATGTCTAAATTTTTTCTGACAATATGTCAATGTATACTGCTAGTAGGTGAGTATTCTTTATATTATTATTAATCAAAAAGTAGGGATGTTATTTTACAAAATGTCTGTGTGGATCGGATTTTGACATGATTGCTGACTAACTTGATTCCCTTGGTTATATTTTCACCTACTAAATTGACCATTTCAAACTTTGCCCTGAGCCTGAAAAGCTATGGATACTATGAGAAAGAGAACGATTAATGATCGTTTTCCTGTGCATTATTTTTATTCATAGGACCAAATTGAACAAAGTTGTAAAAACCTACAAGAATTTAAATGTTAAGAGGAATAAGATATTATATACTCCTCTAATCTTTTATTACCAATAATATAGTATGGTATTTTTGCTCAATGTTGATGCCCTTACGATTAATTGGTTGATTGGTTGTGTTTAACGCCACTTTTAGCACTCTTTGCTTTATCGTGGCGTCCAATTTGTATTGGTGGAGGAAGCCGGAGTACCTGGAGAGAACCACCCACCTTCGACAATCCTAGTTATTTAAGATAGTAGTCGAATGCACCGGCCACTAGTTGGGTTCGAATCCACAATCACTGTGTAGACATGCCATTTATGACTCTAGATGAACTAATTAGACTATTTGAGGTCCCTTTGTGTCATTAATGTATTGGTAATCATACCACATCTTCATTCCATTATGAGGGGCCTCGGTGGCCGAGTGGTCTAAGTAGTTACTACTGTAATCACTAGCCAGTCAACACTGAGGTTGTGAGTTCGAACCCCGCTCGTGCGGGAGCACTCGACTCCAATCTTAATTGACTAGGATTGTCAGTTTTCCTATCGAAGGTCGGTGGTTTTCTCCGGGCGCTCCGGCTTCCTCCACCAATAAAAACTTGCCGCCACGAAATAGCCCAAAAGCGGTGCTTAAAAGTGGCGTTAAAACACCAAAAAATCAAAATGAAATCATTCCATTATGTTACGCTTTAAAGCATTAAAATGTCATTTTCAAAAACTGTTTTGTACGAGGAATATCCCATATAGTCCCTTTTAAGAATGAGAGTGAATAGTGGTATTCTGGATTATAAATCGTTGAGCTGCACCTATTCAATATACAAAAAAATCTACCAAGCATTTATACTCCCAGATATAAAATCAATTACAAAATGTATGTAACAAATTTATAAATGTATGGAATATTTATAAAGAGTGTCCTACTACTTAGAGTATTTTTATCACTAAAAGTTCCTATTTGTCAAATTTCTATCCCATTGAATATGTTTAAACGCGATAAATGTATACTATTATGACTGTAAGTATACGTTTCGATATAAAAAGAGATAACGGGCCCAAGGTAACGTCGTAACGGTATAAACATCGCAGTCTGTAGGTATTTTTATATGGTGTCTTCCCAATTGTCCTATATTTGAAATGACTGAAAACACTGTGTAGCATCACCACCCTATATAGGTACTCCTGAAGCAAAGAAATAATGATAGCAAAAAGAATCTACCTCTTCCCCGTACAGTATAAACTATTCGCCGTACTGTTTATCGCTTTATTTACATGGATTTCTCTGTGAAAACGATAGTTTATTTTAAAATACTGTGTCATTCAACCTTGAGTATGAGATATCTTTGTTCTGCGAAAACGTCTAATGTATAGTTGAAGGATAAATGTCTTTTAAACAAATTTGAATTCGTCACACGCTACTTTCAACAGGTACCATCCGGTCCAATTTTAACGATTTGAAGAGAAAGCCAAATAAGGATCATAATCAGCCCTAAATAGTAGCTATATTATTAGGAATCAGTATAACAAAACTTTGCAACGTAGAATATACTGAAAATACTGTGGATTCATTATTATTTGTTGGATACCAATTTTCGTGGATTTCGTGGTTACGCGGGAACCACGAATTCTAATGTCCAACGAATTACAAATTTTCTTTAGGAATTTAAGCAGACTTTAGCCAAAACACGAAATCAAATATCCACGAAATTGTAAGAGTTCCTCAATCCACGAAAATTGGTACCCACGAAAATGAATGAACCCACAGTGAGTAGAATTTGACCTTACACGACTTCACAATTTTTTTTTATACCGCTTCCGGGGTACCTATATCCTATGGTGATGATACACTGTGAGAAAAAAAGAATTCTGATTGACGTGCTTCGTTTGCTTTGTAAACAACACAGTGAAAAAATTCTCGATACATCTATACTTAGCACAGACTCAGAGGTGTACATAATAATGACTGTTACAACATACCTCCCGATTAGATCCACATGTATCGTAACCTATCTGCAAACGGTTTGCCGATTTCGCTAGGTTAAAAATTGCAATTGAAAAAAACCTATAGAACCTTTATTCTGTTGCTGATGCATAACAAAAAGAATTAATGCATTAGAGGTCGGGAAAATGTACGAAATCAAAATAAAATAAAATTCCGCGCAATTCTATTAATGTTTTTGGCGCATTTAAGTCATTTCAAAACATGGCGTCATACGAATGAAAACGTTAAAGCCGAAGCTTCTTCCGTTACGTGAACCCTTCACATTCGGATAATATTGCATTAAAATGGAGTTTTGAGGTAGGTGTTGTTTTATTTTCTATTTTATTGCACTATTCGCACATTTACTGATTTCAGCAAGTCAACATGGCGGCTCCTTAGTTACGAAATGTCAACTGTGGATTTGACGGTAGCTTTCGAGAAAAACATGTAAATTAAAAAGGGCAAGTTTTGGGGTTGAGATTTAAAAGCGTTAAACTCATTTTTTTTCTAGCAGTTTTTTAAGAAATAATTCATGCACGCTACAGATTTATTGGATTTTTTTTAGCTTTACCTTACATGGGTAAAATAGAACAGCCACACACACGGCATACCCACCCTCGCTTTGTTCTTTTAATTACCGTATTTGTCCTATTAGAATCGAAATAATTCATGGAAGCCATAGATGTGTTGTAAATTTACACATGGCCTGGTCCGTGATTTTCGTTAATTTTATCGCTAGCTTACGCACAGGATAAAATTCGAATATCACGGCCCATGCCATGTGTAAATTTCTAACAAATCTTTGGCTTCCATGAATTATTCTTAAATAAATTATGTGGGACAATCGGGAAGATGTTTGGTGGACAATTGGGAAGTTCAAACGTGGATAATCGGGAATTGTTATGATAGTAATTTGTTTGTGTATCAAGTTATTACAGGTAACTTATCAATGTAACTTATAAAAATTTGAAATACATATGGAGAAAAGTTGGTATTTACATAATTTATTTTGTTTTGTGATACTTTGTTATACTACTGTTCAAATTTAGAACAATACAATACAAAAACTAAATATATTTTAATTTCATAGAAAATAAAATGAAATAGATTCCAATAACACAATTGAAATGGAACAGATACATAACTTAAAAATTAAGACGTATCTAGGTTTAAATTGAAACATAACATGAGTATGAATTAAAAGTGCATTTTAACTAATGATTTATTCAACAATTCATATTTACATTTATAAAATTGATATCAACAAATATTCATGCAATTATTGAGAGAGGAGACTTAAATAAATTTTTGAATTGAAATGCCATCATGTATGTTAATTTGATATTGCAAGACAAGCAATAATTACATTGTTTATTTAAGAAAATTTAAAATAGTACGTAAAAGTAATGGGGCAATCAGACCTTTTCATAAGGGACAATCAGAACTCAATAATTTCAAAAAGTGGGCCAATCGGAAATACACCAAAACAAATCATTAAACTTAAATAATTCTCACAGCAAATATGAATCTGGTGAACCTTAATTTTCGATTTTATATCATTAAACCGGAAATGTAATTGATTTCGACTTGAAATGAGAAATTCTTTAATCCTTATACATTTTAGAGAAATAGGGAACAATACTAAATCTTTTTTTTAAATCTGAGTAAAAGTTTTCGAAATGACAAAAGGAAGAGAAAAACAAATTTTTTTATCATTTGTGAAATATTTTTTTGCATTTAGGTGTTCAATATTCTAATAACATGTGGAAAGAAAAAAAATATAATTGACAGAAACCAAGATAAAAACTCCGAAAATTAAATCAATTTGTTTTCATTCATAGCTGAATAGAGTAAAGTTACAAAAGTATTTCTGGATTAACCTTCATCATGAACGCTCAAAGTTAAATATAAGAAATACAAGTATGTAGAAGTACTAAAACACGCGAAGAGCTATATGACAACATTAAACCCGAAATATTAGACAAATCCATCTAAGCTCAACTTTGGCTTAGTACCGCAATCAGTACTCCCTCAGCTTTTACAGTCAATACGGTGATAGCTTTGTACTTTCTCAAATGAAGAAACCCAACGCGACTATTTATTTATTACTTGATTCGATCCATTGATATATACTTTAACAAAATATGGCAAAGTGAATTAATACATTTTTGTATCATTATGGTTTTTATTGTTTAAAGTAAATGTGCAGGGCGGGGATTCAATTAAAATCGATAATTTGTTAATTATTTGCCAAAATATTGTTTATATCGTGATTTTTTTCTCAAAAATATTGTAAAATGTACGAGTCACGCAAGTTTTTTTGTGAAAATTGTTGGATTTTGTACAGATTATACATGGAAAATCCAATTATGTGGTTGAAAGAAAAACAAACGATAGAATTTAAGATAAAATATGGGAAGATAGCTCTTACATGCTTAAAGTGTGCTCTCACGGAACTCGTTTTCTTGCTCCCAAAAAAAATTATGTAAACTCGTAATACATTACTTTATAAAAGTTACATTATCTAAGTTATCTTCCTTTTTATAGCAAAGATGAGAATAAATTAATTAAACAAAATATATCCTGTATTTGAAAATAACAGTAGTAAAAATATGATAAAACACACAATTGTCTGCATCAGGATGTAACGGTTTTACTAATGGATAACATTCTTCTCTCAACATTTGTACATTACATTTGGGATATATACGATTGTATTTGGATATTTTACAATCAAAATGGCGAAAGACCTCCGATCTACATTATGTCTTTTTATCAGTTAGTACAAATTTAACAGATCTAGTGCAAATACGTGGTAAACAGTCCATATACCTTTGTTCAATTTGATTATGTTATAAGAAGAAATTCCCTTTTTTAATCATTGATTTATTTTTAGAACTTATATGAAATACACCATCGAACCACATATCTGTTTATGTAAAGGAGAAACCATATTCTAAGATATAGTTATTATTTTTATAATTCTGCAGGTTTAATAAAGGCCACATACAGTCAAATAAATGATAAGAATGTCAACCTCATAGATTGTTCCATGAAAAATTTAACATCAATGCCTGTTTTCCTGCAAAATTCAACAACTGATCTAAATCTACATGGAAATTTGTTACTGGTAGTTCCCGCATGGTCTTTCCAGAAATCAAGAAAACTAAAACGCTTAGATCTGTCTGATAATTTACTGAGGATGATTGAACGGGGAGCATTCGAGGGACTCGACGAGCTCATCTATCTCAACCTTAGAAATAACAAATTAACGTCAAATTCTCTTCATGAGAAAATTTTTCAAGATTTGATCTCACTTCAGGATTTAGCAATAAATACTAACTTTTTCGACAAGGAATATATATTTTTGCAGTCTGAAATATCTCGAGTAAAGTCATTGGTTAAGCTAGGAATTGATCTTCGAGGACGAGACCAAATAGATAATTGCCTTTGTAATTTATCAAAATTACAGGAACTTCAAATTTGGGGATTGTCCGGACAAACATTTTCAGACAATTCATTTCAAAACCTAAAGTGTCTTAAAATAGAAATATTGTCACTTGCTTCGGTGATTTCTCTAGCACCAGATACGTTCGTTTCTTTTCCAACGTTAAAGACGCTAAGGATACAGATTATGTCTAGGTTAGCTACGTACAACACCATTAGCAGTATATTTAATTCTTTTAGGGTTTTCAAAGGTAAAAATATGACAGAAATAAGCATCAATAATAATCCACATAGAAACGGCTTTGTGATCGGCCATACGCACTTTGCAGTTCTTCAAGAAGTATGTCTAAAAAAGTTAAATTTGATGGGTGACAGTATACTTGGCATAAATTTTGGACCTTTTTTAAAATATGGATATAAGGAAAATTGTTTAGAAGAATTAAACATTAATTTAATGTTTGACAACAAAAATAGTTATGTTTTTGCATTTTGTGAGTTTAAACATTTGAAAATAATCAGAATTCCATTTGTAATATTTAGGGACAAAAGAGTAAAACGATCGACTGAAAATGACGTATCTTACTCGTTTTGTCTTCCAAAAACTTTAGAACAATTGGACCTCCATTCAAACGTTAGATCATATGCTAGTAGAAGAATTGCAAATTTAACTTTAATTGACGGGTCAAATTTAAAAATTGTAAATATGGCTAACATTACACTCCGAGATTGTAATGGTACGATTTATGGCATTGAAAATTTAGAGTATTTGGATATGTCAGGATTCATCTGCAAAGTATTGAGTGTTCATCTTCTGTCACATTTTCCTAAACTGATTACTCTCATTGCACAAAATGCTAATCTTGGAATCGGTTTGAATACCCTTAAAACTGCTTCAGAATTTCTAAAGATGAATTTACATCTACAACACATTGACTTGACGAAAAATAGCATACAGCAGCTACCAGATGACTTATTTGATCATCTTTTTAGACATAAGCTTTCTATCATATTGGACAGAAACAACTTACAATCTCTACCGAACTTTCCGTCGAAACCAAATACAATTCAACAAATCAGTCTGAAATATAATAAAATTTCGTGTCTAAGCAAAGACAATATCGCTAACCTTAACATAATAAAACCTTCAAGTGTATTTCTTCGTGGAAATCCGATTGAATGCTCATGTAATACGTTAAGTTTTCTTAAATGGGTGCACCATTCAGGTTTTATAAGTGATGTTGATGAAATAGAATGCGTCCTCCAAAATGGGACTCTTGCAATTTTGTCTCATTTCTTGCGAAATCTAAAAACATATGAAATCAGTTGTCAAACAGAATTATGGATAACATTGGCAAGTTGCATTACATCTTTCACCATAGTGGCTTTAATCTTTGGAATAGTATACTATCGCTACCGATTTGCATTTGAATATTTCTTTCTGAGAATTAAGATGAAACTAAGGCATTACCAGCCTCTTTTGGAAGAGTTCAATTATGATGCATTTATTTCATACAGTCATACCGACAAAACTTGGGTTAAAACTCTCCACGACAAGTTGGAGCCGAAAGGATTCAGTTTCTGTATAGATGATAAGGATTTCTTAGCTGGAGTAAATATTGCTGAGTGTATCGTTAAAGCTATCAATTCCAGCAGAAAGGTTATATTTGTTATCACTGAAGAATTCCTAAAGAGTAACTGGGGCACGTATGAAATAGAAATGACAAGAATGCATGCCTTCAGAGAGGGTCGTGAATCAATGATTATTATTATACTGAAGGATAACATTAAAAAAGACAAACTTCCAAAGGCCTTGAAGGAAATCTGGTATAAGGTCGTCTGTATAGTCTGGCCATCTGATTCCGAGGCTCCATATAATTCAGAGGAAATATTCTACGAGAAGCTATGTATAACATTATCAGACGGTCGTATGAGAATAAGTGATGATAACTGTTTAATGTAAAAGATCAACATATTGCAGTTTTGCAAAGTTCAGATAAATGAACAAATACAGTACACTAATTAGGGACAGAATTTTAAAAGAAACAGGTTAAAACATGATTAACTTTATGAACTTATGAACTTTTAAGTGTATTACAAATATGTCATTTGTCAGTGCGTCATTGAAACTCAAAAACTTTAAGCAGACTCATATTGCCACTTGATTGTCTCTGAGTACTGTATTTAATTACTAAATTTCACAATGAACAAAATATAAAGTATATATAGTTGAACATATTTACACAAAAAATGTAATGGTTAACAATAGAAACAAAAGTATTCATTTGAATTTCCCCCGCTATATCCACTGTGTAAATCCAAGTAAATGGCATGTAAATACTCTAAACAGTCAGTATAATATGTATGCCCAACCCTTTTTTTAAACCAATTAAACACTTTATAAATTGCATGCGTCCGAAGCGCTTTTCTTGATTGATCTTCATCAGGAACGTTTAAGGCCGAATGTTTGAATGTCAGGAATGTATACGACCGAAATAGTTGAAGAGATATATGATCAAAACACCAAAATTAATTGCTAAATTTATCAAAGGCCAACTTTGCCTGAGGAGTTGAAACCTTAGTTTCTTAATAATTTATAAATTTCGTAACGGGCAATATAAGAAAGGAGTGTTAGAAATCATGCCAGGACCAAAGTACTGACTACAGAGCTGATGATACGCTCGGGTATTGGTAGTCAACGAGCAGCGATATCGACCCAGTTATTTAAACAATTAAAACAATACCTTATAAATTTCATGCATCGGGAGTGCTTTTCTAGATTTACCTTCATTAGGAAAGTTTATATATGTATTAAATATTTCAAAGCCAAGGATGTATAAGAACCAAAAAAGTTGAAGTACATTATGACCAGAAACATCAAGCAGAATTTCAAAATTCATCAAAGGTCAACTTATACTGGCTCAATCAGTGATATAGGAAATCGACACAAAATTATTTTCCGAAATAATTAATATAACGGGTATTTAATCACAGATAAAAGTGTGTTCCTTAGCATTACAACAAGAAGAGATTAATATTTTATAGATATTCTAAACAGGAAAGTAGGCAAACAACACTTGGAACATAACATGTCACTTGGTGGCCAATTATCATAGCATTATACTCTTAACTTACTGATGCTATTAAAAGGGGAACTATAACAGTAAAAACTGTTTGAAAATAATTTTGCATAACAACTTATTACTTCATTGGGATCTAGAAAAGAGAGTCGAGGGATTACAAAGGGACATTTAAACTCATAAATTGAAAACAAACTGACAACGGCATGGCCAAAAAAGAAACGGAAAAACAGATATACAACATAGAAAACCTAAAACTGAGCAAAACGAACCCCACCAAAAACTTGGGGTGATCTCAGGTACTCCGATAGGGTAAGCAGATTGTGCTCCACATGTGGCACCCATCGTGTTGCTCATTTTAGTACAAACCCGGTGATGTGTTTAATTTGGTAGGTCACATTCGCGGAAAAGGGACGAGATTGTAGGCACGACAATTGGAACAAATCCCTCGTCATCTGAGAATCAGCTTTTCCATAATGGTCAACCAACTCGTGATGGCGTCCGTAAAATTTACGAAGAGATGATTTCAACTTCACCACTTGGAACTCTTGGTTTAATAGCTTCCTTATGAACAGCAACCCTCTATCAAGGAAATCATGATAGGAAAAGCAAGCCCTAAAATATTGTATCAACTGAGAGATATATATTCCGTATGCAGGCGCTTGATACGGCGCTGCTTGAATGCTGCTACATAAAAATGGAAAGTTCACAATAGGGAAGCTGAAATCGCCTCTTTTGTCGTAAAGTTTTGTTTTCAACCGACCCTCATTGTCAATTTCTAGATATAAGTCAAAATATGAGGCAAGCTTAACTGTTATATCCTTTATCTCAAGTTCGATGGGATAGATGCGTCCAACATAGTCACCACATTTTGAGTTATCTATTGAGTGAACATCATCTATATTGCGGAAGGAGAAGTTAAATGATACTGCTAACTGCTTTTCTTTCTTTCTAAGAAGTTCCTGTATGAAGTCAGCCTCATATGAATAAGAACAAGTCGGTAAGAAGAGGAGCACAGTTGGTTCCAATTGGATTGCCGATTCTTTGTTTGAAAATACGTCCTCCAAACGTAACAAATATGTCGTATGTCGTCAGTTTCAGAGAAGTTTTTGTTTGAATCAGAGTGATTTTAATACAAAGTACGCGTACACAATTTTAATCCTGGTATCTATGATGAGTTAATTTACAGATAGTTTTTTTATTTGTTCTGTAATCAAAGAGCTTTATTATGTCTTGGTGTAAGTTATGACAACCATTACAATGATCTGGTAGACACCTATACGAATTAAAAATCAGAATTTTGACATGGTACAAATATGCCTAGTGGTTAAAGAGAAAATTGTTTCTTTATTTTGTTCAACTGTGTAAAATTGATTAAACTTTTTTTCTAAATTGTGACATTATCGGAGGCTGCTTATTACCGGTTTTATACTTGCTTGAGCAACACGACGGGTACCACATACCCATTTATCAAGTTTCAACAACAATGACCGGGTGCAACGAATGGAGCAG
This sequence comes from Mytilus californianus, assembly GCF_021869535.1. Classification (NCBI taxonomy): domain Eukaryota; kingdom Metazoa; phylum Mollusca; class Bivalvia; order Mytilida; family Mytilidae; genus Mytilus; species Mytilus californianus. The sequence goes on from NW_026262734.1 coordinate 37,389,471, forward strand.
GAAGTGCTCAGAACACTGTGAGTTCATTGGACTTTTAGTGGCTCTATCTTTAGTTGTTAATGTACTGGTTTGTGGGCTGTAATTTGTCGTATCGACTTTTTTGCTTAAAGGCAAAGTACAAGTAATGGATGATGGTTAAGATTTTGCTTATATTTTGTATATATTGAAACTCGTTGAACTGTTTCTGAATATCGAAAAAAGATATGTGTATATAAGTGTGTGTAATTCGAGAGATACGATTGATAAAAAAATATTCAAATATGTTTATTTAGAGTAGGTACACGAGAAAAATTATAATTGACCCTCATATTTTGGATTACTTTATCAGGCTGACAAACTGCAAATTTTACCAAGTAATATTTATGATATTGATAATAATACACACTAGTTTCTTTTCGGCATATCACAGTATCAACTTATAGAATATAACGCCCAGATTAGGCATTATTTACGTGCAACGTTAACTTTTTTCCAATATTTCATAAATAAAGCAGTGTTATTAAATAATTTTGGCCACAACTCCTGAACCAGAAGGTTGTTGTGCCTCGGAACTCACAATTAACATTGGAACGTTTAGTTATAGAATATTGTTGATTGCAGATCAATTGACAAACCAAAATGTGAACTTATGATCTTTTATGATAACACTGAAACCTAAGACCATATTTTTGCAAAAGTGAAATTCGTCGTATATTCGGTAGACATTAATTTATCTCGTTAAGTAGCATGATAAGAGTCACAAGGACAAAACAATCGTAACATCGTGACAGTTTCACAGCTGGTAAATCTTTTCCCCCTGTTTTTCGTACATCTCTCATATTCTAATGACTGAGACAAGAATAAAGAATTCGGCGACTCCTTGATATTTTCATATCGTTAAAACGGGGAAAGTAATAGCAATGAAATAAAATGACATGACATAATCTATACTTTACGGTCGTTAATGCATTAACACAATTTGTGTAGACTATCCATAATTGACGACTGTAATGCTTTATGTATTGCTCCTTGATGTCTAGTTTACGATTGATAAATTATTATCATCTATATAGCTATATTTGTATTCATTATAATAAATGTATACATTTGTTATTAAAATTAGTAAATGTGGTATGATTTCTAATGAGACAACTAACAGCCGCAGGGCAAGTATGTTACCAACTAGAGGTCATAGTACGGCATTCAACAATGAACAATCCCCTATATTAGTTTTTTTTTTAGTTATGAAAGGCTGGGGTTGAAAAAATGTGAATCAATTGAAAAAGAAAACCCAAAGTATCATTTTTTTTTTAAATTAACGAAAGAAAAGTATTGAAACCGCATGAAGCAAACGACAAGCACTGGACTAATGACTCCTAGCTTGGGATAGACAATGTTTTCAAAGGCTGTTTATTTAAGATTTGAAAGCTTCTTTCGTATTTCATTTTTTGGGGGGATGTAAAAGTGTTAAATAAGGCATATCTATACCGCGATTTAAACTAAACATGTGCCCACTTTAACGTTTTTGCAACCAAATTATTGTACAAAAAGCAGTATTCAATTCTTATAATTACATTTTGATGCTATAACCGTGAAATAACGAGCACAAATCAAGCCTTTCGTTCATTTATCTTAGTATTGTTTTATCGATGTCACAGATAGCACGTACATTTGTCAGTGTATATTTTTTTTTTTCGCAACAAAAGTTCAACTTGAAATTTTTGTATAAACGTTGCTAGATCTGTTCTTGCCAAAACACATTTTCTATACCCCTCATAGAAATTCAAATAGAATTAATATTATAGAATATTTCTTCCATTTGGAATTAATATTATAAAGGAACTTTTGTTCCAAGATACAGTTATAGATCATCATAGAGGTTGCTGTATAGTGAAACATATTAAAATATCTCTTTGCACAAAGCTTTAACATTTTAAAGATCTTTTAACATACTATATAAAAGGATCAGGTTACTCCTCTATTTGACACTTCTGAATTACTTCCCTAATTATAATTCGGTGACAGCTCATTTCGGTTGATAGTGAAAAAAATGAAAAACCACACACAATGTACATACATGAATGAACTTTATACATAACTTAAACATATTATATTTATATCTATTTCCAGTCCTGAGGTTAAATCTAAATAAATATCAATTTTCACCTACTGACTTTTTTTTCTGGTTGCACATGTTGTACAAATGTACATATTTAAATGAATACGTTTAAGAACATGTATATCGTCATGTCACTGTTCACTTAATACCGTGTACGTTTAGTTTTAATATGAAATTTAGAGGTGACACTCCAGATGTTGATGAATTGGGGCGGCAGGGGGTTTGGAGCTACGATATGGTTAACTCGTATACTTTAATTTTTAATTAACATTGCCTGGTTGAAAATCCTGAGTCTGCATCTGTACTTAATACCTGTATATTATCTCTTGAATCAAATGTAAGTCTGTCTATTACCAAACTAAGTTGTCTTTTTACCAAGAAATGTCTATTTAATAATACACAAACAGTTAATGAATATCACCGAAGATATTGGACATTACAATTGATCCTACCAACGACCACCACCGGCTCTTACGTGTAAATTAGTCATACAAATAAAGACAAACAAACGTTGACCATGCCTGATGACGTCACATATAAAAGAACACATCTTTTGCAGATCATTAAAAAAGAAAGATAAATTTTGTCATTATGTAGTCTCAAATTCATAAGAGAAACAGATGTCACCATTGGATCTCTTGCAATCCGATATTTCTAAACTCTCAACAGTTAAATATTTAAATGTTTAAAAACTTCGGCAAGCCTCTGGTTATAAAGATGAAAATTTATCTGTTTCGATTACAGGAAAACCGTTTCAAACTCAATACAGTGGTAGAATCTATGTATATCAATGTAAGGCAAGATGTCTATGGATAAACACGATGAAGTTGCTCTACATAGTCAGATGGCTTTATTTTGAATTCCAAATCGCTGAAATAAGTAAAATCTTTGCCATTCTGTTCATCAAATAAACATTTCTACTATGATTACTTTGATTAAAATTCCGATCTACAGGTATCTAGACTAGCTTGCATCAACCCCGGTTTTTCGTTTTGCTGAATGCCTAGTATTGTATGTCGTGTTTTGTACTTCTTTTGTCCTTTGGTCGGTTTTCGTTTAGTTCCATGTTGTTATCCGTGTTGCCTCGATTTATAATTTGGATTATTCCGTTGCTCATCAGCGTCTCTTTTGCTCGTAATTCAAAGTATTAGAAAAAAAATGTTAGACTATGACATATTCAAATCGTCTTTTATGTTACATCAAGCTGCTGACCAAATATGAAGTAATTCTGTTCAGCAGTACAACAGAAATGTATCAAAAAGTATAAAGTTAATTCATCATATTTAAGCATTCAAATTGTCGGAAAAGAGGAGGTAGGTGTCTTACAGAAAGTGTTTAAATGTAACAAATTGAAAATATTGTCAATCTGCTGACGTAATATGAAGTCACTCTATTTATTCGGAATAATGCATGACCAATGTGTATACAATATAGCCCTACTCTTTGGTGTGGGGTTATTATAAAAGAATATCGAATGTCACATACATTTTTATTGATCATTTCAACTAAGTTGTATAACCCATTGCCTTTAAGTTGTTTCAATCATGGGATCAATATCAAAAAATAAATTGACCATTAAAAGAAAGGTGAAAGATACCAAAGGGATATTCAAACTCATAAGTCGAAAATAACTGACAACGCCATAGCTCAAAAGAAAAAAGACCGACAGACAAACAGACAAACAACAGTGCACAAAACACAACATAGAAAAATAAAGACTGAGCAACACGAACACCACCTATATTCAATTATACCATTTGAATCTAATCACTATAAACATACAAAGTTAAAATCACCACATAATTGGCAGAACCATAGTAAATAATGTATATTAAAGACATTAATGTACTTTTATAAATATCAGAGTAAAATCAATGTCCTGCATCAAATTAGTGTCATTTTATCAAATCCATGTCCATGATATATTATGTCGTATACGTCACACATTAGTGTCATTTTCGTTCTCAAATCTGTGTCCTTTTATGAAATCCGTGTCTTTGGTTTTTCCATTTGAATGGTTTTACATTAGTAATTTTTTGGGGCCCTTTATAGCTTGCTGTTCGGCGTGAGCCAATGCTCCGTGTTGAAGGCCGTACCTTGAACTATAATGGTTTACTTTTATAAATTGTAACTTGGATTGAGAGTTGTCTCATTGGCACTCATACCACATCTTCCTATATCTACTTATAATATTTTACGTCATATTCGCCATAAATAAGTGCCAATTTTCGTTCTCAATTCTGAGTTCTTTTATGAAATTCATGTCTTATAATATTTAACGTCATACACGTTACAAATGAGTGCAATTTTCATTCTCAAATCTGTGTCCTTTGCACCATGGTATGCACTGTTCTGTTTAGCGTCACAAACGTTGAAAATACACATTTGTATACAACCATTGTTGTCATGGGTATGTTCATCTTTCATTCTTTCACTTTGTCATAGTTTATAGTAACACAGTTAAGGTAAGACTATAGCGGTTGCTCAGTCAATAATGGCTACATATCTGCTTGCTTATAAAAATAGTTTGATATTGGGTAACTTCATGAGAAAAGACGTCCACCAATAAAAACGTGCAATACAAACTCATTATATATATATGAAAAAAATAAAATAACAAAAATACCGAACTCAAAGAAAATTCAAAGCGGAAAGTCCTTTATCAAATGTCAAAAGCAAAAGATTAAACACAGGAAAGAGAAAACAACTGTCATATTCCTAAATTGGTACAGTCATTTCCTTATGTAGAATGTAGGTCATTGTATGACCTATAATGTTAAGTAAAGTAACGCATACTATTGAGTAAGATGTAAATAACCCAAGAAAAGGGTAGCAAAGCTGAACAATGGCCTCAATAAACTAGTTTTGAAAGATTACCGCACTGTCTCTACATTATGTATGCTGGTAAAATAGGTTACAAAGCATTGAGGAAAAACTGCTAAAAAATATTTGAGGGTCTGAAACCAAATGTCACAGAATACAGTTTCTTGACGTTATATTAAAAGTCTATCTTGATTCTTGTTAGAAGGACACAATTGGAATAACGAAAGGGCTACAGATTAGAAAGTGATGACGTCATGGGACACATAAGTGAGAAAAGAACGCAGATTTGTGACTGAATATACGTTTGACTTCAACATATATCGATTAAATCTGTTCTTATTTAATGCCATAGTTTGCATCAAGGGAGATCCATACTTGAGGTACTGTAACGTGTACCTAACATGTAATATAAAAAGTACCTAAAATGTGATATAGACCCATTGATGGCCTTGGGCTGTTTTCTGCTATTTGGTCGGGTTGTTGTCTCTTTGACGCATTCCTCGTTTCTATTCTCAATTTAACTTATAATTCGATAATATCGGTTTAGTTACATCAAAAGCATATTCTTAATAGATATTTTTAAATCTCGAGACACAGTTTTGGCATCTATCTATCTATAAGTTGATTTTATGTTCAGAAATTAAAATGGTGTTCTTGTAACGTTACAGAACACACACAAAATTGATTTAAGGGAAATCTTAAGGAAATTTAACTGACACTGCAATTGGTATTTAAAAAACATATATTCAATTATATCATTTCAATCTAATCGGTATAAATTCACCACATAATTGGCAGAACCATAGTAAATAATGTATATCCGACATCTCCGTTTATTTCGATATTTATGATTCAGGAAGTTATTCTGTCCTTTTAAACGAACATGTTCCTAGTCTTAATTCTTACTTGTTTTATCTCCAAGGTGTAACACGGTTTACTAAAGTATGTTGTTTATCAAAAAGGCGATGGCAAAATCTATATCTTTCCTGGCAATATGTAATTTTATACTGCTAGTAGGTAAGCATTTTTGTAATATTAGAAGTTATATATAAAAAGGCGATGATAATCTAAAGATTTCCTGCCAGTATTTTAATACATAATGCTAGATAAGTACTTTTTTCCTATAAAACAACAATCGGAAATCAATGCTATTATTGTGAAGTTGTCTGATTTATTATAATTTTGCCCAATTTTTTGCCTATCTATATTCCTTTGATAATATTTTCCAAACTTAATTGACCTTTGTGAACTTTGTCATGACTAAATCTCAGGAAAAAAGTATTCGATATTTGATAATTTAGCTATCAAGATTGGATAAATCCGATAATACACTGGTACCAATGTAAGAATCTATATATATGTTGAATGCTTGTCAATGCTACCTAGCAGTGGGGGACTGTCAGGCCCCTATGGTATCATCAGGTTAGAAGTCAGTGCTTTGGTACTGACATGAGTTATAATATACTTTCTTAAATTCGCTGTTTATAGATTAAAAAATCATTAAGAAACTAAGGTTCCACCAAATCCCTCAGGCACAGTGAAATTGGGTGTAATTGGCTATTCTTTTTAAGTCCATTTTGGTTATGTTTGTCGTAAAGTTTCTAATTTTTACACAAATGTTTGAGGTTTAGGCGGTCCTGATAAATGTAAATCTAGAAAAGCGCTCCAAACGAATGAAATTCCTAAAGTCCTATTTTAATTAACAAGAAATGGGTCAATATAACTGCTGGTGGACTGTTCGTCCACAAGGGTATATCAGCAGTGGTTAGTGCTTCGGCTTTAATATAGTTTATAACTTCTTTTTTTTAATTCTTCGTTTCTAAAATAGGAAATTAATAATATCTGCCACATTCTGAGCTTGAAAGTGTTAAGGTTTTATCGTTATTGATGAAGGTAAGTCAAGAAAAGCGCATCGGACGAAACAAATTATAATGTGCTATTATCAATTGCCAAAATTGGGTCGATACCACTGCTGACGGAGTGTAAGTCCTCTGGGGTATCATCAGCTTAGTAGTCACTGCTTTGGTACTGACTTAATTGATAACCTACTTTTTAAAATTCCCAGTTTGGAAATCAAGAAATTATTAAGAAACTCCCTCAGGCAATACGGACCTTAGACTAATTTGGCTATTCTTGTTATGTCCCTGTTGGTTATTTAGCTCCTACGTTTCTACGTATTTTTCACATCACTGACATTCAATCGTTTAGGTTTGAGCGTTCCTGGTGAATGTTTATCTAGAAAAAAGCTTCGGACGCACAAACGTTATAGAGTGAAATCAGAATCCGAACAATGGTAAGACCAGAACAGATTATCGACTTAATCTGCTGGTTTTAGGCATATCCCATGAAATTTCGTGTAGTTAAATGAACTTTGAAACTGCAATGTTAACCTTGTGAAAATTATAATAACATAAAGGTTCAAAATGTATTTGAATACTGTAAACCAAATAAATATTTTCGCTATCAATTTATATTCGCCACTTTCGCGAGTAGAAAATAAATCGTCGCAAATATATAACACTTGGGTCTCTCTTATATTAATGCATCAAGAAATTAAGAAAACCACGAATAAAAATCGCCGCGACGTCGGCTAAAAATTGCTAAATGCGAAAAAAGTATCTGTTGGTTTACAGAATGCTACGTAGCCCTGTCAACATACCAATTGAACATAACATACAATGAGGACTTGACAAATGTAGATTTTATATACAGAAATATAATGATTAGTGTCAATTTAAAGTACATCGGGCATTTTATGACATATTTTTTTTTTATAAAAGACTATCATTTTGAAGAAAAGCTTCTTTGCGATACAAACAACTTCTTAGTTTGGTATTAAGGCAGCTGAAATGAGTTATCTGATTTCTAAAATAGAATTGACAAAACATTCTTAAATGTAAATGCTTATTTGTATAATGTAGTTACAAAGGATGGATAACGCTTTTAAATATCTTCAAAAATCAAAATATCCTAAACTACATGTATTCCATTTTACTGCAAAATTGTATGTTCTGCCATCAAATTTATAAAATATGTGATATCGGATCTCAGGAAACACGTTTTGTAGATTATAATGAAAGAAGACGCATAAATTATCGTAACCATGTAGCGCTTTGAAACGTGATTTTCAAAACGTTTTAATATACAAGGAATGTTTTCCTCGGTTTAAGTTTGTTACCCGGATTTGTTTTTGCTAAATCGAATTATGACTATTGAACAGCGGTATACTACTGTTGCCTTTATAGTCCTGCAGATCGGTGACAAAATTGTGGGTTTGATGATAATAGCACCAAATTTGGCATGGTAGTAGTTCTTGGTGTTATAAACAATATTTGCTACGGACCCATCTTCAAATTTCAAAATGGCGGTCTTTCTTCAAGATGGCCGCCATAAAATATCAAAATCAACATATATCACTTATATAAGGTCAAAATTAAGGTCAAATTGGCATTGTAGTAGTGCTGGGTGTTTCGACAAATATAAGCTATGAACCAACCTTGAAAATGCAATATGAAGGCTTATTCCAAGACTGCCGCAACAAAATATAAAAATAAACACAAATTCCTTATTTTAGTTCAAATTTGGCATGTGTTTAGTGCTGGGTGCTTCAAACAATATAAGCTATGGACCCAACTTGAAATTTCAATATGGCGGCTTTTTCGCAGATGGCCACTATAAGATATCAAAATCAACAAAATTCACTTACAGAAGGTTACTTTACAAAGCGTTTTGTTTTGACTTTTCTTCAGTAAAACCTTTTGTCCAATAAAACCAAGTGCATGTCACATTTATATACTAAAGTCAAGCATCAAAAGATTTGTTAGGAAAGAACAGAAAATCGTAACTACGGCATTATTCTTGCAGAACAGCAGTCTACAACGAGGGATCACGTATAGACACTGGCGTTACACCAATATTTAAGCTAGACTTAACTAGAACGTACACTTTTCGACTGGAACAGTTTTCTCTGTGATCAACTGGAAGAGGACATAGAAATTTCAAAAAAATTGCAGTAATCTTAGCTTGGCATGCCATTAACAAGGCAGGCATGCTGTTAAGTCATTATTTGGTGTTGCAATTAAACAAGCAACCGCAGCAATCTGCTTGTATGACAACGATACTTCTAAAAGCGGCTCATGCAGGTAGTTCAAAAAGACATGATGTAGGCAAAAGTATTTTTTTAACAGTCACTAAAAACATTAGCTGATAACGGTTTGGCCATATATTCAGATGTAGTCGAGTTATTCCATTGAGGCAAATATGACGCTATCCAAGTTACTTCTGTTTTATTTCTCTATTCTTCTTTTCTTCTTTAAACATTACATTCAACTGAACTAAAACCACCTCATAATGTACAATGGCCTTCTACTGAATGCTAGGACCAGGATAGGAGGTACTAAATGACAAAATGTACAATTTACGTTTGTCGTTTATGAATGATCCAATTTTCCATTTATCTACAGTATTACAAGGTTCCATTTATGAAAGATTCAACATTGAATATGTGGTTCCTCTCGCGTAACCTTGTGATTTTACGACAGCAGCCGTGGAAATATTGCCAACAAGAGGTCCAACTACGACGAAAGAATCCCAACATAGTAGACAATTTCAATATTTAAGCATTTTCTTAGTCTATATCCTTAATACTACCAAATATAACCATGCGTTTCATACTTACATCTTATAATAACCGTTTTATAGGGATGCACTCTGTAAATTGGCTGACCAGAAATACATGTATGCCAACCTGGTATAATTAGTCAATTGTGCAACTCTATCCTCACATGGTTTAAATAAGTTAACAAAATGATGACACAGATGGCTTGAAGCAGATAATATTGAAAAGATAAGATATGTCTGAACAGCATTCCACGCATGGAGAGCCAAGAAAAACGGTCATCCGCCTTTATATATCAGTCCGCATTGACCAATGTTTCAGGAAGAGATCAGATCTGTCACAAAGATTCGACAATACAATCCAGCGATGTTTTCATTTTGTTTCGAGACATGTATCAATTATCGCTTGTGATCAATCGTTTTTGCTTTTAAAAATTCGGAACAAAGGAACTGGGCAAAAATATTTCTAGCAGAACAAAGAAGAGTTTTTGTTTTAGTTCTTCATATAGAAATGGCATCGATGAGACCTTATGTGATTGGTTAGAAAACAGTGGTTGAACAAGTGTTTAATCGATAAAACATAGTACTTAATAACTAGCAGATTCTTTTTATAGGCTCTCATGCATCCCGAACAAGACATTTCCTTGAGGTTACAGTAGGTGTACTTGTCATTCTTATGCAAAGATCCTGACATAGTTTTAACTGAAGAACGAGCCCCTGGTGAGAAATATGTAACATTCAAAGAATGAAGTAATAAGAATGAAATTGACAGTCCACTTAACCACAACTGGTCTGTAACATTAAAGATTGAACTGGACATTTTGATGTGAGATCATTAAGAGAATGTTCCTTCAATGTGTATAAAGATTCCATTATACTGCTTATCAATGAGTTTTTTGCATTTTCCGTCCAAATTATGGCTTCCAGTACACGTGCACGATATTATGCTATTTAACTATACAGTCATAGTGTTGCAAACGTAATTTGAAAATGGTACATGTAAATGATAATCAATCCCATTTGTAGAATAACACACTTGTAATGGAGAAGGTTGGGCAATCATATTGACCATCAATATCGCACAACTACAGCATTTAATCGTGTTTTTTGTTGACAGATATACAACGGATGTCACGGTTGATGAAAATGCGCAAGAACAATGATATTATGTACGGTCCTGTTTAAAATGTGGTGGGCAGTGGGGCAAACAACAAATGGGCTGTCCTTAAGAAACATTTTGAAAAATGCTGTGAAAATATGTTGTTGTGTAGATGACCAAAAAGATGGCGAAGATACTTAGGCACTCAAAAATCATTAGTAAAACATATCCATGGATAAAATAAAACGCAAAAAGGACTCACAAAAATCTAAAAATTGAGCAACCCCAACCTTACTAAATTCCGGGGATGATATCCTATGCTCAAGAAGGGTCAGCAGTTCCTGTTCAACAAGTGACACCTACCTAGGTGCTCTTGTTTAAATAGATTGCTGAGTCATATCTGATAATTATGAATATATCATATAAAAATGGTTTTATAAATGTCTCTTTTCTAACCCTTAGAATCACAAAATTTAAAACATGTAAAAACATTGGTACATGTAAATTATCTAAAACTTGACCGAATGTGAACATTTGAAATGGAATAAGGATTTCCATGCCTGAACGATGGATAAACAAGACTTTCACTGGTTGACAACACAGACTTTGTAAAATAAAGAGCAAATAACACAACATTGAAAGCATAAACAACACGAGTCCCCTTTCATCAAAACTAGGGGTCAACGCAGGTGTTCGGAAGGTGTGTAGTTTCTGGCCAACTGGTAGCATTCGCGATGTTACGCATTGCCTGTAGAAACTCGGTGATTAGTCGTATTTATTTATCATCTTGATGTTACCACAAACGAGGAAAAAGAAAGGATTGTGGCAAAGAGAAGTTGAACATATCCATTATCATTTGTGACTCAGATTGTACTTAACAGTCAAACAAATTCTGATTACGTCCTGAAAATTGTTCGAATGTTTCCATTTATGGGATCTTTGATTAAATTATCTTGCAAGCATGGAAACGCAATTCCTAGAATATTATATGAACTGCAAAGTGTAATTCGATAGAAGAATTTGATATCAGCAAAAACTTGTCTCAGTTTTGTTTATTTTCACATTTTGGCGGCCATTTTGAAATTTCCCTCCATTTTGAAAAAAATGAAGTCTAGTATAATGTCATGGCTTACTAGAAACGTTGAATTATATTTTATATGTTTTTTTAAAAGATTTGGTTTGAATAATATTTGCTGTAATTTATACATGGTTGTGAAATTTGGACTGATTGGCAGACATCTTGAAAGTTGCCGCCATATTGGATTTTTCAGAGTGGGTCCATAGCTTAAATTGACTACCAAATATATATCTACAATTGTGCAAAGTTTCATGTTTTTATCATCAAACCTACAATTCTTCTTAAAATAAGCACGAATCAGCTGGACTATTATTTATATCATCGAGTTTTAGAATTAGAGCTCAGGGCGGTATTCGGATTAGAAAATCATGAAGATGCAATTGCATATCGAAAAATTATGCACGAACAATTAATACTTCCTGGGATACAATCAGTTATTCGAAATGGTATTATAACGAGAAAACAAAGTTTTTTGTCGACTATTTTTTTAATGAAAAACTTTTTCGAAAACATGAGGACTTCAAGGTATACAACAGTGAAATATAAATTGGAACATTAAAATATGTTTTTCATATAGACTATATAATTCGAAACACAGGAAGAACTGTTTATTGATAAATTGAGTTTAATGATGATGGATGGTTACTTAACGTCAAGCGGCAAAATAATATGAATATTCAGGACGAGAACATGTTAATGTTATATGAATATCACACCTAGTTTGTACTAGACCGACACGCCGAGCCGGATTTTTAACGTGCAGATTTACAAGGTAACTATCCGCAGGAAGATACGTCATCTTACCTGAACGCATTATTCTGACTCCGAGCCGACCAGTCTTTGCTCTTACTCCTTAATGCAGCTTGCTTATCGGAGAAGCAGCAAATACCAGTTTTAAAGTCTTTGATTTGAACCGGTTGGGGTTCGAACCCACACCTCCCGCACTCGAGGGAAACACGTTACCACGAGACTACTGAGGCAGTTCTCGTGCATGACAGAAAACAATATAAAACCTTAGAAAATTAAAAGAACGTGTTTTCATTCATAGCTGTAATAAAGTAAAGGAACAAAGTAACAATAAATCAAATATCATTTAAGGTGACTCGGCCCTTAAATAGTGCGCAGTTTTCAATGCATGTTTTTAACAACGAGCGCGTGCTCTTCATTTTGGTAACGATCGCTTTTTGGGGTCTTCTCAAAATACAATTTTGACGACATCAGAACGCGGGCGTGTCTGAGAGCACCCTTTCTCGATGGCAACAAGCGATGCAAAACTTTTTACAAAAAATTAATGCGGTCAGAAATACAGATTGGTTTGTTACTTTTTTACATAAAATTTTAAAATGACAGAAATATAAGTATAGTGTCGTGCATACAAAAAAATAATATTGAAATATTGAAATGGTGTATACGAATGCCAATGACGCAACGTTTAACTGTAATTTGGCGTAAACAAAGGATCTGCATGTCACCGTACGGCCTTCAACAACGAGTAAAATCCATATAGTATGCTTTAAAAGGCATCGATAGGTTCATCTGCACGCTATGAGATTTGCGTATTATTATATTTTGTCACTGTCATAAATCTTTTTTAACTTGAAATATCTTCATCTTTAAGTTATGGCCAGGAAATTATTCCGAAGTACTTAAGAAATAATTCATGGAAGCCATAGATTTGTTGGACATTTACACATGGCCTTGGCCGTGATATTCGAATTTTATTCTGAGCGTTAGCGAGGGATAAAATTAACGAATATCACGGCCCAGGCCATGTGTAAATGTCCTAAAAAAATCTATGGCTTCCATGAATTATTTCGATTCTAATAGGACAAATACGCTAATTTAAAAACTGAAGCGAAGGTGAGATTGCCGTGAGTATGGCTATTCTTATTTACCCCCTGTAAGACAAAAGCTAAAAATTTCAAATAAATCTAAGTCTTGCTTGAACTATTTCTTAAATATCAGTAGAAAAAATGTGTTCAATCCTTATAATTCTTAACCCAAACATTTTTTTTTCGTTGGCTACTATTTACTGTCAAATTCACAGCTGACATGTCGTAAGTAAGGAGTGAGCCGCCATGTTCATTTGCTGAAATCCACAAATGTGCAAATTATGCAAAAGAATAGAAAATGAAACAACAACTACCTCAAAACTCCATTTCAATGCGATATTATTCGAACTTAGGGCGTACACGTAACGGAAAACCTTCAAATTGAGAGTTTTCATTCGTATGACGTCATCTTATGTCATGACGTTAATGCGCCAAAATCATTCACGAAATTCCGCGGAATTTTATTTTGATTTTGATTTTAAACATTTTAAAAGTTCTTGTGCATTAATTCTTTTTATCATGCATTAGAATAGGAATAACGGTTTTGTAGTTTATTTTTAAATTTTAATTTGAACACAACGAAATCGACATAGTGTTTGCACATATGTTACGATACATGTGGATTTACGTGGGAGGTAAATAGTAACAGCCATCAATATGTTATCTCTGAGTCTGCGCTAAGTATAGATATATCGAGAATTTTATCACGCTGTTGTTTACAAAGCGAAAGAAGCCCCTCATATTAGAATAGTAAATAAAATATTTTCCACTACAAAATTTGTGGTAATAGATAAATATTTTTGATTAAACAAAAACAGTTTTGAATATAACAATTTTCAGGTAAAGAATACACTTAGCAGTCGTCACATCCAACATTTAATTGTACACATTATACATTTAATTTACATTCTTTATCAAATCATGGGAACGAAAAAACACTTTTAAACAACCACCGTCTTCTAACTTGGAAGGTTTTTTTTATTGTATTTGTTAGCGAAAAGAGGATATCTAGCAACCTCTTTCATAACATAATTCGACGTTTTCCGGAACTCTTGTCCTATAACAGTTTACCTCAGGGTAATGTTTTCTAATCTGATATTTTCTTTTTACTTATTTTGGTATTAGGTATTTTTTTCATTTTCTATTTTCTGTTTTAACTATCAATGTGCCAACCGAGTTCGTATGAAAAAAAAGAAAATATCAGCGTAAACACGTTAAAAAATTGAATAAGAATGTGTTATAGATACCTGTCCAAGGTTAGGGGGCTTTAGGCGCCCGCTAACATGTTTAACCCCGCCACATTCGGTATGTGCCTGTCCCAAGTCGGGAGCCTGTAATTCAGTGGTTGTCGTTTGTTTCTGTGTATCATATTTGTTTTTCGTTCATTATTTTGTACATAAATTAGGCCGTTGGTTTTCTCGTTTGAATTGTTTTACATTTGTCATTTCGGGGCCTTTTATAGCTGACTATGCGGTATGGGTTTTGTTCATTGTTGAAGGCCGTACGGTGACCTATAGTTGTTAATTTCTGTGTCATTTGGTCTCTTGTGGAGAATTGTCTCATTGGTAATTATACCTAATCTTCTTATTTTTATACCGCTAACAAATTTTACTAAATTGATTTGTTTTAAAGAGAAAGATTTGACACTTCCGTCTTAAACTTGCAGTGAGGTGAGAGTTTTTTTGCTCCGTGTTGAAGGCCTCATTGTGACTTTGAGATTGCTTTTTGTGTGTTATTTTGCTGTGCATGCACTGATTTTGAGTCATTGATGGATACCCTATATCCTTTGTTTTTTTAATACTTCAATAAATTACTGTTTCCACCTTTGGCCATAGATGAAATTTGGTTAATAGTGACCTGGACCTATTATTCAGACCTTATATATTTATTCGGTCTATGCTGTTAACCCTCAATGTGGCATGCTTTGCGAAGAAGCGCTAAATATTTGGATTGACCGAGTCGGGGGTTAACATTAGGACCCCAGCAATCTACCGGACAGTTACAAAGACTACTAGCTAAAGGCTTTATAGATTAACAAATATGAACTACTTACTTGGTTAGGAGAAATTGGGATTGTAATTTCAAAGCTCCGTCCAGTACACACGTTAAATTACTCGGTGATAATAGGCAAACTTTAATTTCTTCTGTCTTTTTTTACATGTCTTTAAAACGGGAAACAAATAACATAAGTTCTTGATTTGAAAAATGAGAGGAGTATGTCTTTGCGGCCAAATGATTTGAATGACAATTTTCATAATGAATGTGTGAACACTGGTTTGTCCTGGGGCATGATATATATAATATACATGTTATATACTATATAGTTAGTATACAAGTCCCAGGTTTGACCAACCTGCTGCAAAGTAACGAAATTATCGGTCTGTATCATTGAACAATATTCCAAATCTCCTTTTATCTAGAAAAAACTTATGAAATCGCAACTGATCAGCATATAGATGGACAACAAATGCCAAATGATGTAAAATATTTCAAATGGCCATTTGGGTAAAGTGGTGGATGAGATAAAAGATGAAGGAAAGGCACGTACATTTACCACAACTGCCACCTGATATTATGATTTTCAAAATATATAAATCCAATAAGCTTAATTTTGTAAGACAAAGGCATGTAGATTGTAGTTTTATGCATGTCATGTATCATGTTTGCAGCAAAATTCACTACAGGCAGGCAGCAAAAAATAAATTAAAACAGACAGCTCTAAAAAATATTCATTTTTTGCAACATTTTTATTTTTTCCTTCAAATGTTTATGAGATCAAAGATATTAAACAATAATTTACTGTGTGTATTCCAAAATTGACATGTATACATGTATAATTATTAACTGATTAGATCCATATTTACACTATTTTTATATCAGTATATTTTTTTTAATTCTTCTTCAGTGTTCTGTAAATGACCCAATATTCTGTGTTCATCAATGGGGCATGTAGGTAAACTTGTCCTTTTTATCTTAGATTTTTATGTGGATTTGGTCAGCAATTTGCATATAGTTCCCAAGTACATGTAGTTGATCTTGGCTTCTAATGTGGATTCTGACAGCACATTGTAAAAAGTCACCAAGTACAGTTGATCTTTGGTTCTCTTGAGGATTCTGACTGTACTTTGCATGATTATACATATAGTTCTAAGCATTGTTGATCTTGGTTTACATTGTGGATTCTTAAGTTACAGCACTTTACATATTATAGTTCCCAATGGACGTCCAGTTGATCTTGGCTTCTCGTGTGAATTCTGTCAGTACTTTGCAAATAGTTCCCAAGTAAAGTTGAACATTCCAGAACAAATCACTTCTTTCTCTTACATGTCTCATATGAACCAGTATTCACTATTTCAAGCCTAAAATTAAATTTCAGAGTAATTCTGTCAGAAAAATTAACCATGATTGATATTTAACTGCATAATGTAATTCATCTTTGAAAATTAAGTGTTCACACAGAGATATGTCTCGCCTTTTTGTTACTATGATGGTTAAATACAAATCTTAAAATTAAAATAGCAATTATACTCTTTAATTTGCAATTTATAAAAAAGATATTGAAAATCATGAATGAACCATTACTGAAGGTACAGGGTCAAACAATCTCCATGATGGAAATGAGATGTGCCAATGCTTATACATTTTGTGTACATATGCATACCAAATATCATTAACCTACCACTAATGGTTTCCCATAAACTGACCTAGAATAACAGACTAACACATGTAAACTAAGCAAAAGTTTCAAAGTCAATAGACCATGGCTTATTGGGTGGGCCAAACAATCTCCATGGAAATGAGATGTGTCAATGCTAATGAAATAGCATACCAAATATCACTGACCTACCACTAGCCCCATAAACTGATCTAATCACAAACATTGTTGAGCCGCCCCCGTAAACAGCATACATTTTGTATCTATGTTTGCTTTTGACTCCATCAAGGCGAGAGAAATATGAAGAATGTGTGGTGTTCATTCATTCAATAATGAGCCAACAGAATAGAATTAAACGTATATTAAAGTGGTTTTCTTTTATCAAACACCTCTAAACATGTCCAGAACAGATGTTTCAGAATACATACTTCTGAGGCCAGGCTGTTTGGCTGCCAGGGACAAGTAATTTCTCTGTCAAATTCTTAATCTATATTTGTAGGGGGTCACATCCCAGATCCCCTTTATCATTGTAATAATAGCGCTTTTAATTTCAGGTTTCCCGCCTGACTTCGTTTCTCGTTTTCTACAAAAATAATTTGACTCTCACGTGTCATCCTTACAAAAAAACAGCCAATACCAGATTAACCTCAACATTGGTTATGCCCCAATGAGACCCACTTTGTACTCCTCATCAACCAATGTTGAGGTTACTTCAATGTTGTAATGTACATTTAAAAAGAATCCAACTTTCAATGTTCAATGTACCCTATTTTATTTTGATGTAACAGGAACTACATTTTTTTTTATTTGGCTTGACCATTTATCTTTTAAAAGGAGGCATTATTTAGTAATGTTTTTTCTTTCAAATAATCTTTAAAGAGGTTGTTTTAGAATGGAAACTGTGAAAAATATTTGTATTGTTGCAAAAAAGTAAAAAATAAAATAAAACAAATTTTACTTCAACAAAATTCTGAACTTTTAAATAAAGGTGCCACATGTGGAGCAGGATCTGCTTACACTTCCGGAGCACCTGAGATCACCACCAGTTTTTGGTGGGGTTCGTGTTGCTTAGTCTTTAGTTTTCTATATTGTGTCATCTGTACTATTATTTGTCTGTTTGTCTTTTTATTTTTGGCCATGGCGTTGTCAGTTTGTTTTCGATCTATGAGTTTGACTGTCCCTCTGGTATCTTTCGTCCCTCTTTTGAAACACATTTTTTTTGTCTCTGAACATAACCAAGCCTCTTGCTAATAAAGTGCTTATCATGCTACTCAAATAACAAATGAATAATGTTACAATGCAAAAATAAGACCTTAAAGTTTAATGTTTTATTAAGGTGCACATCATGTACATATGCATATGTATATACATGTAAGTGTGTGCTTTTGATAAGTTTTTACTGTAAACAGGACAGGACCAGTCACCCAAATGGGAACAACACCCTGCATTGCCCTGTTTGGGATATGGGATATAAGATTCTCAATTTTAGTATTTCATATACTGAGCCAATTATATATGGAATTGTGAGTTTGGAAATGTGTGTTTTATTCGGTAATTTAGTTGAGTCCTATGCTTGGACAGGTCTAGGACCTGATGATGTTTAAATTCCAAAAGAAGGGGGAGGGGTAGTCCAAATAATTATGACGTCTTGTAAGGCTATTTTATTTCATTTTTTATGCTGCGTAAGGCGTCATAATTATTTGGACTAGGGGAGGGGTAACTGTTAACAAATTATGATCATGACCTATCGACCAATAACATATATTGCCTTATACTGTAGGGGTTCTAATTTACATTAGGTCATTTATATTCTTGTCAACAAATTCAACAATCATACTTTTTGACCCCGATTTTTTACCACCAGGTTACATGTTCACAATTTGTCGGTTTAAGGTCAAATGAAGATCAATGAACAGCGAGTATTTTGAGACAACCCCCCTATTTGTATTTTTCGTGATACTGATAACATTTGACTGTCTTAAATATCAAAATCTATGTTTTAATATGCAATTACCCTACCTTCAACTTTGTATATTCGCCACTATGTCTGTTATTCAGGTACATGGTCGTATTTATCAAAAGTGTATGCTGCACGACAATGGTGACCCTGAAATTTCTGTTGTCCGATTTTGGCGCCAAATTAAAGGAAACAACTGGCGCCTGACAAAATTACCGTATTTCACCAAAATAATCAAAATTTCGCTTTGTCATTATTAACAATCATACATTAAATAAATTTATATTCAAATACCGTCCATTAATAGAATTTCACACATTATTTTATTAAAGCGATCAATAAAGAATTCACAACAAAGTAATTGATGGAGTGCATATTTCAGACCTTATGGGGTAGAGGGGTAAAACAAAAGCCCGCAACTTTTTTAAAAGTCTGGTGACCCCCATTTTATTTTACCTTAAAATGCGCGAAAGTCGAAAATTCATAGCTTTGACAAAAAAAAATCTACCGTGGAAATTTTACGAAATATCGATTAACCAATATTTTTAGCCTTAAACTGAAATTAGAATATGGCAAAATTTGAACATAAATCTATATATAAAAGGAATTTTAAGCCTAAAACAACCAAGGGAAACGTTTACATTTAGAATTTTAATGTTTTTTTTTCACATAGTAATCATACTGACTTAGTTCTATAAGTCTTTGAAATTGATGTAGCCCTTGTTGTTGACAGGCTGGAAATGTTTGAAAATAGGGTCAAAATCGCACATTTCGCTGCCTTTTGAGAAAAAAACGAGCCCGGTGACCCCCTTTTTTCTTTGCAATTTTGGATTCAGCATAAAAATATGTGAAAATAAAAAAATTCTACCGGGGGTCTTAATTGGGGTGAGCCACCTTAATACATTCTATTCACTTTTCTGGACTAACTTTCATAAGGAATAAGTACCGATACACAAAAAGAGCTATATGACCACAAGGGACCAAAAATGATAGCCAAATCCATCTAATCTTAGCTTTACCTTTGTAACGCGATCATTTCTTCCTTAGCTTTATCAGTTTATCAGGAGACAGATTTGAAACAGGACAAAAGCCAGTGTTTTTACATGCATTGTTCCAAAATCTGTCAAAGGCGAATTCATACTTTCTTAACTATTTTGACTTTGAAAATTTCATTAATTAGTACACGTTTAACAAATTTAAAATGCAAGAACGAGATGAATAGCCAACATTCCTTTGTTCAATTTTATTTTTCATGCAAAGAAATTTTCCACATGTAGTTAAATTATTAATTCATTTTTATAACTTTAATAAAATACATCCTCGAACAACATATCTGTTTAATATATAAATGATAAAAACCTATAATGTATTTTTCATTTGTATGGTATTTGAATTATATTTTTTTACACAGGATTTATTAAGGCCAAACATTGTAACATACATGATCAGACCGGCAACGTGATAGATTGTTCCAGGTAAAATATAACAACAATGCCTGATTTTTTGCAAAATTCGATAACAGATCTAAATCTTCAAAGAAATCGTTTAGAGATAGTTCCCGCATGGTCTTTCCAGAAATCAAGAAAACTAAAACGCTTAGATCTGTCTGATAATTTGCTGAGGATGATTGAACAGGGAACATTCGAGGGACTCGACGAACTCATATATCTCAACCTTAGAAATAACAGATTAACGTCACATTCTCTTTATGAGAAAATATTTCAAGATTTGATCTCGCTTCAAGATTTAGCAATAAACTATAACTATTTCCACGATGAATATACATTTTTGCAGTCTGAATTATCTCGTGTAAGGTCATTGGTTAAGCTAGAAATTGATCTTCGTGGACGACACCAAATAGATAAATGCCTTTGTAATTTATCAAAATTACAGGAACTTCAAATTTATGCTGAGCCTGCACAAAAATATTCAGAAAATTCTTTTCAAAACTTAAAATGTCTTCAAATAGATATATTATTTCTTGCTTCGGTGATGTCCTTAACTCCAAATGCACTCATTTCTTTTCCAAATTTAAAGACGCTAAGGATATATATTGTAGAACCGGATGCTACAGATAACGTCATCAGCAGTATTTTTAATTCTTTGAAGCCTTTCAGAGGTAGAAATATGACAGAAATAAGCATTACTGGCAATCCACTTAGAAACGGGTTTGTCTTGGGCCATTCTCACTTTTCTGTACTTGAACAAATATGTCTAAAAAAATTAAATTTGGTGAGTGATAGTATACTTAATATAAGGTCCAGACCTTTTTTATTGTATGGAATTAAAGACAATTGCTTAGAAGAATTGAATATGTCCGATAACATAATGTTCGACAGGAAAGATGGATATCTATTTGCATTTTGTTGGTTTAAACATCTGAAAGTCATCAGAATGCCACATGTGACAGTCAAAGACCGGAGAGAAAAACGAACTATTCACAATGATGTATCTTACTCCTTTTGTTTTCCAAAAACTTTAGAACAATTGGACTTCCATTCGCCAGTAAAGACATACACTCAGAGGAGAATTTCAAATATGACTGCGTACAATGGGTCAAATTTAAAAATTTTAAATTTGGCTAACATTACATTCAGCGACTGTGAAGGTACGATTTTTGGCATTGAAAATTTAGAGTATTTGGATATGTCAGGATTTAACTGCAAAGTATTGAGTGACCATCTTCTGTCACATTTTCCAAAACTGATTACCCTCATTGCACAAGATGCTAATCTTGGAATCGGGTTGAATACACTTACAGATGCCTCAGAATTTCTAAAGATGAATTTAGATCTACAACATATTGACCTGATGAAAAATGGCATAAATTCACTCCCTGATGACTTATTTAATCATCCTTTTAAACAAAAAATTTCTATCGTATTGGACAGAAACAACTTGCAATCGCTACCAAACTTTCCGTCAAAACCAAATACAATTCAACTTATCAGTCTGAAATACAATAGATTTTCGTGTTTTAGCGATGACAATATCGCCAAACTTAACATTATAAAACCTTCAAGTGTATTTCTTCGTGGAAATCCAATTGAATGTTCCTGTAATACATTGCGTTTTCTAAAATGGATGCACCATTCTGGTATCATAAGTGATGTTGATGACATTGAATGTGTCCTCCAAAACGGGACTCTTGCAATTTTGTCTCATTTCTTGCGAAATCTTAAAACTTATGAAATCAGTTGTCAAACGAAACTATGGATAACATTGGCAAGTAGCATTACTTCTTTCACTATTTTGGCTTTAATCTTTGGAATAGTTTACTATCGCTACCGATTTGCTTTTGAGTATTTCTTTCTGAGAGTCAAGATGAAACTGAGACATTACCAGCCTCTTTCTGAAGATTTTAACCGTGATGCGTTTATTTCATACAGTCATAAAGACATATCATGGGTTAAAATTCTTTATGACAATTTGCAGTCCAAAGGCTTTAGCCTCTGTTGCATCACAAGGATTTCAAAGGTGGAATGCCTATTGCCGAGTGCATCGTGGAAGCAATCAATTCAAGCAGAAAAATTGTATTTGTTATCACTGAGAATTTCCTGGAAAGTAGCTGGGGAACGTATGAAATAGAAATGACAAGAATGCATGCTTTCAGAGAAGGTCGTGAATCAATGGTCATTGTTATACTGAAGGATGACATTAAAAAAGACAAACTTCCAAAGGCCTTGAAAGAAATTTGGTATAAGATTGTCTGTATTGTGTGGCCAACTGATCCCGAAGCTCCGTATAACTCTGAGGAAATTTTCTATGAAAAACTATGTATAACATTGTCAGACGGTCGTAAGCGAAAAAATGATGATAATATTCCAATGAAATAGTTTAATATCAAACTTGTACCAAATTCAAATGAATGACATAATACAGTAAAACCATTATACATAGACGTTTTATAGAATCGTGCTAAAATATTTGTTTCATTAGACGTTTTAATTATAATATATCTTTAGCCACAGACCATTCGACTTTGGTTGTTCGGGGTCAAAATGAATTGTTTGAATATAAATTGCCGACCGAAGGAAAGTAGAAATAAATGTTTTGCTTCCATTTCAAATTAGATTTGGAAGGGGAATTTCATATTACATTTAGCTTTACATTTAGTTTTACATTTAGCTTTAAAAGTCTGTATTCTGTAATTTTTTGAAAACAATCGATTGTCGCAACAAAATACATTCCCCTCCTAAAAAGACTAATTGGCAGTTAATTATCAGCATTACAAATATATCATTTTTAATGTTTGATTTAAACATTTATCAGAAATTTTTTTTTATTATTTAAAAAAAAAAATCTTGAAATAAAGCATTGAAAGATTAGAATAATGATATAAATGTGATGAACCTAGATCTTTTTGTTTGTCTATGTGAAATGTCATGAGTGAAACAAATTTCAATATGTCCAAAATTCTGGAGTTTATTATGATTCGACTATTAAAGACATTAACAAATAAGTTGCAGAGGATACAAAGGTAACATTCCAAAATCGCAAGTGGAACAGAACTGACAACATAATGGCAAAAAACAAAAAGCAACGAAAAGATGAGCAATTTAACAAAACACTTCATAAAAAAACTAAGGACGGGGCAACAATAAATATAGAATAAGTATATATTTTCCCACAGTTTATTTGTACAATGCATAGAAACAGATAGACAGCAAGGATTTGCCGATAGTTCTATCCGAGTACAAATATAATTGATATTGTGGCCAAATAAACATTTTAGTAAAACCAAAAGTCGTCTTTTTTGCAGCCAACGACGTAAACATTCAGCGACTATTAATCAGTGGCTGTATAAATTCAATGTTTATACCGTAAATGTATTTTGACTACGTAATTAACGCAGTTGCCGTAAAAAAAAATAAACATTGGTTAAAAAAATGATAGATTAAGAAAATGAAGGAAAATTACAACCTTGGCTCAATGATTGAGATAACAAGTCACCTAAACTATTGCTGCATTTCATGTATCAGATATATCAACACAACAAAGTATTTAAATCGTGTTTCGCAAGTACAGTGACTAAGACAACCGTAATACGTTCACAAAGGCTCTTCAACGGCCCTGAAAATTCAAAAATGTTCACGCATCGATTTGATTCCCCATATACAGGAAAGTTATGATATATCATATTGACAACACAAACTAGTAAGATTAATTTAAAGGATAAAGCTGAAATCGCACGAACTGTCAAATTTGAATTTACCGCTTTGACTCAAATTGTCAAATTTGATTTATAATATACCAAAACATTTATTCAAATTACAAAAAGTCCTGGCGAAACAGTTTGCAATGCACGGGCTCGTAATAATCTATTAGCCTTTTGTGTGTATCTTAGACTAGCCGCCATCTAATAAACCTTAGAGATGATATCCGAACAATGGCGAATGGTCATATGACCTGATGTAAACATAAATATCAATATCAAAACCGATTCAAAATACTACTACGTGGAATCGTATACTAACGATTGTCCTAGGTCTGTTTGATTTCATGTCATTGATTTAAAAACATATGTAATTCCTCGTTTTACCTATAAGATTGATTTTGTTTTGTGTAGAATTAGTCAACGAAATGGTTCTTCCCGAAGGCTCCATTGTTTCATGTTTCCATGCTGACATTTTAATCATTTTAATGACGTGACCCAGCTAGGGATTTCATTGAAGGTAGCATGAATACGGATTCAAATGAGATTGCATAATTGACTTGCAAGCCAATAACACATTTGTAATATATCAGCGACAAAATTGTACCAAACTGACAGTTAAAAAGAAAAATTATGTCACAATTCAGCTTTAATAAATGTTTGAAAAAACACCAATATATTTTATTTGTTAGTGTTAATTGTAGCTAATACTCCTTTTATACTTTGAAATAGGAATAGGCAAATATGTAGAATCAATCTAATATCAGTGAGAAGTCACATATAAGTTTGCATACAATTTGGCATATTATAATCTATAGTATTTGAAGTCGTATGACATTAGTATTTGAAGAAACTATAAACTTTTAGTAACATGTACTTGACAACGTTTTACCCGTCAGATCGGTACTAAGCGCAGCATAATTTTAAAACCAACTAATAAAAAGACCAAACTGATACGCAAAGTACCGACTTTTGAGTACTCGCATTTTGTAAAGGCTCATAGAGGCTGCAATTCTGTAAATATAGACAATGCAATTTCCCATAGAAACTCCCTTTGCGGCTGAAACTGTGACACTTTTACTATGAAGTTTCGTGAAAAATAATATCCCAGAACAGAAAGTTTATATGCACTACTATTTTATTCAAAGGTCAAAATATAGGGCTGTGCGGCATATTTTCAACATTTATATGCCCTGAACTTCTAAGAGTTTAAACTTGTACTAAAATTGTATACTACCCTTACCTCCATATTTGGACCTCCTAAGAATTAAAATTTAGGTGCTACCATGTTTTTCTATGCTGGTTACATTACTAAGTGATGTCTCTATGAGATGAAACACAGAGATCATAAATGGGAACCAGTACGTTAACAAATTAACATATCTATGAATATTATATATCTCCCCAAAAGAGGCGTGGTTTGAGAAACAGTTGTATTTACAAAGTGCAACCTATACAAACATTTATTCAAATAGAAAACTCTCTAAAAACACTTTTTCTCACAACAATACTTATTTATCAGAATTATAGCCTTAAAGAAATCACTGCATATACTCTAAGTTTCCTTTTACAGTATATTTTATACCCCTACCCCTGTTTCAATATTTTAAAGAATTTGAAAACAAGACTTTAATTAATGCCAGCTTACCCTATGTGCATGTTTTCTGACATGAACTGTCTAAAACATGTTTGAAACTATTCTGATAACAAATTGAAAGCATTTTGTAATACTATAAGTGTATTGTTTAGTAGTTAATCATTCCAACTTTCAAGATTATACAAAGTATCCAATCCTGCCTGTGTCTCCAGTCCACATCTTACTGAATGCCTTTGTGTCAGTGAAAGTTCATAATTTCTGTCTCAAATGGTCAGTTAAGAATTCTGGTCTCAACAGTATCATCCCTAACCATATATCTAACATAAGTTAGTTAATATATGAACTAGAAGTGTCTAAACAAAGCCATATTTGCAAAAGTTGTATTTAAGAAGATATCAGTCTGGTGCATAAATCCACTAAAAGTTTGATAGAAATGACTGCTTACATCTTACTTTTGCATAACTTCCCAGCACAGTTATTGTTTTCTTTACAAAAGACCTTGAAAATAATAAAATCATAGCATTTAAAAGTTAAATTATCTGTTTTATGACCCAGGGGTAGGCATTTTTTTCTGTTTTTTGTCCCTGGGGCCTCACATTTTCTAAATATTTTCCCTGTTTCTAGCAATGTGGAATATTTAGTATATATTTAGGATAGAACACACTATTGTAAGTTTTATTGAGGTCTTTTTGTAATTCTAGCTTGTACTTTTTAATGCCGCGGTCACAAAAAAGCACATTTAGGTGTTACGGCTTACTTTTGGGTTATCGACAGGACAAAAACACCCCAACAAAAATATTTAGGAAGGATCAATGAGTTGCAATGACTGCGAAGAGTAAATATAAGCACTTCTAAACTTTTTAAATTACAAATAGGCATATATTATGAATTTATTTTGAATTCAGGGCTTTAAGTAAACCATGCATACTGTAAACTGTGAATTTATGCTGAGTCATCATAGTTAAGGCTCAGGATTTTCTCAATCTTCATGAAATATTTATAAAACTTCATATTTCAGTTAAATTCTTTTAAATCTCTGAGATAAACCAGATTTTGTGAAAATCTGTATGTTCTATTTTTTAACCCTATATAGGTTGCAATTCTGTAAATATAGACAATGCAATTTCCCATAGGAACTTCCTTTGCGGCTGAAACTGTGACACTTTTACTATGAAGTTTCGTGAAAAATAATATCCCAGAACAGAAAGTTTATATGCACTACTATTTTATTCAAAGGTCAAAATATAGGGCTGTGCGGCATATTTTCAACATTTATATGCCCTGAACTTCTAAGAGTTTAAAATTGTACTAAAATTGTATACTACCCTTACCTCCATATTTGGACCTCCTAAGAATTAAAATTTAGGTGCTACCATGTCTTTCTATACTGGTTACATTACCAAGTGATGTCTCTATGAGATGAAACACAGAGATCATAAATGGGAACCAGTACGTTAACAAATTAACATATCTATGAATATTATACATCTCCCCAAAAGAGGCGTGGTTTGAGAAACAGTTGTATTTACAAAGTGCAACCTAGATATGCCATGTTATTGTTCATTAAAAGAAAAGAATGAAGTACTGACCCTAGGAACAACATTTTAAAGGGATAACTTCCTGATTCGTAATTTCACAAAAGGTAACAAACACGTACTTATAGTGGTGTACAATTTAATATTGCCCTATACAAAGCTTTAAACGATTTAACACTTTAGCTCCATTTAATATTGAATTACTTCCCTAGTTGTAATTGTACATTTAATTTTGGTTACAGGTCATTATCGTAAATAATGAGCGAAAATTAAAAGTCCAATACATAAAAGATTTCAGTTTAAACATATCATATTTACAATGTTTTTCTTCTGTAATCATAAATATTCCGATTCTTGTGATAAAATCCAAACAAATTATCGGTTTTCCAACTGTTGTCCACTTAGGTTTTTTTTCTGGCTTCACATGTTGTATTTGTTTCAATGATTGTATCCCGCCATACCTGTTTTTAACTTCATACCGCGTCCGTTCAGTTTTGGTATGCAATAGAGTAGAGGTGACATATAATACATGTATCTCATCTCTCGAAACTATTGTTAGTCTGTCTTTTACAGACAAATATCTATTGAATAATACAAGTACATAAACATTTAAACAAATCACTAAATTTTTTTAGACAGTATAATGGACCATTCCAACCACCAGCCGGACTCCTCTGCGTAATACAGACATTTAAACAAAGACAAAAACAACATTTTAACGAAATAATTCCTTCATGAAATCAGTTAGACAGTATCAAGGTACATAGGGAACATTAATGTGTTGGGTAGTGGTTTTCTGTGACATTACTAACAAATATATGTAATTATTTTTCTTTATTTTATGCATTTTCGTTATCATATTATGCGTTTTGTAATTATGTAATCCACTTACCTGATTAAAGTATTTAGTTACTTCATTTTGGTATGTAGTTGCTTTAATATTTTATGTAGTTAGTTTGTTATTTAATGAGGATCATTTCTTATATAAAAAAAGTATAACAAAAATAAGGAACTCAAGACAAATTCAAAAAGGGGAAGTCCATAACAAGTCGCAAAATCAAACGCTATCAATGAAATAAAGTTTTTATCTGATCATAAATTACAATATGAATAACTTCAATATAATCTTATTTTCGAATGGAACCATAATCCGTTACTCTTGTACCTACTGAAACAGATAAGAAACTTTTGCTTGGGTCTCTTGCCCTTCAGCAATATGATTTCAAAATCTGGTACCCTGAAGGATCTTAGAACAATGTTGACATATATTAACAAGGATATTACGACAAATTGACTGTAAACGGTGTTCTTGATTGGGTTAGTTAATGTTGTGTAATTTGGAGCAAAGTCTTATATTTCAAAAAATAGTGTTTATAGGCTATCGCAATATTTGTATAGTATAGAATGCACAATATTTTTCAAATGTAAGAAGGAAGTCATTTAAAATATTTAAAAAAAAGTTGACTCTTGCAAACAAAACTCATCAAAGATACAAGGCTTATAATTTTATACGCAAGTCAAACTTTTCGTCTTTAATAAAGACTCATCGGTGACGCTCGAATAAAAAAAGGCCATATGAAGTACGAAGAGCATTGAGAACAAAACATTCCGAAAGGTTTTGCCAAATACTTTGAAGCTAATCTACTTGTGGTGTTTAAAATTTTTGACAATCAAATAAAGAGACATATTTATGTATATCTGGTTAAGTCTGAGAATTTGTATTCAGTTTAAAAGGCAGTTGTTTGATGTGTTTTAACGTGAAAACCCAACTTCACTACTTTGCTACTTTTTCATATTCATTTACAGAAAACAGTTTCTGTTATACAACAAAAAAAACTTTTTATTGTCTTGTAAATGTTATCAAACATTCAAGTATTCTTAAACTTAACAATTTTAATGAGGTTACAATGATTTAATAAATGGTTGCTTTTGGCCAATTTGAAAGCAATTAATAAAATACTTTTTATTTATTTAATAAGGTATCATTCAAAACTTGGAGCAAAAATATATTTAAGTTAGCAATATAGTGTAAGGGTATATACTAGTATTGCATTTTGTATTTTTGTGTGGCAAATGTTAGATCCTATGCAAATCATTGACAAAATATTCTAGTCTAATATTTCTGTGTTCATAATATTCATATAGAAAAGTACAAATGTTTACTAGGGGCTGTTTAACGATCTAACATATCCATGAGACTCTCGCACGGCCGATAAACCAATATGTCAATATAATAATAAACAAATGTATCATACAACTATGTCATTGTGGCATTTAGTTAAAATTGCCTGTATGCAAGTCTTATATCACGGATTCTTTAACAATTTAAATGCAATATATATTACATATGGTTTTGCATTTATTATATTCCTTTTCGTTTTTGTTTACTGCAAACTAAAACTGTTTATGAGTTCTTTTAATGAAAATCCAGTAATTTAACACACAATATTCCTCCATGACCATCCCTCATGTACACATACCACCCTGCTGTTCCATAGCCTGGATATTTTTGCTGTATGCTGGTATCTCCATCCAGAAAGACTGGGAAAAATGAGAATGGACTATCACCAAGGAATGGAATTATTCCTAATAGCTGACCTTCAGTGGAAAAATGAAACAAATGCTGTCTAGAATACTTATGGCTTATTTCTTTTTCGTGTTTCCAAGAAACTAAAAAGCCAGCTGAAAAGAGAAAAAATGAACTAGTCATTGCACTAGATTAAGTGACATGATTGCATAAAAAATACCAAAGAGAAGTTGCTTCAAAAATAATTGGTAAATGATTTTTTTGTATGTTATTCCATAAAAATTTCCTAAATTTTATATGAAATTTGAAAGCACCGTTTAAGCATCAATGTAATGATTGATTGTTTGATTGATTGGTGTTTAACGCCAATTTCAGCACTATTGAATGTTTCGTGACGGTTAGTTTTATTTAATGGAGGAAACCGTAGTGGAGTGCGAGATGAGAACCACCGACCTTCGACAGGAAAACTGACAATCCTAGTCAAATTAGATTGAAGTCGAGCGCACCTACCACGTGCGGGGTTCGAGCTTACACCTTCAATGCTGACAGACTATTGATACTGTAGTTGTACTACTTAGACCACTTGGCCATCGAGGCCCCCTCAAGGTAATGAAAAAATGTTGTGTTATTGTTAAATAATAATTGGTAAAAAAATACTTCTTGATTTAGTTTTGGTCATAAGACAGAAACACGAAGACAGTTTATTTCCGGGTTACACACTTAACGGTCTAGATGTCAATAAATCATATGTCATGTTCGTAGGAACATTGTTTTTGTTCGTACAATTATGTTCTAAACTTTAAAACTAATTAGGCATACAATGTTTATTTAAACGAATTCCCCTATATACAAAGTTTGATGAAGGGAATCACACAAATTGTTGACTCGATATTAAATATTTTCTTTATTTCCAAATAAATTTACAAATACAGGAAGAACCAGTCATACAGAAATTATTTCAAGTACGAAAAAATCACGATAGATTTGACGAGTTCAGCCTTTTATTGTCATTTAAGACCACTGTATTAGGGTGGTTATAGTGATGCAAAATTACACAAATGTTAAACCCAGCCTCGTTTTGTATGTTCCTGTCCCTCCAAGCGTTTTTGCAGAATATACACGACACCCTAGTAAATTTTCGCATGTGAACTGAATTTAGAACTTTCGAAAATAACTAATTTTCTGTGGAATGTTTATGCGTCGTTAATCGAAACCAAAGACAAAAACCTACTTTGCATTACCTCTGCTTAGATAGTTATCATTAAGTAGTCTAAGCGGTGTATTGCATATGTTTAAAAGTAATTGTAAATGAAAACTCACCATTTCTGCTGACAAAGCAGAAATCTGTTGGATAACCAGGCAGATGTATTGCTATAGTAACCGAAGCTTCGTAAAACCTAAAGCAGACAGAATTTTAAAAAAAAACAGCATTATACTGTAAACTCAGATATAATCCATTTTAATACTGCATATACAATTTGTAAATGTACGAAGAAAGTTCTTGATAATTGAAAGCAATAATGTCATCAATAAAACATGTACGGTAAATTTTATTAGATTTAATGGAATTTCGAGGGATATTATTTACAACTAGTCAATAAATTATGTTATCGATATATTCATAGATGTTGTCATGGTGACATAACAAACAGCTTTTAATAGAGCTATGCAGATTTTTTTAGACTTATTTGTCCTTTTTTATAGATTTTTTTTTTTGCCATGGCGTTATCATTGTCAGTTTCTCTTCGACTTATAAGTTTTGAATTTGCTCTTGATGCCGTCCGTATCCTTTGAATCATCTCACCTCAATTCCAGTAAGTGTATCTATCATATTTGCCATTTTTCATATATATATATATATATATATAAATTAAGCGTCTCCTGCTATACATGCATCACCCATCATGTGAATTTACACTCAGCTAAAATGTCACAATCGGTTAAGTTAAAGATCAGACGACTCTTCTAGTAACTAAAGATCTCAGAACGAGGAAACATGTCACTAGTTAGTTGAGACACCAACACATCGTATCGGTCTGCCAAATTGTGAAGGTTGTCGCACAAATTATGCAGTGTCGATTTCAGTCGTTTTTCCTCATAACTCTGTTGGGGCCTTTTTTGTGTAAGGAGCACACCCTGTTAATAAAGTATGTATAGTGATAACATTCACGAGCGTAACGTACTGCCTGAAATATGTAAACGCCATACGGTGGAGCCGAGGGTATGTTACTTCTGAGAAATGAAAAGTTGACAAGTGGGAAGTTGAAATCATCACGTGTGTTATAGATATATAAGTTAAAATGAATCAATTTTCATTTACAAAATGTCAAAGGGACAATTTAATCAGGGTAACCTTTGTTGAAGAATTGTGTTGTGTACAGAGTCCAAAACCAATCCGAATTAAAAGGACCATCTAAGCAAGAAATTTATCTAAACCATCTAACGAGCTTATAAACTTAAAAAATCCTCTTTTACATTATTTTCATAAGCTTTATTACAAAACATAATGAAAAGTTGTTCGTGTTTTTAAAAGTTCAACAATGTATTTTATTTTGAAAAAAACAAATTCAGATAAGGGAATTGAATTTGACTTCTTGCAAACACCTGTGAGTGTGTATGTTTAACGCTCCTTTTTGGACATTGCTGTGGAAATATATCGAAGAACAAATCAGAGTGTCAACGTTCATTGGTATTGCATAATTGGGACAAAACACTGTCGTAGCCCTTTGCAGACTGCTAAGTTAGGGCATCACTGTAAGCGGATCGTCTATATTTGAGAGAGAAACACCAAAATTAATTTTGGGTCTTTCAATATTCAATGATAAGAATGTATTTGCACTTGACGCAACCCTGACAAAAATTTCTACTTAAAAGCATAAAAAAAACTGTTATCACGATACAAGATATTCCATCATGGTGTAATCAAAGAATTCGTTACACCTGCAAATAATCTTTATGATATAAGAAATATATAAAAAAAAACATATAATGCTTGCGAAATTTTCTCATCTTAAAGTAACTTTTATTTTGTAATGACTTACTGTTTACTTTGTTGTTCTGATATCTCAAGGACCAAAAGCAAGGTTTCGGCATGCAGTACAATTTTATAAATTATGTTTTCATCAGTTTTCATCATCTTTGTCTTCAATATATGAATACTTATGTTGTGTGCCAAATGAATAACATATTCATCTCTTACTAAAATATCCCTATAAACAATAATGATATGATATCCAAACATATATGAAAATCTGGTACGAAGTAGTATTTGCAGATCATTTACTTTACTGACATCAACAATTCCACAATTGGGACTGATGAAGAACTTACACGAAAGGTCTTATTATAAACCTATATATCTTACATTGACTTAACTTATACATAAAAACTAAAAATGAAATCAAAAGACTGTAATACAACTTTTTTGCTAGAATTTTTTTTGTACCATGCTTTAAGTCTGGACAAAAACTCAATCGCAAATTATTTTAACGTGGATAAAATAAATGTTCGAAAAATAATCATAAGTAGCCTGTACATATAAATTCATTTTTTGATAAATTCTATTTTTGTTTTAAATATTCTTTTTGAAAGGAAAAAACAAAAAATGACGCTCTTTGTTCTACCGTGTGTACCAATGTTTGTGGATTAGGGATAACTTGTATTTTCCAGGGTATTTGATGTTGTTCATTTGCACAAATTGTATCGAAGCCTTTTTAAAATGTATACTTTGCTGAACATCAATTCGATGTTAACCTATGCCCAATAATTCCAAGACAAAAATTGGTTTACCAGGAAAATAATAATAATGAACCAACAGGAAGACTTATCTCCCTATCCGGACACTTTATTCTGACCCCGAGCGGACCAGCCCTCGTTATTTACGCCGCGTGCAAAGCAGAAAATCAGAAATTTATTGATTTATAACCCGTCATAAATCATACCACAATATTTTACACACAAAGCGAGATGGCTAACAAGAGACCACCCAATCGGTTTTGTGATGGAAAGGTCTAAACTATAAGGCATGATAAGACAAACTGATAAATATATTTTTTATATATATCATTCCATAGCAATACAAAGAAAGAGGTGTTGTTTTGCATTTTGGCCACATAGAATGTTCATATAGGAAAGTTATTGTGCAATAAAACTAATTTTTAGACAAGTGAACTACTACATGGCCTTCAAAACTAGTTTATATGAACACCAAGTTTCAGTTTCACACTCAGCAATTTGATTTCCATAGTGGTCCAGAAGTTATTGTTATGTTAACCTTTTTCGTACAAACTTTATGAGTCATTTTTTACAAAAAAGAGCTGAAAAGTATTTGATTTTTGTTTGATCTCTTGATTGATTAATGTCAATGGTTTTGGAAAAGGTAACTTATGTGCTTTCACTCAAAGGAATTGAAATTCAACTTTCGACCACATGTAAGAGACACTTGTGACATTTTCTATCCGCTTTTTAAATCATTTTGATGAAACGAATGCAGATTGTTGCCAAGGAAACACCAAAAAGTGCCTAAATTACACTATTCAAACTATTTGAAATCAATCTATTGAAGATTCTGTTTACATTTATATGCACATACATGACACAAACAGTAAACTAAATTTGTTAGAGAGGGGAAAGTTGGTGGTTAAATATCAGAACTCGTTCGCTATGCCCGTGTCTGTTGTTACGTTTTGGATTTCAATGAGCGTAGTCTATGTACTACTTTCTCCTTATTTCAAAATAAGATGTAGCGAATACCCAGATTAAAGTTTCTGTTGAATGAAACCTATACTTTACAGCCACTGACGCGAGAACAATACCGCTATATAACTGAGGTTGTTGTTTGGACTAAAGTGAGAACTATTTAGCTATATCAACCATATAATTATCCATCATGAATTCAGGGGATTATAAGGCTGATGAACAAGAGTTTTATTTGTTATTATATCTAAACTATTTTGTACCTTTCAATGCTTTCTTTTATCTTTAAATTCAGTTTCAAACATGTGTTGTTCCTGATGTTA
The DNA here is from genome assembly GCF_021869535.1 of Mytilus californianus. Lineage (NCBI taxonomy): Eukaryota > Metazoa > Mollusca > Bivalvia > Mytilida > Mytilidae > Mytilus > Mytilus californianus. Next base: position 37,424,462 of record NW_026262734.1, read on the forward strand.
AACACACAGACTCCTGAAGATTCTTGTACAATACAAACATCAGCATTTACAACAAAGATCTCTTTCACATCAGTTAAATTAGCAATGGTTATGTTCTCATTTTCCTGTCTAATACACATTCTGCAAAAAATGCAAATATCAGCATTGGTTAAAAAGACCTGATAAACATAATAAAAGTTAGCAATTATTCTGTTGTGATGTTCCTGCCAGGTACACATTGCGAAAAACAAGCATTAGCATTAATTACAAAATGAAAATAAGACTTACTTGAATGATCGGATTAACACAAGAAAATTTAACAAAGGTTATGTACACATTCTTAAAAATAGAACATCATCATTGATTAATTATTAACAAAATGAAGTTAAAACTAGTAGCATAAACATGTTCCTGGTTTCTGGATTTTCAAATATTGTGTCCTTGGGAATCACCGCAGAGACATTAGTTGTCGAACTGCACATCTAGTGCCGTAATAGTTGTACTAGGGCTGTCATAGCTCTAAGAAGACCACTTGTTAGATATGTTGATGAGGAAGAAGATAAGGAATAGTATTCTGCAACAGACTTCTCATAGTTATTGGATCACAATTATGATGCATAAAGAGTTGTAAATATGAAGTCAATTGTCTGTTGATCTTTATCTTGCATTACATAATCAATCAAACATCTTTATCAGCTTTAGATTAATATAAGAGACAACAAAGAAAAATGCGAGAAATTATCTTATGATATGTTATGTACATGTCTTTATATAGGATATTAAAGTAGTACTAATTTTATTTTTTTTTTAAAACGCCAACTCTGCAAAATATGATGTTTTTTTGCAGGAAGAAACAAAAGCTTGTGTAGAAAAGAAAGTTCAGGAATTGGAAGAATCTATTAAATGTGAATTTACTGAAAAACACAAAAGCCAAGTAGACTCTATGGTAAATTTCATTACCTACTTATATTTACTTTAAAATACAAAATGTCCTTTAGACAGTGTCATTTTTTTGTTTGTTGAACCGATGATATTAACTTTGAATGTGGGAGATTTGTTGATTTGATTGCGGTATTAACTTTAAATGTAGAAGATTTATTGATTTGGGTACGGTATTAAATTGAAATGTAGAAGATTTGTTAATTTGAGTACGGTATTAACTTTAAATTTGGAAGATCTATAAATGTGGAAGATTAATTGATTTGAATACGGTATTAACTTTAAATGTGGTAGATTTATTGATTTGAGTACGGCATTTTTCTTTTAGTGTAAGCGACAGAAATTACAGAAATATATCGATTAATGAGGGTTTTTTTAGTAAATGCTAAAATAAATATTCTTGTCGTAGCTTATATATATTATTCTATCTAGAGTGTATGTAAAGTTGTTCAATATAGATTTCTATATTAAGTTTGTTTGCTGTCATTGACTGTATGTAATTGTAACTTTGACGTACCATAGTCATTAGAAGATTTTTTACTAATATCACATTATAAAAAACATATTTTTATATATTTACAGGTTTCTGACGGATTCTTGACCCCAAAACAAAAACTAACAAATGATAGTAGTGACAACTTGAACAAAAGAACAAAAAGAAGAGGAGAATGACTTCAAAGGTACATAATAGAATCAAAAGAAAGTGTATAAAACAACAGGATACATGTAAGAAGTCTTCATGACAGTTTTTGCGTATATAGACAGTAGAAAAATCTCAACATTCTGAACGTTTCTGTCCCTCTAAGATTTTCTCTATCCCTGGCGATTTTGAAAAAAAAACTCAAAACTTGTCCCCTTCTTCCATCTTCTATGTTTAGCCATGTCGGCAATATTAGTTGGCGGGCGAGATCATTAGCCACATTTTTAAACTAAATACTCTAATGATGCTTATGGCCAAGTTTAGTTAAATCTGGTTAAGTAGTTTTAGAGGAGAAAATATTTTAAAAACTTAACAGAAGACGACAACGACGGACGACAACAATGACGGACGCCAACTGATGAGAAAAGACCACTGGGCCTTTCGGGCCAGGTGAGCGAACAAAAGTGGGAGGTAAGAAAATGTTGCAAAAAAGCGGGATTTGGTAAATTAGTACCCCCTCAACTGTCTCAACTTATCATTTCAGCTCATTTTTGCAACTGATTTTGTTTTTCCTTCCTTATACTATTATTTAACAGTTCGTTTTTATAGATAAAATATGTTCGTTTTAAACCATGCTTACGTTTACTTGCAAGTGTTGATTTTAACATGTCGTCAAAGTTTATGGTCCTCGATAAAGATTTTATTTTTGTCTTTTCTCAAATTCAGTAATAGACAGGCAGACAACCTTACATCAATGTCATAGATTAAGTATTTGCAAGTTGATACTTTTTACAAAAGAACACCGTGTGTGATATGGAATACGTATTTGAGTTATAGATTAATAAAACAACAAAACAGTTAATTAACAAACATAATACAGGGTAAGCTTCAAAAGCATAATACTCAGGCATATATACGACACGAAAACATTGAAATAATAAGCCAATATAAGTTTTTTTTTAATTTTGCGTTGTCAAGAATAAAGGGGGTTATTTAGCCTGCATTTGGAAAAACGTATGTGAGATAGAGGAAGAAGTGCTGCCTTGCAATAAGCCACCTTTTATTTTACCTTCATTTAAACATGGTTTTTACTGCTGGACGGGTGGAGACCAGTCGGCCATATCTTAAAACCCTGTCAATTTTTTGGGTCTAAGCACACAAAAATACACTGTGTGGTATAAACGCTTTCATGAGTCCATATGTTTTGTGCAGTTGTAAGATGCTTATTTGTCACTTATGTTATAGGAGTTTGAAGTTGATACTTCTGTTGAAGCATTTTGGTATCCAGACAAGTGTTGGTATACTGCAAAAATACTAATGAAAACAGGAAAAGGTAAGTAATTTTTTTATTTAAACAAAATTTGAATGAAAAATGTTATCGGATTTAACAACATCAGACTGTACAAAGATAATTCTGTCGTATATAGAATGAAAGTGGGAATGATTTGGTACTCAAACAACACATGAGATTTTTAATAAAAGTTTATTAGAGGTTATCAATTCATCGATGCAGTCCTGATTAAGCAATCAAACAGAAAAAAACATGACGTTCATTTTTACAGCATAATGACCATGTATGTACTTGAATTACAATATCGTATCGGAGTATGTACTACAAACTATTTAAGTATTGAATTTTATTTTAAATTTGTTTGCCTACTGAACGCCAACAGCAAATTTGATGTAATACGGAACTTATCAATAGTACTGCTTTTAAGCAATACATCGTTCTGAACGTGTTTGAAATATTTGCCACTGGACATAAAGCAACCAACAATCAATCAAATAATTTAACGATATCTGTTTTTGTTTTAGTTCAGTCTTTTTTAAGCTAGTCACAATATTTTACGTTTCAAAATTTCTTCTTTTAAATGAGCTAGTAGCGAATGAGTTTTTTAAAAACGGCTTCATGAATTAATAGTCGAAAAGATAATATTCCACAGACTCAATAAGAAGAAAATCTGATAATTCAATTTTCATAGAAAAAAACAATAGTTGTACCAATAAACCGGTAAATGAGTTGTTCAGTTTGAGTCAAAGCTATCAGTATTCAGTCAAACATTAAGTCAGGGTCAAAGTTAATAAGGTCGGGCCAAGCATATTTGACGTCACAAATCTACAATATTTGATTTTACAAGCACCAAATCAAAAGATACTGGCACAGTCACGTATTCTAAAACAAGGATTGAGGAAACAAAATCTATCTAAAAATTACCGATAAAACCATGACATGCTACATAATCACAAATACTAGAATATTCATCAGTCATATATGACAGTTGGTACTACTTTGAACGGACAAAAATACACTTCATTGATCGAAGACGGTTACTCATTATCATTATATTTTCATCATTTAAGAAAAAATAGTCAACAATTTAGTATTCATTAAGACTCGTATCTTTTAAGAATAAAACATTAAAGTATGTTGGACCAAACTGAAAGATATTGGAAAATGACCATCGTTGGATGAATAGTACGCATCTGCCATCAACAGAGAGAAATATTTAACAAACAATTTTTTTTTTTTTTTTTAATTCTTATTGTTCTCTGTATACAAATAATATAAATACTGTAAATAATGCGTAGTTGTTAATAAGTGTTGAAGAAACCAAGTATCATCTAGCTTAATTCTGCGTTTAAGGAATTTATAGTTTTCATTGTCACAAAGATATTGCTTTTATTATGATGAACACCAGAGAAATTTGCGAAAAACAGAAAGAAAACGATCGAAAATACTTGTAATATTTAGTAACTTTAGATACACTGTGCTTATTAGTTGCATTATAAGTTGGATGGTGATGTTAATTGATAAATGATATGAAAATATTGACTTTTCTGCTATTTGATATCAAGCGACTTGTATCTACATCTACTACATAAGCACAACACATATTTCAAGAGACAAATGACATATACACTCGGTACTAACTTGTTTCAAGCAACGAACAAACAAAAAACTAACAAAAACAAAAAAACAATATAAGAGAAAAAAAAACAATTGTTTCATTTTTGAGTTATACATAAAGTGTTCCAATTTAATAATGCAATTTCAATTTAATCAATAGATCTGAAAGCAGATACAGCTTTATGAGATTTATATTAATTCTATATTAATACTTCGACAGGTATGGTACATTGTAAAGTTTTAGCAGATTTTTTATATAAGTTTTTGTTTACCAGAGATATGCATATTAAAACAAAATGTTACGGGTTGATTATGCACATTTGTAATCTATGAGCAGGAGTGATCAGAGTAATTTTTTCGCTTTGTTCTTTTTGGTCTAAGAACCAGAAAGCGTTTTAAACACGCATAGTATTTCACATTCAATTTTATCTTAGTCTGAGAACCAGAAAAATAAGATCCTTAATATCTAATTTGATATCTTTTGTTTATTTGGTCTATAGACCAAAATCTGTTGGACAACAGTACCCATCATCTGCATGAATGTACTAATTATACGTTTAAATTAATTAAATATCAACAACTTAGCACTGACGGTTAATGTTCAAAGTGTTTGTGTTTTGGTCTAAAGACTAGACTCCTTCGAGCATGAACATTTTTTAAGCAAATAAATACTAATTACAGTTTAGTGTGTTGTTTTCAAATGGTGGCTTCATGTATGGATCAAACTGTGACAGTTTTCTTCCATGTAAGAACTAATCTGATATTGTTATATTCTGTGCCAATGACCAAAATATTAATATATCGATTTAAAAATGATTCCAAATTCTGTTGGACGAAACACTTTTAATTTATTGAAAAATCATTTGTGGAAATGTCAATGTCACTGCTTGTGATATATCAATGGTATGGGTGTTAGAATTTTTAAATTATTCAAACTTTGCAATCAAGCTCTGTCATAATTCCGTCAAACATGTCGATCTGCATCGGTATTTAAACTGCATTCTGTCCTATTACATATAATGGTTGACATGTATCAAAAAGGAAAAGGATGCATTTTCCCTTTTAGAAATGGATTTAGTTTAATGTAACTGTGGATATTTCAGTGGTTTGCAATTATTGTTAGTCTTGTGTTCGTCTTTTTGTGCCCTTTGTTACTTAGAATTTGAAAACGTCTGTTGGTTTCTTCAAAATCGTAACATATCTTGCGGCGATGATGTGAATTTAAATGCAGTCCATACCCAATATTCAACAATTGTATCTTTACTTGTCCCTGCGTTCAGTGAGACTGGAATTCCGTTTCCTGCTTATCAGTAGCATTTCTTAATTGTTGGTTTCATAACTTCAGTGGCAAATATTTCATGCATGACGAGAGCAAATCAAAAATAATCACGATAGGTAGGTCCTGAAAGAGAACGCCAGGAATGAAGTTCGGGAAAAATGTTGTCTGCATTAAAAAATGAAGGTATTTTGGAAAGAGACAGAACCTACAGACCTTCTAAATAGTTTCTGCAATGGTTCGTAACGTGCAGAGAGCGTCGCACTACCTTTACACGAGGCATCAAATTTATCGTCCCCATTCTGACCGGATGTGACTGCGTACTTGTAGATCCCGCACAGCCAAACGGTCGCCCCACTTTGCCAAGGGTTTCACTACCGGTCGGAACAAGACCAAAGTGACCATATCTATATTTCCAATTCACCCTTTGAGTAGTCAGTATATCATGAAGTGGTTAATAGAAATAAAAGACGTCTTGACTATTTGATAGATGTATTAGAAAGCCCCAGTAACACGTCAATGTGATTTGACGTTACATAAAGCGCGGTACATAGTAAACGTCATGTGTGCGGTATTTATGACATACTGGGGGTCGCACAAAAGTGAAATTAGCAAAAAAATTACTAAATTGCATTGAATTAAAATATCAAGAAAATAAAATAACTGAAAACTTTGAGCGTCTCTCAAATGAATTAATGTCCATGAAAAACTAAATTGAATCTCGCTATTTACACATTTAAAGTCTTTGTATTATTCACTTAGTCCATTGTTTTATCATCTCCATGGCAACCATCTTAGCTTTGCGACATGCTTTAATTACACAGTCTGTATTGTCTTCGTCACTATTTAAACTAACTTCAAGTGGGAACAGTTTTGTGATCGGACGCGATGTTAGTACATTTTTGGTTCGTATGACGGCAGATCTTGCTAGTCCGTCTCCTCCTACATTGAGTTTTTCGTCATCGGCTAGAGTCCATTTGATCCTCGGCGAATCTTCATAGATTTGTACTCCGTCTACAATGCTGATTAGCTGTTTATTGTTCCCTGTATTGTGATGATATTCTCGTAGAGATGTCAAGTATTTATGTTTCCATTTACATAAAAAACTTTTTCATTTTTAACAGTTTATTGATAGATTTATGTGTCATATCATATAGTGAATGTTCCAATTCCCGATTCGCAGGGAAAGGTAGTGATGTAATTCTACGTCCGTAAAGCAAGTGCGACGGAGTGAGCGGTTCATCTAACAGGCCTGTTGATACGTATGTTAAAGGTCTGTCGTTGAGTATAGTTTCAACTTCCGTAGCGATGGTTCTGAGTAATTCAACGTTAATCAGAGAACGTCCTAACACCTTTTTGATACAGTCCTTTGTAAGTCCTGTCAGCCTCTCCCAAAATCCACCATACCACAGTGCTCTTGTTGGTATAAACTTCCATGTAGTGCAGAAGTTGTTGAGTTTTTCTATAACTGATGGTGAGTGTGTTAATTCATCAATCTGATTGGCGGCGGCGATGTATGTTGTAGCGTTGTCAGAAATAATAGTTTTAGGGAATGATTTATTACTGGCGAATCTTCGAAACGCTAATAAGAATGTCTCTTCAGATAAATTCATCACTACTTCCAAATGTAGAGCACGGGTGTTTGCGCAAGTAAATAGACAAATATATACTTTACTGGTGTGTCCATCTGTGGTTTTAACATTCAAGGCACCAGTAAAATCTACTCCAATTACTGTAAACGGTGGTGCTTATGTAAGTCGGTCCTTTGGTAAAGGTGGCGGATCTGGAGCCAAATACGGTCGACTAGCAACTTTCTTGCAGATCACGCATTTATGTATAATGCTCTTGATAACTTGTCGTTTCGATGATATCCAATAAGTTTGGCGGAGTAATGTTACGGTACTCAATAATCCTGAATGTAAATGAGTTACATGTGCATCCATTATTATAATGTTTCCTTTGCGGGTAGCAATATCGGGAATTTTGTATATTCTTCAAGCAGTGCATTATGAATGCGTCCGTCGTAACGAATTAATTTGTCTTTACCTATGTACAATTTCAGCTGTTTGACAAGGTTGTGTTTTCCCCCTTTCCTGTTTGTAAATCTTGAATGATTTCTGAATAGTGTCTTTTCTGAGTGTATTATATTCACGTTATAGATGCGTTTTGTATTCCGATTGTGTTTAACGTGCCTGTTTGTATCGCTTGTGTTCTACAGTTTATAATAAATCTTCTCACGTATAAAGCGGTAATTCGTAGAACTTTCTTGAATGAGTTAAATTTATTCACATCGATGACATTTCCGATCCCTTGTATTGTAAAGGTGCTCTTTGTAGCTTGTGAATTATCAACGATGACTTCTTGTAAATGAATTACATGTGCGTCCATCATTATTAGTTGTGTCAATTTTTCCTTTGCGGGTAGCAACATCGGGAATTTCGTATATTCTTCAAGCGGTGCATTATGAATGCGTCCGTCGCAGCGAATTAATTTATCTTTACCTATGTACAATTTCAGCTGTTTGTTGTTATTTGTTCTGATGTATCTAGATGTGTCACTGGCTGTATCCCATCGTAATCATAAGATTTTAATTAGTTGATCGTTGTCCATAACGTTTTCGGATCTTGCTAATAATTTTAATAGTTGACTGTTCGAGGCCCTTGAGCGCAAGTTAAATCTTCCATCTGCATATAAACTACGAACGAGTTTGAAGTATATCAACAGCTCTTCCTCTGATTCAAAGCTTAATACAATGTTATCTACATATAACTATTTGGTAAGTTTTTCGTGAAATCAAATAGATGGTTATTCAAGCGCTCTGATAATACGGCGTTCAATATAAATGGTGAGCATGTAGCACCGAATAATACGGACTTGAATCTGTATGTTGTTCAATCGCTGTTTGGGTCTGTTGGTTTACTCAACCAGAAAAACCTAGTTAGTCCCAGTCCTCAATGTCCAGTCCAACACTTTTCGCTTTTTCGATGTCTGTAGATACTGCGTACTTATTCATGCGGAATCTGAGTAGTATGGCGGTGACTTCATTAAATTTTGGCGGTACATTCAGTAAGAAGTTATTCAAACTGGCACTATCGGGTGTCTGTTTACAGCTACAATCATATACAATCCTGATTGGCGTCGTCACTGAATCCTTCTTCACTGGGTGATGTGGTATGTAATGCAGTTTGATATTTGGTTTGATTTCTTCATTATCAACTCTCTCAATGAACCCTCTCTTTTCCTGCTCATCAGTTATTTCTCCGTATTTTAAAAGTAATTTTTGGTTCCTTATGTAAACGTCTAATTACGCTCTCAGTCCTTCTCAAAGCAACAGCCTTGTTTGTTGGTAGCGGTGGGTGTTCTGCTTTCCAAGGGAGTTTGACGAAAGACCTGTTGTTCTTGTAAGATATTGCTGTTTCTTCGTATATTTTCTGAAATTCGTCGTTTTCAGTATTTTCGGTCTTACATTCAACCTCAAGCGATTCAATCTCTAACAATTTCTCTAGGTTTAATTCCTCTGTCTTGTGTGATACGATAACATTAAGTATAGAGTTCCTACATGTGGTACATGTACTTGCCATTGTGGGTCCTGATAGGAGGCATCCAAGCTTGGATTCGACTGCGGTTGGTCCTTCACCTCTTATTATGTCATCTCCAACAAAACTCCAATAATAATCTGCTCCAATTAGTATTTCAATTTCAAACATGTCATCGTCCGATACAGGATGTATCCTCGTAAGTGTCTCATATTAACAACGGATTTCACGTGAACTTGTAGTGGCATTTTCAGAAATAATTAGTACGTTTAGTGGTATATTTTCGCTTTCATCTGTTTGGATTTGAACTGTTGTGGATTTCATGTGTCTTACATGTTTATTTTGTTTTCCGCTTGTTACTAAATCTTACTTCTCTGCAAGTTTCTCCGATATGAAGGACCTCTGCGCACCTTCATCTAACAGAATATTGGCTTCTGTACTTTGTTTTCCAGAACTAACTGTAGCGACTGCGGTCTTTAACAATACATTTGTAGTTCTTTGTGTTAGGGAAAAGTGTAATACCGTATTTCCGGTTTCTTTTGGTGGCGGTTTGTTCGATTCCTCGGATTTCTCGTCTTTACTACATATGCTAGTGTGATGACGTTTGTTACAATTTCGGCAGTTACTTTTTGATTTTACAATCAGTTAGTTTGTGGCGACCTAGGCAGTCGTTTGCTCTTGACTATATTCATATGCGTATTAACGGTTGTGACTTTAGTGCAGTTGACGGGTGTGTGTCCGATTTCGTGACAAAATGCGCATTGCTTTGTGTTTATCTTTTTATCCGAGTACGACCTTTCGTTCTTGTTGAATACTGATTTTGTACGTGATTTTGCGTTGGTCAAGAATGTAGCGGTAGCGAGTGGGCTTTCTACTTTTTGAGGTAATTTTCCAGCTTCCATGATAATTAACTCGTCTAAAATTGCTTTGCGTAATTTATTTAAGTTCCAGTTTGTTGACCTATGTTCTCTAGCTTAGTTTTGGCGTATTTCTGTGGGCAACTTGTTCAGAATAACTGGTACAAGAAGTAACCATTAGTGTCATCAGTCTGTCCGAGTGACTCTAGACCTCGTACGTAAGTTTCAGTTTTGTCATAATAATTGCGGAGGCTAATTAAAGTATAAATCGGCGGCGAAATATCAAGTAGAGCTTGCATGTATGTTTGTATTATAGTATGTATATGTCCATACCTCTCTTGTAATAAGGAAATAGCTTTGCCGTAGTTAGTGTTTGTCATAGAAAAACCTGATATGGTCTGCAATGCTTCTCCCTGTAAGCGTGACTTTAAGTAGTTAAACTTTTGTACGTCGCTGAGTGTAGGATTTGTGTGAATAGATGATTCATATGAATCCCAAAAGGATTGCCAATCTAAAATATTCCCTTCAAAAGTAGGTAAGTTCAACTTTGGTAATTTATGGTACTAATTATTTGCGCTAGAAGACGAATGTAAACTTGGAATCTGCATAGACGGGTTTGTAGTAGGAACAATCTCTGATATAACGGGATTACTAGTATAAAACGATGCTGCATTTGATTGTACATGAGATGTCGACGTGAAACAATTAGTGTACGGGTTCAGTTGAGAGGTGTCGCTTGTGGGTGCACTATTGAATGTAGGTGAAACCATGGTATGCATGGGTGTATCAGAGGGAGTAACATTACTAGCTTGACAAACGGCAGTATTGACGGGTAAATTATGACTTGTTGACTGTGAGGGTTGAATGAGTTTTCTAATTTGACGGATTTTTGAATCTAAATCGAACATGTACTCATCTGTTTGCTGAATTTCATTCACCACGTCTTCATCCGAGCTAACTTCCACAATTTTATCATTTCGATCTTTTAGAATGTTCTTTTTCTGTAACACGAAATCTAAAATAGCTTTGACTTCCTCAATTTCTATATCGGAACTATCTCTTATGTCTCCAAAATTCTTCCAAAGTCTTGTAATTGCTCCTTTGTGTCCGGAACGAATGGTTTTAAACTCTGTATCCATATTTTGGTTACGGCACCATAATATCATGAAGTGATTGATAGAAATAAAAGACGTCTTGACTATTTGATAGATGTATTAGAAAGCCCCGGTAACACGTCAAGGTGATGTGACGATACATAAAGCGCAGTACATAGTAAACGTCATGTGTGCGGTATTTACGACACAGTACCACATACAGAGTACAACAGAAAGATTAAGTTTCTGGGAAAAAATACATAAATTGGTGGATAGCATTTACTCTGACGTGAAGGCTATGAATTTGTTGATATTTGAATATTCATGCAAAACAGTTTTGTGTTATTGTTAGTTAATATAAATAAGCATCATTTTGATAAATATTGTTCGTCTGCTATATCAATTGATCCGGTCCATTTATTTATTATAAACATAATTTGCACATGCACCGTTATGTTTAACTGGGGTCCTAATAAGATACCAAAATTGGTCACGTTAATTCTACCTAAAAAGACATAACGTACGCAGAGATTGGCCAAACATTCGAAGCTATTAAAACTGACAAAGTACAAAGTAACAGCTTTCTGTGATATTATAATAATATATCTATCACCTGTCTAGCTTAAATTTCATAACATGGAACAACTTTTATTTACCTGTCATCCTTGTCAATATAAGTTTTCTCCCATGATACAAAAGCTGTCTACCTTCTGAGACTGTTTCTTTGCTATAATGCTTCTAAAGGGAAATTGCTCATGTATCTCCCCATACTGGTTTAATAAAATGATTTTACCTGTCTGTCTGCAATAGGAATAAAACTAATTAAAAGTTCATTAGTGTCTTCACAAAACATTAACTTCCTAAACCAAAACATGAGGCTACCTGGATATTGAATAGTTCGATTAGAAACTATCAATTACTAGAAGATGAGAAAATATACTTCAGAGGAAACAAATGGACAAAGGTAACAAATGAAACTACCTCGACTTCATATCAAAGTGCAAAAGAAGATTAACCTTCAGATTAAAATAAACTCAATCCTAAAGTTAAAACCTCTGCCGCTAATATAATATGTTAACCATTTATCTTCAATATCAAATCAACAGGTAGAACCCATTAAAGAAGCATTTCTTATTTTTGTGTTTCATTTCACTTTACCTATAAAACCAGGTTTAACCTACCATTTTCTACATGAGGAATGGCCTGTACCAAGACTGGAATATGACATGTGTTATCTATTCGTTTGATGTGTGTGGGCTTTTGATTTTGCCATTTGATAAGGGACTTTCCATTTTGAATTTTCCTTGGAGTTTGCTATTTTACCTTTAACCTGTTCTAGAAAAAAACTCAAATTCGAATTTCCTATCAACTTTGAATTTCAAAGAAAATTGGACATATACTGTCTTTTCCTAGATATAGATATTTCCACGGGAACCTCTACACAAAATTTTGCGACAAAAAGGACGATTTTTCGTTCCCTTTTGTTAATTTTCCTTTTTTTGGACGGTGATGTTCCTTTGGCACCACCTTACGCTGTTTATATATAACAACTTGTTAGCTATGCCCGTGTCTGTTGTAACATTTTGGATTTTTATAAACGTAGTCTATGTATTACTGGTAAATTATTAATTCAGGGATTTCGTTACCACAAATAACTTAAAACCTTTACTAAATTCTTCCATAGATACAAAGATTCGGTTTGGAATTTTGGCAGTACCTGTAGAAACTTTTTTTCAAACGGGATATCACATATCAATTTGTACGGTGATGTTGTTTACCGAAATCGGAAATTTAGATATGATCCGGATAAACTTGTCGATCCTTTAAATGAATTTATCCTAAAAGGTTACCAATTCAACCCTGTAATTTAATTTTTAAAAATTGTTTTATTGATATAATAGATATTAATTTTGTTATCAGTAAATTAAAATCAAACTAAATATAATTTTTATACACATATGCACATTCATGGCTCTTCATTCGGTCGATACCATTATCAGACATTGCACAAGGTCATGGTTTTCTCTGACTGTTTGTGACATCTTTACACAAAATCAATTGAATGTTGGATGTGTACTGATTAATATTTTAGTCTGAGATGCATGGTTTTTTTAATTACTTGTTTTGGCTCTGAACTCTCAGATCTATACTTAGTGGTTTTTTTTTTTTTTTTTTTTTTTTTTTTTTTTTTTTTTTTTTTTTGTTGTTGTTGTGAGGATGTATAAATACCCTGCCACGTCGAGTCTGTGTTTTTGTTAGAGGATTTTCTGCTTTGCATTGTTCTGATGAGGCAAGTCCTTTTCAACTGATTTTTATAGTTTGTTCTTACGTTGTACTGTTACAACACTGTCCTAGATTAGAGGGAGGGAGTTTTTGGCGCTAACAAACTAGTTTAACCCCGCCAAATTCTGTATGTGCCTGTCCAAAGTCAGGAGCTTTTAATTCAGGGGTTATCGTTTGTTGCTGTATATCATATTTGTTTTTCGTTCATTGTTTGCTTCATAATTCAGGCCGTTAGTTTTCTCGTTGAATTGTTTTACATTTGTCCTTTCGGGGCCTTTTATAGCGGACTATGCGGCATGGAATTGCTAATTGTTAGACGTACTTGTATGTCATTTGGTCCCAGGTGGAGAGTTGTCTCATTGGCAATCATACCACATCTTCTTATTTTATATATGTTTGTGAACCTACGTACCAACATACTAACAATTGTAGAAACCTTACGAAGGGAGATAACCATCTGGCCTGCATTCAATTAATTCAATATTTCTTGAATATGTCAAGCCAATCAGATATTAGAATATATGCTTAGGCTTCCATGTTTTGAAAGATTGTTGAAATGGTTTTGTTTTGTGTTAAGTGGTTTAAAACAAAAGAATAGAAAATGTGAACGGACAGAGGACAACATGATACCATGGGACAGCTTAAGTTATATGAAATTATATTTAAAATCGTTTTCTATTTTGTTAACATTTCTATATTTAGTTAAGATTTTGTTTGCAGCTAATTATTCAGAAAAGAAATTTGCAAAATACAATATCAATATGTTTTGCCATTTGATACCTACCCATGTGCTGCACACCAGGCTAACTTTGCTCCAACAGTTTTGTATGATTCGCTGATACTAACTGTTCCTAGATGTAGTTTATGTATAATTGGACTTTTAAAATTTTCTCTGTCAGCACATCTAATAATCTGAAAAGTGACACGTATAAAACCTGTATTTAGTTTAGTAATGCGTGTTTACAAGAACAATTTTGTTCCATTAAATCATCTAAAAAAACATCATAAATACCAGGGTGAATAGTTTGGACGCCAGACGCACGTTTCGTCTTCAATAAAGGCAACAATAGTATACCGCTATTCGAAATTCATAAATCGATTGAGAAAAAAACAAATCCGGGTTACAAACTAAAACTGAAGGAAACACATAGAATATAAGAGGAGAACAACGACACAACAGAAACACAACACTCAAATGTAACACACACAGAAACGAAATATAATATAACAATGGCAATTTTCCTTACTTGGTACAGGACATTTTAATAAAAAGATAGTGGGTTGAACCTGGTTTTGTTGCTAGCCAAACCTCCCGCTTTTATGGCAATGTTAAATATAACATTAAAATGACAACATTACATGACAGGACTACAATACAAATAAATGGGAGAACATACAGGACAGAGATACACACAAATAATAGCTATCAAAAGGTACCAGGCTTAGGATTTTTAAATACGCCAGACGCGCGTTTCGTCTACATAAGACCCATCAGTGACGCTCAAATCAAAAAAGTTCGAAAGTCAAAACAAGTACAAAGTTGAAGAGCATTGAGGACCATAAGTTCCAAAAAGTTGTGCCAAATACGGCCAAGGTTATATGCCTGGGATAAGAAAATCCTTAGTATTTAGAATAATTCGTAAATTTATAAAAATGACTATATAATAGATATACATGTTAACACCGAAGTGGTGACTAACTACAGAATAAAAACGAAGACGTAAAACAACCTAAATCAGCACATAAAAAAGGCCCAGCTGAACAACGTATTACATAATAGCCGAAGAGATCGACGCACAAAGTGACGTCACATTTAAATTTCTATAAATTTCCAAAAAATAGACTAGAGTTCAAGATTAGATTTGTAATACTGATATAACATGTATTAATAACAATGACAATTACAATACTTATTAATATAAAATTATATAAATGAACTGGGTGATTAATTATCTTTACCGTAACACACGAATAGAACAGAAAAAATAAGATTTACAACTACAAACGAAAAGACATTTGACAAAATCCGATGAGAATAACAAATATAACATTAAAACTAAATACATGAATATTGGATAGAAAAATACCGTGATACGTCTTATAGCAATGCGAATTCACACTCAGCAAAACAGTCACAATCGGGAATAAGTCACGTTCGGTACTTGAAAGATCAGACGACGTAATGGCAAACACTTCAAAAGATTCATCAATGTTCAAAAGTTATTCAGATTAAAAAAAGTACGAAGTTGAAGAGCACTGAGGATCCTAAACTAAGATAATACGTTCCAGAGGTAGGGAATGCTCAGTTTTTCGATAAATTTAGACTTCATTCTTAATGTCCCTATCCAAAGTCAGAAGCCTGTAGTTAAGTTGTTGTCGTTGGTGCCTGTCTGTCTTCGTAAATATTTTTGTTATTTATTAAGGCTTTGAATTTTTCGTTTGATTTGTTTTACATATTTCATGCCGTTTAAAGGCGACTATACGGGACGTTTTTTTTTCTCATTTAGGAATGTCGTACGGTTGCCTAAATATGCTTAAATTCACTTTAATTGAACTCTGATGGATAGTTGTCTCATTGACAATCATACCACATCACATTATTTTCATATTTCTCTGGATTTTTCAACTGCGCCGTTTGTGTATTTTTGGTTTTTATATTGATGAAAACAAAAAGTAGTGTGTCAAACAGTTAGAATTCAAATTGTAACCCTACAAGATAGGTCAAAGGCTGCAATCTTATTTGGGAGAACTTTCATAATTTATTGTTTTTTGTCAATAGATGAAATGTAATAAGTCAATTTTCAGTCGTCTATAAAATTGGATGTTCGTCTGTGTATATTTAAGTGACTTTTTGGGAAACCACGAGTTTTGTACATTCATCTATTGGTGATGATACAAAAGAGCATTTTTGGGAGGGTTGGGATCTCGCTAACATGTTTAACCCCGCCACATTTTATATGTATGTGCCTTTTCCAAGTCAGGAGCCTGTAATTCAGTGGTTGTCGTTTGTTGCTGTGTCACATACAAAAAAAAATCCCGCCAAAAAATGTGTCCCTCCAAATCTTTTTTATAACTTGAAGAAAAAAAGTATGAACCTCCCCCCCAAAAAACTGAAAAAAAATCCCACCCCCAAAAAAAATTTGTAAAAAATTTGAAATTTCAAAACTTTTGAAGAAAAAAATATGAACCCCCAAAAAAAATTCCCCCCAAATTTTTTTCGAAATTTTTTAAGATTATTTCCTTTTCAGGAAAAATGTACTATTACAGAGAGTTCCATAAACTTTAACACAAGTTATTGTCTTGAAAATAGAAAAATGCTTGTTTTTTACCCCTTTTTTTGCCCCTAATTTCTAAACGTTTTGGGCAATTACCGCCAAACTCAATCCCAGTCTTCCCGTTGTGATATGAAACCTTGTAGTACAATTTCAGAGAGATCCATACACTTACACACAAGCTAGTGTCCGGAAACTACAAAATGCTTGTTTGGCCAACCTTTTGACCCCTAATTCCTAAACTGTTG
Source organism: Mytilus californianus (assembly GCF_021869535.1). Taxonomy (NCBI): domain Eukaryota; kingdom Metazoa; phylum Mollusca; class Bivalvia; order Mytilida; family Mytilidae; genus Mytilus; species Mytilus californianus. Next base: position 37,441,494 of record NW_026262734.1, read on the forward strand.
GTACCATTACCCCCATAATCAATCCAAACCTTCCTTTTGTGATATTGAACCTTCTGGTTAAATTTTATAGAGATCCATTTACTTAAACTAAAGTTATTGTCCGGAAATCAAATGTGTCTTCGGACGCCGACGACGACATGATAGCAATATACGAACGCAATTTTTTTGCAGTCGTATAAAAATGACAAAAAGACGAACAGCAATCTACAACACACAACAAAACAAAAGAAAACTAAAAACTGGGCAACAGAATTTCACAAAAAATATTACAGTCGATAAGTATAAAAATCAGGAGATGTGGTATGATGTAGTTAATTTCGTTTATTTTATATCCTACTAGATTTTCCACTGTTTTATTAAATCTTGAGGAATTAAGTAGGTATAATATAATAGTTTTGCTATGATGTTTATTGTAGTGGCAAGACAGAAATAAGGTGTTCATAGTCTGTTTTGATTGAACACTGATGACATTCATTATTTGAAAGTAATTTCCATCAAATTAATTAATCATTGCATGACTTAATTTCCACCTCAACAGTTTCTTATCACGTAGGTTATAAAAACTAAAATAAAATAAAAATGTTTCCCAAGTTATAACTCTTATTGGTTTATCTGGTTAGTTTTCATTTATTATATTATTATTAATTTCTCTAGTAATCGTTCTGAAATTGATTTCTTTCGTAAACACTATTTTAGAGCATTCATAGTTTCATGAATGTTAACATTGGTTTTAACTGGAATTTCTAGACATATTACTTATTATAGTAAGCCAATTTAAATAGTATAATTGCTTTTTGTACAATATATCTGCCTGAAGCAATATTGCTTATTTTTCAATGTAGAAAGTTTGAATGTGTCTGAAATTTGACCACTTTCATCTATATTATCATTAAAAAAAAAATATTTTTATATACATGTTGTATTCGTTTAAATTTAAAAAATTGTACATGGATTATAATGTTATTGATTATGTTGAGAAAAAGAATTATTATCTAGCTACACCTTTTTTAATGTACATCTAGAAAACCACATATTCTTGTCATTCATGATTGATCTTGTTTATTGTAGATAATATAAAAAGCCACAGAATCTTCTGAAATAAAGAGAGAGATGATACCGGGCTTAGTATTTTTATTACATCATATAGAAACTTTCAAAATTTGTCTCAAAGCAAAACCTACTAGTATTTGAACACAAGTGTTTTCTGTTCGATCAGTAAAAAAGGAGTGATAGAGAGAACAAAATTCCTTCCAGATTTTAATATTATTTTATGACAATTCTTATATGATTTGCATATCTACAAACACTTGAATGGGATTTGTCCGTTAGAATGTTTTCATGTTGCACCAACTACTATCTTTACGAAAACACTATGTCGATTTCACTTTGATCTATTCATCCATGGGATCAATTGTGTCAAAGAAAAATTGAAATCGAAGACAAAACTACAAATCTGTTATTCCTGTTATAATGCATGACCTATAACAGTATGCAATAGAGACTGACAAACAATATAAAATTAGAATAAAATAAAATTCTGCAAAATGTCATGAATGATTTTGTCGCATTAACGTCATTACACAACATGACTTCAGTCGAATGCAAACTTTGAAGCTGAAGATATACCGTTACTTGTACATTTCAAGGTCGAAAACTATCTTATTAAGTTAGAGTTTATGACGTAGGTATGTTTTTTCCTTTTGATTCTATTACATTGATAGATATTTGTGGATTTTTAGAAGGTGGACATGGTAACTTATGCCTTAGTTATAACATGTCATATGTGGATTTGGCGGTAAATAATAGCAAGTGAAAACAAATTGATAATAATAAAAAAAAGCGAATGTTTCAGTTGAGATTAAGAAGGACTTTTATATAAATTTGTGAGTCAATTATTGCAGAAACTTTGCCATAATCGGTTTTGGAATCGTTAAAACTATTTCCCATTAAATGAATAGAGCTATATATTCATTTTAAAATGAAAGCATTTAAGACATTTAAGAAATACAAATCAAAAATGAAATGAGAAAATGGTGTCCTTCAAAATCAAACAGCAGACAAACTGAAATTTAACGTTTGGAATTAAGTGAATAATTGTTCTACCTATTTACATGTTTAGAGATGAAATTGCGTGAACGTTTTGCATTTTGGAGGGGATAAAATGACAACTGTTTAAAATGGGCCTACAAATCAAGGAATTAACTTTAACTAGTTTTTGGTTGAGCCAGAAAAAAATATTATCATTGCAGCGGAAGATAGTTCAAATGAGGGTTTAAGTATAAAAATCAATTTAAAAGGCTTATGAATAAAGGCAACTGAAGTATACCGCTGTTCAATAGTCATAATTCGATTAAGCAAAAACAAATCCGGGTAACAAACTAAAACCAAGGGAAACACATCAACTATAAGAGGAAAACAACGGAACAATAGAACCACTGAAATACAACAAAATCAAACGCAAACATATATAGAAACGGACTGTGTGATTAAAACTGCAATATTCCTGACTTGGTACATGACATTTTAAGAAGAAGTGTCTAAAGTCAAAAATGTAAGAAGGAATTGTAAAAAATCAAAATCCCAGACTTTAAACTCATGCAAATCGATATTAAAAAAAAATGTCTAAAACAAATCCACTTATTCAAGTTTGTATTACTATATCAAGGGGTAAAGTCTAAATGCCCAAAGAGAACCATCCACCTTCGACAAGACATATGACACAATCCTTGGCAATTTAAAAGGAAAAAAACACATTTGAATCATTCAAAAAATGTATTGTACTGTTAATTGAATTTAAAAACACAAAACATACATGTAACACATACCACTCTTATTCTGTTTCTATTATCCTTGCCATAGCTAACAAGAAACAGTAGACATTTTCCATAAATAACTGGTTGTCCATATATATATATTTGACATTTTGGTTGAAAACTTGATGTCATTTGATAATATTCCTGGGGATTTTTAGCAAGATTTCCATCTTTACCTCTGCGAAAAGCGGCTGCTTGCATACACTCCTGAAAATATACAAACAGATTTACATGATCTTATATTGCTTTCTTTTTTAATCAAACTAGAACACGCCCGCGACATCGCGGGTCCGTGACTAAAATAAATTACCCTTAATTTAGCCTGGATTTTCAATATTCGTATTGTCATTTGATAAAGTGATGCTAATTATATGGTGCAACGTTTTCTCTGCTTTTAAAATCCAATACAATATAGTAGTGGTAATCCAGATAGTGGAGGGAAGAATAAAGGAAGAACTACAACCGGTAACTACATGTGACATATACTATAAGTATCGGTATCGGATTCGACCCGAAACTTGTTAACTATTGGTAATATTAATTATATGAAAACACAAGGGCCTGGAATGATGTAATTTTTAATCAACACCATTGTCCTATATTAGTTATATATTAGGTTGAATTTTTTTATTCCTTTTTTTTTTTGGGTCATGCCGGCTTACAAATTGGTCTTCGTTATCTTAGTAGCATAGATGTAACAAAATACCTAGTCCTATAAAATAAAAATTATTTTACAGAACAATTATATCAGACGTTATATTATATAAAAGGTAATATCCCTGTTGAGACACGACTTTACCCATACGGCTATTTTAGCTATTTCATACAGACACAGATTACAATTTAAGCCGTATATTTGTTGTTGTTTCTTTTTCAGTTTTGTATTTCGTAAGTACGCTATAATATATTCAAGTTTGTATTTATGAAGTTTTTATTGCAACCATAGAAAGCAATTTATCACGAGAGCCGAAATGTTCCACTGGGAGATTTTGGAATTTTTAGACCTAGTAATTTTTCAGACATATTATATATTCCGTTCGCTGCCGAAAAGGCAAGTATTGTTACTGTCCTTATTTAGTGGGTTTTGGGGTATCTCAATAGCAATGGCTAAAACAGTTTACCAAATTGCAGTTTGAATTCTTCTCCAAAAAACTGATCAAATGGTAAAATATTTTAACAAATTGCTTCAGTGAAGGTTGTTAGTATTTAGTGAGTGCAGTGAAATAAAAAGTAATACTTACCATCCAGCTCTAGTTAGTTGATGTCTATGTCCTGAATTTCAAACACAATAACGACTTACTATAATATGAGTCACTGATTTAAGAAGGTCTAACTTAGACATGAAAACTTCTATCCTAAATACATTTTATAAATGAATAGTTCAAAACATTGTTTTGTAGGTCAATAATTTATAGCTCTGTTTCCTAACAGCAAGTTAGAGCGTAATTGTAATTTGGATATTTTTTCTAAAGCAATTACTAATCTTTATGTTGTCAAATATGAACTTCCTTCATTTTATAAGTAATTTGTTTGTAACATTACTTCAAAGATTATTTAACTATTATCCCCTGTTCTGAAAAGAACACTGAAATTTATTTTTATGATGATTAAAATTTTGAACAAAAAACTGTTAAAAACATATTATGAAACACATTCAAAGTTCTATAAATCATATAGATTCCTCTGTAAATTAAGAAGGTATCACCAGCTCAGTAGTCAGCAATTCTGTGTTGACATGAACTTTCATTGATATGTTCAAAATTATAGATTAACTGTCTTGCAAAACTTTGAATTGTTCAAAGTACTAATGATTTTCTATCACCGAGTATTAGATTACTTATAAGCAGTACTCGGTTTGCGGAACAGTAAACATACTTTTCGGAATTTTGTGTCCTCAATGCTCTTTAACTTCGTACTAAATCGGCCTTTCAATTTTTTTTATTTCAGTCGTATTGATGAATCTTTTGTAGGCAAAATCATAAGTCTGGTATCTTTGATTACATTTTTAATATACAATGACTCAATAAAATTTTTGCCTTTAATGCCAGCAGATCAGTAATTCTTATAGAAAATATTATCCAAATCACAATTACACAATAACTTCTTATAGGGAAACAAAGCTATAAATTATTGACCTACAAAACAATGTTTTGAACTATTTATTTATACAATTTATTTAGGATAGAAGTTTGTATGTCAAAGTTAGACCTTTTTAAACCAGTGACTCATATTATAGTAAGTCAGTATTTTGTTTGAAATTTATGACATAGACATTAACTAACTGGAGCTGGATGGTAAGTATTACTTTTTATTTCACTGCACTCACTTCATACTAACATCCTTTCAAGCAATTTGTTAAAATAGTTTACCAGTTGACCAGTTTGTTGGAGAAGAATTCAAACTGCAATTTGGTAAACTATTTTAGCCATTGCTATTGAGATACCCCAAAGCCTACTGAATAAGCACAGTAAAAATTCTGTGAAAAGTCTTTTATCAAAATATCAATATTAATATCAATATCAGTCAAGTTTGTCTCACTTTTTTGGTCTTTATTTGTGGCAGAGAGATTTTGTCAATTTTTGAGGATTTGTATTCCGTCAGTTTTCTCTTTCTTTAATGATTATTTTAGAAATTATAGTAGATCTTGCATTGAACCATTATGATAATTTTTTTAAATGATGGCTTCCATGTTGTTTAGTGTGCAGGAATATATTACACCCTTTCAAGATATTCTCAGAATCGTTCAGCAAAAATTTGGTTCAAATGAATCCAGATGTTTCAGAGGACACGATTTTTAAGAAAATATTACGCCGATGAGTGAGCTTACCGCGAAATACAAAAATGATCGACGCCAAGTGTTTGTAATAGGTCACATGTGCTATAAGCTGTTTGAACTAAAAATGGAAAATCGATTGGCTTAAAGTTTATATTTGTAATTTTTTTACTTGCCTAAGAACTGGCCGCAAGTCGATTATCTACACATTAAAATATTAGGCTACGATTACTTTTCTTTATAAAGGTCTTGTTGCTATGTTCTGTAACTGTCTAACGCTTCAACAATATCAATCTTGTCGTAAGGAAGTGTTGCGCGTACAGAGCACAGTTAGAGACGGTGGGATAGGGTGTTGCCTTAAAACACAACGGAAACTTCGTTTTCTTATGGAGGGGGTTATATTGAATGTGTCAAAACAGTTATAAGGAATTGATTTAATTATAGCTAGGCACAGAACATGTTCTGTTCCCACCTATATGACAATCATCAGGACTATACTTGTATTGCGTAATGCTACCAAATTAAACCTATGTCATTGTTGTTATGTAGTACTAATATACCAAACAGGAAGGTGGAAAATGTTCTGCACGCAGAGGACATTAACCACAACATGCATTAAATGATCTCTAGGGTATAAAATCAATGATGTTGACTATTTCATTTCAATATGAATTAAATCTGATAAAATCTTATTTGTCAGGAACTACCAAAGTTCAATGCAAGTTCGAACATTTTATATGATGTTGACAGAATCAAGTCTTACTAATAAATCAAAGTGTATATGCTTTGTCACCAAATACGACTTTTTTTTAATTTTAGCTGTCCTGCACCAAATATGTTAGTACATTTTGGTGTGGTACGTAATGTTTAATCATCTTTTTCAGCATTATTTTGTGAACTTCACCAGAATGACATGCAGAAATGAGAGATAAGCTTATTTTGTAGACTTTGAATTCATTATTATACATTTGGGACTTAGTGCGAATTTCATGGATAAAATTCCCACACAATTTTAAATATTAGACAAAAACAAATTTCCCGTAGGCTTATATGCAGATTTTGTCCAATTTTTTATTTACAGAAATTCATTAAGTATAACAGACACCATAGTGTGTTACATTTTCAAGTCTACTTAACATACATCGATCGTAATAGAACATCCATGTTTATAGGCAAAATTAAGGTATCGTAGAGCATCTTGTTTAAACTGTTGTTGATTATCCTTGTCTGGAATAACTTTCTGCAAAATTTCAGTTTTTGTTTCCTGAAAATTAAAAAATATTAAAAAAATAGTCCCAACAGAGATGTATAGTATCAAAATAAAACATTAATTTATTTATCTATGAAAGTAAAACAATTTTGAAAGGGATGAATAATTCAGTATTTGTGAAACTGTTAGGGTCTGCAACTTTCCATTCATCCGTTATATAAAATCATAATAACACTTCTTGTTTTCTTAAATGCAGAATATCATATTGTTATGTTTCTGTGAACTAAACGCATTTTTTCAAAAGATTATTGATGAGTACACTGGTGCCAAAAAATTCACAAACGGAAAAATTGATTTGTTCATGTATCTAAAGTGGTTTGGTAGAGGGCCAAGTTACCATATCAGTAATCTCTGGAAACTTTTACTAGGCCAGTTTAAATGCTAGGGACCCCTAATGCAATTTGCAGTAAAATGATTTAAATGACATATGTTCAACCGTTTAATGAGTTTGTATACTATTCTGCAAACCAATACGACTTGAAAAATCTTAAGTTCATAATGATGACGAAAATGTCTTAATTTAAGATCGATGCATTGGCATTTACAGCTGTAGGCTAATATCACCAGATTAAAGACAAGTTTAAAGTTATGGACATTTGTACTTTGTGGTGAACATTCATTCAGATATCACATGTATTTGACATCAAACTTCCTTTAACTTATCTTTAACTTCTAATTTATTGGAATGAACACATGAAAAGATTCCTTGACAGAAACACTATAAATCTTGCGGCTCTATGCATTGCTGACATGAAAATTTAACAAAATCAAAGCCTCAACCCTTGTGATGATTATCTTCTGTTATAGCTTAATATGCTGGTGTTATATTCTACCTACATTTCGCGTTTATTCGTGCAATAGAAATCTATAGCAGAAGTCTTCAGATATAATATATTGCAATATTACTGAAAGTGTTTTAGCAAACCTTGTACAAAACATCTTGAATCTTCCAAAATAAGTTGAATTTCTCTGTAAGTCCTTCACTGTTCCTCCAATTCAGAACCATAGAATGGGTAGCTCTAAATTTGTTAGTATTCTTGCGGTAGTAACTCTCAAAACATTTTAAACTTTGATGTTTCATATTGACTGTAATGCCATCTTTATCTCTGTATAGTTCGCATAGTGTCGGAATATAAAAGCCATCTGAAAAAAGTAAAACCTCATCAATGATATCAGGCTAATTATTTAGTTCGCAAGACACACGTTTCGTCTACATGAAACTTATAAGTGTCACTCAACAGTTTGAAAGCCAAATCAAATACAAAATTAAAGAGATTTAACAACCAAAAATTCCGCGAAAAATTACTCCAAATACGGTTAAGACGATCTATACCTTGGGTTATGAAAACCTAAGTGTTTTGAATATTTCAACTTTATATAAAAATTAACTTTACAACAAATGCCCACATTTTTGATTTTATATCAGCATAAAAGTGTTGACTACTGGGCTTGTTATTCTCCGAGAGACGAATCGTCAAACAGCAATGCGTCGATCCAGTGTTTTTAAAATCTCATCAAAGATACAAGGCTTATCGTTTGTTGCTATTTATCATATTTGATAATCGTTTATAGTAATTAACATTAATCAGACCGTAAGTTTCCCGTTTGAATTATACAAGATAGTTTAACACTAGAAAAAAAAGTTAATTACACAAAATGCTCTCTCTAGAAATGTGTTACAAAATTACTTACCCAGGATATTTCATTTGTGACTTTCAAAATTATTTTTCGTTTATTATAGCGGATCTGATTAAGGTAATCATGAGAACGACTTCAAACTCACCAAAGTTATAAGTTACAAATTGTGATTATTTAAACATTTGCCTACGTAAAACGTAGATTGCACATTGAAATGTATGCCTATGAAGAGACGCGAAGCGAAGCTGTGTAAACGGAAGTGCGCGACATGACATCCAAGTTTAATGCAGTATAAAATTCATGTATAAAGCAGTTTATTCCATTCTAATGCAAACTAGGCAAAACTTTCCGTTTCAGTCATTATCAAGGTGTAAAAATTGAAGAAAGTTTTTGAAAATATATTCCACTTTCTGGCTTCTTAATGTAACATTCGAACGCTCAACCATACACTTCATACGTCAATGTTAACGTTAAACGTGTATTATTTTAGAATTTCACATAAATATGATTTTCAGTTGAGAAATGTTATTTGATGGTTCATTGTTTAAGTACACTTATCATAGATAATAGGATTAAAAGTATTTCGTCTTCAAAAAACTCATAAGTCCCGCTCGAATCAAAGAAGATGAAAAAACAAAAAAAGTATGAAGATGAAGAGCATTGAAGACCCAACTTTCCGAAAGGTTTTTTTTTCAAGTACAGCTGAGGTAATCTATTTCTTGGGTAGAAAATCTTTAGTATATCGAAAAAAACAAAGTTTAATTAACAGATAATGTATGACCATATCAATGACAATTCATGTAAACTCAGAAGTTCAGATCAGGCAAACATATAAATTTCAGAATTGAGGATGGCAGCTTCTGTTAGTTACAGCCAGGTTAGCCTTGGAATTCACTCATCGAAATAAGGGATAATGTCTAATCAAATAGTCATTTCAAACAAATATAATCTTGTTATATCCATCTGAACAATCATAAGGAAATCGTCTCCAGCTTTACATTAATTAATATGCGTATCTTTAATTCTATGCGTTTTAGAAAGATCAAGTAAATGTCTACTATATTATTGTTTTAATGCAATTAAATTTATTCTTGGTTATCTTTGCTTAAATATTAACTTATCAATTGCAGAACATTTAAGAATTTCGTGAAAATGTACCTTGATAGCATATCCAACTCTCTGTTTTTCCTGGAATGCTGTTAAAAGTTAAGCACCTAAAATGTATTTAAATATAACACATGTCATTTCATTTCAGTTGCAAATAAATGAAGGGTAACGTGCAGTATATTTAATTCGGTTACATTTAATAAAAAACTAAAGTTACAGCAGTTGAAATATATATATTGTGGATATTGAAGGAGTAAGTAATGTTTCTACAATTTTTTCATACTTTTTACATGTTTTACTTAAATTTGGACATGAAAAAGGTAGGTAGAGCTTACAATAAAATCCAAATGTTATGTATTACAGTATAAACTTCAAGGTACTAGAAAATTTACACCCACCTTCCAAAATATGCAAAATTGATATTCAATTAAAAACAATAGCTTTAAAAATTGTGTATCAAATTGTCTTAGTACACCCTCCCAAATCAAGAGACCCATGTCTTAGCCATATACGCAGTTATTGTCATGCGGAGACGCCAAATTTCAGTCCTGGTATCTATGATGAGTTTATTTAGCACACTATTAACAACCAACATTATGATTGGTAGCTCTCATTTGGCTTGTTAATCCATTTTACTTTTTACAGTCATCTCTGTCTATTATTGCTTTCACTGTAATATTTAAAGAGGGCACATATTAAAATGTCTCGACTCCTTTACTAACCACGATTGATCTACATGTTGAATGTTTATAAGATCAAGGTCTAACTTTAGCTGTAACATACATTTAACATTATAAATGGTCCACGGAGATTAAGTTTAGTTTAGTTGGTTCCTTTCATATGAATATATACTGCTTATTAGTTACCCTACTATTTATAATATCCGATTTGATTTGATTTGATTTTTGGTGTTTAACGCCACTTTTCAGCACCGCTTTTGGGCTATTTCGTGGAGGGCAGTTTTTATTGGTGAAGCCGGAGTGTCCGGAGAAAACCACCGACCTTCGATAGGAAAACTGACAATCCTAGTCAATTAAGATTGGAGTCGAGTGCACCCGCACGAGCGGGGTTCGAACTCACAAACTCAGTGTTGACTGGCTAGTGATTACAGTAGTAACTAGCCCCGAGGCCCCTTATATTATAATATCCGAAAAACGGAAGTATTACGAAAACTGCGCGTATGTCAATGAAACATACAAATTATTTGCACGTCATAGACGGAAATGTGTACCTTAGAATAGTTGTATACAATAAATACAGTTGACCTCGTGTCAATATCAATTTGAAAATGGACTTACTCATAAAACACTTTGGTCAATGACCCGTGAAAATAAGGTTAAAACAGATGACACCAGATGATTCCCAACGCAAATGTTGGCCCTCACAAGCATACTATATATCTAAAGAAATTGACCTACAGATTTTAATATTTGTGAATTGATGCTAATCATTATTACTTCAAATTTGCCAATAAACTTATTAAATGAGGTAAGGTCAGATGAAGGTTGTCATACGGAAATGTACAGCTTACACCTGAAATCACCCCCAGTTTTTGGTGGGGTTCGTGTTGCTTAGTCTTTGGTTTTCTATGTTGTGTCGTCTGTACTGTTGTGTGTCTGGTTGTCTTTTTAGTTTTGGCCATGGCGTAGTCAGTTTGTTTTCGATCTATGAGTTTGACTGTCCCTCTGGTGTCTTTCGTCCCTCTTTTACAATAATTACATGAACCTCATATAGTTGACTAATCATCTGTTAAATGAACATGATCAAAGACACACTATGTTAATCAATGAACTTTGAAAATGACGTCATGTTCAGATACGCGGGCAAATATATCTAACAATCATATATCCCCCAGATATATGGTTGAGCTGTGTCTTAAAGTATCTGAAAAACAAACTTTTAATATGAAAACGTTTATGTCAATCACGTAACCTAAGTATGAGGTAAAGGTCAGATCAACTCAGTTTGAAAAACACGACAGATATGTTGTTCTATTGCAGAAAAAATCCAGAAAAAATATCATGCTTCTGTTTAATTCACATTACAAACACTGCTTGATAGGTATTAAAAATCCTTTTGGAAACCCAATATATAATGGCATGAAAATTATAAAAAATGAAATCCTGAACAGATCTGGGTCTGTTCTGTGTTGGTTAAGTATTGCAACCAAATGAGACGAACTGGAATTTCCTTCAATGTACTAGATATCATGTCCTTACAAACAACGTCATTGTACTGGGTCTTGAAAATGTGCCTCAAACCCATTTCCAAAAAAAAAATATCATCATTATACTACATCTTGTAAACTGTTATCCCTACTCTAGAATTTAAGACAAATTTAAAAAATCAATTCAGCTTTGTTTCATTAAAAATAATGACCAACGAAATTACAAATATCTTGTTCGAGGATATTGTTTGACCTAGAAATAAAAGATATTGAGAACCTAACTTATAAACTAAATCTTGAACTCATTGAAATTTGGAACCTTGAAAATGAATTGAAGGGAGTTCATATATTCAGGATACCAAATATTGATTGTCAAACTGTTTATTTTGCTAAAACGCCACTAGATCAGCAGATTTATAATTAAATTCTTCAAAGTTCATTGCAAGAGAGGGAAAACTGTTTTAAGAAATATTCTATACCCAGTATATGGATTCAAACTGACAGCTCTGATTGGTGGTAAATACATTTGCATATCTCCTGTGATACAGCCTTCGGGATTAAAACGTAAATGTAAGTCTCTGTTACAAAAATCAATATCCATCCAATAATACCTGAAATGCAAAAAATAAATAATAATGAAGCTCAAGTTACGCTTAGAATTTTACTGCTGTATTTACAGCTTCGTTTTTTTCATAGCACATTATCTTGATTGTTTAAAGACGTTTACAGAAAACGTATACATCATAAATTCAATACTTGTCTGCATTCCCATGGAAACCAACTGTGGGCGACCTTTTCTTTTTCTTCATATCAGTTGGAATTCCTTCAGACACTTGTTACAACAAGAAGCTATATTAATTAGTTTCGCATGTAGGTACTTGACCTATAATTGTTTACTTTTTAAACATTGTGACTTGGACGGAGAGTTGTCTCATTGGCACTCATACCACATCTTCTTATTGATATATTTATGATGTTCTTTCCATTAACAATCTAAAACTTCCTGACTGGGTCCCATTAATATATCCTCCTAAACTAGAGATTAAAGAAACTACTGATACAGTTTCCTCCACGTCATTTCTAGACACTTACCTCGAATTCTACAACAGCATTCATCTCAGTTTCAGAATTTATGACACAAAAAATGGTTTCAATTTTGAAATTATAAATTTTCCCGACCTTAGCAGCAATATTTCAACTTCAACCGCGTATGGAGTATACATCTCTCAACTCATATGGTAATCTCAGACTTTGTAAAACGTCATCATTGTCTGAGCAAAAAAATAATGAGCCAGAGTTTTGTCAAAGAACGTCTCGTCCGTTTTCTCAAAAAGTTCATCGGAAAGTACCAAGACCTAATGGATAAATATTCAGATAGTCTTTAGTTAAAACTTCTAGGTGTATTCAGTTTTAACTTTGGGCATTCCTGGTGCAGGTGGGTTATGAGTTGCGAAATAATTTCCCTAGATTTTGTAAGAGAGGCGGATGATACCAAAGGAATATTCAAAAAATTGAAGACAACCTGACGCCTTGGCAAACAAATCAAATCGTCAAAAAGACAAAAAACAGTCTACAAAATACATTCAAGAAATCGACATTTTGAGCAACTCAAACCCTAGTAAGAAAACAGTAGCAGTAGTTGTTCTGGTGCGCACGAATGGTTAGCAGATTTTGATCCACATGTGGCACCCGTTGTGTTTTTCAAATAGGTAAAAAAAAACATCTTTGATAAGTCTAATTCGGTGATGTCACATTCGATGAAAAAAGGACGGGATTGAGGGTACAACCGCAGAACATTTTATTTATTATCTGAAACATATCTTCCATAAGATTCCACCAACTCAGGAGACGTCCGTAAAGTTTTTCGAAAGATCTTCAATTCATGGTTTCTTGTTTTTATAGCTTCTTTGTAAGCAGCAACCCTCTATCAAGGAAATAATGATAGCAAAGACAGGCTCTGAATTATTATATCAAATAGGAAACTTTTACTCCATATGCAGGCGCTGCTCGATTGTTGCTACACAGAAATGTTAAGTGCGTTATTAGAAAGCTGAACTCATTTCTTTTGTCATAAACATTCATAATTCAAGTGAGAGGCAGATTTTATTATATCTATCATACCCTTTTTTGAAATTCAATATGATTGATGCGTCAAACATAGTCACCGAACATTGAATGAAAACTGAGAGAACATCATCTACATAGCAAAGCGTGATTTTAGTGGATAATGCTAGTTTTTTTTTACAGCGCCTCCAAACGAAACCATTAGGTTTTTTGTTTTAGTCGGAGTGATTTTTACAACGTATGATTTATCTTTCCTAAAACAAGATATGTGTAAACAGATAATAACCTCAATTATTTTACAAAGTTGTATACTTACAGATTAATAATTAAGTAGAACTAAAGGTTTTACATGTGTACGTTTTTGCACATGTAAATTATGGATTAAGAACAAACTATGCAATCTAATTGGTGCATATTTTTGTTTACCTTTAGAGAAATCTATCACTGTTGATTCATTGTTATTTGTAGGTTACTACTTTTGTGGATTTCCATGATATAGATGAATCATTAATAATGGTGTTGCACAAAATGCATATTTCCTATATGATATGCTTGCATCAAAAGGGTCAAACCGTAAAATACAGAATCCACGAAAAAAAACGAATTGTTAGAATGCTAGTGTCAGCAGTATATTACAAGTTTATTTTACCTTTCACTGACATATGAAGAATGACATAACTGTGTCCTCCACATGATATTCAAATGAGGAATTGCTTTTGTGTTAAACGTAGTTAAACATCCCCATCGCATAGCAGTGGTAATTTTTATATCATTTGGAATGGTATCACAATATGGCAATCGAAAGTCACTCCTGCAAATGAGTAAAAGATGAAATCATAAACCGCACCTGAAACATTCGAATGATTTATTCGGATACTCATAAACGATCATCTTAATCCTAAAAAGCAATTATTTTGGTTGATCATCAAACCTATAAAGGGTGGTTTTAAAAACAAATCTGGACTGACAGCAAGAAATGTAATACATCTCCTTCTATATCTACACAAATATTTCTAGACTAATATTTAGCTTTATATAAAATATGCTCTTTTTATTCTGTATTATTAATTCATAATGTAAAAAAAATATGACTAACATTCTAATGCAATCTTCTGCTTCATCAAAATTTCCCATAAAGCCATTAACACAAGCCAAATGATAGTGAAGGTCAGGATTAGAATTTACCAATTCTTTCAACCAATCAGCAGCAACTTGTAACCATGACAAATTTGCATCTGTAAATGAAGTTTTTTATCTAAATTATAACATAGCCACCTACACTACAATGAAATTTAAAGAATCATAATAGTCCATGGTTTTTGTATATTATACCACGAACAAGGTTTAATTTATTTAACATTTTCTACGACGAAAATTGGTACAAAAGAGAAAGAGTATACAAAGGGAACATTCAAAACTCATAAGTCGAAGAGAAAATGACAACTCCATGACGAACATTGAGAGGTGCCATGGAAGGGCGGGCACAGTCTGCACCACGTCGTGTTACTCCTATAATATACGTGGATAAAATATTTAGTGATTAGCATACCGCAATATTGGTTTGTTAATAGACTTATATTAAGCAATGAGACATCACCAAAAACTATCGATTATCAAAATGATTTAACCCTAAAACATGAACAAAATGTGATTTTTTTTAAATTTAAAAACTTATCAAGACAAACGATAGCCAATATAAATATCAGAAGAATTGGTATGATTGCCAATGAGACAACTCTGCACCAGAGACTAAATGACATAGAAGTTAACAACAAAAGTTCAAATTACGGCCTTCAACAATAAGCAAAACCAACACCGCATAGTTAGCTATAAAAGGCTCCGTAATGACAGATGACAATAGTTAAACGAGAAAAAGCTAACGGCCTGATTTATATACAAAACAATAAACGAAAAATAGATATGATACAAGGCATCAAAAGAACAA
This sequence comes from Mytilus californianus, assembly GCF_021869535.1. Taxonomy (NCBI): domain Eukaryota; kingdom Metazoa; phylum Mollusca; class Bivalvia; order Mytilida; family Mytilidae; genus Mytilus; species Mytilus californianus. The sequence goes on from NW_026262734.1 coordinate 37,457,271, forward strand.
CTACTGAATTACAGGTTCTTGACTTGGGACAGACACAGACAAAATATGGCGGGGTTAAACATGTTTGCTTGCGACAAACACTCCCCTAACCTGGAACAGTACTATTACCGGTAGAAACAACAAGACTTTAAAGATTTTAAAAGCACAATGTACAACAATTTTGTTTAGAGAAACAAACAAATATCAAAGACAGGAACATTTTAAAATCAAATCTCAGTGTCTGAGCAGAAAGTTGATGAACCAGGCTAATGTCAAAAAACGTTTCGTCCTTTTTCTAAAAAATGTTCATCGGAAGATACCAAGACCATGTTGATAAATATTCCGTATCAACTTAACAAATAATACGTGATGTATTGAAGTATAGATTCTAGGTACTGACCTAATTATTATCATATCAATTACGTGTTATATCGTTCCTTTTATTTGTCTTAGCATATTTTTAACCTTTTACTATTTAGTCCATGTTTGGTAATATCCTTTTAGCGAGGCTCAGTATTTATACGTACACACTATACTTATATATGGCAAAAATATCTCAAACACAATTTTACAATTGCCGATCGCCCACAAGACTAGAAGGACACCGGATTTTATTATAATCTATCATTAATACACATACTAATTTTATGCAAATAATATCCATATACATATAAACAATATTCAAGCTTTCAATACGAATTGAAAAAATTTACTCTGTCATAAACGAACCCGCCGGCCAGGAAAAACCAACAACCAAGTTACCTTAGTCGATATGGAAACCTGCGTCCAAACCCTAATGCTCGGAAGATCGTCTCGAGAGGTGTACATTGGACAGTACTGAAAATTGGCTTATGTTTACATAAACAAAATACAACAAAATGTATATTGTTAAGCAATATACCTATATATAGTACAAAATAAGAAAGAATCTAACAATAATGAACCAACATTATATCTGAACTTGACCAGTTCGAAGTTGGCGAGAGAATGGTCTAATTGGGAAATTAACCCGCGAAAAACTAACCACTCACGTGATACTACAATTAATATCACGTGTCCATACATATATATGAAAGAACCGTTAGTACAATAATTTTCTTCTATACTTCGAAACGCAGAAAATTATAAGTACACACTATACTTATAAATGGCAAAAATATCTCAAACACAATTTTACAATTGCCGATCGCCCACAAGACTAGAGAACTAAAAGAAAGGGCTGAAACGAAAAAATGTTATGTCTATAAACCTAAATTCTTAGAAACTGAAATTCTATTATCAAACGAATCTGCAATGTACCCGTCTTTACTTAAATCAGATTTCCAACGCCCATGCCTCTTTATACATCTCTCATTAACATCTGACTTAGCTGCAGCCGAAGCACCACCTGAACGTAATGAGTGTAAACCTAAGTTAAGCTGAGGAGCAACCATTTTTAACCTTTTAACGATATTTTGCCTGGCCGCTGTAATACTAAGTTTCTTATTCTTATAAATTAACTTAGCTTTACCACCCGATCTAAACATGGGTCTGAAAACAAAATGATCAGAATGAACGTCCAAACCAGATAAACCCAAATAACGCTTATACATCAAAAGGGGACATGCTTGAGAACTCCCTTTAGAAATCAAAATTTCGTTGCCTTGTCTATATTGATCAGTTTTGCTATGTGACAAAAAAAGAGACATGTATTCATCATATATCTTAATGTCCTTACAAGTTAATGAACTTAATTCGTCAAAACGTAAAAAACCTGCATAAGCTATAAGTATCATAGCCAAATCCCTAATCACCAATAAGTCACTAGAATCCTGATATATAGTACATAGTTCTCTAAGCATAATGTTGTCAACTGGATCTTTTTTCACGACTGGTTTACTGTTCAGCCTTTTGCAAGATTCTAACAGAAATGTAATGAATGAATTGCTTGTAGGGTCTATGTAACCGTTTAAATCGTGAGTCCATTTTATAGAATAAATTGCGGACTGCAATACACTTGGTGAAGAATGTTTATCAATAAGAAATGTTAAATATAACGCTACATGTACAGGTTCGGCTGGTAAATCAGAAAAAACATGTTCAGTAATGAATGACTTCCAACGATTAAAGCCGGCGAAGTACTTCTTTGACGTATTTTCACTTTTCGAATCAACTATATACAAAGCCATCTTTCCTGCCAAAGATCTCAACACATTGTTTTCTCCAACACCACTGCTCACAACGGCATTCTCAACGTTCTGTCTCAGTTTTAAACCTTAAAAACGCAAAAATCCTTATTAAAATTTGATAACTAAAGCAATCATGCTAAATCTTAGAGTATTTTCACCAAAAATCCCATTTTTTCCGGTACCCCTTACTATAATGTTGTCTCTAGGCAAATAAATAACCTCTTGTATAAAATCTCTAAATCCGCCGTCTTTATATAAAAGTGGCCAATAAGGAGCAGATTTCCATTCTGGAATAACCAACATGCATTTGGCCTTGTCCTTAATGATCTTGTTTATTGTCATGGCAACTAACGATGGAGGTGGCACTAACCAATTAGTATCACCTCCCCAAAATTTACTGAAAGCGTTTATTGCCTCAGTACCTGGGCACCAAATTCTCGAATTAAAACGAGAGGTCTGTGCATTGTAATGAGTAGAAAATCTGTCAATAGTAAAAGGACCAAATTTACAACTAAGATCATAGAAAACATTCCTTTCAATACTCCAATCACCAAATTTACAACTAAGATCATAGAAAACATTCCTTTCAATACTCCAATCATCGGGATCAGTGTGTCTACTTAAAAAATCGGCATGCTTATTCTCAGTTCTCGGTACCCAATTGGTTTGTAAACCTATACTCTTCTTCGAGCAAGATTTATGAATATCTGTTACAACCTTCTGTAATTTGTAATTTTTGCTACCAACATTCAATATATGTGTCACATTCTTATTATCAGAATTTACTTTAACTGTTCTGTTTTCAAGGAATGAATCATATGTGTTCAAAACTCTTCTTACCGTCTCTAATTCACGCCAGGTAGAACTTTCAAATTGTTCACCCGCAAACCAATTTCCATAAATCTCATGATTTTCACTCTGAAAATCCAAAACTGTGGAGAAATATCCACCAAAGCCTACATCTGAGGCATCACAAAATAACTCAATATCATAAATGTCAGTTAAATTAACCGAACAAATATCAACACCTACAAGATTAAGTGTTCTGCAAGAGTTTTTCCAAAAACCAAGCTCATCAATAGCCTCTACTGTTATTCTAACAGGAGCGTTCCAACTAGCACGCGCTTGAACACAATCATATAAAAATCTTGTGTTCAGTCTTACAATATCACCCAAGACGATTTGCATTGAAATCAGCTGACCAATAATACTAGCCAATGTTCGAGCACTGAACAAAAGTACCCCTTTACCAATATCGCTTAAAATACGATTCGCAGCTTTTTCTGCTTTGTCAATTCTCTCATCACTCACACAGATTTTTCCTATCTTTGTGTCCCAAATATAACCTAACCATTTCACATACTGTGATGGGAACCAGCTGCATTTTTCATGTGCAATCAAAAATCCAAGAACTTCCAATTTTTGTTTTACCTCTTGACTAGTTTTAAGACACGAGCTCAAATCTCGATCACCACCTAAACCATCATCCAGAAACATGATGATCCTTTTGCCTTCAGATCTCAAATGTTTGACCAGTTCTCGTAGTATTTTTGAAAAAATATACCCAGCCGTAGCTATACCAAAAGGCAGTACATTAAAAACAAAGTATCTAACTTTGCCTTCAAAATCCCATGAAAATCCTAAAAAACTTCTATGTATTTGACAAATCTCAATATGATGATAAGCCGACTTAAGATCAAAAGAAAACATAAAATCATCTTTCTGAAACATTTCTCGGGCTATTTTTGTATCTTCATACTTAAATCTGAATTTGAACAAATGAATGTTTATATGTCTACAATCTAGTACAAGTCTAGGTTTGCTCGATTTGTTGTATGCGACCGTTAAAGGGTTAACTACCTGTGGAACCTGTTGTACCTCAGAAATACATTTTTTCTGTAAAAGATTGCCGATCTCATCTTGAACAAATATCTTATTGTTTAATGACGATCTGTTGTTTTTAATTACAGCGTGTTGAGGCTCGGTTTTGAATGGTATTTTATAACCGTTTTCAATAACGTCAATAATGTGTTTGTTTTCGGTAATCAATTTCCATTGACCTATATTGACCTTGAGTCTACCAACTGGCGAGACGCATTCATGCTGAACGGTTGTATTCGTATCAATACACATAACCGTCTGAGTATTTTTAACAGTATTCACTTCTGTAACAAGATTATTACTTGAAGTATTGGCTACAGGCACAAAGTGACCTTGTATTACATTAATGTTATCAAAAACTAAAATTTGTGAATAAGAATTACTTATCTTATTTTTCATATCTGGACATTCGTCTATCCAATGACCCTTATTTCCACACTTGAAACATCTTCCAGGCTTAACCGATTTGGTTTCTTTCTCTGGGTTCCTGCTATAAGGTGTTGGTCTTGGGTTGCCTTTCTTTACTTTTTCTGCCTTACTCTTTCTTTCTGCTCTAGACTGAGCCCTCATCATTTTCTTTTCGTCTTCTGAGTCGTCAGCGATAGGATTAGCTACGTACTCACTGACGACTTTCCATCCAAGTTGGGAAGAGTCGGCCAGTTTTATAAGTTTTTGCCTTTCACGCACTAAGTCAATACCTTCAATAATCTTCATCTTTGCTATCTGCACAGAATCAAGTCCCAATTCTGGAGCCTCAAGGTTCGCTTTAGCTTCCTTCAGCTTGGTTAACACTTTCACCTCATGACGATACTGGTTTTCGTTTCCTTTACGCTGAAAACTATAATTGTAAGTCATTGTTTCTTCAAGCTTGGCTATCTGAGTTTGGGAAATCTCCTGCTGTGACTGTTGCAGATTTGATTGGAAAGATGTAAGCCTACCATCCATCACTTGCTGTTTAGAAGATCTTGCTGTGAAGAGGAAACTGCATTTTTCACCTCGCGTAGAATTACTGCCTTAATTGAATCATCTAACTCGGTGTCCATCTTGACCAGTTCGAAGTTGGCGAGAGAATGGTCTAATTGGGAAATTAACCCGCGAAAATTGACCACTCACGTGATACATGTACTACAATTAATATCACGTGTCCATACATATATATGAAAGAACCGTTAGTACAATAATTTTCTTCTATACTTCGAAACGCAGAAAATTATAAATCCCGTCATTGTGTTATTGTGCTATGGTCATTTTTGTATTCTTGTCTTTCATTTTGGCTTATGTACTTTGTCTATAGAGTGTTTATATGCCATTTTCTTTTTCTTTGTTGATATAGTTATTTGTTTTTATAGTTATTAAGATTATAACAAAATGTTAACTGCTGTACCCCATTTATTTTACATTTTTACCTATTATGTCTGTTTGCTTTGCTCACTCATTGTTGTCAATAAAATTGAATTCTATGCAACTGTCATACAGGATAAGCTAGTTAAAAAAAGGTTCAATCCACCGTTTTCTACATGAGGAAATGCCTGTACCAATCAGGAATATGACAGTTGTTTTTCATTCGTTTAATGTGTTTGAGCTTTTGATTTTGCCATTTTATAAAGGACTTTCCGATTTGCATTTCCATTAAAGTTCAGTATTTTTTTATTTTACTTTCTACTTAGACTTAAAAATGTATGCCATCTTAACATTTTGTCGATTTGCCATTCTTCTTAAATATATGTAAGTAAATATCAGATGTGAAACTGTAATATTCTGTTGGTTAAAGGTAGTCATTAACATACTTGCAGGAGATCTATTTTCTGTTAGAAATTGTACATGATTGCATTGAAGTGATGTTGTATGCATAATATACCCTTACAGAACTTTCCATTAAATTTATTCTATCAATCTTTCGAAGTTACTTTTGAATCCTTCAATTATCCAATTCAATAAATAATGGCAGATTAACGATTTGATTCATGCTACATACATATTCTTTACCAAGATTCTCTAAAAGGCTTGTTTTCTCTTCTTATTTGTATAATTCGTATAATGCAAATTGATATATATCTTGATTATGAATCTTTTATATATAATTTTGAAATATATCGGTTATGGCAATATATTGATATTGTATATAAGTTCAGGACATAAAATCACGTCAAGCACTTGACAAAACCAAACCAAAATGTGAATGCTGAATAAAGTTATTGATGTACTTCAAAACAAGGTCACATGAATTTCAAGTGCAGAGAAAACACCTCTAGCACTTGTTAAAGTGGGATTCCTTCCTAGCAGTTTTACAGATTGAAAAACATTAATGTTACCTGTCCAACAATTACCATGGAAACATAACATCGCCTCGATAGCGGCACGTTCACTTTCCTCTTTGTGGAAGTAGGGGGAGGATAGGACACTTGTCCAGTATCTTTTGGACTTTCTTGCCTTATCTTCATTCAAAATCCTCAAAAAAATATTTATTTGAATAACAGTAGACATGAAATACAAAACAATAAGACAGTTACTAAACAAAATTCAGAAATCAAAAATAAATATCTAATAACTGACATAACAAAACTGAAAATGAAGTAGACAAGATGTAAAACATAGCCACATATTAAGATTAATCACAATCATCGTAAAAAGTGTAATGTTATATATTGGATTTTTCTTAAATGGGTTAAATTGTGTCTAATAATGTTATAAGTTCATAAAATTTTATTAAAACACATATAAATTAATGATTTGAACTTCGCTTGTTATCATTCCACAGTAATGAGCATGCCACAGTTATTTGTGACAGATAATCTGGCATTGAGAAACTAATTACACAAAGAATAAACATGAAATCGTATTTTATTATGAATAAACATGAACCATATTTCTTGAAAATAACGGGGATTAAGTACAGAACTTTTCCTCTGTATAAAAAAATCACTTACTTCAGTAATAATTTTAGATTCATGATTCCCAAGTTTAGTTTTAAGAAATAGCTTACAAGATTATGGTTCTGTGCCGTTTCTGTCATAAAAAGATGCATTGATATCAGGAATTATTCAAAGAAGGATAAAAAAAATTGTAGGAATAACTTTTTAAATGAAGTTTCTTTTATCATATTTTTTAGCATTAAGATTTGCCTCTGACATTTTTGACTGACCGTTCACCCCTTATCAATCAAATTAGCCACTGAAATTTTTGACTAGTCACTAACTTCTCCGGTTCATTTACAATTGGCGACTAACGTTTGTTACTGACGTTTACCTTCTCCTAATTATTCAGATTTGCCATTTGCATCTGTGATTGACCACTACCTTCCACGCATTATGTACCTTGCCCGTTTACGTCTTTGGCTGAGTACTACCTACCCCCCTGAACATTCAGGTCGGCCAATTACATCTGTGTCTGACAATTCACCGTTATCAATCTGATTAGCCACTGAAATGCATGTCTGGTCACTACCTTCTCTTGATCATTTGGATTTGCCCATAAGATCTATGATTTATCACTACCTACCACGGACTATGAACCGTTTTCATTTACATCTTTGGCAGACCACTACCTACCCCTGATCATTGAGGTTTGCTAGTAACATCTGTGTCTGACCACTTATCTGGTCTGCTGCTTTACATTCCCTGAATTTTTCCTGTGCCACATCACTAGCCATTCTGTAAAATCTAGCTGCTAGATCACCTTCGCCAACTTGAGCATGCATTCTGGCTAATTCATTCAAATACAGTGCTTTAATTCTCATTAAAATATCAAATTACTGATATAAGAGTAAGACCATTAACCCATAGAATAGTTGACTATAAAGATAACAATTAAAGCAATTTAAATACTCGTATTATTTGGACTGATCGCTAATTTAAGGACAAAGACGTGAAGTATTTCTTTATACCGACAACTGGACAACTTTTTTATTTCACACAAGTACCAAAGTTGGAGACCGACATGTTACAAGTCAAATGTTCCTAAATATTTCAAGAACCACTGGTATTTTTGCAGCACTTGGAATACATAATTTATTAAAGATAGTTTGATGACCAAATATTTTCGAGGTTTTTTTAGGGGTGGGGGTGTCCTTGAAAAATATCTGTTTTCTATTTATCATTTTTTATTCTTTCTGTGTACAACATCCTTTATTTTTTGGTATATCTTAATATTTGACAATGTTATTCATTTTTTTTTCATTTCTTTTATCATTCAGAGAATCAAAGTAGTCGTTTGTTAATGCAGCTGTAGCTTAAGGTACTTTTAAGTGCAACGGTTCCTCAGCAAAAACGGTACAAGACTTAGGTTATTTAATATATTTATTTATTTACAAAATCTTCCACTCTGATTAGTCTGATACAGTTCAATGGTGCACACTAAATATACGTGTCTTCCATATTGTGGGATAAAAATCCTCTGCAGAAAGAAATGAAGAACTGGAAATTTTCATATTGGACATTTTCGTACCTTAAATCTCGTTAAACCTAAGTATAAGATTTCTAATAGCTCTGTAACAAGAGAGTGTTTTTCATTTCATTTCAATCTCATTAAATAGTATGTGCCCTGAGATAAGATACATGTATGCTGTTAAGAACATTCCTCCAGTTTGAAGCCCCATATACATGTACTGTAAAGTATCACATAAATTTTCGTGACTTTTGCATGTAGAAAAAAAAGTGTTGCCAATATGTCAGACTTGAATGTTTCAGCATAAAAATGTAAATGAAAAAGTTAGTTAAATTTGCAAATAAGTCACCGGGAAAAAAGTTAGCGAAGGGCTATTACTTCTTAATAAAAATATCATCTTAAATAAAGTTGGTATTACAATGTTTAAAGAAACAAATATATGTATTTAAGTGGCAATCATGGTGCGCCTTTATATGACTTAGATATATCTGATAAAATTCATTTGAGATAACAATTTTCAATTGAATCACAATCTATTATAAATCATTTTATAATTTCGAATTTTTTACAAAACTATTTTTTGTTTTGTTTAAATCAATGGAAACTTTTACTTAAAAGTACAACTATGAAATTACCTAATGGAAGGCTGGTCGGTTATTTTGTAACACTACGTAAGTTTTTTGGGAACATTTTGCGTAAAAGCAAATGACATGTTAGTTTTGTTTTTGGTTTAGGAAAGCGCACTTTTTGTAACAATATCTATTTGATCTATTTGATGAGGTCATAATTATTCCAAATTATTTTGAATATTGAGTAAAGACCAGCCACAAAAAGCAAATAATGTTAGCTTGAATGAAAAAAAGAACCAAAATTCAAATAAAATGTCTAATGCAATGGAGATTAAAAACAGTTACATATCTATTCTCTAATGTCCAACATTTTATATTCCCGAGATAATTGACCCCTTCAGTTCCCCTCCCCCTCATATCTTTTTTATCAATGAATGAGACTTAATTCACAATTTGAACTCAACAGGTGAAACATATTGAACAGGATCTGTCATACACTTCCGGAGCGCCTGAGATTATCCCCCGTTTTTGGCCGAGTAAATATTGCTCGGTCTTTAGCTTAGTATATAGTGTTTTGTAGACTAGTGATTGTCTTTTTGTCGTATTTTGTCATTACTTTGCCCGTCTCTCCTCGAGTGCTGATTCTCCCTTTGAAATCACCAGCCTCAGTTTTACCTCTCTTTTCTGTCTGTATTAGAGCCATGAAATGATCTGTAGCAAGTTTTAATTCTCCTCTGGCCCAATAAACATATGGCATGGCTATATCAAAACAGACTTTGGTTCCAACTGGAAATCTACAAAGTATTACTTATTGATTAAGCAGGTAAGAAAAATATCCGACCTCCCCCTCCCAAAGTCATAAGATATCATATGAAGCGGAATTCTTGAACAAAAGATAAGATGTGATTTCGATAACTAATGCAAAAATTAGCAAATAGTACATCTATCAATAGGTAAATAACAGAACAATGCATGCATATTGACATCGGACTAGGTGATATCAAGGATGCGTGCTTGACGAAGGGTATAGACACGTCTTTCGGTGAAAAACATATATTGAGCTATAAATTGTACTTTTTTTCTTGTGTTGTTGGGTATATTGTCCGATTGATGTAAACCCTGGTCTCCGTTTATTTATATTTCTAAGGTTTTTTGAAACATATCTTATAACATGTCACCCTCACAAACAGGTAATTTTCTTTGATTTGTTGATGTAAATTTTATATGTTTTAAAAATATATGGATCAGGTATCTGGTATTTCTTTTTGGCAGTTTAAATTTGTCTTATCGTGAACTCCTTTTACAAATTAGAAAACGTCAACAGTTTTCATTGATATACACCTTTTCTGAAGGATATGCTTCACTCTGCCTTTCAAGGTACTGTATCTTCTTGGTTCAATATAAGATGCAGGTAACATAGAATCTATAACTGTGGCAAAAACTAGAATAATAGATAATTTACATGTAAAAGCCATCTTGAAGTTTTTGGAGTCATTCTGGAAAATTCAATGTTTGGCATTCTCATATATTAAACAGACAACATTAAAACGTACAGGAAATGAACCAATTTTTTTATGTCACTCAAGGGTGAAGAGAATCATTTATTTTTCTCAAATTAATGCAATTTTTTATATACTCAACAAAATTTAATAAATTCAAACTGCCGCGGGATCCAACCAGCATTTCAAAAAGCATTTACATAGGTCCTACAGTTTCTTAAAAACCAGAAATATAATGAACCTATTTCCTTATTTTTAAGCTTTAATGGATATACAGGTACCAAGATTTATTGAATGGTACTATCTTCATTTTTTTTGTATAAATGACTCTTATGTCGTTTTATAAAACAATTTATAAATTATATAAAAAATGTTTAAATATCCAATGTATAATAATATTTCACCTGACAGTCCAAGCAAACTGCTCGCGTAACTTGCATCAACATCTCGATTTGTGAAAAAAACTGACGACAGAAAATAATTTGGAAGGCATGCAGTTGATGTTACATGTGACTAACTGTCACCCCAGCTATAAAGAGGTTGTAATAAAGGATTTGCATATCTTTTCATATACAATTCGGTGTTCCAAATGTTTCTACAACATCGAAGAAAAACTTTTTTATTACTCAAACCATCTTTGTCAATATGATGAACCCATCTAGAGATCGGTTTATATTTGATGCCATTTGCTTGAGTTTCTTCCTCTTGCTCTAAACAAGATAAAACACAGAATAACCATTTTAACTGATCTTTGTGAAAAGTTGTTTCTGTAAAAATGTCACAATACATTTTTCTGAATGTCTTACATAATGTATTTCTTTCTGAAACTAATCCTTTATTGCTCATGAGACAAAGTTCTGCAAGACTTGGAACCGTTTTTTTAACACTAAGATCGCTCTCGTTTATATCCTCTTCTACACCACTAAGCTCTATGTTATCATGTATATAAGTTAATGGATTATTGTAATCCCAGGACATTTTCCTTTTATCACGTCTTTTTCTCTTTTGCTTATTGCTTGGTGCTCTCTTCTTCTGAGATGAATTAGCATTTTTGCATTTTGAATTAAATTTATCAGAATCACTGCATTTACTATCATTAACCTCAGCACAAAATTCTTCATTTTCATTACTCAGTTCATCAAGTTTATTGATGTCTTTACCACTATCGTCTTCAATGTCAGTATCATTTCCCCCACTTCTGTCTTCAAATGCACCACTCAATTCATCTGCTTTAGTGAAGTTATAATCTTGTAGTTCACTTTCATCTGCAGAGTAATAAGTATTATCACTTTCTGAACTTATGTCAGATTCTATACTTTTAGTTTCGATACTTTGAAGACTGGTGTCTGTTTTGTGGCCTTTGTCTTGAACAAGACAACACGACGAGTCCTTTTGGAACTCTAAACTCTCTCGTTTCTTATTTTTCCATTTTCTTCTAGGACATGTTGGCTTTGCTTGACCAATTTCCCATGACAAAAGTCTTGTATAAGATATTCTGTGAGACCTCTGTTCAACCAGCCTCTCCAAACACCTGGCTTCATCCATCATCTAAAAAATGTAATTCTAAAAATGATTTTAGACCAGCATTTTCTATTCCATACAACTGTGAATGAATCAACAAAGTGTTAATATTAATTATCTTTCCCAGTTGTTTTTCTATTTCTTAGTTCTGACCACAAAAAACTGTTCACATATCTTGTCTGTGTTGTTTTATTCTTATCATTAATTACTTACTTTTTGAAAGAAAATGTTATAAACCTATAAATTCTAGTACGTGTGTTTGTATGATAAGTTAATAGTAAAACTAAAGATTAGTATTACTAATGTTTTTTCAACTTACGTTTTAATTTGCATAAGTCTATTTGAAGATGTGTGTGATAAGGATGATTGCCGTTATAATTATTATTACTGATTTCTAATCACCTATCAGTGTCACTAAACGGATAAACAAAAGAACTGAGCGTATGATATGGGACGAATAAAATAGTTTAAAATTGATAACATTTATATGTGCTATAGCTTAGTATTTCAAAGTATCGGCTATTGTATTATTCTTTTTAAACTGGATTTATAAAAATTATATATAAAAAATAAAAATATTTACACCCTATTTTTTCTTCCTTAAATATAATCATAATATACAGCTTTCAAAAAAAGAAATTTTCGATTTAGCCGTGTATGTTTACCGCTTCTTAGATTTTCTATTTAAGCACATCTGCTATATAAGTTCGGGTAAATCATTCTGTATTACGAATCATGGCCGAGCGTAAGAAGATACTTTTCTCTCAGTCAAAAGAAATAGTTTACAACGTGTCAAAGTTTTTCGAGTCGCAGATTCAGCAACCGACGGCCACTCCGGAAAAAGCCTTTACAAAGAGAACTGCAGAAGCTACCTTTGTTAGTGAGGCTACCATACGGAAATTTTCCCTGCTCCGTCCCCCCAGAAAATGCATTCGGAATAAAAGGAGGAAAAAAAGTATATCAAAACGTTATAAGATAACGAAATATGCATATTTTGCAACTGCCGTCGTCATAGTCATACTTTCATATCCACAATTTCAAAAATGTGAAAAATTTTACATGTTTTTAAACTCCGTTTTACAAGAAAATCAACGGCGTTATCTCACTATTTACTTTGCGACTACAGATATAGTGTTTACATATTTTAACCGGATCAATGACCATAACTGGACACTTCATTGATGAGTTTATCCCAAAACACCTGTGTATAGATGGACTGGTCTATGATAAGCGAACCAGTTAAACTCAGCCCAGTCAAGTGAAATAAATCAAGTAATATATTGATAGATGGATGGATGGAAGAACATTATATGGTTTCAGGCGATATAACATATTGTGAACACTTTTCTATGAAATAATTTTTTTTTTTAACTATATTATATTCTAGCGTAATATATAAAATGTAAAGTTCAATAAATTCAGTAATCAACAAAGTATGATATTTTTAATCACTTTGCAATAACTAAGATTTATGTCTACTTTCGTTTTGCTAATTATTGTCTTAACTTAAACTAATACACCTATTATATATCTTTCATTACTGGGGGACTTTCCGTTTTGTATTCGGTATTTTCGGTATTTTTTTTGATTTTTTTTGTGTGTTTTGACGACGGATATGTTTCAATTACTATAACTACAATCTAAATAGATTTCGGTATTATTTTTATTTTACTTGTTTCTTTACTGAAATGCATTTCTACGTGCTTGCTAATTTGTATCATAATATGAGTAAATGCCTGCTTTTCATTGCCCCTCGTTGTTGTCACCCAACTTAATAGAGCTCTCATTGTCACATCATTTTAAAATCTTGCCTGCTTTTTTGGCTAGACGGTACCGTGAAGATATTTTGAACATATATTTAGTAAATATTTTACCGTAACGGTTATGAAATAAAACAGGATATAAAGATATTATTATAAAGATCTGTACGAACATGAGCGTCTTGAAAGGGTTTTTAACAGAAAATATTAATGTGTAATGTTGGTCAAAATAATGTATCCGAAAAGTATCCGAAACTTTTTAAACTCTGATCATACAGTTTAAGACAGAACTTACTACTATTAAACTTGCATTTCTAGGAAGTCATAATTAGAAATACTTAATTAAATCCGCCATGTTATTTTAGAAAAGAATCTTCAGATCTATCGATTTAGTAACTCTTTTAAATGGACATCACCATTGTAGCAGTTGAAAAAAATCCCTAAAATCTTTACTTCAAAGTATGTAGTTCTTTAATTAGCACAGAACTGACAAATATTCTCAAAGTTTCAAAACAAGTAATGTATATTTTCTTTCAAATCAAATAAAATTGTACATTGGCGACTTTTTCTATCTCCTTATTTACTATATTCAAGTAAAATATGCTGATTAAGAGTAAAAATTAAATGAACATATTTTTTTTCTAAAAATTTCCCTATTCGTTACACTTGAAAGAATACTTACCAACCTCCGTTTGATATAAACAAAAATAAATATGGAGGTTATAGGTCATTGACCCAACAAACCTGAAACACAAAAATCCAAAACCGTCTATAGATGAGCGTAATGATCCTCAAGAAATAAACAACTCTATACCAAGTTTTAAATAAACCAAACATTCAGAAACCAGAATAACAGAGGTAGAGCAGAACGCCATATAAAACATTCTTACAAAGCACTTCGAAATTTCTCATTTGGTTTTAACCATTTTTATTTCCTTATAAAATAGAGCTGTATTTAATGTCACTTCACAAATATGTAGTTTTTAAAGGAAGTTTTACACATATCAGGAAATTGTAAACTAAAAACGTAATTTGAAATAGATTTCAATATTTCGAGTGAACAATTCACATTTTAAAATATGTATTTATTATTTTGAAGTAGGCATTTTCATTGTGTATAGGTAATATAATTCGTGTGCATCATTTGTATACCGGAGGAAAAAATTTCAACTGTGTAACCCTCAAATTTGTCCTTTCCTCTTGTCGGTCAAATACGAAGAATAAACCAAATTTGTTTTCGCAATAACCAATAAAACTCTTCCTTTAACTCATACACTTAATTATGATTGTATAAACTATTGATACATAGTAATTGATTAATAGTTATTATATGACAGTTTTGCGAAAAGATATCATATTGTTAACGCCTCATGTCATTATTCGTTATACAGTTGTATTTTATGCATTTGACCTATTCACAATTATGTTCTATTTCCCCTAAACCTAATACAAATTGGAAAGAACACCTTGTTATTCATGTATGTACCAAAAAACCTTAAAATTATGTAGGGCAGTAGCGATAGTATTAAGTATTGAATTTAATATCAAGAGTGAGTAAAAGGAAATATTATCAGTTACACAAATTATTTTGTAAAGCAATTGACTAGATTTTACGGACGGCATATTGTTAAAGATAGGACCAAACACATGATGTTATACTTGTAATGTATATAATAAAAGATTATGTTTTAATGCTAATATCAACGAATATTTCGCAGTTGTTTTTTTTTTTTTTTTTCATTTCGGACAATCTATTTTTCTGTTACTTGTGTCGGTTACAATACACCAACGGCATATGTATAGATCAGTTTATCGTGTAAACTGTGGGAAATCTAGTGACAAAATATTGCCTCCCCTGTAAACACTGAAAACTAGATCTTTTCAATGTTTGTCCCATTTTATCAAGGACGCTATCAAATATAAATTCACACTCTGGTAATTAGTTAAAATAAAAATAAGTTGAAATAAAAACAAAACCTCCATTTAATGTTGTCATTTCCCTCCTTAAATAGAAAACGACGAGTACAGCAGACTAAATGAGCTTGGTGTAAAATTGGTTTAAAATGTTGCTATGCCAATAAATTCCTGGAGTACCAACTTTAATTTTTTTTTTTACTGGATGTATTCCTCTCTGGAACATGCTTATTATCCGTATATATATGCAGCGCTAGCTAGATCAAAAAGTCAGGAAAAAAATTCCAAAGGAATCGATTGATATGCTGCAAAGATTGACATTTTTGAAATTAAGTTACTTTGCAAATTCAAACGGACCTTATCCCGATGTAAGCATTGAATGTGAATAGATCGAGAAGACCACAAATACATGTACAAAAATCGAGACGACATGTTCTTAAAATTGAATAAAAAATAGTTAAAAGATGTATATTTAATAAGAATATTTATCTTTAATCTTTTAACCTGCACAGAGAGATATTTTTATTGTTATATTCATAAAAAGACAATATTTCTATATTGAATTTTCATGTGATAAAAGCAGACCGGTGTACTCGAAAACTTAGATTGGTATATTAAATTTTTTGGGAAATTGTAACATGCTAAGGACTTTGTAGAACACTCCAAAAATTGGTAACCCGAAAGAACTTTAGACTTGGTATGTACATGATTTTTTCCAATTTGTTTTTATCAATATGCAGCAAAGATTGACATTTTTTAGATTTCAGTTTCACAAGATTCTAATGCAATAATTTCGATAAATACTGAGCATAAAACATCGTGCATTTGTATGTATATTTCTAATAACATAGTGTAACAAATAATTTCTTTAAAATGTACAATTGTTATTTAGAAATAACTTTTGATCAGTGTCGTCACCGGCATTGTTTTATTATTGATTGTTCTCGACTCTATCATTAGAAGAGGTAATTCTCTTTTGTTCTTTTTCACTAGATTCCCCACTGTAAATGGAAACACAATATTGTAATTTATAAATTCAACTAACCTTATATATCTACAAATTTTATGACGGGTATGAAAACTGTTCAATATCCTGTCTGTTTTAAAAGACCTTATACATATATATATTTGCTTATTTATTTTTGTTTGTTTGGGTGGATACATAGATTCAAAAACTAGTCAAAATTATAACATTCGGGAGTTTGGGTATTCGTTTGATTTAAAATAATTTTGTCGTAAATCTTCTCTTTCTATATAAAAGGAAATATTATTAGTAACAAAAATGTTTTGTTATGCAATTGGTAACCTTAAACAGACGGCCTATGGTTAAGACAAATAGATAATATTATGTTTTTTTTTCAATATCACACTCGTATCATCTAAGCTACCATAACACTTTTAGACATTTTATTATTTCATATAAGAATATGCTGTAAGTCTACTTACCATTAACGTATACGTCTGTTCATGTCTGCATCATCAAACAAAGAGAACATTTTCATATCGCTGTCGGCAAACCACAGTAATTCTGCTTTAAAGAGATAATTAAGGAAGTTATGTATAGGATGAAACTAATAATGACTATTATTGTGAAACATTAAAAGTGGAAGTATAAGGTCAACAACGTTTTTAAGTTTTATTTTTTTATATGAAGATTCCACATGAAGTGTCACCTGTACATTTTACATTAAAGTTAGATAAATTTTTTTGTAGACTAGGGTCGACATGAATTAAAAATGACGGAGACATGTTCCTTTGGTGATGAAATTTATGTGTTGATCGCATGTACATTATGTGCATACAGAAAAAAACCCGAAAGACCATAAGTTTGAAAACCGATCACTTTTTAATGAACGAGTTTTCTCATAAGAAAACAGTTATATATGATTGAGGAAGAATAACCTTCTTCACAGTCTATTACTTATTTACGTTTAAATATTTAATGCTTTATGAATGAGAATATTTTAATTTTCCTTCCGTTATCTACGGTTATCATCTGGAACCAAAAAGTATTTGAGGAAGTCAGTCGGTTTTTAATAGAGGAATAAATTGTTTCCACTTTTGAATTGTGTTTAAACCATTAAAGCTTTGTGTATGACCATATTAATTTGTTTCGATATTGAAAGTAATTGTAACACGATGCGACATTACGATACAGGAAGTATTTATATTAAAACCTGTTTCTAAAATTAGAACTTCCTTGTTGTGTGGGGGAGGGTCTGGGGTCCTTCATTCTTTGTCATTGAAACCACTTTTCTCTATTCTTTTTTTTTATTTTTACCCTTATTCTCTTTTCTTTATATTTCAGCTACCCATTATTTTTTATTCTTCTTTTTTTTTGGCTACAATTATCTCTTCTCTGTTGATATCTTGTCCTATATTCACAATTTTTCCCATGGTTCTCTATTTCTTAAATAAACAGTCTAGTAAATTTAGTTAAAATCTAGCTTTGAAATAGTTTTCGGTAAAAAAAAAAGTACTCTTGAATAAATGCTTAGTGAATTAATTGTTTTTGTGCTTCGTACCTCTGTAATGCTTCAAGCCCTTCTCAATAATTTTTTTTTTTGTTAAACGCCGTACAGTCATTTGTTATTATTCGCATCTCTGTCTCTGATCTATAGATACTTGTAGCATTGGCCTTTGCATTGGCAATCAAACAATACTTAGGTAAGGAGCCTTTAGTCAAGTGGTAACCAATTCTTGGCGTCTATCATAATAGTTTTTGTTAGATGTTATCAGCTTAAATCCTCCCGTCGTTGGTTGTTTTTAAATTGTTTCATATTTCATACTTTGTTTGTATAGCTTGCTAATAGTAAACAATATGAGGCTTGCTTTATTTTTCAGTTTTTCCTAAGACGTATTCCATCGGCAGTCATATCACATCTCCTTATTCATATACGTTATAGTATTAGTAATAGAAATATATCAGTATTATTATTTGTATAGTATGTTAAAGAATTCATTGTTATCTGCTTTTGTTAAAATATAAGATATTAAGGAGTTAAAAAAAATTGGTTCAAAGCAAAACGATGAAACGACAAATCACAATTCATGATGAACTACAAAGAAAAAAATCTAAAACAAATCAGAGTGCATTCAATTGGTTAAAAAGGAAATGCAGTTTCTCTGCACTTCCTGTGGCAGCAGCACGGCATGAACGACAACTCTTGTAAATGGTGGAAAGCAATCTTTCAGATATGGTATGTCTGATGAGATTTTTTTCAAGTTAGACTAATGTTTTCATTTTTGCTATAGTAATATATAGATATTGTGTCTATAGTAATATATAGATAGTGTGTCTACAATACTATATAGATAGTGTGTCTGTGGTAAACTACAAATAATGTGTCTATAGCAATATGTGCAAAGTGTCTATAGTAATATATAGAAGGTGTACAGTAAAGATATGTTATTAAGTAATATATCATCCAGTGAAAGCAATTCCCTCTGTCTTCGGTTAAAAGTCTATACTTGTGGTACATGTACTATAGGAAAATTCTAATCTTGAGTCAATGAGTATTTCCACAAAACATCCTACCAGAAAATATACTCTGAGGTCATATTTTGTGAAAAGGACAGATGGTCAGTACGTTTTGTTGTTGTTATGCACATATTTAATGACAATTAAGTCAGAAGAGCTCAATGTAAATATCAGTGGCAAAGTGGCATGCTGTTAAGTAACACCCAGGACATTCCACATGAATTAATAAAGTTACTGAAATCGATTCGCGATCAAATTTCATTTCCATCATTGAAGGTTAAATCAGTTTCCATTTATTGTAAACAAAAAAACGTTATGCATTAAAACAAAAATACATTTGGAAAAAAAGATTGAATAAAATAAGATCGAAAGTTTCATAAATTTCTTCTAATCATGACATGGAACAGGTATGGGCCTTCCCAAGAAATATGATTTAATCTCGAGTTTCAATATCTTAAAGATGATTTAATGATAAAGTGATCTAATCTATTATATTTGAAGAAAATATTGTGATACAAAATTGTAAATTTTACATGTTTTCGTAAAGTTTGCATCGAAGGATATTCATGACTAAAATATAATTGACTTTTATTTTAGTTACTTATAGCATCTGTGTTTTGTTTAATTAAATGTTCAGATATGTCAAAAAAAGTGTTGTGGAAACTTTTCGGATTTACTGTAAATTTTAGTAAATATAAACGACTTTTTAAAATAAATTTAGCTGTAACATTGAGTCAGCGGAAATTGTCCCTACCTTTTTTTATAAACCTTATTAATCGTCATTGATATTTCTGTTTTAACATGTTTGGGATATTCGGATGTTATATAAGATCTATGCATACAAATTTTATTTACAGTTTCTTCATAAAACGGTGAGCCATATAATAGACGTCATTTAAGTATATCCCGCACCTCCGTTTATTTAGATGATTATTATTCCGGAAGTAATGCCGGCCTTTTAAAATTGAATTATTCCTAGTCTTCGTTCATACGTGTTCTATTGCGACGTTCGTTCTAAACCCTGCTATATATCAAAGATGATGTCTAAAGTTTGCCTGGCAAATTGAACTTTATCTTCCTTGTAGGTATATATTTTGGTTTAATTAGAAATTATACATAAAAAGTGCGATGTTAATGGATAACGTTTTCCTGTCAATGTGTTGTTACATACTATTATGAAGGTCTGTACGGGGTTTACAGAATACAGAATAATGGGCAAATACTACATAAAAAGGGGCCAAAGTAACAAAAAATAGAGAAAAAGAGGCAAACAAAGTACAGAATAGAGAAAACTGGGATGTTTAAACATAAAGAATAGAGAATCATATACATAATAAATGAAGAATAGTGAAAAATGGCATAAAAATGAAGGAAAACAGGAAAGAAAGACTTTCTATCCCGTCCCTCTGCAATTCGGTCAGTATTATTTTGTCCTATTATTAAATAGTCGGAGAAAAGTGCTATTATTTTGAGATTGCCTCTTTTGGTTAGAATTTCATACAACCTCTGCCGAACTAAATTTTCTTAATTGATCTTTACAATTTCCCAAATGTCGATAAAGCTGGCTTTGAAGAGTGAAGGTGTATGATCGTTGGTGTGTATCGATTTCACATTCAGGACCAAAATAAGAAACTTGTTGAAACTAGTGGAATCTGAACATTAATGAGAGTTTTAGGCAACAGTGGTTAACCGGTTTACAAATATCAAAAATTGATTACGAAGATAAATACAAATCAAAATAACAAACAAAAGCTTAAGGTATCGCATGGACTTAAACAGGAGCGAAACCGGGTGCGTCGAAACAGTTATAACCATATCCTCCTATACATGCATTATCTGCCATAGGATACACACTTACTGACACTGTTTCAATCGGGAATAGGTCACCGTCGATAAATTTACAGATTTGACGACTATTTTTGTATCTAAAGATCTAAGACCGCGAAAACAAGTCGTTAGTCAGTTGAACCACAGAAGAAGAGTATCAACCAATTCGCGATGGTGACTGTATACCTTACGTAGTGTCGATTTCAGTCGCTCTTTCTCGTGACTATTGGAGCAGTTTTTGTGTAAGAAGTACACTTCTGCCTGTTATTTAAGAAAGTATTATACTCACAGGACCTTGTATAGCTCATAATGCGGTATTTGTTCTCATTGTTGAAGGCCAAACAGTGACATGTAAGAGTAACTGTTTGTTTTTCTAATTGACAAAAATACCAAATCTCCATATTGTTATCATAACAGATTTTCCAATGAAATTACATATATCTACAACAGTAAATTATTATGAAAGGCATAACGTAGTTGTTGGAGACAATGTGTTTCCATCTAGTTAATTTTGAATGTGTAGCCTTCTCCTAAATTCCGACTTATAAGCTCTGATTGTCCCTTTGGTATAGTCCGTTTGATTGTTATACAGTTAAGAAGGTCAAAGCAAAGAAGAAGTCATATAGATCGTAAAGAAAAATATATAGATTTACCTTCAAGCGAAATTTGGGTTTGGTTTCGGATATCCTTTAGATTTATTATTTAATGTTCGTGCAATACTAGTTTACCGATGTTCAAATCTCGTTAAAAAAATCAGAAGATACAAATCAAGGCAAAGCCAAAACTGCAGAGATCGAATGAATTCCTGAAGAAACGAGACATGGTGCGTCGACAATTAAAGAGGTTCCTGCTATGCATGAATTACCCGTCGCTTTCAGTCCGTCAAAAAATAACAGATTTAAGCCATCTTTAGACATTTGTAAATAGGTAACATGATCAGAAATATACTGTAATAATATTAAAATAGAACCTTAATGTATAGGAATGAACCTGTGGTACGGTTTTTTCAAAGATTGAAAGAATTTGAATAAAAATGACCATGACATAAATAGATGTTCAGGTTTGAGCTTACTTAATGAAGGTTAATCAAGAAATCCCTTCAGGACTAAGTCAAATTTGCTACTTGTACTACTATTTGTAGGGATAGGCCCTTATACTTCCTGCAGTTAAATATAGCTCAAATTTGTTATGATAAATTCGTTAAACTGTTATGTTGACTTCGTCAATTAGTGCAAGGTAAAATTTTAAAATTCAACTTACATCAAGGTTTATTTGAATATAGCGCTGTGTAATTCTATCAACTTATCAATTGAATAAGGCAATACAAAAACAATTTGATAAATATAGATTTTAATTACGGATTTTTTTATTAGATACTATCGTTTTAAAATTGCTTCTTTGCGATACAAACATATATTCCTAGTTTGGTGTGAAGTCAAATGCGTCGAGTTCTCTCATTTCAAGTAATATAATTGACAAACATTCATAAGGTAAATGCTTATTTGTACAATGTTCTTAATATAAAAGCGATCTTACAATAAAGTCTAATAGTAATATATCCAAAACTACATGTATTCAATATAAGATATAGGATTTCCAAATTACGATAGATAGATCTGCATGACAGTGATCACAGAAATTATCGTAAGCATGTAGCGGTTTGAATAAAATTGAGAATGGTAACCTAGAAACGCGATTTTCACAAACTATAAACATACTAGTACAAGGAATATTTTATAATGTCCTTTTTTTAAAATGAGAGTAAATGGTGGTATTTAAGATTAGAAATGGTTAAGGTGCATATGAATATTGAACTGAACAAAAAGTGAATCCCATAACCCCACAAGTTTTGTCATTTGTATGATATTAGAATGCTTACTTTAATCTATTTTTTATACAGGGTTATCAAAGACAACACACATTAAAATGAATGATCAGATCGTCAACCTTAAAGATTGTTCCAGGAAATATTTAACAACAATGCCTGATGTTTTTCAAAATTCTACAACAGATCTAAATCTTCAAGGAAATCTTTTACACGTAGTTCCCGCATGGTCTTTCCAGAAATCAAGAATATTAAAAAGCATAGATCTGTCTGATAATCGGCTGAGGGTGATTGAACAGGGAGCCTTTGAGGGACTAGTCAAACTTTCCATTCTTAACCTTAGCAGTAACTTGTTAACTCCAAATTCTCTTTATGAGAATATTTTTCAAGGTTTGATTTCTCTTCAAGAACTAGTAATGCATTTTAACTATTTTTATCATAATTATACAAGTTTTCAATCCGAAATATCTCGAATAAAATCATTGGTCAAGTTACACATTGATCTGAGTGAACCACACCAAATAGATAAATGTCTTTGTGATTTATCAAACCTACAGGACCTTGAAATTTTTAATTTGAATGGACAGACATATTCAGACAATTTATTTCTAAACTTAAAGTGTCTTAAAATAGAAACATTATCGCTTGTTTATGTGATTTCACTAGTACCAAACACGTTCATATCTTTTCCAAATCTTAAGACACTAAGGATAACGATAAACCACGCTCGTGCTGCGTACGACGTCATAAGCAGCATATATAATTCTTTGAAGATTTTCAAAGATAGAAATATGACGGAAATAAGCATTACAGGAAATCCGCATAGAAACGGATTTGTATTGGGCCATCCTCACTTTGCAGTACTTGAAAACATTTGTCTACAAAAGTTAAAATTGGTGGGTGATAGTATACTTGGTCTAAAGTTTAATCCTTTTTTAAGATATGGATATAAGGAGAATTGTTTAGAAGAATTAGATTTGTCCTATAATATATTGTTCAACAGCAAAGATAGATATGTATTTGCATTTTGTGCGTTTAAACGTTTGAAAATAATCAGAATTCCACATAGGGTAGTCAAAGACAATAGAGTAAAACGATCTCCTAAAGATGACGTTTCTTATTCTTTTTGCCTTCAAAAAACTTTAGAACAATTGGACCTCCATTCGCACGTTAAATCATATAATAGGAGGAGAATTTCAAATATAACTATTGTCAATGGGTCAAATTTAAAAGTTTTGAATATGGCTAATATTACATTCCGGGATTGTAATGGTACGTTTAATGGCATTGAAAAATTAGAGTATTTAGATATGTCAGGATTCAACTGCAAAGTATTGAGTGAACATTTTCTGTCGCATTTTCCGAAACTCATTACACACGATGCTTATCTAGGAATCGGTTTGAATTCCCTTAAAAATTCATCCGAATTCTTCAAGAGGAATTTAGATCTCCAGCACATTGATCTGATGCAAAATAGCATAAGTTCACTACCAGATGGCTTGTTCAATCATCCTTTTAGACAAAAGATTTCTATCCTATTGGACAAAAACAACTTACAATCGCTACCAAACTTTCCGTCGAAACCAAATACTATTCAACAAATCAGTCTAAAATACAATAGATTTTCGTGCCTAAGCGATGCCAGTATCGATAAACTTAACATAATAAAACCCTCTAGTGTATTTCTAAGTGGAAATCCGATTGAATGCTCATGTAAGACGTTACGTTTTCTAAAATGAGTGCACCATTCTGGTATTATAAGTGATGTTGATGAAATAGAATGCGTCCTCCAAAATGGGACGCTTGCAATTTTGTCTCATTTCTTGCGAAATCTAAAAACATATGAAATCAGTTGCCAAACGAAATTATGGATAACACTGGCAAGTTGCATTACTTCTTTCACCATTTTAGCTATTATATTTGGAAAAGTTTACTATCGATACCGATTTGCATTTGTTGTGAGTATTTCTTTCTGAGAATTAAGATGAAACTGAGGCATTACCAGCCTCTTTCGGAAGAGTTCAACCATGATGCGTTTATTTCATACAGTCATAAAGATATACCATGGGTTAAAACACTCTACGACAAATTGCAGTCAAAAGGCTTCAGCCTCTGTTTTTATCACAAGGATTTTCAAGGTGGGATGCCTATTGCCGAGTGCATCGTTCAAGCAATAAATTCAAGCAGAAAGGTTGTATTTGTTATCACTAAGGATTTCCTGGAAAGTAGCTGGGGAACGTATGAAATAGAAATGACAAGAATGCATGCTTTCAGAGAGGGTCGTGAATCCATGGTTATTGTGATACTGAAGGATGACATAAAAAAATACAAACTTCCGAGGGCCTTGAAAGAAATTTGGTATGAGGTAGTCTGTATTGTGTGGCCATCTGATTCCGAGGCTCCGTATAATTCGGAGGAAATGTTCTACGAGAAACTATGTATAACATTGTCAGACGGTCGTAAGCGTATAAATGATGATAATAATTCCAATGAAATAGTCAAATACCAAACTAGTGCAAAATTCAAATGAATGAGATAATACAGTAAAATCATTATTATACATACATTGTAGACGTTTTAAAGTATCGTGCTAAAACATGTGATCATTAAATGTTTTGACTACATGTATGATATATCTTTAGACCATTTCGGGGTCATACTAAATTATTTGATTACGAAAAAAATAGAATAGATGTTTTGTTTTCATTAAAAATCAGAATAGGAAAGGGATTTGCATACTGATATAGAGGGTTACCAAGGTAACGTTCAAAATTCGCAAGTGGAACAAAACTGACCCCATGATAGCAAAAAAACAAAGGCAACGAAAAGATGATCAATTTCACATAAAACTTCATAAAAAAATTGAGGACCGGATAACAAGTAGATATAGAATAAAAACATATTTCCTAAAACTTATTTGTGCATGCATAGAAACGGGTAGAAAACAATGCTTAGCCGATAGTTCTATCCGACTAGTCTTGATATTTTGGCCAAATGAACTTTTGTATTAAAACCAATAGTCAGCCAGCCACGCCAACATTCAGCGACTATTAATCACATGCTATTAGTATGAACTCGTGTTTATACCTTAAATGCTTTTGACTGCGTATATAACGCAGTTATAATATATAATAAGTGAACGATGTGACTCTTCCAGAGGGGTTTATTGTTTCATCTTGCCATGTTGACATTCTATTTTAGTTACTGAACATGCTTAGCAAATACGTAGTTCATCTACAACTTGGAGTAATGTTTAAGGAAACATGCTAACGGATTCAGATGAGATTGAATGATTGACTTGCCAGCCATTAACATATCAGCGATGTTTGCAAGCTTATTTGGACAAAATTGAGCCAAACTGAAAGCTAGAAACGAAACATTATTTCATAAATTTGTTTTTAAAATTTTTGGGAAAAAAGGCAAATATATTTTATTATAAGTCTTAATTGGGGCTACAATTGATGTGTTGCCTCTTTAATAGGAAAATGTAAATATGAAAGATGAGTTTAATATCATTGAGATGTCAGGGAAAACTTTGCATAAAACTTGGCATATCAGACTCTACAGTATTTGAAGCTTTCTGACATTATTGTTTGGGGAAACTGTAAACTTCAAGTTACATGTACTTGACAACGTTATTGTGCGTCGGGTCGTTAGTAAGCACAGCATATTTTCCCAAACCAACTATTATATATATCTTTATTCTCATCACCAAATACAGAGAAGACATGCATGTAATACAATACATTAAATACATGAACATAAATATACAATATATACAACAACAACAAAGACAACAAGAAATTATTCAGAAGGACACACTCGCTTGTTTAAAATTCGTATAAACTTACATAAATTTATGAGATCTGTCCTATTTGTAGACGACATAATTTCAGTAAATAATATAATATTTGGCCTTAAACTAAAATTTCGATTTATAAATTTATTTCTCTCTTCTCTAAAATGTGAACAATTGATATTGTAATGGAATTCATCTCCAATATCTAGCTTACATAAATTACACTTTCTTTTTTCCCTTTCTATATTGTACCATCTTCCAAGTTCGACTGGAAGTTTATGGTTACATGTTCTAAATTTACATAAATAAATGTTAAAAAATCTTTTTTGTCTAAAATATTAAAATATTCTTCAAAACACAATAAATTCTTAAAAATACGACAATTCAAGGCTTTGCAGCAGTTTTGAATAGTCTCGTTCCATGTTTGTTTGAATTGATCACACAATCTTACTTTGATATTTTATTTCAACCATACATCATTTAAAAAGAGCTGTGTGTTCCAGATATAAGAAAATCCACATTCATCAAATAAATTTTAACACATATTATTAAATCTCTATCGATTTATGAGTTTCGAACAGCGGTATACTACTGTTGCCTTTATTTATTAACCATTTAAAATCTATGTTTTTAGTACAATACAAGTGGTACAGTAGCTTATAGATAATACAAGAATACTTTGACTGCTTTCCCATAATCAATTTAGACCAGTAGGATATCATCCTTAATTTTACATCAATAGCAAGTGGAAAACGTCCTAGCTCACCGTATATCATACAGTTTGGAGTGGAAGATTTCAGATTAAGGAGCAACTTACAAAATTTTAGATGAACCTTTTCGATAATATCACAGTTACTGAATCCCCATATTTCTGATCCATATAACAGAACAGGTTTGACTACTCTATCAAACAGATCTAACTGACAAGAAACTGATAGGCTATGAAATTTCCCCCTTTATAGTATCTCATACATCGCTTTTGTCCCTTTTTCAACTTGTGATTTAATTGCCTTTTTATAATTTCCCGTTTTTGTCAATAAAATACCCAAACAACTAAACTCTTGAACGATTTCTATTTCTTGGTTATCTAAAACAAAGTGTAAATTGTCTGGTAATCTTCCATATGAAAAACATAACATTTTGGTTTTGGATGCATTTACTTTTAATTTCCAGTAGTTACAAGTTAAAAAGATCAAAATGATACGTAGAGAAAAGATCTTTGAGTATTCGAATTTACTAATTAAAGTATCACACATAGATCATGTTATTGATTATGAAAAGAAAACGATGAAGCACTAACGATAGGAACAACATATTAAGGGGATAACTTCCTGATTCGTATTTTTACTGAATAAAGGCAACAGTAGTATACCGCTGTTCGAAACTCATAAATCGATAGAGATAAAAACAAATCCGGGTTACAAACTAAAACTGAGGGAAACGCATCAAATATACGAGGAGAACAACGACACAACAAAAACACAACATTACAAATGTAACACACACAGAAACGAACTATAATATAACAATGGCTATTTTCCTGACTTGGTACAGGACATTTTAAGAAAAAAATGGCGGGTTGAACCTGGTTTTGTGGCATGCCAAACCTCCCGCTTTAATGGCAACGTCAAACACAACACCAAAACGATAACATCACATGACAGGACCACAATACAAATAAATGGGAGAACATATAGGACAAAGAAACACACGAAAATAGCTAACAAAAGGTACTAGGCTTAAAATTCAATACGCCAGACGTGCGTCTCGTCCACACAAGACCATCCAATGACGCTCAGATGAAAAATGATGAAAGTGACATACAAGTTATTATAGTGTACACCTTAATATTGCTCTTTACAAAGCTTTAAATGTCTTAACACACTTTAGCTCTATGTTATACAGAATTACTTTCCTAGTGGTAATTGTACATTTAATTTTGGTCACAGATTATTACCGTTAGTAATGACCGAAAATGAAAAGTCCCATGCATAAAGAATTAAAGTTTAAACATATCCTATTTTCAATGTAATTCTTGTGCAATTATCAATATTTCGATATTTGTGATAAAATAAATAATTGTCTGTTTTCCAACTGTTGTCAGCGTTGGTTTGTACTGGTTTCACATGTTGTTTTTTTTTTTTTTTTGTTATAATGATTAAATAAAAGACAAATGTATCCCGTCATACATTTTTTTAACTTAATACCGCGTATGTTCGGTTCTTGTATGCAATTTCGTAGAGGTGACATATAATATATGTATTTAATCTTTCGAAACTATTGGTAGTCATTATGTTACTGATAAATATTCATTAAATAAAACAAATTTAAACAAATCACTATTATTTTTAGACAGTACAATGAACCATACCGACCACCAGTCCGACTCCTCTGAATAATGCAGATATTTAAACAAAACTAAATAACAACATATTAACGGAATTATTCCCTGGTGTCATCAGTAAGACAGCAATAGGGTACATAAGGAACGCCAGAGAGGTGTTGTGTTGTAGTGTTTGTGTGACATTTTTAACATTATGTTAAAAAGGGAACAAACAATCTCATTAAAATCAGCTGTTAGTTTTCGCTAAGATATTCTCAATGTGTGTAGCGTATCATAACACCGGATTTTAATGTGTGTTCGGGAACATCAAGAATGTGTTTGGTAGTGGTTTTCTGTGACATATGCTATTTTGTTTCTTTACATTATGCATTTAAGTTATGTCATCATGCGCTTTTTTATAATGCAATATACTGACTTCATGACAGTATTTAGTTACTTCGTTATGATATGTAGTTTTTTTTTGTAATTATTTTGTAACATCATTTGGATTGTTTCTAATGTTAAAAAAGTATGACATAAATACTGAATAATCAATTTCAAGGCAAATATAAAAAGGGGGAGTCCATTACAAGTCACAAAATCAAACGCTTATAATGTAATAAAGTTTTTAATTTATCAAAAATTATGTTATGAATGACTACAATATACTTTCATCAGCAGAATGGTACAATAATCCGCTAGTCTTGTTAAATCTACTGCAACATATTTTTTGCTTTGGTCTCTTGTCCTTCAGTCATACGATTTCACAGTTTAGTTCCCTGGAAGATCTTAAAATAATGATGACATATATCAACAACGATATTGACTGTAAAAGGTGTTCCTGCTTAGGTAAGTTACTGTTGTGTAATTTGTAGTATCGCCTTATAGTTTACCGCCTAAAAAAAAGTTAAAGGCTATCGCAATATTTGAGTAGTATAGAATTCACATTATTTGTCAATATAAGAAAAAAGTCATTTTGAACATGTTAAAAACAGTTTAACTCTTGCAAACAAAGCTCATCAAAGATACAAGGCTTACAACTTTATACGCCAGTAAAACTTTTCGTCAGTAACAAAGACTCGTCAGTGACGCTCGCATGTAAAATAGGTTAGACGAAGCACGAAAATCATTGCAAACAAAACATTCCGAAACGTTTGGCCATTCTTATCTATTGAACATATATGTTAGTTTCCTCCATAAAAGAGTACTTATTTGCAATACTTAACAATTCAAATAAAATGACAAGTGATTGATTAACAAATGGTTTACGCTACTTTCAGCACGATTGATAATTGAGCGGCTGTAACTTTTATTGGTGGAGGAAGTAAGAGTTCGCGGATCAGTCAATTAGTCAATTATTATTGGAATCGAGCGCACCTGCCATGTACGGTTCGAGTTAACACCCTCTTATAATTCTGTACTTTAATAATTATACCATATGGTCATCGATGCACCTTCAAGATAATGACAGAACAATTTAAATGTGTGTTATTGTTTAATAATGATTGGTAATAAAAGACTGTCTTGATTAAGTTTGGGTCATGAAACATGAAAACAGTTTATTTCCTGGTTACAAACAAAACATTGTAAGTAAAGATATACTATATACCATGATAGTAGATAAATTGTTGCTGTTCGTAAAATTAGGTATAAATTTCTAAACTTCATCAATGCAATGTGATAAGGCATGCAATGTTTCTTTTAAAAATAATTCCTACATACAAACATAATGCAGGGAATCACACATTTTGACAAAGGTTAAGACTATGGAAAGACGGGATGTCATGGAACAATAGACAACCATGGTAAATACTTAAAGGCAAATATATTTACTGATTAGGATTAATGAGCTTATTTCTTCATTAAAGGAAATATGAAAAATAAATGTTTGCATGATGTATTCCATGCATGGGACATTATTGTTTGTAAAGACGAAAACAATACGTCGGAATATTTTTTGTCAAGCCCACTGTGGATGAATAATTGTATAAAAATAGAAAATAAACCTGTATTCTATAAAAACGTGTTTGACAAAGGTATACTATTTTTCATTAATGACATTATATCAGATGAAGGAAAAATTCTCAGTTTGGAACATTAAGAAGCACATTCAAAATTGACAGAAATGTTATAAAATATAGCAACATAGTTCCTGCTGTAAAGAATGCAAGAAATGTCTATGTTTTTGATAATTATAAACTAGTCACTCCATTTATTCCTTCCTTTGACAAGATTTTTTCTAAAGCTCAAGGGAAACTAAAGACATGTATTTACTATTAATTACAATATAGAATAAATCAGCACATTTTAGGTACAAATATATTTTTGAATAAAATTAATTTCACTGACAATCCAAATTGTACTTTCTGCCAGGAAGACGAAGAAACTATTGAACATCTATTTGGGAATTGTGAAATTGTTCGGACATTCATTGATGAAATCGACTTTTGATTTTGTCTAATGTTAAAAGTTTTCAATTTACCATAAAAAAAATCTTTTTGGGGATATATCAAAATCATTTAGGGGAAATGCTGCAAATTCGATCTATTTGCAAATAAAACAATATATTTTCAACTGCAAATATTTTAAGAAAGCTATAACATTGCAGGCAGTGCAAAGTTAAATAAAGTTTTTTTACAGCATTAAAAAAATAATTGCTGTTAAACATAAAAGAAAAGATATTTTTGACAAGAATGCTTTTGCCTTTCTTCTTAGTGAATGACCAGTAACTATCAACCATGTTTATATGTACATAACTTAGTAGAAATAGAAATAGAATTGTGATAAGATATATTGGCTCTAATATGAAAAAATACTATATAATTCATCGGTTCAAATAAATAAACAAAAAGTAAAATCACAAAAATACTGAACTCCGAGGAAAATTCAAAACGGAAAGTCCGTAATCAAATGGCAAAATCAAAAACTCAAACACATCAAACGAGTAGATAACAACTGTCATATTCCTGACTTGGTACAGGCATAAAAAAATGGTGGATTGAACCTGGTTTTATAGCTAGCTAAACTTTTCACTTGTATGACAGTCGCATCAAATTCCATTATATTGACAACGATGCGTGAACAAAACAAACAGACATAGCAGGTAAAATGTCAAAAATACAGCAGTGAACATTGTGTTATACAGTAAATTGGGAAATTTTGGCGTCGGGATATTTTGGCGGTTTTCTCTCGAAAGGCGTGTTTTATTTTGGTGTGTGTAATTTTGGTGCTTTGTCAAAATGAGGTATTTAATTTTGGAACAATAGAAGTGTGCGAGCTCATTCATATTTGCCCTTATTTACCCGTTTACGTTTATTGACAAATGATATCAATGACCTACACAAACTAAAAACACGACAAAGTTAACTAAATGAAGGAATCGGATACAAATGCAATTGCAAATAATTCCGTATCTCGGGGTTGAAAGCTAACAGAAAGTGATTTTAAATAGATTATTTATTTTTGACAAATATCCTATGAAATAAATTTTAATCATTATCTCTATTGCAGTACATGTTAATGATTGACGATCAAGGATTTAAAATTTAATCCTTATGCATCTGGCAGTACATGTTAATTTATTGAAGATAAAGGATTACAAGGAGTTTTGATTTTCTATATTACCCATAACGGCGTCTTATCAGCAATAGCCTAGCATATTTATAACATGTGTGAATACAAATTCATATTGTGTTTTCTTAACAATTTCAGAAAATTGACAATTAAGTAAAAATTATATAGTGTTGTTGTCAAATTATACCCGGTATTTATTTGCAGCGTTGGCTATGTATAGAATTATAGAAGATATACGGAAGATACAATAGCATAAGATATTTCCCCCTACAATTAACATTACGATATCGTCGTACCGGTCCGCGATTTTGGCGTTTCAATTCTTAGTGTTGAACCTTTGTTTTATTTTCGTGTGTTTAAATTTGCAACTTTCATTGGAGGCACTAAATAAACCAAAATAAAACTGCAACCAAAACAACCCAATTTACGGTAATCTTAATCACTATAAAAACAAACAAATATGTAACAAAGAAGCACACAATGGCATATAGAGCAAGCATATTAGAAAAAATTAAAAACAAGAATACACAAATTTACCATAGTATAATAACACAATGACGGGATGTCTAAGTACAAACAAACAAAACATCTTTTGATTTCTTTGAAATTTGTCTGATTATTTTTTCTTTAAACTTTTTGTTGTTTTTTTGTTGTTTTTTGTTTGTTTTTTTGTTCCTTTTTTTTCATTATTTGATTACTAAGACATACTTAGAACATATATCTTTATATGTTACTACTTAAACAATACAAACTATATTTTTTTTATAACCTGTGCATTTGTTATATTATCATTTGCTTGATAATCTTAATGGTAAGGTTCTTTTTTTATATGACTGAAATGGTATATATTTTTTTTTAAGTATGAAAAATTGAATGAAGATTACAAACAAATACTACAGTTATATAATATGTTATTTATCAATGTTATCGATGCCGGGATAAGGACTCGGTACTTGATTCTTTCCAACTAACAAATGTACAGATTTAAATAAAATATGATAAATTAGAAAAATATATATTTACTCATGTTTATGTCCTGTGTATATGTATGTAGTTATCTGCAGAA
Source organism: Mytilus californianus (assembly GCF_021869535.1). Taxonomy (NCBI): domain Eukaryota; kingdom Metazoa; phylum Mollusca; class Bivalvia; order Mytilida; family Mytilidae; genus Mytilus; species Mytilus californianus. Next base: position 37,490,839 of record NW_026262734.1, read on the forward strand.
ATGTATATGTTGATATGCATTGGGACATTATGGACACATATTGAATAATAAAAAGCCTGGAATAAAATGTGTCTGTTTCGTAACTCAGAAGCGACATGTTTAAGAATAGTCCCTGATGTGTTTGGATTATAAAATGACTAGGAAAAGCTCCATTATTAATGCAATGTATGTGTTGATCGCATATTCTTATGTGCATATACAGAAAAACCCGAAACAAGTTTTGACAACCGATCACTTTTTTAACAGAAAACAATTATATATAATTGAAGAAGAATAACCTTCTGAACAATATATTACTTATTTACCTTTAAAAATATTTAATGCTATATGAATGAGAATATTATAAATTTCTTTCCGTTATCTACGGCAATTATCTGTAACTAAAATGTACTATTACGGTTGAGAAAGTCAGTCAGATTTAAATAGATGACTAAGTATTTATATAAAAATCTGTTTCTAAAATTAGAACTTCCTTGTTGTGCGGAGGATTGGTGGTGTCCTTCATTTTTTGTCATTGAAAAAACTTTTCTCTATTCCTTTTTTCTTCCATTTTTACCTTTATTCTCTATTCGTTATATTTCAATTACCAATTAATTTTTATTTTTTTCATTTTTTTTTTTTTTTGCTAATTTTATCTCTTTTCTGTTTATATTATTTTCCTATATTCCACATTTCTCCCATTGCTCTATCCTAGTATAATATGGTTTATTCATTACTTAAAATCAAGCTTTGAAATGGCTTTCGGTAAAAAAAACCAAAAAAACTCTTAAATTGACACTTTATGAGTTGATTGTTTTTGTGCTTCGTACATCTATAATGCTGCATACTCTTCTAAATTAGTATTACTGTTTTGTTAAACGCCGTACAGTCACCAGTTCATGTTCACATCTCTGTCTCTAATCTAAAGATAAAGATTAATTTTATATTATTTGGATTTTGTATAATTTGTATAACTATTGCCGTTAACCGGTTTGGCGGTCAGTATGTATAACCTTATTGCACGATTTCTAGTTATCGAGGACTGGGTAGTGACTACACAAACGCATGTCATATACCGGTATATAGGTAGATGTTTGATTTTGATTTTTTAAATATTTGTAATCAAGTTTTTATATAGTACAGTATTAAAATGTGTTGTATTTATTTTGTAGATTATTTTGTAACAGAACGCGACATTGTTCAACATTTGGCCAGACGGTGTACCATGTGATATTCTAATGGACTGTTGAGCCAAATGCAGATTGTATTAGAGAAATAAAATTCGAGGTGGTCACTGCGTCATTCAGTTTCCAAACTTGTGTTAGTTCTATTGAATTAGAAAGTAAAGGCTAATGTTGAAGTGTACATAATTGCATGTGCTCAATTATGTATACATATGTTCAAAATAGATGAAGATTTTTAGCAGATAAATACTGTGTTTGATAAAACAAAATGCTTTAAACATAAGCAATTCTTGGCGTCTATCATAGTTGTTTTCGTAGGATGTTATCAGCTTTAATCACCCTGTCGTTGATTTTCTTTGAAATTGTTTCATATTTTGTTTTGTTAGCTTGCTAATAGTAAACAATATGAGGCTTGCTTATATTCGAGATTTTCCTAAGATGTATTGTATCGGCAGTCATATCCTTATTTTTTTACGTTTTAGTATTAGTAATAGAAATGTGTCAGTATATTTGTAAAAAAAAAAGAATCATGACGTCGTCACAGCATTTAGTTAAAATAGCCTTTCAATACCATCATTATCATGATAATTGTTTGGACTAGTATTGTGAAAATAATTGTATGAATTTCAAGATTACATATTCGTTGTAAAAACTACGTCACTGTTTGTAATGTCCTGAGCTCGTCAATGGACGATGTTCGTTGTTATTCTGCGGTTTACATGTGGTAACGACTATTATATTATTTGTTTGTCTATTTCTCTGTGATTAGTATTCTTGCGTTTGTGCGTGCTGTTATCCTGTTACTAAGTGTTGTCATTTAGGCGATATTCGTAACATTGCCATATATGCGGAAGTTTTGGCTAGTCATAAAAGCATGTTCTGAAAATGTCCTGTTGCAGCCCTTGGATGGTGTAAACTTCCCAAAAAACATGTATGGTGTAACGGTGTATGGCATATGGTGCAATGGTAGAAGGTGTATGGTGCTATGGTGTGTGGTGTAAGAGGATTGGTGTAATGGTGAAACGTGCGATCGGGAATGGTGTGAATGAATGGTACACGACATTTAAAAATATGCAAAATATTGATAAGAACTGATTTTTGATTTACAATATTGTGATAAAATTTCGTTTCTTGAATAAATAATTATTTTGTAGTCGCACGCTTTCTTTGAAATATGATTGCATTATGGTGTAATGTGTAAGGTGTATGGTGCAAAGGTGTAACGTGTATGGTGTAATGGCACAGGGTGTATGGTGTAATGGAGTATGGTGAATGGTGTAATGGTGTATGGTGTTAGTGGGAAGTTTACACCATCCAAGGACTATACAAGTCATGAATACGGCTGTTGTAATCAAATCGTTCGTTTCTATGTAAGTTGGCGTTTATTTTTGTTGAACTTCAGTGTTTCTGTTGTTCAGGAATATGACAGTTGTTATCCATTCGTGTAATGTGTTTGAGCTTTTGATTTTGCCATTTAATTACGGAATTTCTGTTTTGAATATATTGAAATAGTGTTTCTATAGCAATATGTACATAGTGTATATAGTAATATATAGATAGTGTAATCCAATACCTATTGTTCAGTGGTTGTCGTGTGTTGATGTTTTTCATATGTATTTTTTTTTCTCGGGTTTTTCCGTGTTTTAAACAACACTAGTCATTTGGGGCCCTTTAGAGCTTGCTGTTCGGTGTGAACCAAGGCTCCATGTTGAAGAACGTACTTTTACCTATAATGGTGTTTTTTTTTACACATTGTGAATTAGATGCAAAGTTGTCTCATTGACACTCATACCACATGAGCAATTCCACAAAACATCCTACCAGTAGATAAACTCTGAGGTCATATTTTGTGTGAAAAGTAAAGACTTGTTACAGACATTTTCTTATGTAGAAAATGGTAGATTGAACCTGGTTTTATAGCTAGCTAAACCTCTCACTTGTATGACAGTGGCATCAAAATCCATTATATTGACGACATTTTATGTTAAGTAGGTGTTTGTTGTAATTGTGCACATATTCAATTACAATTAAGTCAGAAGAGCTTATAGTATATATTAGTGGCAAAGCGCATGCTGTTAAGTTACACCTAGGGCATTCAACATGAATTAATAAAGTTGTTACTGAAATAATGAAATGTGATACAAAATTGTAAATTTTACATTTTCGTAAAGTTTCCTTCGTTGGATATTTAATAAAAGATAATTGCTTTCGATCTTATTTACTTATACATGTTATAACATCTATATTTAATCTAATTTACTATTCAGATATATTTAAGATATTTGGATGTTATTAAGATCTATACACTAAGTCACTTCGTAAATCAGTGAGGCTTATAATAGACGTCATTTAAGAATATCCTGCACCTCAATTTATCTAGATAATTATTTATTCTGGAAGTTATCACAGCCTTTAAAAATTGATTGTACCTAGCCTTAGTTCATAGCTGTTAACTCGACGTTCGAAAACGTTTTCTAAACCTTGTCATATATCAAAGAGGCGATGGCTAAAGTATTCCGGACAATCTGGACTTTTATCCTGCAAGTAGGTAAGTAGTTTTGTTTTATTAGAAATAATTATAAAAAGTGCGATATCGATGTTAATAAATAACGTTTTCCTGTCAATATGTTATAACAGACTATGAAAAAGGTCTGGATGGGGTTTACAGAATACAGAATAATTGGCTTATACTACTTATAAAAGGGGCCAAAGTAACAGAAATTATAGAAAAATTACAGAAAAGAAGTAAACAAAATACAGAAAACAGAAAACTGGTGTGTTTAAACATAATTAAACGAGAAGTTCAAATTTGTTATGTTGAACTCGTTAAATTGTTAATGTTGACAACGACTATAAGTGCAAGGTAAAATTTTTAAATTTCAATTCACGTCATTTGAATATAGTCTTGTGTGACAATACAAAAACAACTTGATAAATATAGATTTCAATAACATGAGTATAATAAGCCATGTCAATTTTCCGTACATCAGACATTCCTTTGGCGGATTTCTTTATCAGAGATTATCGTTTTGAAAATGCTTCCTTGCGATAGATACATATATTCCTAGTTTTAAGTGAAGTCAAATGTATAGCGTTTTCTCATTTCATGTAATGTAATTGACGAACATTCATAAGGTGAATAAATGCTCATTTGTATAATGTGCTTAATTTCAAAATACTCAGACAGTATATACTAATAGAAATATATTCAAAATTACATGTATTCCACATAAGAATAAAATCTCCAAATAACGACAGATAGATCTGCATGACAGTGAACACAGATATAATCGTAACCATGTAGCGGTTTGAAACCTAGAAAAAATATTTTCCAAAACTATAGATAAACTTGTTCATAGAATGTTTTATAAAGTCTTTTTTTTAAATGAAGGTAAATGATGGTATTTCAGATTTGAAAAATTGTTAAGGGTGTTCGTTTCTCTTGTTTTTGAATTTTTGCCAGATATTCGGAATCCTCTGGTTTTATCCATGTTGTGCCATTACAAAAATTTCCCCACTAACCCCTTCTTTCCATAATTTTATTACATGTAATTTAAAAACTCCTATTTGAAAATCCAATAACCCCATAAGGTTTTTTTTTCTTTATTTGTATGATATTTTAATGTTTACTTTAATCTATTTTTATGCAGGGTTATTGAAGACAACACACATTAAAATGAATGATCAGATCGTCAACCATATAGATTGTTCCAGGAAAAATTTAACAACAATGCCTGATGTTCTGATAAATTCTACAACAAATCTAAATCTCCGAGGAAATCTTTTACACGTAGTTCCTGCATGGTCTTTCAAGAAATCAAGAATATTAAAAAGCATAGATCTGTCTTATAATCGGCTGAGGTTGATTGAACGGGGAGCTTTCGAGGGACTAGTCGAACTTTCCATTCTCAACCTTAGAAGTAACTTATTAACTTCAAAATTACTTAATGTGAATATTTTTCAAGGTTTAATTTCTCTTCAGGAACTAGTAATACAAAATAATTATTTTTACGATAATTATACATTTTTTCAATCCGAAATATCTCGAGTAAAATCATTGGTCAAGTTAAAAATGGATCTGAGTAGACCATACCAAATAGATAAATGTCTTTGTAATTTATCAAACCTACAGGACCTGGAAATTTTAGGATTGCCTGGACAAACATATGCAGGTAATTCAATTCAAAACCTAAAGTGTCTTAAAATAGAAACCTTATTGCTTGATTCTGTGATTTCACTAGTACCAAACACGTTCATATCTTTTCCAAATCTAAAGACACTAGGGATATCGATACACACCGCTCGTGCTGCGTACGACGTCATAAGCAGCATATTTAATTCTTTGAAGATTTTCAAAGATAGAAATATGACGGAAATAAGCATTACTGGAAATCCTCATAGAAACGGATTTGTATTGGGCCATCCTCACTTTGCAGTACTTGAAAAAATTTGTCTACAAAAGTTAAAATTGGTAGGTGATAGTATACTTGGTCTAAAGTTTAATCCCTTTTTAAGATATGGATATAAGGAGAATTGTTTAGAAGAATTAGATTTGTCCGATAATTTATTGTTCAACAGCAAAGATAGATATGTATTTGCATTTTGTGCGTTTAAACGTTTAAAAATAATCAGAATTCCACATGAGGTTGTTAAAGACAATAGAGTAAAACGATCCCCTAAAGATGACGTATCTTACTCGTTTTGCGTTCCAAAAACATTAGAACAATTGGACCTCCATTCGCACGTTAAATCGTATAATAGGAGGAGAATTTCAAATATAACTATTGTCAATGGGTCAAATTTAAAAGTTTTAAATATGGCAAACGTTACAGTCCGAGATTGTGATGGTACGGTTTACGGCATTGAAAAATTAGAGTATTTAGATATGTCAGGATTCAACTGCAAAGTATTGAGTGAACATTTTCTGTCTCATTTTCCGAAACTGATTACTCTCATTACACGTGATGCTTATCTGGGAATCGGTTTGAATTCCCTTAAAAATTCATCCGAATTCTTCAAGAGGAATTTAGATCTCCAGCACATTGATCTGATGCAAAATAACATAAATTCACTACCAGATGGCTTGTTCAATCATCCTTTTAGACAAAAGATTTCTATCATATTGGACAAAAACAACTTACAATCGCTACCAAACTTTCTGTCGGTACCAAATACTATTCAACAAATCAGTCTAAAATACAATAGATTTTCGTGTCTAAGCGATGCCAGTATCGATAAACTTAACATAATAAAACCCTCTAGTGTATTTCTTAGTGGAAATCCGATTGAATGCTCATGTAAGACGTTACGTTTTCTAAAATGGGTGCACCATTCAGGTATTATAAGTGATGTTGATGAAATAGAATGCGTCCTCCAAAATGGGACGCTTGCAATTTTGTCTCATTTCTTGCGAAATCTAAAAACATATGAAATCAGTTGTCAAACGAAATTATGGATAACACTGGCAAGTTGCATTACTTCTTTCACCATTTTAGCTATTATCTTTGGAATAGTTTACTATCGCTACCGATTTGCATTTGAGTATTTCTTTCTAAGAATTAAGATGAAACTTAGGCATTACCAGCCTCTTTCGGAAGAGTTCAACCATGATGCGTTTATTTCATACAGTCATAAAGACATATCATGGGTTAAAACTCTCTACGACAAATTGCAGTCAAAAGGCTTCAGCCTCTGTTTATATCACAAGGATTTCCAAGGTGGAATGCCTATTGCCGAGTGCATCGTGGAAGCAATAAATTCAAGCAGAAAGGTTGTATTTGTTATTACTAAGGATTTCCTGGAGAGTAGCTGGGGAACGTATGAAATAGAAATGACAAGAATGCATGCCTTCAGAGAGGGTCGTGAATCAATGGTTATTGTTATACTGAAGGATGACATAAAAAAAGACAAACTTCCCAAGGCCTTGAAAGAAATCTGGTATAAGGTCGTCTGTATTGTATGGCCATCTGATTCCGAGGCTCCATATAATTCTGAAGAAATGTTTTACGAAAAATTAAGTATAACATTATCCGACGGTCGTTTGAAATTATGTGATGATAACACTTCAAAGTTATAAATAAACATCAAACCCGTGCAATGTACAGAATAAGAAAAATAAAAATATTGCTATTTGATGAACTCATCATAATAAACCATATGTAGAGCAGAATTTGCTTACCCTTCTGGAGCACCTGGTACCACCCACGGTTTTGAGCGGGGTTCGTGTTGCTCAGTTTTTAGTTTTCTCTGTAGTGTTTTGTAAACCTTTGTTTGTGTTTTGGTCATTTTTTTCATTTTGCAATGGCGTTGTCAGTCTCATTCTAATTTGGACTTATGAGTTTTAATGTCCCTATGGTATCATTTGCCTTTCTTTTATAATTATAAAAGATTTATCATGTTTTAAGTTTGATGTTGCAATTGATTGAATTACCTGCTTTGTACTAGACCGACAAGTTGACATTGTTTTTTAGGTGTTAACTACCATTATGGAATAACCGTTTCACAGATGATATCGGATATGTACCTTATGTCGTAACTACAATACCCTTCCCTTTTCACGAATGTGACATACCGAATTAGACTATTTACCGGATTTGTAATAACATAAGCAACACGACGGGTGCCACATGTGGAGCAGGATCTGCTTACCCTTCCGGAGCACCTGAGATCACCCCCAGTTTTTGGTGGGGTTCGTGTTGCTTAGTCTTTAGTTTTCTATGTTGTGTCATCTGCACTATTTTGTCTGTTTGTCTTTTTATTTTTGGCCATGGCGTTGTCAGTTTGTTTTCGATCCATGAGTTTGACTGTCCCTCTGGTAGCTTTCGTCCCTCTTCTACAAAACGTAGCATTATACAAAAAGACAAATCACATTACTCAAACATTTTATTCTAACACAGAGACATCCAGTTCATGCTCTTACTTCTAAATGCTATGTAACTGGCCGGGAAGCAACAAAAACCGGTTTTAAAGTAGTTTGTTTGATCAAGCTGGATATCAAACACATGCACGAACTCCTGTATACTAGACCTTGAATTAGGAGAGATGTCTACCTGCTAATCAAATGTAACAGTGGTGGCCAAATTTATATAATCATGAACGCAAATGGAGTGAAATATTGTGAATGTCGCGACAACGGATTGGTATAGTAAATACAAATCCTTGACGTGCCAAAACAAAGTAAAAATACGACAAAACATAACAAAACTGAACATGCATAATTTAAAAGAGACAAAATACCAGTTGGTAAACTGGATCAAGAATATATTAATTTGCATATTTACATATTATCTGTTGTCTCCTTATGCGGGATCTGTCATTTTTCTTTTTTTCAGTTTAGGTTCTGTCTAAATAGGTTTTCGCGTTTGAACTACCATAGACAAAGGTGGATGACCTCGTGTATTGTCCTTTACATAACTGTATAAAGGGGAAAACCGAGACGCCCTCGTATCATTGTGTAAAATTATACTCCTCCAAACCAGCTGTAATACATTAAGGTATGACCTAAAGTCATTTTGTAAAATTCGTCCTGCACATGGTAAATAAAGGGGGTGACCTCTGGCATGTGTTGTACACTCATATAAAGAGGTTATAAAGGATGAGTTTTACGAAATGAACCTCATTCACTTTGGTAAAGAATGATTATAAAAATCATAAGACAAAAGATTATGATCTTCAGTGGATGTGTTTTCATTTTAATTACATACAAAGAGGGTGTATACATGTACTGCATGATCATAGACAAGGCAAAATGGCGTTTGGTCCTCGTATTTGACTTTTCATAGACAATGGGGATGACCTCAGGTCATTGCCTTTTACAGTATTTACAAGGGGAGACGACCTCATTGTCATCAAATTTGGTATTTCAAAATTGATCCCTCCTATCTAATGGGAAACTGTTTAGGCTATTTATTTCGCAAGGTTCTGAATGGAGTTTACAAAATAGAAAATAATGACAAAATCAATAGTTAAGAGAGAACAAAAATAGCTATTAAAGAAGGAAAGAGAATTATGGGTGCAATAGCATAAAGAATAACAGTGAAAAATAAAGGAATTAGGTAACAAAATACTGATTACAGAAAGGAATGATGTGCAGAATAAAGATATTATATACAGAAAAAAATATAAAAGTACAATCATGTTCATGAGAATTTTACGGAATACGCGTTGTTTTTTAAAATCAAAGAAACAGTGCCCTAAAAATATAAAAAAAAAAAACAGAAATGAAGGAACCCCAAGCTAGCCTCTCCTTTATCTTGATCTGTGCTCTATGCTCCCAAAACACTTTTAAATTTCAAATGAATCATTTAAGATGGTCGAACGTTATCGTATGAACATAAACAAAGGGTCGGACTAACAGACTAGGATAGCACTCAATGATTTCGATGTTTTTAAGTCTCCTGATTGAACACGCCAGTCATTGGAAACCATATACAACAATAATACAAGAATGGTATGTCCATACGACACATTACCCTACACGTAATATAATATGTCCATGTTCAGTGAACCATAAAATCCATTATTGGCATAAAAAATAAAGAATATTTATGATCATAAGGAGCATATGAACTCAGTTTTAGGTGAATGCCACCACAACTTCAAGATGAATTATCATAAACTAAAACATGAACCTGAAGAAAGAACGAGCAGGCGGGCATGAATGATGGCAAGATGGATGCACAGAGAGGAAACAACATGCACAATTATTTCGTATAAAAAAATCAATGTTTTCCATGCTTAAACCAAGTAACTAATGTGTGAGACAGGAGAAAATAAAAATCAAATGAAATAGGTTCTTTGCTGTGTATTGTGTTTTCTGTTTTCTCATTTTTTTTCTCAAATGAATTTTTGCAGATAAAATACTCTAAATATAGTCGAGACTGTTTATAAACTTGCTGATAAGTTTTGAGTTCTGGAATTCCTTTATGCAAACATTTTCACAATACGTATATGTGTAGTCGACAGCAAAACTAGGTCTCCCCATAATTTTGCTATATAGGTTTCAAAAAAATTAAAGAATCTAAATATTCAATCACACATATCCAATTATATCTCCATACATCGACATCGGATTTTTTCTAAGTCAATAATATTAAACTATCGGCTGACAAAAAAGCGTAATTGATCATAAAATAATTCTTTTAAATTATCCATAAAAAGAAAATGTAAATAAATGACATATTATGGTCTAAAATGTAAACCATTCTAATAAATTGCAGACAAGGCTATGAAATCCTTCCTTGTTAAACATTTCAGCAAAATGTTCCACGGTTTTCCCGTGTAGAAATATCAATATCCTTTTTGCCTAACTATTTTTTATTTTTTAAATCTCAACTTAATTTGTATATTTTTATGTTGTAAAGTAGACTGTTATGTATTTTTGTTAAAATTATTTGTTTTATGTTTAGACTCTTGTTTTACAAAAAGACATTTAAACGATTGCTGATAGTGAACTTGTATTTAATGAATGTTTCAATATTATTACATGGTATGTTTTAAATCTTCTAAACAGTAAAATACAAAATGATTATATCATGAATGATCATGGTGCATGAGACTTTTTTCTTTTCTTTTCTAAAGGCCAAAATCATACAAATAAGTGTTTATTTAAAAAAATGATTAATTAACATGGTTTCATTTATTCCGATATTCAGATCATGTATTGAAATTGGGTCTAAAACTTTATAAATTTCGTGTGCCTAAAGTGCTTCCCTAGATTTGCCTACATCGGAAATGCTCAAGCCTCAGTCCACATATTTGAAAGTCAAGGATGTAGAAATAATTCAATGTATGAGGAATACAACCAAAAGGGGATAACAAAAGAATAGCTTAATCCATCCGAGGTAAACTTTGTCTGAGAAGTTGGAACTTTAGTGTCTTCATAATTGTTGAACTGGTGTATTGCACAATGGCACCTAATTGAGTTACAAGACACCAAATAGAACATAAAACAGCCTGGACAACAAAAGCACATAACTGACAAAAGTATAGAGAGTAAAAAAAGGAAAGGCTGAACTTTGAAAGAAACCCTAGGGTTTAAAGAATTCTTCCAGTTACTGAAATATGACTCCTGGTGCTTCTGATTATAAAATCATTCTGTCCAACATCTAACTGTAATATCTATGACCATCTCTTGGAGTAGCTGTCATTCAGTAACTTTAGAAAAAGTAAAGGAAAACCTGAACTGATGCTATATCCAGAGTTCAAATGCAGAAAAAAGAAAAGAATCATTAGTAGTGTTGCAATTATGAGTTAGCTATTTGATGTTAACCCACAAATAACGACAGACATATTTCAGGTACATGTATTGAAAAGTGAAATTAAATCATTTCAACTAATATACTATTTTTTGTCTAGTTTTGAACAAAAGTTTTGTCGCCGAATGCGAGACGTAGATTACAATCTAGTGGAATCGTCCCCAGCATTAACTATTTGTATAAAGCTTTATATTTCAGAAGTTAGATGACCTGGGTGCTTCATACCTTGTATGCAGATACCTTAAGTTACGAAGTTTCTGTCTGGCATATGTCCATTTTTCTTGACCTCATTTTCATGGTTCAGCGACTCGTTGAAAAAAATGTGTATTTTGTTTTAGTCTTGTGAAATACTCACTTATTATGAGTAACACGCCAACTATATTTGGTATATGAGATCCTTGCACAGTCTACATGTTTGTCGGACAAGTTTAACCTGACCTCGACCTTGCTGCATAAATCAGTGGTCATGGATAAGTTGTAGAGTTCAAGTCCCTATCAAAGATACTATAATTAGAAGATCGACTATATTTGTTTTGTAGAATGATTGCAAGTTGTACAAGTCTGCCTGGCTGGTTTCATCTATCAATGCCCTCATTTTCATGATTCATTAGTCATTTTATTATCCATTTCTCAAATACTATAAGTTTAAAGTACCTATATTTGGTCTATGAAATGATTGTTAGGTGTAAAAATCTGTCCGACAGGGCTAGTCTGATTCACTTAGTTTTTGTGATTCATTGGTCAATGTTAGGTTGTCATGGAAAGGTTGGTAAGGACTGTATTTGGTGTATGAAACTTTTGTATGGTGTATATGTCTGTCTGACAGATTCTTGTGACCTTAGCCTTATTGTGTGTTTCAATAGTCTGTGTAATGTTTTATTGTTAAGTCCATTTCTCAGAACTTTAAACAATAGGGTAGCAATATTTGGAGTAACCAATGATTTTATCAAATGTTTGGTGTATACATATGTCTTATCTGACATCATGTTATTAGTTCAAAACGTCAGATATTATAAGAAATAGATTAACTGTATTTTGTGTATGTAATGATTGTAAGGTGTGCATATCTGTCTTGTAGGGTTCATCTGATTGCTACCTCATTTACACGGAACACTGAGGTTAATTTTATGCAATACATGTTGTATATCCTGTTTCTCTAAGACTTTCAACGTGATCAAAATCAGTTAAGCAGGCGAGACATTTTACCATGTGCACTCTTGTTAGGTCTTGTTATTAATATTTAGATATGAAAAAGATGTTTTGCTACCAAAAGTTCTTTGCAAAGAAATTAATGTGTGTTCAATATCTTTTAGGGTAAAGCTCATATTTATTTTGTCCAAAACAAAAAAATATGTGTAAAATGGCCTTTTAGGTCAAATTTGTTAATTAAGACACGTTTATGACGCCATAGTGACATAAGTAAACTTTTGGCACTATAGTGTCCAAATTATATTACCCTGTTCATTTATAAATAAAATGTACAAAATCTAGACACTAGAGAACAGTTTTAGTATTTTTGGAATTACAGGGGCCACACAAGAGCTCTTATTGTACCTGTTCCTTTATGTGATACTTATAGTAAGACCTTATATTAAGAGAATTTCAACATTAACCCAATATTTAAAGCAGGAGACTCATACTAATGTTCTGAGAAAATAAGTAACCTACAATAAGATCTTATATAGAATGAGGTCTGGGTAATATGAACCCTGTCAGATTGAAATCTTCAACTTACATTCTATCCATCAAATATAGTGGACCTATTATAATTTCACACAAACTTAACGATTGACAATGAAACATGAAAATGAGGATAAGGTCAGATGAACCAAGTCAAATGGAAATGAATACCTTACAGGTTGCACTTTGTAAATACAGCTGTTTCTCAAACCACGCCTCTTTTGGGGAGATATAGAATATTCATAGATAATTAATTTTGTTTACATACTGGTTCCCAGTTATGATCTCTAGGTTTCATCTCATAGAGACATAACTTGGGAATGTTACCAGTAAATATACATATGCATATTGTCTATAAAGAAATCTATGGTAATCTCACAGTCAAGGTAGGGATAGTTAAGAAATTTAGTGTTAGTTTAAACTCTTACAAGTTCGGGGCATATAAACGTTGAAAATATGCCGCACAGCCCTATATTTTGACCTTTGAAAACAATTGAAGTGCATATGAACTTTCCATTCTAGGATATGATTTTTTTCAAAACTTCATAGTAAAAGTGGTACAGTTTTAGCCGTAAAAGGAGTTCCTATGGGAAATTGCATTGTCAATATTTACAGAAATGCAACTTATATTGGGTGAAAAAAGAGAACATACAGAATTTAACCAAATTTAGTTTATCTCACAGATTTTAAAGAAATTAACTCAAATATGGAGTTTTATAAATATTTCATGAAGATTGAGAAAATCCTGGGCCTTAACTATGATGACTCAGCATAAATTCAGTTTACAGTATGCATAGTTTACTTAAAGCCCTGAATGCAAAAATAAATTCATAATATATGCATATTTGTAAGTTAAATTGTTTAGAAGTGCTTATATTTACTCTTCGCAGTCATTGAAACTCATAGATCCTTCCTGAATATTATTGGTGGAGGGTTTTTGTCCTGTCAATAACCCAAAAGTAAGCTCTAACGCCTAAATCTGCTTTTTTGTCACCGTGGCATAAAAAATACAAGCTTAAAATACAAAAATATCTCAACAAAACTTACAATAGTGTGTTCTATCCTGAATATGTACTAAATATTCCATATTGCTAGAAACAGCAGAATAATGTAGGAAATTCGATGCCCCAGGGGCAAAAAACAGAGAAAATTGCCTACACCCTGGGTCATAAAACAAATAATTTAAATTGTAAATGCTATGATTTTATGATTTTAAAGGTCTTTATATAGAAAACAATAACTGTGCTTGGAAGTTATGCAAAAATTAGATGTTAGCAGTCATTTCTATCAAATTTTAAGTGAATTTATACATCAGACTGGTATCTGCATACATACAACTTTTGCAAATATTGCTTTGTTTTAATACTTCTAGCTCATATTTTAGCTAAAATATGTCAGATATATGGTTAGAGATGATACTGTTGTGACAAGAATTCTAAACTGACCATTTGAGGCAGAAATTGTGAACTTTCATTGACAAATAGGCATACAGTAAAATGTGGACTGGAGACACATGCAGGATTTGATACTTTATATAATCTTGAATGTTGGAATGATTGACTGCTAAACATTACATTTACAGTATTCTGAAATACTTTCAATATGTTATCAGAACAGTTTTAAACATGTTCTAGGCATTTCATGTCAGAAAACATGCAAATAGGGTAAGCTGGCAATAATTAAAGTCTTGTTTTCAAATTCTTTAAAAAATTGAAACAGGGGAGGGGGTATCAAATGAACAGTAAAAGAAAACTTAAGAGTTTATGCAGTGATTTCTTTAAGGCTATAATTCTGATAAATAAGTATTAATATGAGAAAAAGTGTTTTTAGAGAGTTTTCTATTGGAATAAATGTTTGTATAGGTTGCACTTTGTAAATACAGTTGTTTCTCAAACCACGCCTCTTTTGGGGAGATATAGAATATTCATAGATAATTAATTTTGTTTACATACTGGTTCCCAGTTATGATCTCTAGGTTTCATCTCATAGAGACATAACTTGGGAATGTTACCAGTAAATATACATATGCATATTGTCTATATAGAAATCTATGGTAATCCCACAGTCAAGGTAGGGATAGTTAAGAAACTTAGTGTTAGTTTAAACTCTTAGAATATATATAAACGTTGAAAATATGCCGCACAGCCCTATATTTTGACCTTTGAAAAAAATTGAAGTGCATATGAACTTTCCATTCTATGATATGATTTTTTTCAAAACTTCATAGTAAAAGTGGTACAGTTTTAGCCGTAAAAGGAGTTCCTATGGGAAATTGCATTGTCAATATTTACAGAAATGCAACCTACAATCAGTTAACACCAAATATAGCTGATATTTTGCTAAAATTATCTTAGAAAGGAACCTTATAACAATCTTTAATGATCACTGAACCATGAAAATGAGGCCAATGTCAGATGTCCAGACGTCAGAAATCCTTCTAATGATTCTTTACGCCAAAAATAATTGATCTATTGCTTAAAGTAAGTGAAAATTGAACCTCATCATGAAAACTTAATGTTGACCGTTCAGACCCTGCAGTGTATAGTCATCACATTGCTTTAAGTATTTGAAACCTCATCGCAAAATTAATCTTGATCACTGAACCATTAAAATAGAATAAGTTAAGATGAACCCATATTGAAGGACATGTACACCTTGCAATAAATATATATACCGGTACCAAATATGTCCTATTACTCATAATTACTGGAAAAAAAATCATGTGATAAAAAGGTCATTGAACCAGGAAAAATAGTTCAAGGACAAAGACATATGCAATAAAGAAAAAAATCAGACAAACTCTTCCGAAATATAATGTTTTCTACAAATAGCTAACAATGCCGCCAGATTAGCATCCCTGTCTCAAATTCTGTGACATTCAGGCAAACATGACAAAAACATGTGGTACTGTCTTAAATTTAACATGCAGAAATAATCAAAGACTCGCATTTCTTACTACATTTTATTAAAAAAAATGGACGCATCATGTGTTTAACAAAACTGAGCAATGTATGATTTATAAAATAAGTTCTAACAACAATTCATACAAAAATTGATATGAACGTAAATAGAAGATGTGTCAAAATAAAAAGTAATAGCAACCAGATCTATCACAATAAAAATTATGGCATGTCATTTATGGAAATAAATAAAAGTCATAAATAACAGAAAAAATGTGCGTATGTATGTAACACTCCCAAACGTGTCCGATTCCCGCAAACGTGTCCTTCAAATCATAAATCGCACAAACGTGTCCGATTTCACATCCCTAAACGTGTCCGATAATTGTTATTCGCCAAAACGTGTCCAGATGAAAACGCTAGAACGTCTCAAAACTTTTAGCGCCAATATTACTCCGTGAAGTCAAATACGTTTACGGCAATGCAATGGCGTGGGATACAATGAAAGACTTCGGGTACGGTTGTATTCTTAAAAAATCTAAGTAGCTACCCACAGAAATCTAGAGGAAAGGTGTGGTAGTCCGTATAGATAAATGTCCAAGACATGCTACATTGTGCACAGTGACTTCTGCTTTCAAAAAAATAGACACCAGGTTAAAAAAAAATCGCACAATAAAAAGTTATTTATACTTGAAGCGGTTTTATTTATTTTTTATCAATATAATAATCATTGTTTTGAAGTTCACATAGAGGTATTTCACAATTAAACATTTAATACATTTTATCTTGTTAGTTTTCTCAGTGCTTCACTGTTAATAAAGTGGTCATTTATTAGCATTAATTTGTTCAATGCCGGTTATTTATTTTACGGATTTGCAACACATGCTTAACTATTGACTGTTTATTGCTTAATGTCCAGTGGCAAATATGACATGCGTATTTAAAAAAAAAAAACCATAAACATTGCAAGTTATTAGTTTTGTACAGTTTAAATCCTAGTTTACTAAGTGAATTCTATTGTACTAATATTGTCCGATGATGCCTAAATGTATTTGTAATGTATGAGGGTAATGCACGACCTGCTTCATGCAGAATTGGTTTCTGTGCTTTTAAAAGGGAGACCTTGGAGTTTCATATGAACCGGACACGTTTGGCCTTTTTAATAAAATGGACACAATTGGGCGCTCATAAACATAACACGTTTTGGCGCCCTTTAGCAACTAGGCATGTTTTGCAGTTCAGCGACGTCATGTGGATAACTGGAAAATTTTACTGTTTTTACTGTACATGTATATTGGTACTATTCTATTTTTGATTAAGTAAAACATTTCATACCATCAAAATATTGTATAGGTTGCTATTAAATGCATCTGTCGGGAATCAAAACCATATAACTGTGAATTCACAAATTCTTGTGAGGTTATTATTAATGCAAATAATTCAGGTTTCACAATAATAAAAACTATCATTCATTATATCAGGAGTGAATTTCCTTCACAAATTTTTCCAAATTTTGAATTGAAAAAACTGGATTCACAAATATACAAAGAATACGTGTTGAATAAGTGAGAAAAAATATGTCATATAGAAATAGGATGGAATGTAGGAATAAGTCATATTTAAATTGTATCACAGTGAATTTGACAGCATTATAAAAATGTTATTACTGAAAGGAATGTCATCTAAACAAATGAACTGATACCCTACTGAGTAATTACAATAAAAATCATAAAAAACAATAAATATAAATGTTTAAAAATATCATATTGAAAAATGAATGGAGCATCTGAAGGATGAAATCAATTGCCTTTTTCATACATGTGTTGAGGGGCCTCGGTGGCAGAGTGGTCTAAGTAGTTACTACAATAATCACTAGCCAGTCAACACTGAGGTTGTGAGTTCGAACCCCGCTTGTGCGGGTGCACTTGACTGCAATCTTAATTGACTTGGATTGTCAGTTTTCCTATCGAAGGTCAGTGGTTTTCTCTTGGCAATCCGGCTTCCTCCACCGACAAAAACTAGCCGCCATGAAATAGCCCAAAAGCGGTGCTTAAAAGTGGCGTTAAAACACCAAAAATCAAAATCAAATCATACATGTGTTGAAGAAAATAGAATCAATACAAAACATGAAAAGGCAATCAACACATGAAAGTATCACAAAACATGGAAGGACAATAAACACATTACCAGGTAAAAATAATGTTCATGTGTGAATGTATTACTTTGGCACAATCAGGTATACAAAATAGAATATTCCTGAGATCAGCTACCTTTAAAAAAAAATATAAGGGAGCTTTGTTCAATTGTCAAGATTGTTAACAGCTTCTACTATCAGTATAACGAATCTTCTTAATTTCCATAATGACCATTTTAGAATTAAAAAAAACATTTGAATTAGTTTAACATCTTGCCTCTTACCTGGAAAATCTAGGAGTGCACTTGCAAAAAAAGTCAGTCCGGTGACGATGTATGATGATGAAGTATTATTTTATAAGGATTAATTCATAGTACATTAAATTTTTTAGCATTTTTTATGCAACCTTTTTCTTTAAATGACATGTTTATTGTCCAATTAACACCTTTGATGATCGTTAGTCTGTTGTTCATTCGATCTCGGGTTAATTAGTGTCACCATTTTTGATTACGCGTGTGCAACATTTAAAATGTTTACTTTGCAATTTCCTTCAGGGAGACAATTTGTATTTATAAATGAATCAGGTTATTTTTGAAAGCAATTATTTTATTAACAATTTGATGAATTTTGTCAGAAATGAAAGAGGAACATGAAAGTGAAAATGAAAACCATATGATTATTTTCAAGAATCTTCGTTTCTAATTGGTTCAAATTATTCACCCTAATTTTTTTTTTCAGAAAACTAAAATCCACAAATTTAAGAACCCACGAACATGTAACTTTTGCTCTATCCACGAAAAATTGATACCCACGAATTAAAGTACTTTCACAGTAATTAATTGTCCAGTGCATGAAGATTTCCGTTGTTATTTGTTTTACCAAGCAGCTCTATGTAATGTTAATCTTATGCATTTGTATATGATAATGATAAATTTATATTTTTATTCAGATGAAAATATGTAATTTTATACTGCCAAAATCTTTTTTATTGAAAAGAAGATGTATTTTATATTGCTAATTTAAGTGTACATAAAGTATATACACTTTAGATAGTCTCTCATAACTCTTTTAAGAGTGGCTCTTGTATGTTTTATGATTGTTTTATTACTATTTGTATGTTTTTTATAAATGAAGAGGTGAGACTTTAATATTGCCTGGTCTTGTCTTGTCTTATAATTTTCTACCTCCATTTTCATGTACATAGCACCACAGTTCCGGGATATTCCACACTCCGGCACCGGTCTTTCCTGTAATCAGAAGAAGAGAAGAGTCTTGTACATTAAATAAGATGTAGCTAAGTCCAATCACTCAAATCATATTAACTTATGACAGTAAGTAGATTTTTGTTTTTTAGAGTCAGATTATTTGCGTTTGGTATTTTAAATTCTAGAGGAAATTTTCAAACTATACTAGCGGTCTAATTTTTTTTATTTAGGCACTATGCTGCATTAACTATGCAAAACGTAATACAAAATAATTCTTATCAATTTTCTAAAAGTTTTTGACATGATGATTTTGCTTCTTTTTTTTTTAATCTGTTTTTAGGAGTTTTCAATTTACTAATTTTGAAAGACTTATTACTAGTGATGCTTGCAGCCTTGAAAGAAAACATTATGAAAAAAATAAAACTACTTTTAATGTTTTATTGGACAACTCAAGATCATTGATACATTTTGTGGTTAAAGACAGAAGTTATCTTATTGTGTACACATTTATTTAACACAAAATTTTCTATCAATCTCTCAGATTGGAATAATGTTAATCCTTTTTATCTGTAACTGATCATGGATAACAAGAAATTGTGATACTGTGGATTTACTATTATACATGGGGTACTTATTTTCATGGGTATTTTTGAACCATGAATTCACATTTTCAACAATATACAAATTTTCTATACGCTTGTATGCAGAATTATATAAAACTATGAAACTACAATTTTTCCTGTATCCACGAATATTGGTACCACTGAAAATAAATGAATCCATAGTAAAATTTCTCAACCTTTTTGCTCAGGGGTGGTGGGGGCACTTCCTATATTCAAGATGATAGGATGTGCCGCTGCAATAGGTCACATTTTCCAGCTTGTAAATATGTGAATAGATAGGGAAATCTATCAGAAATATATCATAAGGTCACTAAAGTTCTGTTTACTTGTTATATAAAAAGCCCTGAATTTTTTTCACAGCTGAAAGTCTCGCCATAAGTAAACATTATATAAGGAATCTGAGACACTTTTCCAATACACCATACGAAACCCAACCAATATGGGAAAAGGTTACATTTTTACCTACACAATATATGAAAAGGTATACATTTTTAAAATCTAAATTATATGAAAAGGGTGGGGTAACAAAACCCCAGCGGCACCCCCTATCAATTAAGTATTGAAGTAGCCCCCCCCCCCCCCCCCACCCTTTTTGCTGCATACCATTAATAACTTGACGTGTATTTTTGAGTATTTGATGTAAACAATGACAAATATATTGAAAAAAAGCAAACCAGTCTCAATCAAATTATTTCATTATTTGTTTTACACAAGGTACTGTTATGCATAAAAAGTTAGATCTATTTTGAATATTAATCTCAACCCCAAGTTTAAATCGGAATATTCTCTTCTTCTCTTCTTATAGGTTTCATAGCTAAAAAAGTGAACAATACATTCACAATTCACACAGAAATTGAAAGATGTCAATTTACATAAAGTATTCACACAAACAATATATGTTATATGTCAGTAATCTGAAATTAGAAGGGGCAGATCCAGGGTCTGAGGAAAGGGGTGTGTAAATGTCAAAAATGATAAAAAATATTTGACAATTTAAAGAAAAAAAATATTTTAAAGGGGTACACCCAATAAGCCACTCGTCGTAATCTGCCACTGCTCCCAATTCTTTGAATCACAGCTGTGTCTAAATAAAAGGGTTGAAAAAAAGTGATAACAATATATTTGACGAAGATAAAACAATAAATGTATATTAATACAATGAAAGAGATATGTGATAAATGAATGCAAATCAGAACTGGTTTGACTCACCAGTTTACAAAATAATACCAAAAGTTTACATTAACCAGCCTAGGTTATATTGGATTCTTGAACTACAAAGTAATGCTTGTCCTGTCATATACTGTGTGTGTTTCAATTAAACATGCAACTAACACATTTCCCGATTATAAAATTTCTCCAATTCAAACAAGCTTTACCAATAGATAATTTAACTATATGTGAACTAAGTGACTAAAACTTCATGGTAAACTACTATAACTAAAAACTTACTGGGTTAAACATAACAATAATATTTTGGGGGAAAAATACCATAATTTTTATCAAACTACAAACTCCTGAAATAGCTATATCATATTACTATATGTGTGAGTTCTATATCACTTATTACAAAATATGTTTAATATTATCTAAAAATTGTGTATAAAATACTACATAATACACTAATCCTCATTTCATTCATCTATACATACACTCAAATAAGGCTATTGAATGTAAATATTTCTTACTTAGGCTACTGCCCATGTCTCTCAAAAAGGACCATTTAATATCCACATAACAGAGGGTCTGGATTAGGGGGGTTCTTCAATTCTATATATTTTTTTTTTTTCTCTCTTTTCTTAGTAAATTTGGCCCATTATTCTCTATTCTTTATTTTTTGGGCCCATTTATCTGTAGTATTGGCCCATTATTTCTATTCTGTACACCCCATCAAGACCCTTATAACATATATCTGTTATTAATAACTTGACAAATATTGATGTGTATGAAAACTGGTACAACAACATCGTCTTTTTAGTATATATGCTCAAAAATAAAGTAATCTTAAAAGATACATTTTATCAATCAACAATAATCAAAATGAATAAATAGGTATTAAAAACATCCTATTTATTATGAACTGCCTTCACCATTACAAAATGATTGAAACTGATTGTAACAACATTATGACCACAATAAGGCCACTAACACAAATAAAAATTTGGCACCATTAATTAGAGTCACTGTCATTTGTACCCGATCTTTTCTTTCTCAACTTTTGGCGTATTTTTGAGCCTCTGTATTTTAGATCTTCTTCAGAGAAAGAATCTTGTGGTCGACTTCTCCTCCTTCTTTTCTTTTTGACTTTATCAAAATTGTTCAAATCAGAATTATCATCTGAGTCATGTTGGATATTCATACTAAGAGATCTTGATGGTTTCTCATAATCACTATTGGACTCCATTGTCCAATTTTTTGTCGGTGATTTGCGTCTTGGAGCAATAGGTAATAAGGAAGGAGCCATAGCATACTCTTCATCTGATTGGTTATCTTCCCATAAATCAGCAACTTTTTTCTCTGCTTCTGGTTTCTGTATGTCTTTGTCTATGTTCAACAATTTGCCTTCATCATCTTTAGCCTTCAACAACTTTTCTTCATAATCTTTAGCCTTCATCTTCTTTTTCTTCTCTCTGTGTTTCTTTCCTTTTTTGTCTCCCTCCTCTTTGTCTGTTGGCTAAATAACGAATATTGACAAGTTAATCTGGAGTTCCTACATTTAATCTATATACATTACAGAAAGTATACATTTTTTGGTGGGTAAAATACCGCTGGATTGACAACAACACTTTAGTGAACTGCAAGTTTTATTGTGTCGACTAGTTTCGCCGATTAGATCGGCGTCTTCAGGACAAATTATATAGAAATTACAATCCCTGAAGTATAAAAAAAATGGTATCTAAATTTTAACGTCATAATGTGTTTACTCCATTGTCTTTGTTGTTCCTGGTTACCAATGTATGAATGAAATGAAAAAATTACAAATGTATGTACATAAAGGTAGTAAATCAAAAAATTAATAAATTAAAAAATATGTGTAACATGATTGTAAGTACAATGTCAGTGTACAGTTTGTATAAAGTTTCTTCCTCTTTATAAAAAGTGTTTAAGTGTTCACTAAAGTGTTGTTGTCAATCCAGCGGTATTTTATTTATTTATTTTTATTGACAACCCTGCATACCATCGGGTATCCTCTTTAGTGACTCTACCTTCACTTCACCACAAAGGCGTTGGTTCAGCAGCTTCTTGTTTTTTGGTGGGTTAAAATTATATCTTATATTAATTATACTACTACCGATAGTGTCAATAAACATGTACATCTTGTGGAAAAACACTTTTACATGAATAAGAATGAAATAATGCATAAAAAATATATAGATTTTTTCTGTTATCAAGTCAAGAATTTTAACTGCATGAGAAACAAATAATTTATTGTGGATGTTAATTTAATCTGCAAGAGTTGCATGGAAATAACATTACAAAAAGTTTTTGATGAACATCAACATTGTCAATTTCTAGATCCTCCTTGTTCTGCATGAAATAAATGACCAATGGACAGCAAGCAACAATCAATCAATTCTAATTACTGTGCATATTGCTGTGTGTGTTTGTTTATTCCACATTGGCTAGAGGTATAGGGAGAGGGTTGAGATCTCACAAAACATGTTTAACCCCGCCACATGTTTGTGCCTGTCCCAAGTCAGGAGCCTCTGGCCTTTGTTAGTCTTGTATGTTTTTTTAACTTTAGTTCTATCATATGTTTCGAAGTTTAGTGTGACGTCCATTTTCACTGAAATAGTACACATTTTTGTTTAGAGGCCAGCTGAAGCCCGTTTCTGGTTGTGGGATTTTCTCGCCGTGTTGAACACCCATTGGTGGCCTTGGGCTGTTTTCTGCTCTTTGGTCGAGTTGTTGTCTCTTTGACACATTCCCCATTTCCATTCTCAATTTTTCTTCATCCAAAACAATTTATAAGAGGATCTATCAAGTCTTTATATAATAGAATAATAAAACAATATGCAAATTTCTTTGATAGTCAGTTATTTTCATTTGTTAATAAAGTTAGATTATTTTTCTCCAACTTAATGATTTCAGCTTCCCAATTGTGACCTTTTCATTTTTAAACCAAGAGATCCAAACGGTGAAGTTGTAATCATCACTTCGTAAGTATTACGGACGCCATCACGAGTTGGTTGACTGTTATGGAATATTCGTTACACAGATGATATCGGATATGTTCGTTATGTCGTAACTACAATCCCCTTCCCTTTTCACGAATGTGACCTACCGAATTAGACTATTTACCGGCTTTGTAACAACATGAGCAATACGAAGGATGCCACATGTGGAGCAGGATCTGCTTCCCCTTCCGAAGCACATGAAATCACACCTAGTTTTTGGTGGGGTCCGTGTTGTTTGTTTTTTTTGTGACATTTTGTTCACGCATCATTGTCAATATAATGGAAATTGATAAGTGAGAGGTTTAGCGCTATAAAACCAGGTTCAATCCACCATTTTCTACATAAGAAAATGCCTGTACCAAGTCAGGAATATGACAGTTGTTGTCCATTCGTTTGATGTGTTTGTGCTTTTGATTTTGCCATTTGATTAGGGACTTTCCATTTTGGATTTTCCTCAGAATTCAGTATTTTTGTGATTTAACTTTTAAACCAAAGCAGCTCATCTTGGCTATTATGGCTTTGATGTTGTTTAACCAAAATACCACACCTTGAACATAAAACTTTTTTGTTTGACTGTAACCAAGTATTTTAACACTTGTAGTGAAATAAATCTAATATGTGAAATGACATTTTTTAACAGTGGTTTAACTTACTGTGGATTCATTATTATTCGTTGGATACCAATTTTCGTGGGTTTCATGGGTACAGGTGAACCACGAATTTAAATGTTTAACAAATGACAAATTTTCTATAAGTCTTGTATGCAGAGATTGGCAAAACCACGAAATCAAATATCCACGAAAATGCAAGTTTTCCTGAATCCATGAAAGTTTAAACATTTTCATGGATATTTGATTCGTGGTTTTGCCAATCTCTACAAACAAAGTCTATAGAAAATTTGTCATTTGTTGAACATTTAATTTTGTGGATCACCTGTACCCATGAAACCCACGAAAATTGGTATCGAATGAATAATAATAAATCCACAGTATCATGTTTATCACAAAACTTGTTTTACCATTAAAACTTAGAATTATTACCACAGTCTCCTTTATAGATCCTTTTTTTGATATCTGCCTGTGAAGAGTAGTCTCTCCTGCTGTCTTTGGTCTGTATAAACTTTCAAATCCTGCCTTGGAAGTTTCCCGGTCTACTGTTGCTGGATCATCATCTACAAATTCCTCTTTTATCATCTTGTACAACTCATCAATTCTGTAAAATATATAGTTAATGAAATTTAATATCACATAGTTCTTACACATAGTTCTTACACATAAATCCTCTTTTCTTCAAATGTGACTTACTGAATTAGGACTTATCAACGGATTTGTACTTATATGAGCAGTTGCCACGTGTGGAGCAGGATCTACTTACCCTTCCGGAGCACCTGAGATCACCTACGGTTTTTGGTGGAGTTCGTGTAGTCCTTAGTTTCTACATTGTGTCCTGTGTAATTTTTTTGTGGTTTTTTTGCCAAGGCATTGTTAGTTTGTTTTTGAATTTTGAGTTTGACTATCCCTTTGGTATCTTTTACTTCTCTCTTAATTCACATTAGTTAGCCAGCTTCAAAACCAACCAAATTAGCAAATAAATAATTTAAATTCTTTACTAGTTGCTTTAAAATTAAAAAGTTATAATTCAGTCTCAAAATCCTACATCTCCTTCACATTTCTAACTGATTTAATCTATAGTAAATTCTTTCCTTTATTAAATTTTCTGTATGTGATTTATAGACCAGTGGCTTAAAGCAACGTCATTTGGACTCTAGTTGTGTCATTGGCAATCAAACCACATCTCCTTATTTTCATAAAAATAAGCCAACATTTCCGAATATTTCATAATAAACTAGCTGCAGGGCAGACAGCAACGTTTTTTGTATAATATCAACCAATACACAACAGGAAGTTTGGTCTACTTACCTTTTCTGCATACTAAGGATACTAATATCTGTAGAACTTTTAGCTTCAGCTTTCTTTTTCCTCAAGTAGTTAGATAACTGTTCTTTCTCAAACAGCTGTAAATATTCTAAATGGCGAGAACCGTATTGGCGACCTGAAAATAAAATGGGTTACAATGTGAACCCTGATATGACTGTCTCTTTAGGCCAGTATGAGCTACTCTAATCACTTGGTGTCTGTTGTCTGTTTACTTTTACAAAAATCTTCTCCTCATAAACTTCCAGGCTAATTGCAACCATAATTGTCCACAATTATCCTTAGAAAATACTGTATATAGTGTTATATGTTGAAAAATGGGATAGACAAGAAAAAATCAGTCCAGGACAAAATAAAATGCTTCGCTGGGCGCAGCTTGATACGACCGCAGAGGTCGAACCCTGAACAGTTGGGGCAAGTATGGACACAACATTCAAGCTTGATACAGCTCTGAATTTGGATTGTGATTAAATATTTGACACAGCATAGGTTTCTGACACAGAAAGAATGTGGTCTAAGAACTTCAATTTTTTTAATTTACCTATTATGGTCCAATGTCCAAAATCAAAATACATGGTTAGATTCAGCATATCAAAGAACCCCATATATTCAATTTTTGTTGAAATCAAACAAAGTTTAATTTTGGACCCCAACTTGGACAAACTTGAAAACTGGTCCCATAATCAAAAATCTAAACACATGTTTAGATTCAGCATATCAAAGTACCCGAAGAATTCAATTTTTGTTAAAATCAAACTAAGTTTAATTTTGGACCCTTTGGACCTTAATGTAGACAAATTTAAAAAACGGGACCCAAAATTAAAAATCTAAAAACACGGTTAGATTTGGCATATCAAAGAACCCCAATTATTCAATTTTTGATGAAATCAAACAAAGTTTAATTTTGGACCCTTTTGACCTCAATATGAACCAATTTGATAGCGGGCCCACAAATAAAAAATCTAAATACATGGTAAGATTCAGCATATCAAAGAACCCCATATATTCAATTTTTGTTGAAATCAAACAAAGTTTAATTTTGGACCCCAATTTGGACCAACTTGAAAACTGGGCCAAAAATCTAAAATCTAAATACATGTTTAGATTCAGCATATCAAAGAACCCCATATATTCAATTTTTGTTGAAATCAAACAAAGTTTAATTTTGGACCCCAACTTGGACCAACTTGAAAACTGGGCCCATAATCAAAAATCTAAACACATGTTTAGATTCAGCATATCAAAGAACCCCAAGAATTCAATTTTTGTTAAAATCAAATTAAGTTTAATTTTGGACCCTTTGGACCTTAATGTAGACCAATTTAAAAAACGGGACCCCAAATTAAAAATCTAAATACACGGTTAGATTCGGCATATCAAAGAACCCCAATAATTCAATTTTTGATGAAATCAAACAAAGTTAAATTTTGGACCCTTTGGACCTCAATGTGGACCAATTTAAAAACGGGGCCCAAAATCCAAAAACTTAATACACGGTTAGATTCAGCATATTAAAGAACCCCAAGAATTCAAGAATAAAACCCCATTGAAATTGATCAAGAAATAAGCAATTTATACGAAGTATCTTCTTTTGCACAACACTGTGCAATTGAATATTTCTTGCTATTGCGCAATACTGTACAATTGACAATTTCTTGCTATTGCGCAATATTGTGCTATTGGATATTTCTTGCTATTGCGCAATACTGTGCAATTGAAGATTTCTTGCTATTGCGCAATACTGTGCAATTGAAGATTTCTTGCTATTGTGCAATACTGTGCAATTGAAAATTTCTTGCTATTGCACAATACTTATTATATAATAATTTACACATCCTGTTTGGTGTGTATCTCCTACCATATCATTATTATTTGCTTTTAAATATAAATCAGAAATAATCAACTTAAAATGGAAAATTTTAAAAGAAAAAAAAAAGGAAAAAAAGAAAAAAAAAAAAAAAAAAATCTCCCCCCCCAAATTTTTTGAACCCCCTTATGATTCATCACCCCCAAACTCAATCCCAGCCTTCCCTTTGTGGTATGGTACCTTGCAGTACAATTTCAGAGAGATCCATACACTTGAACACAAGTTATTGTCTGGAAACTAGAAAAATGCTTATTTTTGGCCCCTTTTTGGCCCCCAATTCCTAAATGTTTCCGGCAATTACCCCCAAACTCAATTCCAGCTTTCCCTTTGTGATATGGAACCTTGTAGTACAATTTCAGAAATATCCAAACACTTACACACAAGTTATTGTCATGAAACTAGAAAAATGCTTGTTTTTTGCCCCTTTTTTGGCCCCTAATTCCTAAAATTTTGAGGCAATTACCCCCAAAATCAATTACAGCCTTCCCTTTGTGATATGGAACCTTGTGGTACAATGTCAGAGAGATCTATACACTTACACACAAGTTATTGTCTGAAAATTACAAAAATGCTTATTTTTGGCCCCTTTTTGGCCCCTAATTCCTTAACTGTTGGTACCATAACCCCCAAAATCAATCCCAACCTTCCTTTCGTGGTATTGAACCTTATGGTGAAATTTCATGGAGATCCATTCACTTAAACTAAAGTTAGAGTGCGAAAACAATGTGTCTTCGGACGACGCCAGACGACGCCGGACGACGACGACGACGACGACAACGACGACGACGACGACGACGACGCCAACGTCATACCAATATACGACCAAAAAATTTTTAATTTTTGCGGTCGTATAAAAATTAAGATTAGCAAGATCTACCTTCTGTTCATTTTAACTAAGATTGTCACAGAGTTATTTCACTTAAATGAAAATTTAAACTAATTTTTTGGCTTCTTGGACATCAGAACTTTAATAGCTAGAGAGAAAGTGTAAAAGCAAAATGTGTGAGCAAGACAAATAAGTCTACAAATAAATCAATATAGCCAAAATAGCCAGACAAGCTCCAAAATGGATTTATTACCCTTTAATGATGATTTTTACAATTTTTTGGAGTTTTTGGCTATTATCCTGAAAACTATAATAGATTTTAATAGATATAAACCAGTCACCGAAGTTTCATGAAAACCGCCTAAAGCATTTTTGAGTTATTGTCCGAAAACTGGAAAAATCCCCCCTTTTTTATAAATAAAATCCCATAACTCAGAAATGTAAAATCTAAAAATAATGTTGATGACAGACGGACGTACCGACGGACAATATACCATAATTCGTCCCGTAAACAATGTATAAAAATAATAAGCAGGACAAGATCTACACATAATTTTAACTTGACCTTAAATGATGATTTTTGACAAATTTTGCTGTTTTTTAACCTAATATTTTGAATAGTATAATTATATCACCTAAAACTTTGAACAGCAAAGGATCAGTAATACAAGATCTACAAATAAATCAGTATGCTCAGGGACTAATACATGAATATAATTATATATTAGTCCCAGGTATGATTGGAATTGTTAATTTACTCCTTACTTGCCCCTAAACAACAATTTTATCCATTTATAATAGGAATAATGTATAATCTGAGCAGGGCAGAATGAAAAAGAATTAAAATAAATGTTACTACGTCAAAATTAGTTATACCATAGTAAACAATTTTTTTCCTTTGTTTTTTTTGAAAGAGGACTTGCATCACTGTTATGATGCTGGTGATAAGTCCAGGTCAAGGTTATTAATTCAGGTCAACATATTTGATGTCACAAAGCCATGATATACAATTTCATGACGAAATAGGAATATGAAAATTAGGATTATGAACCAAGTAGCCAACACATGATATTATATTTCATATTACCAGAAATCAGCTTACCCTCTGAAAATGGAAAACATAATGTCAGACCTATACTGGCTTTTGACCACTTTTAAAAAATAAATAGCAAAAATATGCAATTTCTAATCGAGAAAATGCACAATATTGATCATGTTTTATTTTTCATTTCCTCATGTGTTCTTTAATTTAATGCATGTGAAGTGAAGTTACTATCGCATATATATATCATAGCAAAATTTTTAACTTAGCTGACTTATACATGTTATACACAGTGCATTTTTTTTTAAATTGGAGAGTGGGAAACCACAAAATAATTTTTTTTTAGAGTTAAAGGGGTGGAAAACAAATACAAATCTGTTACAAATGAAAATGAAAGTATGTTGGTTGCTTTATATATTCTGACAAAAGCTTGTGTTTAAAATGTTCGTATCTTATCTAATCTTAAGCTTTATTGATCCTATTAAAAAATAAAAATAAATGAAACATGGCTTATTTTTGGCTTCTGAAGTAATGACTATAAGCTGTTTAAAGACTAATATAAGTGTACTAAGGTTTATTAATTATTTCACATTTTCATTCCTGATCTTTTACAACTATATTTTTTTTTTTTTAATAAATTGGACTTTAAGACCAAATGTTTTCTTATTGTTTTTAAAGTTAGTGTAAACAATATTTTATTGTGAAAATAATAGCACAAATATAACAAATATGACAGTTTTATTAATAAATAGGAGTTTAAGATTTTATGTTTTCTTATTGTTTTTTAAGTTCACATCATAAAGTGCAGAAATAAACCAAGGATATGCCATACACCTGGAAGTTCTATGATTTCCTACTAGTTTTCTCTAATACAATGTATATAAATTCAAATGTTAATGGAAGAACAAAAATGAAAAACTATAAGAAAATTATTTTCCATTGAAATGTTTGAAAACTGTTACAATGAAATCAATCACACCAGGATTGTTCCATTTTCTTCACAGTTACACTCAGGGCTATTCCAGACAAATTATGTATGGGAGCGTTGGACTGTTTTTATACCCAACCATCTAAAATTTTCATTTTCATTTGTAACAGAATTGTATTCTTTTAACCCATAGAAAAATAAAAGAAGAATTTGTCTGAGGATACAAATGCCCCAAATCAAGCTTTGCAATTTTCTGAGTTAAAAAGGGGCATAACTCTAAAACAATAAGTGATAAATTCGAACTCTATCTTCGGGTTTCGGTTCTTAGCATTGTGTTTAAGTTTCATAAAATTTGGATTTGTAAAACATGTTAAGAGTGCGGAAACGAAAATGGGACAGACAGAAGGACTGTCAAGGGTATCACTTAATGCCCCATTTGCCTACTGCAGGGGCATAAAAATATCATGTAGTTTCTAACATTCCAATATGTATTTACCTGAATTTGCTCTCAGGTGAAATACAGCATAGGATTAGACTTTATGTCTCAATTAAATAATAAACTTTTCTGTAACTTCGGTCCATTAATAACTATACTATATATATATATATATAAATACCTTTAGCTTTCCTGCAGCAGGAATGTCTGAAGATCCATTTAAAGATCAGATAGATGTGTATAAAAATACTGAGTGGTGGTACTAGGGCAGCCTTTGTATCAAATTCCATCACCAGTAAATACATCTGATACTTCCAAATTTTGTTAGAATTTTCCTCAACTTCTTGAAATACATGACTGAAAGGTAATAAAGTATAAAATCTTAAAACTAGATCATCTGGTACTTCTAAATTCTGTAAGAATCAATACTGTGGATTCCTTTATTTTCATGGGTACCGATTTTTGTGGATTGACGAAAAATTGTATTTTCATGAATATTTAATTTTGTGGTTTAACAAAAGTTTGCCTACATGCCTATAGAAAATCTGTACTTTGTTGAACATATAAATTCATGGTTCACCAATGTAGCAATGAAATCCATGATAATTCGCCATTTCAGAATCTAATGCATTCTGGGTAATATTTCCAAAAGAGTACACCAAAATGTTGTGATTGGATTAAAACGTGATAAACAATAGAAATTCAACCAATGACGTAACATTATTTTCATTTTGGTGTACGAACAATGAGATTACCCATAGTCCTTTAGATTCTGAAAAGGCCAATTGGTATCCCACTATTAATAATGAATCAACAGTATTACTGAAATGTAAATTGTATGAAAATGAAAGACGCTATCATGTCTATCTGACTCCAATAAATACTTTTATTACATTGTTTGCAATCAACTACAGTGATTTCCAAGTGAAATAAAAAAAACAGATAATTTCACATGTGAAATAAACTCAATAATTTCACTCCTCTGACATCATACAACAATAGGTGTTGTCAAGACGTTGTCGATGACATTACATCAAAACAAATTATGAATGCGTAGAAAAAGATATAGTCCCTTGCATTTTCTATTTTATTTCCATTAAAAAGCTCATTGTCAATGTAATAAAAAGAATAACTAAAATCAAATAATTCAAATATCAAAAAATATTCAACACTGATAATTCACTCATGGGTGGAAAGGATGCTTTAAACGACATCAAATAACTACATTGTAAAAATATGCTCAAGACCATGAGTATTTGGACCTTTTTGAGGATTTTTGAAAGCGTAAGTCCAGGTGAGCTAATAAACAGAGTAGGGTGTCAAGATACAAGGAAAATTGCATTGGAACTTAGATATAAGAGGATCGAGGGCACTGTGCCCTCTACAAACAGTCTTAGCTGTCAATATAAAATGATAATAGAAATGAACTAAGAATGTTTGTATACAATCAAATAGTAAAGATGTTAATGATATTTACCCAAAAATCACTAAATTGAGTTTTACCTGAAAATGGCTATCAGCAAGTTAAGCAACAGTACATTTCCAATCATCAAATAGGCTGCTAAGAATATAGGGACCAGCCAGTGAGATTTTCTACAGTACGAATCATCAGGAACACCACTAGTCACATTAATTAGATCAGTCATATTATCCATATCAGTCATATTAGCCATATCAGTCATATTAGTCATATTAGACATATTAGTCATATTATAAATGACTTGTACAATACAACCATCATCATCTATAAATAAAACATAACCAATTATTTTGTACAACTTTAAAAACATTTTTTGTTTTCTTCATCACTGAGTTTACTGGTAATAAGGTCTGTATATGATATTTCCTGGCAAAGTCTCATTAGTTTGTGCCATGATGTGGCTATAATTTTGGCATTCTATCATGAAGTGCTTGCTATTTTCTACTCAACCACATAAACCAAAAATTGAATGTACAGTCGAAACCTCGTTGTGTCGAACTCGATTGTGTTAAAAACTCAGATGAGTCGAAGTTATTTCTCGTTCCCGGCAAATTCCTGTTTTATCAATGCATTTTAATCTCTGATGAGTCCAACTCAGTTGATTCTAAGTCTCGATAAAGTCGAATATTTTTTAAGTCCCGTCGATTGAAAACTAATGTAAATTGACCCTGATGACTCAAAGTTCGAAAGTTAAAAAAATCCAAAAATGTAGACTTAAAGATGAAAAATCAGATTGGATGTATTTGTTTTTCTTATGTATCCTAATTGTTTTCATAAGTGATCAAAGCTGTGTAAACATACTTGTTTGTATAACAGATAAAATGACATGTTTGTGGTGACCGGTAATTACATCTTTGTTGATCGTATAAGCGGAACTTTGAGCATATTTACTCTGATATAAAAACGAAACAAACTCAATTAGCCAAAACTGAGATTAAATGAATCGTTCGAATTGAAATTCATTAATTTCAATAATTGAATAGATTAAGACAATACGGACCAATTTACAATAATTAATGCAAAGCAGACAACCCTCAACCATGATCTTACATGACTTGTTTTGTTTCATGAGTTATTCTATAATTTATAGTGACTGACGGTTGTAAATATTCATGTATTGATTTTATTTGTGTATGTTTTGAAACTGAACTTGTGTGTTCAAGTATTATGATGGACCAAACAATATGAAGCTTGAATACATAATCATAAATTGTCATATCAAAACAGGCACAATTTTCAAAATATCTAGTTTACACAAATCTCATACTGTATTTCATGCAATCAAAATTTATTACGACACACTTGACCTCGGAAAAGTCGAACCTCGGATAAGTTGAATACTTTTGTCTGGTCCAGTCGACTTCGACCTTAAAAGGACATTAGCTGTCAAATTCATGTTCACCGATTTGACTCAAATTCTCATATTTGATTTATAACATACAAAAACATATATCCAAATTATAAAAAGTCTAAAATAAACAATTTACGATGCATGGACTCAATTACATGTATCAGCATGTACTGTATTTCAGGCATTTATAGATGCCATCTAATGAACCATCAAGGTGACCTCAGAAGACTGCCGACAGTCATATAACCCGATATAAACAAAAAAATATAGTTATAAATAGACAGTGAACACATGCAATTGGATTTTTATAGGTCTGTTTGATTTCATAATATAGGTTACTGTAAACCAACTTATTTTGCGGGGATACTTTATTTCGCATTTAGCCCCTACTAGCCCATTTCGTGGCAGTTTAATTTCGCAATTTTCAAATTTGCTTGATGTAGTTAAATAAGGAAAGATCCAAGTTTTACATATTTGCAACGATTGTTATTAGCGTTACTTTTCTACTTTGGAAAGACGCGAAAATAAATCGCTCGCGAAAATTAGTTGGTTTACAGTATTTAAAAAAATATATCTAATCATCGTTTTTACCTGTATAAGAATGAGTTTTTGTGGATTGAACCAGACAACCAAATGGTTTACCCTTGCTTCACCTTCAAGATTGAAGGTTGCATGAATAAGGATTCAATCAGGTCAAATTATTCACTTGCAAGTAAATTCATCAGCGATGTTTCTTAGCTTATTTTGAAAAAATTGTACCAAACTGGCTGCTAAAAGCAAATTATTATTTCACTATTTCACTTTCATTAATGATTGAACAAAAAAGAGTCATATTTGAGTTTTTTTAGATCTCATAGCTAATGCCCCCTTTAGCTACAAGATATAAAAAAAATAAAATATGATTTTTTTTGTTCAATATGCAGGCAAAACAAAAAACTAAGGAACATGTTGACAGAGACAGTTCTCATAAGTTCTACAGTATGATTCTACCCAATAAACTACCTTCTATTTCTTCTAAAAACAGCTCTCCATAAAACTGCCAGTATGGGTAGTAAATAACATCCCTAAAAATCTTCCAATCAGATATTCTCTGAAGATGCATTAATCCTTGACTAGCTACTCCATAAGCTACCAAGAATATGGTCAACACTAAAATAAACATCACTAATTCCAACATCTGAAAAAAAATTAAAAAAAGATATGGTATAAATACCACTATTTTACTATTACAGTCAAACCTGCCTTAACTGTCACCTCATTTCAGCGGTCACCTGCCTCTAACAGTCACTTTTAGACCCTCCCAAACATTTTCTCTATATAATTTAACTCAAATCAGCGGTCACCTGTCTTACACGGTCAGCGGTCACTTATTTGTTGCACGAAATCATCATTTTAACTTTTAACAACGGTCATTTTAATTTTTTTAACTACCGATATAATCATGACAAAAAATATATGTATATAGAAATAAGGAGATGTGGTTCAGTATCGAAGTCACGTTGAAAATTGGAACCGTAATAGGAGGTAAATTCGTGAATTCCTCGTGTTCCAATGCTTTCCAATTCCATTGAAACATGTATCACCTACTTGTTTCTTCTCGAATATTAATATATTTTGAATGTTTTCTTCATGTTTACAGCTTAAAAACTACCATTATTTATTTCACTGACGCAAGAACCATTACTCTGCCAATTGAAAAGACTAAAACAATTTGCTCTGATCCCAACCATAGGCAATATCAGAATCAAATTTTTTTTTTCTCGGAACCTCATTTCAAAGGTCACCTGTCTTGAGTGGTCACTTTTGATACTTCCCAAGAGTGACTGCTTAATACAGGTTTCACTGTAATTGGAAAATATAACTGTATTAGGACAGTTCCTTAAGTACTAACATAAACTGCTTTTTTAAACAAAAAAGCACTCGATGAGATTTTAAGCCTGCTTTACTGATCACTGTTGAATTTTATGTAGGAAGTCTTTAAGATGAAGACCTTACTGCAGATATCACAGACCAAATTTATCCATGAAAACCAGCTCAGGTCAGATGAAGCCTGTCAGACAGATATGTTCACCTTACAATCCTTCCATACATAGACTTAGTTACCTAAACATAATGTTAACATTGTACACCTTTAAATCAGTTTATACTGTTATCTCATACATATGAGCTATTGCTTATAGTATCTGAGAAACAGACCTAATCACCAATACTTAAATGTTGACCAATGAAGCATGAAAAAGAGATCATGGTCATAGAAGCAGTCTGCCTCTAAAAATTTTGTGCCTTGTCAAAAAGTTTAATTTGTGGTTCACCTACAACCACGAAAATTGATATCCTAGGAATAATACTGAATTAACAGTAACCTATATCTCCTTTTAATCATATCCTCTAAAATCAGTGTACAATATAACATACCATTTTTTTAATCATCACCATTTTAGGTCCTAATCTACTGTTCACTGTATAAACTTCCAATACTCTGATGTAAAATACAACAGCATTGATACAAAATATAGACTTTGCTTCCATAGCTTTGGTTCCTTCTAAATGCATCATAAATGCTACTACAGCTAATACACAGTTCCCAATGTCTAGAAACTTTAACAGTCCAAACCAGTCTCTGATGGTACCATTTAGTGTCGGGGATGGAAATGCAAGACACTGGAACAAACAAAAATCTCTTTATGTTAATAAATATTCTAAATAAAATATTAACTAGTTTTACAGGCTTACATGGAACGGCCAGTCTTTCGTGGAAAGTATATATTTTATCATTTGAACTCAATTCTGAACTTATTCAAATTCTATATGAATGTGTAACCAACAGAAATATATTGTTTAATTTGACCAAATATCATTTCCTTTAAATGTGAATGGATGAAGAAGATTTGCTTATAATGGAAAATGCATTGTAACATCTTTTATAATTTATCACAAACAAAGTTTTATAATTTGTTTTCTACTTTATCTCAAATGCTTTGAATTGAGGTTTGCATTTATGCAATGGGGAAAGTGACGCGATCTGAAATACTTGTCAACACAAGTTATTCTTTCAATTCAGTTGACATACATCTACTATTTCTTAGTAAGTACATGTACTTGAGTATCACTCAGTTAACTTTGCAGTTACTCGAGTTCTAAGTTGATATAACAGACATCTATACTAAAAACCAGTTTTATCAGGAGTGACTTACTGTATATACATTGTCTATTATAAATGTAAATATCCAAACAATACACACAACTTCTATAGGTGTAACATATGCTGTCCGAAACTCCACTAATACAAAATATGTAAATAGCATCAGGAACATCAAATACATCAACTGAAAAACAAATACAAAATATGTAAATAATATCTCAAATATCAAAATATTACCTGAAAAACAAATACAAAATATGTAAATAATATCTCAAACATCAAATAATACCTGAAAAACAAATACAAAATATGTAAATAACATCTCAAATATCAAAATATTACCTGAAAAACAAATACAAAATATGTAAATAGCATCAGAAACATCAAATACATCAACTGAAAAACAAATACAAAATATGTAAATAATATCTCAAATATCAAAATATTACCTGAAAAACAAATACAAAATATGTAAATAGCATCAGAAACATCAAATACATCAACTGAAAAAACAAATACAAAATATGTAAATAGCATCTCAAACATCAAATACATCAACTGAAAAAACAAATACAAAGTATGTAAATAATATCTCAAACATCAAATAATACCTGAAAAATAAATACAAAGTATGTAAATAACATCTCAAACATCAAACTATTACCTGAAAAACAAATACAAATATGTAAATAGCATCACAAACATCAAATACATCAACTGAAAAAACAAATACAAAGTATGTAAATAATATCTCAAACATCAAATAATACCTGAAAAATAAATACAAAGTATGTAAATAACATCTCAAACATCAAACTATTACCTGAAAAACAAATACAAATATGTAAATAGCATCACAAACATCAAATACATCAACTGAAAAACAAATTCAAAATATGTAAATAACATCTCAAATATTAAATTATTACCTGAAAAACAAATACAAATATGTAAATAACATCACAAACATCAAATACATCAACTGCAAAAAAAAAAAAAAATATGTAAATAGCATCAGAAACATCAAATACATCAACTGCAAAACAAATCTTATAAACATATATTTGATGTGAAATACCTGAACGTATAAGATGTCTGCATGTTGATTTATATTTACGAATGATGTCCTTGTCCTTATGATAGAATTTAGTAAACACTTAGTCTCCATTGGAATTCCGATAACTTGACGATATACGGAATCTCCATAGCGAATAAAAATGTTATCTAGTAAAAATTCAATGCTTTTATTAACTTTAGTCATCTTTGGGGTTTGCCATAAACAGAAGCCATATCGAGTAATTAATATTCTATCACCTGTTGTTTGTTCAATCGAACTATTATCACTTGTTATTTGCATTGGTCAAGGG
The DNA here is from genome assembly GCF_021869535.1 of Mytilus californianus. Classification (NCBI taxonomy): domain Eukaryota; kingdom Metazoa; phylum Mollusca; class Bivalvia; order Mytilida; family Mytilidae; genus Mytilus; species Mytilus californianus. Next base: position 37,529,348 of record NW_026262734.1, read on the forward strand.
TTAAATTCAACACTGCAAGTTGCATAATGTCAGTTAAACCTGATAAGTTTGGTACTTTCTAGTTTTTACATCTTCAATTTATAGAGGTGAAAACCAGAGGGTATCAAACTTTTCACTGATTCTTGGATGTCAACCTTTGGCACTGTTAGTTTTGGATTTAAATTTTTTTTTTATAGGACCTAAGGATGTATAACTAACTTGTCAGACCTAATAAATCCTAATTATTTACCTGACAAAGGGTCTGACTTAATAGCAGCTATGTCGAACGGTCAGAAGATTTTTAACAGCTCTGTTTTCAACAAATTCCAGATGGATATTGATAGTTTAGGCGGATTTCGTACATTCGACGTACCAACAAAAAAAATAACAAGATTTGGTAAAATTGCCAAAGAGACAACTCTCCACAAGAGACCAAATGACACAGAAATTAACAACTATAGGTCACCGTACAGCCTTCAACAATGAGCAAAACCCATACCACATACTCAGCCATAAAAGGCCCTGAAATGACAAATGTAAAACAATGCAAACAAGAAAACTAACGGCCTAATTTACATACAAAACAATGAACGAAAAACAAATATGATACATAGAAACAAACGACAACCACTGAATTACAGGCTCCTGACTTGGGACAGGCACATACAGAATGTTCTAATTAAAAAAAGAAAATAAGCGGAATCCTGAGAAAGCTGAGTTATTATTGAAATGTGGCGACTAGCCATAGTTCAATCGACTTTTCATTATTATATCAATGACTGAACTGATCTTAAAAACAACTTAAGATTAAAATACCACTCGAAATAAACCCTCACTCTTTCACACAGATTTTTAAGTAATACCAGTATGTGAAACGGTTGACTGCTCATAATGCAAAATGCAACTCTATCAAAAGTTTTGAAAACTAACAAAAAACACCGTTTGACTCTTTACTGCCCAGTGTCAATGAATAACATTAAAAAACACAGAATATCACAAAGAGAAGATGAAAGAATTTTACTTTTCTGGATTTTTTGTCATAACATATTTACCCCCATGTAGAAACAAAATGGTTATTGCCCAATACCATTAAAGGTGTTAAGGCATTGCCTTTAAAAATTAGTTGAAAAAGGCCTAACTCATCAGATCGATTCAAAGCAGAAAGACATCTAACAAAATCACAGACGGGGCATGGCAGTGTATTTATACATCCCCACAACAAAAAAGACACTAAGTACAGAACTGAGAGTACCCACAGTTACTGACAGCTTGTTCAAAGCCAATAACAACTAATAAAAAAATCCTGCATCTAGGACTAAAAAATCAATCAGTACACATCCAACATCCAATGGATTTAATGTAAAGAAGTCATTAACAGTCAGAGAAAAACATGACCTTGTGCAATGCCAAGATACAGGTATCGACAGATTGTAGAGCCATGAATCGTCATATGTATATAAAAATTATATTTAAATTAGTTTGATTTTAATTTACTGATCGCAAAATCAATATTAATACCAATAAAAACAATATTCAAAGATCTAATTACAGTGTTGAATTGGAAACCTTATGGAATAAGTTTATTTAAAGGCTCTATTAGTTTACCCAGATCGTATCTAAATTTTTCGGTTCAGTTAAGAACATCTCTGTTAAAATTAGGATGTGCTATCTGTTTGAAAAATTTGTGGTAATGAAATCCCCGACTTAATAATTTATCAGTAAATATAAATATTACGTTCATTGAAATCCAAAATGTCACAACAGACACGGGCATAGCAATCAAGTTGTGATATATAAACACCGTAAAATGGTGTCAAAGGAACATCACTTTCCAAAAAAAGGAAAATTAACAATAGGGAACGAAAATTCGTCTTAGATTTTTGTGTAGAGTTTCCCGTGTAAAACTGAAATATCTAAATCTAGGAAAGGACAGTTATTACCGTTTATATTTGATTTATTTAAAGTTAATTCTTTTTGGTAAATTTCGGCAGTATATTTAGAAAATACAGTTTTTTTTAAAGAAAATACATAAACTTACGGAGTGGTAAGTAAACTTTGCTATTGGTGAAGTTAGAAATGTCAGTAACTTGTAAGCTGGTGGCATCTTATTGTCTCCAAGTCTGTCTATATCCAGGAGTGGTGTTGCTGCCAAGAAGGGGAACAAACTCACCATAAATACCTGTATAAAAACAGAGCTCCAGATAAGCTGCGTATTTGCATGATCACGCAATACAAATAATTAAAAACCCAATGCAATTGCCCAATGCAGGGTTCAAAAACCCAATTCATTCAAAGGAAAACCCAATTATATGCCAAAACCATGAGTTCTTAACGCTTTTATTTGCTATCGTTTTCGTTATTTACCCTTATCTGATTACAGTCGTCGCATAAATCTATTTTTATAATATTTATAATTGGAAATGTCCTTTCGTTCTAAAAATAGAGCCCTGCATCAAGTAGCCGAAATGGGTCCCTGTTGGAATTTTCCGTTGCTCAAAAGGTACATGTGTTTATGAAAACATTTAGATCTTCTCGGCGTTTATCCAACTAGCGTTTGTCTTCTTGTCATATTTTTTCGAATTGCTCGGGATTTATCATAACATACAATGAATTTAAACGAATGTAAATATCCGATAAAAATATTGAATAGAAGCATGTTTTCAGCTTCTTTTTGATACTTTAGGGAAAGTTATTATGATGATAACAAGACACGCTTGCGTACCTTAACGAGAACATTGCTAGAACGATAAACACGGGGTTTTGTCAAGAGTGAAATCAGTTGGAAAAAGTGAAAGGCCAAATCAATTATGACATGATATATGTAGTTGGAAAGCATCAGAAACCAAAAGTTCTAACCAGCTGGGACAACTTAACCCAGATTTATGTAAATTAAATTAAACAAAAACATTCAAGTATAATTTTAGTTTATATATTATTTTTTTCATTTTAGTTGATGAGTGAATAGACATATCCGTTTTTTACGTCAATGCATCTTGACACTTTTTTTGTTTTTGTCTTATTGTTCTGTATGCTTATGATAGTTGTCTTATTGGCAAGTGCAGTTTAACATTGTCATTTATTTATTTGATGTTGCAGAATTATTTGTAAATTTAACTCTGTAAATTTAAGTTGAATGTGGTCTCCGTCATTAAACCTATAAACCTGGTCAAGGTTTTGGGGTATATCTTAAATCTGGGAACTACTTATTATTTTTATTAAAAAGTAGATCTGGCAAATAGGTGAAAGGACTGGCAAAACTTTCTTACAGCACCTAAATTTCACATATATTACATAAAAATTCGTAAGGGTTCCGCGGAACCCAGTGTCTCGCCTACTTTTGCTGTTAATCGCAGGCTCAACAAAAATGAGGAAAAAAATTAATAAAAATATTCCTCTCTATACTATCTTTTGATTGTAAGTAGCTTCTGTCCAAGTTTGGTAAAAATCCAGGATAGTTTATGAATCTAATAATTGTTTTAAAAACTTAAAACTGCAGACTGTATGTAATGTTAACTGGAAGAAAAACTAAGTCCATTTATAAGTAAAATAAGGAAAAATGGAACAAAATTTTAACAAAATTTCCTTCTAGATACTAGCTTTTAATCATATACAAGCTTCTGTCCAAGTTTGGTACAAATCCAAGATAGTTTAAGAAAGTTGTTAAAATTTTAAAAACTTTAACCACAGAGTGAATGTAATGTTAACTGGCAGAAAAACTAAGTCCATTTATAAGTAAAATACGGAAAAAATGATTTTTTTTTTTTAAATTTACCTCTGCATACTATCTTATGATCATAAACAAGCTTCTTTCCAAGTTTGGTAGAAATCCAGGATAGTTTAAGAAAGTTATTAAAATTTCTAAAACTTGAACCACAGAGTGAATGTAATGTTTCCTGGCAGAAAAACTAAGTCCATATATAAGTAAAATACGGAAAAAACGGAATTTTTTTTTTACAAAATTTACTTTTGGATATTATCTTATGATCATAAACAAGCTTCTGTCCAAGTTTGGTAGAAATCCAGGATGGTGTAATAAAGTTATTTATATTTCAAAAACTTTAACCACAGAGTGAATATTTGTGGAATTCTTATCTGGAGCTCTGATAAAAAGTAAGATTGATATGATCACATAAAAAACCTAAAAGCTACCAAAAACCACTTTAGCATAGAAAGATACATGTACTGTAAAAGTTGATATTTTACATGTATTTGTTTTTTCTGCCATTTCAATGGATAAAATTTTTGCACTAGGGTTAAATTAGCACATCAACTATAAGTTGCCTTTTACATTACTGTAAATTCAGAAATCATTGTGATGTAAGGAACAGTATCAGGTTGGCAATAATAAAAATTCACATTTATAATTTCAGTTGTGATTTTTCTTCATAAAAATTTTGCAATCACATTTATTAAATTTCAAATTTTTGTCAGGGGTCAAGGATTCGAAATAATAAATGCACACGTTAATTTCCTGATTTGACAGTATCATATATGTGACAGAGTTGTCATGTCACAACTGGAGATTTGAACATTTTCAGCTGGAGTTTGGGCATCATAACTGGAGATTTTTTTATCGACATATTTATCGACGTTTTGAGTGTTCATTTTGATGATAAAGCTACATATTTCTGTTTTTTTAAAGATAAAAGCATTGCTATTAATGTATTCTCTCTATATTGTTACTATGTGAAACATTTTTCAACACTAAGGTATACTAATTGTATATGATTTCTCTCAAGACTCATCTTTGTCATCTATTTGTTTATGTGTTTTAATGTGTTGTTCCATTTTTTCTAGGTGATGTTAGTTTAGCCAGATTTAGCATAAATATCCTCTACACAATTATAAGGTTAATACATATTATTAAATTTCAATTAAAGCATTAGGAAGAAGTATAGATCTTTCAAAACATTTTTCAAAATATTATTTTTTTTAAATACTAAGACATTTAAAGTCATTAAAATACCATCCTTATATGATTCTTTGTTCAATTTGTATTCATTTACATTCTTTTATCAATATACATTATTTTAAGGAGAATAACTTAAAACATGATATAACAAGGGAAGTAACCCGAAATTTCTTTTAAGTGTTTTCAAATACACAAAGCTTTTATTACATAACCGGCAGATAGCCTGAGGTAAAAATCGTTAATTAATAGTATATTTAACACCCAAGCTGTCAAGTGAAGCAATATAATTATATAAGTTCTTTGATTTACAGGTAAAAATTACATCAGTGACACAAAAACATGATTAATGTTGAAAATTTAAAAAAAAACCAGAAGATTTGAATTATTAATAAGAGGGATGGTAGAGGGCTTAAAAATCGGAAGATTTTGACTCCCGCCAGAAGAATCACATGTCTGCAGTATATTACAAACCAGATATTTTACATGATCGTGAAATAAGTAATACATAATAGTAATACAGCACTGAAGTGATTCTACTTTTTATAATGTTGTGTATCATATTTTTCAATACAGTGCATTGAGAATTTATTTTCCCAAAATATTGCTTTTCTGTAAGTCAATTTTAAAATGTTTAGACTTACCTTTTGCCAGGATGACCCTATTCCCATCTTCCATGTTGAATTGATAGAATTTTGACATACAACTGATGCCAAAAAAGTCTGCAAAAATAGAAATATGAGGCATGTGAATGAATGTCATGTGGTGTCAATTGCTTTTACACAGTAACATAACAATACAAAATTAACAATTATCAGCAAAACTATGTTAAGCCATGGAAAGGTATTGTCTGGTAAAGAAGGTAACAAATTGCACTATGTGCAACAAATTACAATCTTAACCAATAAAAATACACAGAGATTACAAGGATCCTCAGTCGTTCACCTAAATTTAAATTATCAACACTGACAAGTTGCTATAACATTCATGAACAGCCATGTATTCTAGCTGTCATATGTACAACATTAGGTTTTTATACGCCGGTTTACGGGCATATTATGCTATATCTTTGTCCTTCCGTCGTCAACATGTCGGACAATAACACTTTAACCAATTTGCATGAAACTTTGGTGAATTGTTTATATCTATTGATGTGAGCTCCCTTTCGATTTTTATAAATTTTGGATTTTACGTTTCTGAGTTATGGGGTTTTATTCATTAATAAAGGAGGATTTTCCAGTTTTCAGACAATAACTCAAAAATGCTTTGAACAGTTTTCATGAAACTTTGGTGAAATGTTTATGTCTATTGATGTGAGCTCCCTTATGATTTTAATAAATTTTATATTTTATGTTTACGAGTTATGGGGTTTTATTCATTAAAAAAGGGGGATTTTCCAGTTTTCAGACAATTACTCAAAAATGCTTTGAGCAGTTTTCATGAAACTTTGGTGACTGGTTTATATCTATTGAAAAAGTGACTGGCGTATCATGCACTCATGGCGCAGCTGTTTATTCCCTTAAGTAAATATGCAATTCGGTCGTCAAATGTTTTTCATAATTTTTTAACTACAATTTTTGATGAACTTTTCTATTTTTAGTAGCGGTATTGTTTGAGATGATGGCTATCAATAATAACAAAAGAAATGTTTGGCAGAACATGCTCATGAGTAAAATGGTAGGTATGACATAATTGTTAACATATACTCTATTTTGATGATTGTCTAAATTTGGTCCAGATTGGGTAAATTATATAGCACTGGTCATCAATCAATCTTTATGAAGTCATTTCTCATGTTCTAATGACCTACCAAACTAGACTTATCACCAGGTTGATGTCATAAGTGGAGCAGGATCTGCTTACCCTTCCTGAGCACCTGAGATCACCCCCAGTTTTTGGTGGTGTTCATGTTGCTCAGTCTTTAGTTTTCTATGATGTTTTTTGTGTACTGTTGTTTGTCTTTACATTGTTTTTGTTTTTTTGCCATGGCATTGTCAGTTTGTTTTTGACTTATGAGTTTGAAATTCCCCTTGGTATCTTTCACCTCTCTTCAACATGTTTCATCCAAATAATTTTAGAAATAATTCATAATTTTGAACTAAAAATCCACAGAAGAAACATTATCAGTGTTCTCCACAGGATTTTTGGATAGCACCAGGGTAACGCGTGTGGACTTCTTGGTGAAATATTTCATTCAATCAGTTGTGTCGCGTCGCGTCACTTAGCTCTAGTTACAGTAACTGTAGTTTTTATGTCTCTTGTTTTGTTTTAATACTGTGGTACTGTGTTATGTAGACATTGATTCAGAAAATTATTGGTAAAAAAGAAGTAAATAAAAAAACAGTTTGTATACTTTAATACTTTTTTAAAATAAATAAATAATGATTCATAATAAAATATTCATCTGAATTTAAAGTAATTAAATCTTTTATAAAATCCAAAATCAATAAAAATAAAATATCATTCAAAAGAGAACAAAAATGTTCAATTTAAAAAACTTTCTAGTTTCTAGAAAAAAAGTTGTTGTATGTGAAAGGATTCCTGTCATAAGAAGATATGAAATTAACAAGAACAATTGCAAATATTGTTTTATTATTTGAACCAGTTTCTATCTTAGATTTTAATAAAAAGAAATTTTTCATAAATTTTAGAACAATTTGCCATAGATTTCATATAAATATTAACCTTTCTTGTCTTTGGTGATAATCAAACATAGATACTGACTTAATACTGTTCTAAAATCTAAATCTTTATTTGTCATGAACCATTTAAAAAGAATTCCTAAATCTATATATATATATCTTTGGTCTATAGATCTATAAGTAACCATATTCAATGTCAACAACTAAGTCTCCCTATTTTCCCGCCTAAATGACAGGAAGTAGATATAAATAGATTTAACATGTGCTGATAAAATTTGCAAGATTACTTCTTTTATTCATTAGTTATGGATATAGATATCCAGTTTGAAGGTACAGTCATGCATTTTATTTATAAAATATAATAGATTGCAATTAATTGTAAATAAACTTGAATATTCTACGTGAACTAACTGGGTCATGTGATATGTACAGACAGATACTACAGTTTGAAACCCGACTATCATGCAATAACTATGTCATAATTAAAGATAATATTGGCCATGGTTTAACCAGAGACATATAATACTATAATATAAGAATTGGGAAATGTATAGTTGTCCATTATACGTAATGAGCCACCATTATGATGTACAAAAAATGTACCTATCGGGTCAAGACACTGTTTGTGTACAAAGTATTTGCCGACTTGTCACAGGTCATTGCTTGGGTGGAGAGTGAAGCCATAAAATAGTTATCTGTGATCATAAAGTTATGAACTCTTAATTAAAACACAAAAGAATCATGTTACAAGTGTTAATTACAATGATTAAATCCAATCAACAAGGTTAACCTCATAAGGTAAATCAATCACGTGGTGTGAACAATCTGTGTTGAACTGGTTTGAACTGGTCAAATTTCACCTGGAATTTTATACTGCATGGAAAAGATTTAACAGGTCGTTTAAAACTTTACTGATTTACAATATTTTAACTGAAAGTTTTAGCACCACGGAGAAAAATTATACATCGCGGTAAGAACGATACCACCACGGTAAAAAATTATACATCGCGGGCCCGCGGTCCTTTAAGGGCCTGGGGAGAACACTGATTATCAATGGCACCCATTTTGGTTGGCCAGCAAGGTACTGATAGTTATTCTTAAAAGACTACTTAAGAGCCATTCCACTATCCTTTAATTCATCAAAATTGTAAACTTAAAATAATGGATAAATATATGCATTTGTCTACTATGTTCCATTCAAAATAATATTGGCAATGATTGTATGTCAGCTGACATAGTTTTCAATGTATATTGGTCTTGAGGTTTTAGAAATGATTGCTATGATTTCCTTCATGTTATTTTAGGAAACTTTTATTCTGTGGAGATAAAATGTGACAAGTTGAGGGCCATATATCTGAGATTCATAATAACACAATTCCACCAAAATATTATTAAAATTGAATAAGCTATTGATTTTATAAGAATTTTTGTTTATAATGTCTACAGATTTTTTTTTTAGTAATAGTAGCCATCTAGATTGGTCATTCAGGGCATTGTACATATTCTTAAAGGGCACATTTGTAGAATTTTATCAAGAACATTTCATTCATTCAAAATTGCAGAACTTCAGAATTATTGAAATTTTGTATGCATTTGATTACTATGTTCTATTTATAGCAACAACAGCCATGTCAGCAGACATAATTGACAAGTTTGAGGACAATTGAGTAAAGTATTTCATTACAGATTTTACACAGATTTTTTAGAAGTTCATAAGGATGAAATATACCCCAAGTAATGGCAATAGCTCGCATGGTCAAAATGGGCAAAATGAGCTAAAAATAGGAACTTTATATATTCCCAATAAAAGGGCATGAATATGGAACTCCATATATGAAATGTTCCAAGTTGGAACTCAATCTGTGTTCAATAGTTCCTTCATGCAAAAAAACATCATTTTTTTTATTCTTAACAGAATTTGTACTAAAATGAGCGACACAACAGCTGCAATATATGGAGCAGGATCTGCTTAACCTACTGGACCACATGAGAACCATCCCCTGGTTTTTTGGGGGGTTTGTTTATCTCATTCTTTAGTTTTGTATGAGGGCTGTTCTAGAAAAAAGTGTCACTAGGGGGAAGAACGTCATTGATTAATTATTATGTTGGAAGGGGGTAAAAATTCAAAATTTTCTATGTATAACAAATATTGCACCTTAACTTTAATGTCTGTGGTCTCTCTTAATTTCATTGGCTTTCTGTCCCCAGGAGACACCTTTTTCTTGAATAGCCCTGATGTGTTTCATAGACTGATGTTTGTTTTTGTTGTTTTTTAGCCATGGCATTGTTAGTTTGTAATTTTGTCTTCGACTTATGAGTTTAGATATCATTTTGGTATGTTTTGCCTCTATTTTATTGATGTAATATTTACATTGATGCTACCTTGCAGTATTGAACTTTGATCACATAATTTTTCCAAACTTGTACAAGCTAACGACATGGTAATTTATCTTACCTGATTGTCAGCAGAGGCTGCCATCTGCATACTTGTCATATTACTCCAGGTAGGAGATCTCCTCTCAGCAATCATCATGGCTTTGATAGGATCTCTAGAATGACATTCGTCTAGTACCCCTGATGCTAATTCATCAAACTCTCTGTAAGAAAATAAATAGATGTTTACATGTGAGCTGCGTCAGATAGAAATAGACCTTATGCTTAACGATTATCAGGTTGTCTGCAAATTGATATTGTAAAATATCAGCTGCGAGTCACAATATGAAGATTTTTGTCGAGTGAGCGCAGCGAACGAGATCAAAAAGCCTTCATATTGTGTCGAGCAGCTGATATTTTACAATCTCAATATGCAGTTAACCTGATTATCGATTTATCGGGCTGTATTTGCCTCTTTTGGAAGTGTTTTCTTTGTTTCACAAGTAAACCGGAAGATGACTTGATAAGTTCTGGTCAAACTTATCAACGTCGGTTCAAACATTATGACGTCACTGATATGTCCGGGTCAAAGTTATTAAGGCCGGGTCAACATATTTGACGTCACAAAGCCGTGATATGCAATTTTATTAAGAGCTGAGCAGAGTGATATAGACAGTGGGACGACCAATAAAAATAAACATCAATACATCTGTTAACCTATTTCTGGATGAAAAAATCTTTATGCAAAGTCCATGAAGTCTGTAACTGTTTTGAGCTGATATAAGAACCCTACAAAACAGACCCAAATTCATCATTAATTTTGTATTTGAATGTTCCAAAATCAAAGTCGTATACATGCACATGTATATGTGCGCTTCTTAAGGTCGATTTCTATCTGACGTAGCTCATGTATTAATAAGAGACACAGGTTACAGAAAAAAAATATCAAAGGCAAGGAAATCATTGAAGAAAATGTTTTTGGTATATTTTTAGCTGTTAAAAAGAGATATGGGGTAAATTTTCATTTAATGAACACCTGCAGCGTGGATATATATTGTATGTTAAAAACCTAATGGGAGAGGAATCAATGTCAATCAAAATCTGACCAGACATTCTTCAAAATCAAGATCTTACATAAAATGTGCCCCTTAATTCTAGAAAAGAAATACCTCCTTAAAAATATAACCCATAATTCTAGAATAGAAATAACTCCCTCAAAATATGACCCATAATTCTAGAAAAGAAAGTTGTCACTTGAAACCTGACCAAGAATTATTCTGACAGAAAGACATCCCTTGAAACATGACCAATAATTCTAGAAAAAATTATCTTTAAAAAAAAACTGTAACTGTAGACCTAAAACCAAAACTGTAACATAATGCAGGACATAGAAATGGACAGACAAAACTGACAGACTAACAGACAGTTGGAATCACAAACCGCAAAACTTAACGCCTGCACCTACTAGGGCAAGCAGGTTTAAAAATGTTTAAATTTTCATAAAAATTTTGGGTTCAACTGACTCTTATGGAGATTTTTCTTTTGTTTATATCATGCAGAAAATGTAAAGAATAGGACCAATCTCTATGGCTATCTAGATACTCTTAATAGGAGGGTCTGGATGGGGTTTACAGAATAGATATTAATGGGCAAAAAGTACAGAATAAAGGACAAACAAATAAAGAATAGAGAATAATGAGGTGCTAAAATATGCAAAATAGAGAATAGTGGAACAAATAAATAAAAAATACATTAATAAATAAAGGACCCCCATCCAGACCCTCTTATTGGATAAATCTTTATTTTTTAACAACACAAGACTCTATCTCTAAATACTTACTCTTTATAGGCTAAGACTTTATTTTTGACAGACAATTCATTTCTGTGTATATATTTGGCTAAGGAGTAGTGTATTCTGGAAGCTGCTACTGTACTTGTCACTGGTTCACCTCCCATCTTTAATGCAAAGTTGGCCATCTGCTGTCTGAAAAGAGTGCAAAATCCATGTAAATTCTTGGATATTCACTACACAAAAAACCCATAGGTATACCATTCTGACATGAGTTTGTTTATAATCAGCCAATTAAATGTTTTTGGTAGAAAAAGACATCATGCTTTGAGATTGATTTGATTGTTGATTTCTTAGTACCATCCATTGGCAAATATCTCATGAGTCTTTCAGGACGAGGAGTCTAACAGTACAGTTGTATGATTTTAATAGTAATGGCTTCATGACATCTGTCCAATGAATCACTTTATCCCCTTTAACTAACATAATCACAAACTTTGACATGTAAACAGTACATTAGTTCGAAGTCAATAGACCATGACTGAGAGGGTGAGGCCAAAGAATCTTCATAGAAATGAGATTTGCTAATGCTAATTATATATAACACAACTGCATACCAAATATCATTGACCAAACATTTGTGGTTCCCCTTAAACTGAGCTAATCACTAATTTAACATTTAAACTGTGCATAAGTTCAAAATCAATAGACCATGACTGAGAGGGTGAGGCCAAAAAACCTTCATAGAAATGAGATTTGCTAATGCTAACACAACTGAATAATCCAAATATCATTGACTAACCATAAGAGGTTCCCCTTAAACTGAGCTAATCACAAACTTTAACATTTAAACTAAGCAAAAGTTTCAAGGCAATAGACCATGATTGACGATGCAGGGCCAAATAATATCTATGGAATGTGTCATATATATATAACTTTAACATTTAAACTAAGCAAAAGTTCCAAGGCCAAATAATATCCATTAAAAATGGGACCTGTCATATGCTAATATTATCGTCAACTATCTACAAGTGGTTCCCCTTAAACTAAACTAGTCACAACTTTTAACAAATTGTTGACTAAGCTGACACCATTAACAGCATACCTAAGTCAACCTTCACGACTTTATGGAGGGAAGACAAAAACCAAATGACCTGAATTCCAGTGTCCTGTATGTAAACATGGATATTATTGAAGGTTGGTATTTTCAAGATTTCAATGCCTAACTTTACATGTGTTTGTAAAATTCATGGACCAACTATTAATTTGCATTTTACATTAATATCATCGCTAATTCTACAAACCATTTGAACAAGGACATTTTCGTGCATTTAACCTGATGGCCAAATATACTGTAAATTCAGAAATTAAGGTAATGTTTTTATTAAAGCAAAAAATGCAACAGAATCAGGTTTGCAATTATAATAAAATGCTTCGCTGGGGCGCAGCTTGATACTACCGCAGAGGCCGAACCCTGAACAGTTGGGGCAAGTATGGACACAACATTCAAGCTTGATACAGCTCTGAATTTGGATTGTTATTAAATATTTGACACAGCATAGGTTTCTGACACAGAAAGAATGTGGTCTAAGAACTTGAATTTTTTTAATTTACCTATTATGGTCCAATGTCCAAAATCAAAATACATGGTTAGATTCAGCATATCAAAGAACCCCATATATTCAATTTTTGTTAAAATCAAACAAAGTTTAATTTTGGACCCCAACTTGGACAAACTTGAAAACTGGGCCCATAATCAAAAATCTAAACACATGTTTAGATTCAGCATATCAAAGAACCCCAAGAATTCAATTTTTGCTAAAATCTAACTAAGTTTAATTTTGGACCCTTTGGACCTTAATGTAGACCAATTTAAAAAACGGGACTTAAAATTAAAAATCTAAATACACGGTTAGATTTGGAATATCAAAGAACCCCAATAATTCAATTTTTGATGAAATCAAACAAAGTTTAATTTTGGACCCTTTTGACATCAATATGAACCAATTTGATAGCGGGGCCCACAAATAAAAAATCTAAATTCATGGTTAGATTCAGCATATCAAAGAACCCCATATATTCAATTTTTGTTGAAATCAAAAAAAGTTTTATTTTGGACCCCAACTTGGACCAACTTGAAAACTGGGCCCATAATCAAAAATCTAAACACATGTTTAGATTCAGCATATCAAAGAACCCCAAGAATTCAATTTTTGCTTAAATCAAACTAAGTTTAATTTTGGACCCTTTGGACCTCAATGAAGACCAATTTAAAAAACGGGACCCAAATTAAAAATCTAAAAACACGGTTAGATTTGGCATATCAAAGAACCCCAATAATTCAATTTTTGATGAAATCAAACAAAGTTTAATTTTGGACCCTTTTGACCTCAATATGAACCAATTTGATAGCGGGGCCCACAAATAAAAAATCTAAATACATGTTTAGATTCAGCATATCAAAGAACCTCATATATTCAATTTTTGTTGAAATCAAACAAAGTTTAATTTTGGACCCCAATTTGGACCAACTTGAAAACTGGGCCCATAATCAAAAATCTAAATACATGTTTAGATTCAGCATATCAAAGAACCCCATATATTCAATTTTTGTTGAAATCAAACAAAGTTTAAATACTGGACCCTATCTTGGACCAACTTGAAAACTGGGCCCTATCTTGGACCAACTTGAAAACTGGGCCCATAATCAAAAATCTAAACACATGTTTAGATTCAGCATATCAAAGAACCCCAAGAATTCAATTTTTGTTAAAATCAAACTAAGTTTAATTTTGGACCCTTTGGACCTTAATGTAGAGCAATTTAAAAAACAGGACCCAAAATTAAAAATCTTAATACACGGTTAGATTTGGAATATCAAAGAACCCCAATAATTCAATTCTAGATGAAATCAAACAAAGTTTAATTTTGGACCCTTTTGACCTCAATATGAACCAATTTGATAACGGGGTCCACAAATAAAAAATCTAAATACATGGTTAGATTCAGCATATCAAAGAACCCCATATATTCAATTTTTGTTGAAATCAAACAAAGTTTAATTTTGGACCCCAATTTGGACCAACTTGAAAACTGGGCCAAAAATCAAAAATCTAAATACATGTTTAGATTCAGCATATCAAAGAACCTCATATATTCAATTTTTGCTAAAATCAAACAAAGTTAAATGTTGGACCCTTTGGACCTTAATGTAGACCAATTTGAAAACTGGACCCAAAATTAAAAATCTAAATACACTGTTAGATTCGGCATAACAAATAAATAAATGTGATCAAAGATTTTACAAATCTAATGCGCCATACTGTGCAATTAAAGATTACTTCTTGAAATTTTTCAATATTTGAAATTTGAAAAAAAAATAATATTTGAAGAATAATTCTTTTTAATTTCTGAAATCTGAAATGAGAAAAAATTGACCCCCCACAATTTATTTTTATCCCCCCCCCCCCTCTTTTTTCCCCCAAAAAATTCTTTCCCTCAAGATATGGTCATAATCTCAATTCAAATTTCCAATGGAGTTGGCAACCATAATTACCCATTTAAATTTACCATAGTGCTAACTTAATCTATTTTATAATAGAATTAAAAATATAGTGTCAAATCTTTCATATGGATTTTTTTGTAAAAAAAAAAGATGCAACATTTGCAGATATTTTTACTGGTCTTCCTTTATAAATATGCATTTCTTTAAACTTAATTTAAAAGCAGTGTAAGGGAAGTAACAAAAAAGTTGTATTTGGATTACCTCCCTTACACTGTTTTAAATTATCTTTATTGTTCATTAACCATTACTTTATACGTAATTTAAAAGCAGTGTAAGGGAGATAATTTCAATGATGTATTTGATTTATCTCCCTTACACTGCTTTAAATTATGTTTTGTACTAAAGTATTTGTCCATTAACCAGGACAACCTTGTTTTTCCCCCTTTTTTGCCCTTAATTCCTAAACGGTTTGAGCCATAACCCCCCAAAGCAAATCCTAACCATCCCTTTGTGGTATGGAAACTTGTAGTATAATTTCAGAGAGATCCATACACCGTTCCACAGTTATTGTCTGGAAACTAGAAGATGCTTATTTTTGGCCCCTTTTTGGCCCCTTATTCCTTAACTGTTGGTACCATAACCCCCAAAATCAATCCCAACCTTCCTTTTGTGGTATTTAACCTTATGGTCAAATTTCTAAAAGATCCATTCACTTAAACTAAAGTTAGAGTGCGAAAGCCAATGTGTCTTCGGACGACGACGCTGGACGACGACGACGACGACGACGACGACGCCAACGTCATACCAATATACAACCACAAAAATTTTTTGCGGTCGTATAAAAACTAGCATTCATACCTTCAGCAGTGATTTTCCTTTAATAAAAGTTTTGTAATCGCTTTAATTACATTTTGAGTTTTTGCCAGTGGTCAAGGATTCACAATTATAAATGCACTCAATCATTTCTACATTTACAGAAATGTGAAAATAACCCCTACACGAAAATTTCCATGTTTACAGTGTTAAAAAAACTTTGGTTACCGAACCTCAATATGAAGACCAAATAGATCAGAAAGTGTTTATATGGATATTTAAATTGTCCTGTTTGATGGTATATACATCTATAAAAGATTACCTTAGCAGCAGTGTTGACCAGATGAGCAATTGTTTGTATGGATATTTAAATTGTCTTGTTTGATGGTATATACATCTATAAAAGATTACCTTAGCAGCAGTGTTGACCAGATGAGCAATTGTTTGTATGGATATTTAAATTGTCCACGTTTATACTCATTTTCCTCATCATCATTATCTTCTTCTCCCATGTCATAATCAAACTTGTCCATTAACCGAACCACAATGGCAGACAATTTCTCCATTGTCATATCTTTAGTCTCGTCCATGCCAAGTTTAGTGATTACCTTTTTTAATGGCATATTGTTTATATCTATTTCTTTCAATGCCTGAAAACAATAAAATTACAAATGTATATTTAATTTGTATTACTACACACATTTTAAAAGAAAACTATTTATAAAGTACCATATCAAAAATTTTCCCATTGGGTTAATCTGAATTTAAGTTAAAATATCTTGTAGATATTGTCCTCATGTATTGCCTGTTATCTACCATTCAACATTTGTTGGCAGAATCATCAAACAGGAAGTAGTTGTCTGACAGATGAAACAGTGCTTATATATTTTATAATTCATTACTATAAAGCTGCTGACAATATATGAAGTCATTATGTTCAGTAGTACAAGAAAAAAAAGGAACTAAAACATTTGTTAGGTGAAGAGTTGGACTAAACTAGTGTTGGGGTATAATCACATATTAATATTTCAAACACAAAACAAAAGGGCGCTTGCCTAACAAGTATTCTATGGATATTTGTTTCAAAGATCATGTAAATGTTCTTTTCTTAGACACATTTTCTGTAAATTAATGAAATTGTTTATGTAATCATAACAAAATATTACCAAGTCATAAAGTTTTAACAATCTTTTGAGGGTAAGATATTCTCTCATTACAACTCCTTGGTTCAAAATAATCTGTACAAACTTT
Source organism: Mytilus californianus (assembly GCF_021869535.1). Lineage (NCBI taxonomy): Eukaryota > Metazoa > Mollusca > Bivalvia > Mytilida > Mytilidae > Mytilus > Mytilus californianus. Next base: position 37,546,609 of record NW_026262734.1, read on the forward strand.
ACATTATCACTTAGTATGGCTGTCTGCATGGCCTCATCAAAACTTCCTACAAAATAGTTACATAAAATGTGACAAGCTGAGTTCAAAGCATCATCGAAACTATCTACGCATTGTGATATAATCATATAATGAGCATTCCATGCAAAAAGGTATATAAAACTAAAAATTAACAAAATTCTAAAAAATGTGCATAGTTATTGGTAGCAGACTTGTGATCAATAAACACTGTTACTTTTCCTCATATGATTAAGATGTATAAGCTATACACACTTATCAGTACTTACACTCCTTCTTTTTTTAAGATTTTGTTCATTTTTTTTAAAATTTTATATTCATATGTATATAGTTTAAGTGCCCTAACTTGCTACTTGATAATGTTCTCTTATATTTACCATATAGCAATCAGGAAAAGACTCTCTCTTACAAATTAAAGCAGATAAAAATGCAATTTATTTGGGCAACAGTTGGAATCCCATCCAAGGACGGTTGATTTATAAGAACTTTACTTAAATTTCAATTTCAAAAACACAAGATGACATCATTTTTTGCATTTTTCCTTACATTTAACTGGTGTATTCATTTCATTACAAATAGGTAGATATGATGGAAATTGTTGACCATTTCTCTCTATAGTGTCATAAATGGTTTTATTTCAGCTCAGTATAGCATTGTTCCGTATAACAAATGATTTTGCACTGCTTAATTACAAAAATTGAAATATTTCTACGTCTTTTTTTCGTTTTACCTGACAAATTGGAATAGAACTGACCATTTATGAATGATTACATTAAAACCAATTTTTACGGATAAAATTGTTTTTCAAAAATATTCAAAAGAACTTTAACAACCTGACCTGTAAATTTTATGAAAAACAATTTTTGTACTATTTCACATGAAGTGGCTCTTTTATAAGTACAAACAATGTATTGTGACCTTAAGTCCACAACAAACCTACCTTCAAAATGTTACATGTAAATTTATGGTTTAGTTGATGTGTAGATTTTTTGTTGGAGTTGATTTGGAAATGAAAACGTTATATTTTAGGCCAAGTTGGCTCTAAAATCATATGTATTTCAAACTGTCACTGCTCTACAGAATCAAATAATGAATCTATGTACTTTGCAGCTGTTTTAAAATATATTCTTTACATGGATAACAAAGCCATAAAATGATATTAATTTCAGTAAAATGTCAAAATTTGGTAAAAGCTTCATTTTATTTTTTGCACTTGTTTAGATAATGAATGGGCACAAAAGTCACCCAAAATATTCACACAGGACAGGTGCCATATGTAAAGAAAGATCAGCTAACTCTTCCAAAGCATCTGAGATCACCATGGTTTTTGGTGGAGTTTGTGTTGCTCAGTCTTTATAAAAATAAGGAGATATGGTATGATTGCTAATGAGACAACTATCAACCAAAATTTAAATGAAGTGGATGTAGGCAACTATAGGCAACCGTACGGCCTTTAATGATGAGAAAACCCCATACCGTATAGTTGACTATGAAAGGCCCCGGCATGAAAATTATGAAACAATTCAATTGAGAAAACTAACAGCCTAATTCATAAAAAAACAATTTACAAAAAAACAAATATGACGGACATGAACAAAAGACAACCACTGAACAAAAGCTTCAGATTTGAGACAGACACATAAACGAATGTGGTGGGTTAAACATGTTTGTGAGCTCTTAACTCTCTCCCAACCTGGGACAGTGGTGTTACAGCACAACATAAGAACAAACTATAAAAATCAATTGAAAAGGGCTTAACTCACCAGATCGATACAAAGCAGAAAAACATCTAACAAAAAAACAGACCGGACGTGGCAGGGTAATTATACATCCCTAACAGCAAAAAAGACGCAAAGTATAGATCCGTGAATACTCACAGTTACTGACAGCTAGTACATGTACACCTTACAATCATTCCATACACCAAATATAGTAGACCTATTGCTTATAGTATCTGAAATATGGACTTGACCACTAAAACTTAACCTTGTTCATTGATCTATGAAATGAGCTCAAGGATATGGTCAGGTGAAAACTGTCTAACAGGCATGGGGACTGTGCAAGGTATGCACATACCAAATATAGTTATCCTATTACTCATAATAAGAGAGAAATTAACATTACAAAAAATCTTAACTTTTTTTTCAAGTAGTCACTTAACCAGAAAAATGAGGTCAAGGACAAAGGACATATGACAGAAGGAAACTTCATAACATAATGCATCTATATACAAAGTATGAATCATCCAGGTCTTCTACCTTCTGAAATATTAAGCTTTTAAGTAGTTAGTTAAAGCTGCGACAAAAGTCGCAGGCTCGACAAATATCATCACCTTTAGTATGCAATGCTGTGTTTTGTGTACTGTTGTTTGTCTTTTGGTCATTACTTTTTATGCCATGGCATTGTCAGTTTGTTTTCGACTTATGAGTTTGAATGTCCCTTTGGTATCTTTCACCCTATTCTGTTTATCTATTCACTGGCAAAAGAAATGTTTTGAGTGACTCTTGTGCTCTATGTTAATTTAGTCACAATGTTTTTGAAATTAGCAAATTTTGGCTAAAAATCATAAAAAAATCTAACTTACAATGTTTTATTAATGACGTCACAGTCAAATTCTGTCATCATTTGTGGATTCAAATTTTCTGAAAGTCTTTCTTCTTAATTTTAAAAATGAAATGAATAATGGTATTATCCAATTCTTTATTTTGGTAATTTTTTCAGGACCGGACCAAATAAGCCCCAAAATGTACTTCTCCTTTTATGCAGGAGTTGATGATGAAAAATTATGAAGTATGGTTCAACATAATTTTATATCAATTTGCCAATCAGGCAAGTGACCATGATATTTTACTTGTCAGAAAGTATTAAAATGTTTAAATTTTGTACTTGCTTTAATGAGAAATTTCTGAATTGCCATTATAGACACAAGATCATTTCATTGTGTATATGTTTTCATTTCCCTAAAAAAATACCACTAAAAGGTTCACACGTCCATCTGGAGTCTGGGATCAATTTTAATTTGGTTTTGATATTGATAATTTTGTGTAAGAATACATAACATGGTCATAGTTTTTATCCACAACAAAAAGTCTTTCTCCAAAAAAAAAGGGAATGTGAGAGAGCCCATTAAATTTGCTTATATATTTTTATAATTTCCTTTATAATTCCAAATTTTTGTCAGATTTAGAAATTAATGATCGTAAGGTGATCATGATTTTATAATACTGTGCCTCACATTCTTTAATAGTTTTTCTAAAATAGCAAGGTCTCATATATATATATATGGTTGGTCCATCAATCATTTCTTGTTTCTAATAATTAAAATTGGCTATAGTTTGAAAGGAAAATATGGGGTCCTCTAAAATTCAGTGAATTTAAAGATTGTCATGGTGATTGATACGATGTTTTAAATAATTGATAAAAAGAATAATATTGAGAATAGATTTTGTTTTTTCCCAGTGTTTTCCATGGAGCTGATGTGAAAAATCTATGGTGGATTTAGATGTGGTCAGTTTATTGTGGAATTGATGTGGAAAACCTATGGTGGAGTTATAGTTGGTATGTTTGTCTAGCATTGTTTCACAAATGATTTGGTTGATATATTTGTAAACTGTTCCAGTAGTCATTTATTCTCTATAAAGTTGAGAATGGAAATGGGGAATGTGTCAAAGACCCAACAACAACCCGACCAAAGAGCAGAAAACAGCCGAAGGCCACCAATGGGTCTTCAACACAGGGAGACAATCCTGCATCCGGAGGCAGGTTTCAGTTGGCCCCTAAACAAAAATGTGTACTAGTTCAATGAAAATGGACATCACACTAAACTCCAAAACATATGAATGAACTAAAATTAATAAAAAACATACAAGACTAACAAAGGCCAGAGGCTCCTGACTTGGGACAGGTGCAAAAATGCGACAGGGTTAAACATGTTTTGTGAGATCTTAACCCTCCCCCTATACCTCTAGCCAATACATGTATAACAAACCTCTACTCCACAAAGCATCTTCTCTAAAGATTTCTTCCTGTGCTATATCAGCCCTGTCCCATTTGAGTGCCAGTTTTAATCTCTCTAATCTCTGTTTTTCTGTTACTTCACCAGCTTTAGCTGCAATAGAATTTTAATGGTACAAGAGTTTTATAAACAGGTGTAACATAGTTGCAGTTGATGCATGTTTACCATGACTTGTTTTAACTAAAGCATGTATTAAATTTCCTATGGACCCAATTTCTGAACAAAACAAACACCTATGTATCAGATATTCAGATTTTTTTCTACAGTGCACTGGTCTTTAAAATGGATTAAATCTTCTATAGTGTGTGTGTATTATCATAGGCAGAACCTTGTTTTTTTCATATTCGAGATTGCTTCCTGATGTACACGAAATCACCATATCTGTTTACACGTATTTTTAATCTTAAACTTGAAATCACAATAATAAGATGACATTGAATATCTGACAACATATTGCAATTTGTCACCCTTTGGTAGCAAAATATAGTCCTTTATGCATGTTTATGGGATATTGTCATCCATTAAATTAGCCAAATTTTTATCAAATGTAGAGACAAATATATAAATACCTTTCAGTAAAATCTTCAGAATTTCATTATCAAGTTCTTCGTGTTTGTTTATATGAAATATACTGATCTGAAATTAAACAATTCGCTCTTATACAAACTAATAAATAAATCAGTCAAAAATTAGTATGTCTGATAAATTAAACATCTAGTACTTTGACATTTAACATGTTTAAATCAAAGGATTTACTGCAAAATACAATTAAATGATTATTGAATGACACATAAATTCTCTAGATTAGGCCTTTTCAACAATTTCTATCAAAGAAAAAGCATTCTGAGAGTATTGTATGGCCATACATTGTCCCCAACCTGTTAAACATTCATTGTATTGGAACAAAATGCTAACTTAATCGTTAATTTGTAATATTTTCTATATAAAAATACAAATATCTCTTAGAGCAAATATTGAACACTAAATCTGTTTATAGAAAAAAGTTAGTAAAAACAATTATTTGCATGACTTTTCTAAGTCCAAGGACCATAACTCTGCAAAACAAAATAATCTGAAATGAACAAAATTTGAACTTGATCTGTATCTTTAAACTATATACCAAATATCAAATCAATATCTTCTAGCATGACAAACTAGAGGCTCTCAAGTGCCTGTGTCGCTCACCTGATTCTACTTTGGTTTTGGAAATCATGTAAAAATAGATTAAAATCATAACAGATACCCTAATAATGATTGAGGCCAAATTTGGTTTAATATTGGCCCCATAATTTAATAAAAAATCTTGGGGGTATGTATTTCCCATACGGTCTTATGTTAAACTAAGTCCCCTGCTGGCGGCCATCTTGCATGATGGTTCGGCTACAAAGTAACAACACTTAGTCAGCAGCTCATTAAGAACATTCTTGCCATGTTTGGTTTCATTCTATTCAGTGGTTCTCTAGAAGAAAACATGTGTATGTATTTCCCATAGGGTCCTATGTTAAACTTACTCCCCCTGCTGGCAGCCATCTTGGATGACAAATCAGCAACAAAGTAACAACACTTGGTCAGCACCTCTAAAGAAACATTCATACCATGTTTGGTTTCAATCTATTAAGCGGTTTTCTAGAAGAAGACATTTGTATATATTTCCTATAGGGTCCTTTGTTAAACTAAGTCCCCCGCTGGCAGCCATCTTGGTTGATGGATTTGCTACAAAGTAACAACACTTGGTCAGCACCTCATAAGGAACATTCATGCCATGTTTGGTTTCATTCCATTCGATGGTTCTTTAAAAGAAGACTTTTGTATGTATTTCACATAGGGTCCTTTGTTAAACTAAGTTCCCCTCTGGTAGCCATCTTGGATGATTGCTTGGCTACAAAGTAACAACGCTTGGTCAGCACCTCATAAGGAACATTCATGCCATGTTTGGTTTCATTCCAGTCAGTGGTTCTCTAAAAGAAGACATTTGTATGTATTGTCCATAGGGTCCTATGTTAAACTAAGTCCCCCGCTGGTGGCCATCTTGGATGATGGATCGGCTACCAAGTAACAACACTTGGTCAGCACCTCATAAGGAACATTCATGTCATGTTTGGTTTCATTCCATTCAGTGGTTCTCTAGAAGAAGTTCAAAATGTAAAAAGCACGACGACGAAGGACGCCAACTGATGAGAAAAGCTCACTTGGCCCTATGGGCCAGGTGAGCTAAAAAGTGTGAAAAACTGAATACTTGCGTGTATTTTTTAAGTCCAAGTACCATAACTCAAAATATCATCTGAACGAACAATATTCAAATTTTATCTATAACTTGTCATGGTTAAACTATACACCAAATATCAAATCAATATCTTCGAACATCAGGGTTTTCAATAAGTTTGAAGTGAACAGGCTGTTTACTAAATAGAAGCGGCTGATAGAAGATAGGGTGGGGGGTCCAGATGGGCTTGCCACCCAAAATTGTGTTTTTTTTACTTACATTGAAAGTGGTGCACTCTGAGGCATTTTCAGACTGTTTGCAAGAGCATAGAAAATGAGGTTTCATAGGAATAATATCTTTTTTTAGCTTTTTTTTTAGTAAGGTTAATCTTATTACATGTATTAGTAAATTGTGATATTGCTTATCAAATAAAAATATTTTGATAATGGCAGAAAACTGGCTGCAGCTCTCCATATGGTAGGGTTTACATCCACAATTCCAATTGATGTAGAATCATTCTTTATAAATAACAAAAACAAAAATTGCAGGCCAATCTACATGATATTTCTGTGATTTTTTTTTATAATCAAAATTTTCAGAGTAGGTTAGACTATGGATAAACAATTCAAGTACATCGACCTGTTGTTACGCTGACATATTGTGTGTTCTTGTTGAACGCAGCGTCAATAATTATATATACTTGAAGACCATATCAGCGTTAAATGGATCCGAAAGTTATTATGATCATTTTTAAAGCATTGTCAGTCACAACAACTATCTATATTCATGCGTAATTTGCATAATATGTGATTCTGTTTTTGCGTGCTTCTGTTTTCTTTTTGGGATCTGTAAAGAAATCCAGCAACCTCGGTTTCCTTTTTGCTTGTTTACTTGTCATCTTAAGGATCAACATGTGTTTTCTCTCTGTGACAAAAGGGTGCTTTACTAATATGCAAATTATCCTTTTTTAAAGCACACAAATGATTGCATTAAAAATCATTTCGGATGTTTCATTCCTTATCCATCTTAGTAACATTTTCAAGAATCTATAAATATATTATAACGTGGACCTCGATGAGAACAGCTAAACAAAGCACAAGCTAAGCAATAAAAGTCAATTCAATTAATAACAACTTGTTTTAAGGAACGATAGCAGTTTTATTTATTCAATTTTTATTTGGAAACACAATTTGAACTTGGGATTTCCTTTATTTGAAACAGGGAAATTTCGCCGGGTGCCGTGCTTATTGAAAACCCTGAACATGATGAAAAAAAGTGTTGAAAACTGATTATTTGCTTGAATTTTCTAAGTCAGAGAACCATAACTCTGCAAAAAAAAATCATCCCAACCGACAAAATTCAAAACTTGATCTGTAACTTGTCATGGTTAAACTATGTAACAAATATCAAATCAATATCTTCAAGGATATCATAATAAAATGTGGAAAACTGATTAATTTTCTTAGTAAGAGGACCATAACTCAAAAAAATCATCCCAACAGAGGACCATAACTATGCAATAAAATAATCCTAACAGAACAAAATTGGAGCTTGATGTGTAACTTGTCATGGTAAAACTACAGTCTAACCTCGTTAAATCAAAGTCGAAGGGAGCGGACAAAAGTATTGGACTCATCCGAGGTTGTACTCATCAGAGGTCGAGCGTTTCGAAATAAATTTTTAAATGCATAAAAAACGATATGAGATTTGTGTAAACAAGATATTTTGAAAATGGCGAATTTTTTATAGATAAAGATAAGGAGATGTGGTATGATTGCCAAATTTTTATATGACAATTTCTGATCGTGTATTCAAATACAATATCATATAAATATCTTCCAGCATAACAAAAAAAAGTGTGGAAAACTGATTACTTGCCTGAATTTTCTAGGTCCAAGGACCATAACTCTGCACAAAATAATCAGACTGGGACAAAATTCAAATTTGATCTGTAACTGGTCATGATAAAACTAATAACTACATACCAAACAAAAAATCAATATCTTCAAGCATGAAGAAAAAAAAGCGTGGAACACTGATTTGCCGAACTGACAGACTGACTGAGGCCTTTGCCGGTTGGGGACTAATGAGAACATTACCCATAAACTACTATCAAAGATCTGTAATCAGGGTAAATATTTTTAATAAAAACTATAAAAAAATTGCCATCAATATATTTAATATATATAATAGAGAGTCCCAAGGGTCCTGAAAGAGTCATATTTGCCAGTCATGATCTAAACTGAAAGCTATTTGTCCTAAACGTCAGATTGGGATTTAGGACAAATTTATTTTTTTTACAAAAAATAATTTCGGTCATTTCATTGACATTGAAATCGGGTTTCTTAATCGCCACTTTGCACTTGTTTATGTTTTTTAATCCCTTTCCTGTAATAAAACTGCCACTCAAGTATAAATGATATATTCCTGAGGGCCCTCCTATTAACTATATTAATGCCTCCGGGAAATATTGGCTAATCACTTTTTACTTGTGTTTTTAATTCACATCTGACAGTGATGACAAGCTCAGAACTAATATTATAAAGAAATTAAAATTCCATGACATCTTTCTTCATTATTTAAATACTTTTCAGCAAAGACAATCATCACTTTTGATTTAAAAATTATTGCGAACCCAATGAAAGTTTTCCACAGTGCCATCTCTATCTTGACCAGGTATTTAAACTTTTGCAAGTTCACCTGTCCTTTTGAATAAATACAATAGCTATTGTTCTCTGTGTAGTTTATTCTCTGGGACCTTTAAATTTCTTCTAAGAGAAATCTATCATTCATTGATTAAATTACCTGAGTATAAAAAAATTCTTATATATAGACAAAAATACTTTTTTTATACTCATTAATTGCGTGTGATGATGTATTTATTCAATATTAATAATATATTTTCATTCAGTTTAATATAAACATTGATTCAATCATAAAAAGTTGATTTCTAACAAAAGTTTTATCAATGTTCCTATTGAAATTTGATTTTTTTTGTCTAGTTATAGAATACATTTAAGAAGATCTTGATTTGAACATCATAATTTTCAAGTTTTTATTCATGTCAAACAAATTTTTTAATGTTGAAAGTTTTGTCAGAAATCAACTTTTTATGATTGAATCAATGTTTATATTAAACTGAATGAAAATATATTATTAATATAAATTAAATCATCGCTAACATGTTTAACCCCGCCACATTCTGTATGTATGTTCCTGTCCCAAGTCAGGAGCCTGTAATTCAGTGGTTGTCGTTTGTTTATGTGTTACATATTTGTTTTTGGTTCAATTTTTGTACATAAATTAGGCCGTTAGTTTTCTCGTTTGAATTGTTTTACATTGTCATTGCAGGGCCTTTTATAGCTGACTGTGCGGTATGGGCTTTGCTCATTGTTGAAGGCCGTACAGTGACCTATAGTTGTTAATTTCTGTGTCATTTGGTCTCTTGTGGAGAGTTGTCTCATTGGCAATCATACCACATCTTCTTTTTTATATTTTATTAATGTTTCAACTTTGCATCACTGTTTACATTCAACCGATTGAAAATATATTATCAATCTTGAATAAATATAACATCACATGCAGTTTTGAGTATAAAACATGCATTTTCCTCTATTTACAAGATTTTTTTATTACTCAGGTAAATTAGTCAATGAGTGATAGATTTCTCTTAGAAGAAATTTAAAGGTTAGACCCAGTGAAAAAACTACACAGAGAAAAATAGCTATTGTATTTATTCAATAGGACAGGTGAACTTACAAAAGTTTTAATACCTGGTCAAGATAGAGATGGCACTGTGGAAAACTTTCATTGGCTTCGCAATAAAACTTAATTTAATTTACGAAGAAACAGTAATTTTTCACGAGTTAAACATGTGCTTTATTTACAGTGTAATACGCATGCGTGAAATTGTCTTCACCAGATAAGACACTTAATTGTAAAATGCAAAATGATTTCATGCTAAATTAATAAGTGCAACTATTATCTGTTGTATTCAAACACCTTTAGAGGTAAGAAAAATACATGAAGGAAATGCGATGAAAACTGTCAATACAAGTTCCTTGATACTGTGAATTTAGTGTGATTTCAACATAAAAAAAGGGTCCCAACTTTTAAGTCATATCAAAATTACCGAAATTGTGTGAAAAAATTTCCAGATCCTTGATAGAGACTATCAACAATTTGGTGTGAATAAAGTTTATGAAGACTACAAATGGTCTGGGTAACAGATTTAAGAGTAAGTTGTGTTTATTTCAGAAAAAGAACACAGAAATGATCAATGTCTTACCATATCTTTCTTTGCAATACAACATTTGACACTTTCAAACACATTATTGATTCCGTCCTCTGCTTTCTGTTTAGCTTTAGGATCATCCTTGTCTGCTGGCTTCAATTCAAAGTACGCCTTCTTTATCAACTTACGAATCTTGGTCCTGTTTAAAACATGAAAATAAATAATATATATGTTGAAATCAGATCAATGACTGGATTCAAATTGATGTCCTTGTTTCAAATCTACGATCAACTTTAGCCCAATTGTCAGAATCTCTGTTGAACTTTTTTCTTTTTTTTTTTTATTTTTGGAATCAAGGTGCTTTCCTTGACTTTAACATAGACAAAAGAAAAGAAGTTGTATTTTATTAAGTAAAATTGTACTTCATGGTGTTTTGAATCAGTCCCAAGTATATTCTTTTTGAATTAATGTAATTTTATTTGTACACTATTTATCACAAAATTGAAGAAATTTTACAAAGTAAACTTTTGTTCCAATTGATTTTTATAGGTTCTTGTTCTTTAAAACAAAATAAATGTTTTTTTAGAACTTAAACTTTTTAACATATTTTATGTCAAAGATGATGAAATTATTCTTTCCTCCTTGACCTAAATGTTGCAAATAGTATCAATTGGTGACAGAAATTAAATAACAAGATTATACAAAATACAAAAATAAATCTTTGACAGATGGTTACTTATAGTAGGTATAGCGGCAAGAATTACATGCATGTTTAGAACCAAAACATGTTATTAAGAGACTCATTTACCGCCTTTCTGGATTGGTGAAGGCATACACCAGTATGTCAGCAGCTCTACCAGTACCCTCACACAAGATAACAGGGATATTCTGTCCTAGAGAGGTTTTAGCATCCTCTATAGCATCCCGACCTCCTTCTACAACAATCAATACCACTGGTATCCCTTCTCCGCCTGTTAAAAAGAATAATAGAAGAATGTGTCCATGGGACACTCATGCCCCCGCTTGTAACTATGCAGGAGTCAATGTACTAATTCAAACCAATTGACGCTTTGTTTTTCTTTGGAACTTATTGCAGAAGTGGCAAATTCAGTAATTTTCCATTTATAAAGGGACATTACAAGAGAGCAATCAAAGTTACATCACCCAAATTCGAAAGTGATCTGTGTTTGGTGGTAATAAGAATTGTGTATAAGTTCCATAACATTTGGTTGAGGCAAAGTAAAGTAAAGAGTGAAGAAACGGTAAATGCAGCATTTTTGTCTGTTTTTAAAGGGATATAACTCAAGAACAATGAAAGGGACGCTACCCAAATTGATCTGTGTTTTGTGGTAATAAGCATTGTGTATAAGTTTCATAACGATTGGTTGAGACAAAATTAGCTTAAAGATCAGTAACCAATGCCGGGAAGTACCTACAAACTGATGAAAAAGGGTAAACCTTACTGCCACTGTTGCCTAGCAGCTGGGGCATACAAATATCAACAGTCTTCATAGATTTACTTTAATTTTCTATCTGGCGATTAAAAGAATCATTAAACTTCTAAAGTTAACATTAACAGCTTGAGTGATAAAAATATTAGTTTTTGTCTGATTCAATATTTACATTAAGAATAACAAATACTGTGGATTCATTTATTTTCCTGGGTACCAATTCTTGTGGATTAAGGAAAAGTTGTCTTTTCATAGATATTTGATTTCTTGGTTTTGCCTAAGTCCGCAAGTCTCTAGAAAATTGTGCTTCCATGAACTTATAAATTCATAGTTCAGCTTTACCCACAAAGATTAGTATCCCACTATTAATAGTGAATCCACAGTATCACAAACCATTTATTATAGGATTAAACGCCTTTTTAAAGGAATTTATTGGTGTATAAACTGGACCAAGTCACTCACAAAACATATCATAAAAGTCCTTTGGACTTTTATTTTTTTGTGAGTGAATTGGTCGAGTTTTTACACCAATAAATTCCTTTAAAAAGGCGTTTAATCCTTATAATTCTTTAAAATTGGAGATAAGGAATATATTTTTCCACACTCGTAACCTCTATCACACGTAAATTGTATATTTGTGTCATTGAATAGGCCTTGCGCATTAATATATTTGTTGGTTATTGCAAAAATATGTACTCAATGAAATTTGCAATCTGATAAAAAATAATTACAAAAACTCTTATTATCATTCAAACGAATGTTTTTGTGTTGATTATTTAATTTAACGCGATCAACGTGCAGTGAAAATAAATTTTGTTAACGTCGGTGTTTTTATCGGCGCCGTCTTGTTTACATTGGTTACGAAAAGAAGTTCGGTCAAATTCGTCTATCGAAAAATAAACAACGTCAAGATCAACTACCGGAAGTCGTCTCGACCAATCATATCATCGTATTCCCTAATAAGCAAATCATATAAGAATTATTTATTGTTAACTGAATGTTTAGTTTGTTGGCTCTTTAAAAGTACATGGTCATTGATAAATAATTGCAGTATGTCAAATTGTATTAAGTGACTGGTTTTTTTGGTTTTTCTTTTTTTCAAATCTGATAAGCAGTTTTGTTGTAAAACATAAGTTGGATTTCATCATACACATGGTCTTTTATAGCTTACTGTACGGTATGGGTCTTGCTCATTGATGAAGACTATATAGTGACCTGTTTTGTTTACATCTTTGAGTTTTGGACTCTGGTGGATTGTTTTCTAATTAGCAATTATATTACAAGTCCCTGTTTTCATAATTGTATTTTTAACTTCACATTCCAGACTGACAACATTTGACATTTATTCTTACCATTTTCTATAGGATCAGACAGTTTCTTTTCAAATCTAGCTCTAAATTTAGCCACACCCCTATACAAGTTTCTGTATCCATCATCAACAAAGATGAAATGTGTATGATCTGAATTCAGAGGTACTGGTTTTAAATGTTCTATCACATTACTGGTTTTGTATTCAGCTATTTTATCAAACTTTCCCTGAAACATATAAGTTATAACACATATGTAATAGGAGGCCCAGGAAGAAGAGGTCTAAGTAGTTAATCTACTGTGATAACTAGTCGGTCAACACTGCTTTTATAAGGGTGCGTTTGACACTGATCTTAATTGACAAGCCTTTTTCAACTGATAATTATAGTTTGTTCTTATGTTGTGATGTTACACATTCATTAAAAAGAAAAGAATGCTTCTGTTAGCATTTTTTAAAACAAACATCATTTTCTTTTACATTTATTGGTGATAAAATCAACTATAAAAGTTACCTGTACATTCATATTGTGGTCTGTCAGGACATGTCTATTTTTAACATATCCCCATGGAGCTATTCCAATACAACGTAGTCCATGGGCAAATCTGTCTTTATACCATTCAAAGGACTGGCCTTCTCTCACTGCTAATCCTACTTCCTTCATTACTCCCATATTGAATCCTGAGGTTATCAGCCAGGCATTTGTTGTCTGAGAAGCCTGTAAAACAATAAAAAGCATTTATTGCATTGGTTGTAATGAAAAACCATGATTTCTTTATTACAGTCAAATAAAACTGGTATTTCACATAATAAATCCTGCATTTGACCTCCTTTAACATCAAACAACAATTGGTATTGTCAAGCTGTTGTTCATGAAGTTGCATTAAAATGAAGTGAGTACAGGTTTAAGAAATATTTATAAGAAGTACTTTGCACTTTCTTCTATATTTGCATTAAAAAACCCAAAAAGACAATGTAATAATATTAGAGAATAACTTACGGTATTCTTGAATTAATATGTTTGTTTAGCCACATGTAGAACATTTTTTTAAATTCAAATTCTTGGAAACAGTTATTATATATTTTATAGCTAAATGTAAAATAGAAACTATCGAAACAAGGTGCAGAAAATAATACAAAAATTTACAAACACTTGAAGCTGTTAACTGATCATTGTTTTTCAGATTGTTCTTTTGTTGTGGTTTTTATATGACTTCCCAAGGTAAGGAGGAGGGATAAGCATTCACAAATTTGTTTAATTCTGACAAAATCTTTTAATGTCTAGCATTAGTCATGGTCCTGTTATTCAGTGATTGGTGTCGGTTGCTGTATGTCATTTTGTTTTTCTGTTTTTGTGTTTAGCATATATAAATTATGCCACTGTTTTTCTCTTTAATATTGTTTAACATTTTCTCATGTGGGGGTCTTTTACAGTTAGCATCTTATCACTATGGGTTTTGATGATTTTTTCAAGGTTGTACAGTGACCTATAGTTGCTTTCATCTTTGTCCTTTGGTCTCTTGTGGATAGATGTCTCATTATCAATCATATTTTTAATATATCTCATTTTTATAACCAACAGCCCACAAAACACAACGCGTAAAACTTATGATTTAGGAACATGAACCCCCCCAAAAAATGTGGGTGTTCCAAAAAGGTTCAACAATGATTATTGACAGTAGTGTTACTCCTGTTGAAATATTTGATGAGACATATCTTGTGAAATAGCAGCAAGCATACAATTGGAAAATTCCAGATTTTTGGTGGAAATCACAAACTCACTCACAGAACTTATATAATTAAACTACCATACTCAGCACTTATGGGGTCAATGTGTTCACTGGAATCCACTCTACATGCAGACTACAGTGAGATACATCTATCAGCATCCCTCAATCTTCCAGGTCAAGAAATAGGATGAAAAATCGTCAAAATTGATGCTTTTTGCACCTGTTGACCAACTTTGGGGAAGCACGAAAATACAATTTTTCCTCCATCCTTGAAAATTGGTTACCATGAAATTAAATGAATCCAAAGTACTCTTAAAAGACCAGACAAGAAAGTTTCCCTCATTTTGCAACACACCACTTTACTTACTTTATTAAGACAGGACTGGAAAGTTTCCCTCATTTTACAACAGACCATCTTACTACCTTTAATAAGACCAGACTTGAAAGTTTCCCTCATTTTACAGCAGACCTTCATACTTACTTTAATTAGACCAGACTGGAAAGTTTCTCTCATTTTACCATTCAATTTGAAGTTTTTAGCACCACCAACAACAGATATGATGAGGCTAGGCGTATTTGGCTCCATTATTCTCCAGTGGTCTTTCATCAGCTTAATAGCCAGGCCAACTGAATCTGGTTGTTCTTCATCTTTTAAACGTAAGTACTGGAAAGAACACAGATTTTCAATGGATTAATTAAGAAATGGTGTCACATGATGGAAAGCCATTGTTTTTGAACTGTCAATCAGTCAAGAGGTAATCAATGACACTAAAATTGTGTAACATAATTTAAGGATGGAAATGAAATTCCAATTGGAATTACTTTTATCAGTTTTAGGTTTTAGAGTTTTTAATGCAAATGTACACATGTATTTTAGATACCGGTAATAAAAAAAAATGAAACATTCAAACAATCATGATTCCAAAAACCCACACCTACAAACATTCAGCCTTGTAGTATGGAAATAGAAAGCTGTCAAATTGACAGCAAACCAGGTTTTCGAATTTTTGAATGCGCTTTCAGGCTTGTTTGACCTGCCACTTTCTGTGCCTTTTTTCCTAAATGGCAATATAGAATTTGATCTCCATTTTGTCATCAGAAACAACATATTAAAATTTCACAACCATTGGTTTAGTGGTTCATAAGTCATTGCATGGAAATGATATAAAGTGCAATTTCAAATCTATCAAGGATCATAACTCTTGATCAGTGAAAGTGTAGATTATGTCAAAACCTAACTTGTTCTATTTTGTCATCAGTAACAACACATTAAAATTTGAAAAATTATTGTTGGAACCCTTCAAAGGTTATTGCATAGAAACAACATAAAGTGCATATTTTTCAAAAAGAGCCATAACTCCTGAAAAGTACAAGAGAAACACTTTCAATATCGAAAACCATTGGTTGAACTGTTCATAAGTGATTGAACGGGAGCTGTTTGTAGCTGTCTACCCGCCCTGAAATCGCAATTAATAATCTCACATTTTTGTTCATTCTTCAAAAATAGCAATAAATGCATGCAATAAGTTCTGAAATTACAATATAACATGTACATGATTTATTTATCTTTACCTATCAATTCCTCTGTTCTTTGTACCATGTTTTTATTATTCTCAAATTTTTCAATATGCGAGGTTACAAAACAAAAATAAAAAATGCATTTGAAAATACTGAAAATATTTTTGTTCATTAGTGATGTGAAGTTACATCCCATTACCATTGACACCACATCTTCCTTCATGGTCATAATATGGTCATGGATATGGATATGATCATAATTATAAATTAACTGTTTACAAAACTTGAATTTTTTTAAATACTACGAATTTTCAATCCCAGGAATATAGATTACCTAAGCTGTATTTGGCAAAACCATTTGGAATTTTGGGTCCTCAATGCACTTCAACTTCGTACTTTATTTGGCCTTTTAAAATTTTTGATTCTAGCTTCACTGATGAGTCTTTTGTAGACAAAACACATGTGGCATACAAAATTTTAATCCTAGTTATTGAAAACTGTATTCTCCTTAGTTAACATACCTTTGCAGGTTTCATACCACCAACTTGTTCCATGCCAGTAAATTTGATTTTACCAAAAGACGTAGTATTTTTTACTTTTATAGCCTGATCACCTTTCCATTCCACCTGGGGGAAATTTTCAGGAGGTTTAGATCCAAGGTTTTTTTCATCAACAAAAGGCTTCAAATCTAGAAAACACATTAAGAAATCTAAATCTACTAAGCATACATATCATAATAAAAAATTTCATGTTAGTATTATTTTGAACAAAATTGACAGCTAATTGACTGGCATATTTAAAAATAAGAAGATATAGTATGATTGCAAATGAGACAACTCTCCACCAGAGATCAAATGACTTGGAACTTAGCAACTATAGGTCAATGTATGACCTTCAACAATGAGCAAACCACATACCACATTGCAAGCTATAAAAGGCCCTAAAATAACAAATATAAGACAATACAATAAAAAGTCTTATGGTCTGTTTATGTACAAAACAATAAACGAAAACCAAACATGATATAGAGTAACAAACGATAACAGCTGAATTACAGGCTCTTAACTTGGGACAGGCATATACAGAATGTGGGGAGGGGAGGTTAAACATGTTAGCAGGTGCCCAACCCTCCTCATAAATCTGGAAGGGTTCTTCAACACGTGCACTGTCAAAGTACCATGAATGTTATTTTTCATTTCTCAAAAATTCTATAATTAAATGGCAAAATATAGTTCTCCTAGGTCTTGTCCTGATTGGAATCTCTACAAATATGTTTCTCAATGAAGATCAACGTGAACAAATATTGGTATGAGGGGCGGAAGGACCTTTTTAAGGACGTCAGGATTAGACCTTTGTTTTTGCAGGAATTCTGAATTTTCTCTTATCCGAGACTTATCGAGACTCAGGAATAAATGATTAAATTTTCGGGATCTAGGAAAAAAAGCTTTCTTTTTTCAGGAATATGGAATGACACCCCCTCCTACTGCCCATCTGGTATGAATCTTCCATTTTAATCCAAAGAGTGTCTACCAACAAAACATCATTTCTCTATCAAAAGAAGTAACTCAGATAAGATACTATACTACTTTTGAATGAACAAAATATCATCTAGACATAACACATTGAAAGATTAACAAATTAAAGGAAACAACATATTTGCTCGGAAAACAATGTTACACAATGAATTTAGTTTTACAGAAATTGTTAACACCATCATTTCCCTTTTTTTGTGAATGAATGAGGTAATCCACCATTAAGGATGTTCGCTCCTCTTGTTTTTGAGTTTTGTCAGATTTTCGGAATCCTCTGGTTTTATCCATGTAGTGCCATTAAAAATTTTGGCCGCTAACCCCTACTTTTTTTTCATAATTTTATTACATATAGTTTTAAAAGCCATATCTTATAAAATTCTTGTCATTTTTTTCACAGTTTTAGAAAGAAAAAAGGCGGCAATGTTACGGATATGAAAAATCTGGAGAGAATCATTTCCCGCTAATTTTTCTATATTTCGAAAAACGAGGAAACGGACCCTGCATAATTTTCTGCTTTTTTAGTTCTGTTATTTATCAATTTATAACAGTCTTTTAAAAAGCTTGTTATTTTGAAACAGAGTAGCGAACATACTTAACTTATTCTGTTGCATACCTAAATATCTTTTAACCAACTATAAAAATTTGCTAAATTCTTTGATGCATGAACATGTTAGATTTGAGACTCATGAATTTTGAATTTTAAGAAATATCACTCCATTTGTTTGTCTGAAAATTTCAATTTTCTTATTTTTTATTTTCTTTGTGTTCCACTTAATAAACTACAATGGATAATTAAAAGTTATTCATAATTGGTATGTTTTGAAGTTAATAATCCTTAATTATGTTCCAGAATTAAATGCATGTGGGTAATGGGTGGCACTTTTGTTAGAACCCCTACGTAATATAAATTTTGATTTAACATACAGTTTTTACAAAAGGATTTTCTAAGGAAATCGCAACAACCCATTATTAATTAATTTGATTGCCTCCCATCTCCCACCACAATCAATTTTGGAACAGCCCTTACACTTTATTCCAACCATGTTAGTTCTTACAATGTTTTTGTATTTAGTAATGTAAGTACAAATACATGTACAATTGTTAGATGGTAAAAATATTCCCTTCAAATTTCTTGATTAATTGTTTAATTTTTATTTAAATGTCATATTACTTATTAGAAAAAGATCATCGTTCCAAGAAAAAAACCACAGAATTAGATGGAAAAAAGGATGATTGGCACAAGAATATGTACAGTTAGTCTTGCTATACAAATTCTTGAATAGCCTAAAGTATTTTGTACAGTTATGGCCAAGGTATAAAAATGTGAGATCCAAAAGGTATTTGGCACTTCTTTTAATGTGTGCATCTAAAATGCAATGCATATGCCCTTGGTCATGCAAAGTCCACTTTCACAACACATTCTTAGACAATCAGGTTTAGTGATCCAGTATTAAAGTTTATAACAGAAGTTATTGATTGAAATGAGGCAGTTGCACTATCAACATGATCAAGATTCTATTAGCTGAGTCTAGAAGTAATAATTTTATTACAGAAAGAATTAAATTAGTAACCTAATATTCATATCTTTTTTCTTACCAATAAATATGAAGCAATGGTACACATGTATATATTTGATTAAATCCCTATCAATAACAGTTGCTTTATATCTATGTAAAGAGTGCCCTAAAAGTGTAATCCTTCGTGCAAAGGGTGCCCTCAAAGTGCAGCCAATTGCGCTAAGAGTGCCATCTGAGAAAAAAATACCCTGCCTTTTCAAAATATGCAGGAAACATGATCCACCTGCACTTTTATCAAATATTGCTAACACAATCTAATAAGATGGTGTTGCAGTGCTCTGTGTTCATAAATATATATTCAAAGTGTCTGTAACCAATAACAAATCCGTGGGTTACTATCTAGTAGTAAAAAAAGAAATGTTAAAATCCTTTAACATACCAGACGGAATTAAGTTTTCATATTTATATACCGGTAAGTTACGTTTTCCATGTGGTGTTAATTCATGTGGAACATGAAATTCATATGGAACATGATTTTTAAAAACCTCTCCACAATGACATCTAAAAAAATACAATTTCAGATTTTAAAAAAAATATACTGTTTTTTTGCAAAACAATGAGTTTGTAAAAGGCAGAAATGGGTGAAGTCAATCAACAATTTTTTGTTGTTTTGTCATAATTTTTGTGTATCTGCAGTCAGACTGTTGTCTACATTTGTTGTTTT